>NC_139518.1:16268208-16868208 GCF_947247035.1 Vipera ursinii
CCTGGAAGAGAAATGCAGTATATAGAGTTCCTGAGATCACAGCTTTAATTGGCCTCATTTCTCTAAATCACATTGGTGGTTTGGGGAACTCATTGTGAATTGCTCTGGAGAAATTTCCAAAAAGATCCCTTCCTGTATTGTTTGTTTGCGTTGATTGTAGCAAAATCAGAATAATTTTGAAGGATTCTCATCTTGATCCATTTAATAGAATTTGAACAACCTCCAAATTTAATGGTAAAAGAATGAAAAGAGAATTTTACTGTAAAATCAAAAACTTTTCTCATTCTTATTGGAAACCTTCCATTTGTTCTGTGTAATGGAGTTTCATTTGCTCAATGAAATGGACACAGTCAGATGAAGCAATTGCTATAGTAATCAAGTTCATGTTTTGCAGGAGAATTTGGAAAGTATTTTAAACAGGGAAGAATGCAAATACTCTGCTAAAATGATTTCTAAAAAGCTTATACAATATTTTAGTCAATCTTGCACCCTTAAGTAATTTTATAGGAGTGAAACCACAGATAAAAGTAACAAAGTACAGAGGTAATTTAAAACATTGGGCATAAGAAAAATACTTTATCACATAAAATAAACATAGATATTGCATAAAACATTTAACACATATGTTGATTTATTAATCTAGGTTTGTTTCTATAGCCATAGTTAAATATTTGGCTGTCACTATTGTAATTTTAGGATTTTTATCTGAGAGAAGAATTTTAATTTGTACATAAACATTTCTTTCTGGTCTTGATTTTAAAATAAACTAGATAATATCCTGCCAAAAAAGTTTGTAAAATTCACCGAGCTAACAAATATGATCCACAGTTTGAAGATAAATATCATTATCAGGACAACACCTTAGAGAGATGGGAATCTGTTGAAATATACAGTGCATCATGTGATGACAATGCTTTTAATCAGGCTGTTGAAAAGGTTATATTTACTTAAATGTGAACTGCTAAAATTTATTGGGAGCCAAAAAGCATAAATGTAAAGTTCAGGGTAAATGATGGAAGATTATAATAGTAATTACTTTCATAATAATTTGGGAAATTATTTCCAAAACAGGATGCACATATGTAATCAAGTTTAAGAAAACACATGCATCCAGGGATTATGGCTTTATTATTGTTAAACAATTATTTCAAAGATGCTGTTCACTGCATTCATTTTAAAAGGTGCAACTTCAAATATCCTCATATATTCTAGTCTAAATTTAAATAATATGAATGGCTTTCTGACCCTCTAAATATTAGATTTCAGTACTCAGGTTTCCAACCATGGACTGCAAACTTACCTGCTACAAAATGTGGATTGCTGAGTTAATTTTTTTCATTTGAGTACAGTTTCTGTTACGTCTTAGCCTTCTGGGCCACAAAGTGGAATTAGTTTGGCACTGTCTTTTTCCATGTTTGCTTTTTTTTCTAAATTTATAGTATTTTGTAGAGCTATCCCATCTAAGTAATCACCTGCCTAAATATGCTTATGTTCCAAGTAGAAATAAGGTCAGATATGTTCTTCCACCTGGTAAGAGACTGTTGGTTCAGGTGATTTTATAAGCAAGTCATTTCATCTTCATTAAAAGTCAGTGGAATCTCCACCTTCAAAGACCCCCGGTGAATACCAGTCACCATAAGGAAAGCCATTTCTTTAATGTTCTCTCTGTGACTTCCAAGAAGTTCATCAACTTGTAGAAATAGGTCATTAGCTTGATCCATTACGGATCTTAGTATATTTTCTCTGTTAAGGGGTATGTGTGCATTGTTGTTTGCCAGTTTATGAGTTAGAACATCTAGTGTCCTTGATTTTCTGAAGTAGCAAGGTTTTCAAAGCAAGCTTGGTTCTTATTAGTTGAGCATGGTACAGGACGTTGAACAATTGCATGTTGTCTATGAGAGTCGTTACAATGTGTGTGTTTTTAATAGTTTAATTTCTGTAATCCTACTTCCCCAGGTCCAGCAACGAACTTTTAATAACCTGCCTGTTTTCCCAGCTAAACAGAACCATAGTTCCATTCCCAAACACGTGCCCTTTCTTATTCACAAAGACACAGTTCTTCAATCCAACTCTAAGGCTTATTGTAACATTTCCAAACTGCATGGTAAACAAAACTTACAGGATCAGCAAGCATTAGGTCACAAAGGAAAGGACATGTTGGCTTCTACTAGAGAAGTAGCACTGTTGCCTGTCATTACAATTTCCATGCCAAGTCCTCAGGAAGATCCAAAGAGAAGACCCATTATGATAAACTCTGAAGCTATGTGTGGTTTTCCAGACCAAAGGAGAAAGAATAGCAACATAAAGTACTTCCGTGGCTCTCGATCACAAGGGTGTAGCCCTGATAGGATGCAGCAGCTGGAGGTCAAGTCAGTGTCTTCTCCTCATCTCCCAAAAAGAGATAAACCACCATTACCTCCTTATAAAATCAAAATGAACTTCCAAGAGCACAATGGAGACAAGAGAAGGAAAAATCCTTCACATTTATACCCAGGTGTTATTTCTCCTTCAAGGAGTGCTCCATCTTTAAACAATGTCTTGAAAATGCAGGATCATCTAGATTTGAGTGCTTCTAGCCCGGCCTGTTTCTTGAGGTATCACAAGATACAAAATGACCATAAGAAGCACCATGTATCTATGGAGAGTATCTTTGAACATCATCATCATCTTTCTGTTGGGAACCGTCATGCACAGATGCCAAGGAAGATGATAGGAAATAGTATGGACCAACTTTTTGTTCCTTCTCTGGATCTTTCTCCACAAATTTCTCAGTTGAATGTATCCAGAATGGAACCCTTATCTCCTTCCTCTCGCTCGGTGTCTTTAAATGCCCTTTCATTTTCTTCTAAGTCTGAAGCAGTTTGGCCTTCTAAAGATTCCCATGGCAATTCCTCTGGTGCTGCTATGCAGGTGAATCTGGGTTCATTTTCTAACTCTTCCTGTTTCTCTTTCAAACTTTCTCCACAAATACCAAATACAAAACAGTCATTAGGTTTGCATGCGAACAATTATATGTCTCTATCATTTAGCACACCTAACCTTCAATATGCTGGATAGGATTACATAAAACCACTTCCATTGGGTAAGTTCTCCCAATAATTTCCCCAGCATTATCAATAAGCTACAATGTTCTCTCATTCTATAACTAGGATTTATCAAAAGCTTATAGCATTTCTGAAACAAATAGCATCAAGCAAAGGGTATTTTGCCTTGAGTTGCTATCATTTAAGCAAGCCATTTGGGTATTTGTAACAAGCTCTTACAAAATTGTGCCTAGGATCTATGTTATTAAGAGATATTCCAGCTCTTGTCTCCTCTAACATAGTACTTGCTGCAGTGCTGAAGTGCAAGTCTCCAAACATGAATTACTGTATATTTCACATAACATGTTATATTTTTATCTCATTTATACGCATCTGGCTAAAACTCAATCAGCTCATTTAATTTGATAACAGCATTCCATTGTTCCATTCATCCTTACTTGGTCCTGTTTTAATTAAACATGATCAAATGCTCTTGTTCGTGCCAATCTTTTCTTGATACTCAATAGCTGGGTAGCCTAGCTGCATTCTGTTCCTTGTTTTGAAAGGAACTTGAAATTGTTCATTCTCAATCTGCTGTTTTCTGATAAATTTGAATTTTAAAATCCAGCCGATGTTTTCTTTCTTTTTGGAGGAACATAGAATAAGTTAAGAAGGCTGTATTTAGGTGCTCCCAAGAAGGAATATATATTCAGTGCCAATTTGGGGAGGAATTAAAAAGAAGGGATAACTTTTTTCTTTCCTTTTAAGATTTTATATTTTCAAATCATTGTGTTACTTTATCCAATAAGTTGCTTTTGTTGTTGTTGTTGCAATGCCACTTGCAATTCTCCAGGGTTTCAGGCCAAAATCTTCTGTTGTAATCAAGCAAGCTCAGCTTTTAGTGACTTACACAAACACATCCATACAGTTTTCGTGGTGGTATAAGAAAGTAGTTTGCCACTACAATGTACCATCACAAAGTGATTTATCATTCCAAGATTTTCTGTTTTGTTTCCCAATTTAACTTCTACCCTGGATTTCACAAATTATCCCTATCCAAATGCAGAAGATGTTAGAGCATCCTTAGCTTTCCATATCAGCCAAGGCCAACCAAATGCTTTGTAGGTTATTTTATCTTGTATTATTGTATTATCTTAAAACTGTCCATAGTCTCCCATCAGCTGTTACATAATTATTTTAGCTAGATTACCATATTCCTCTGAGATCTTCCATATTATAATCTACCACTGCACATGGGTCCTCTCCCACTGAGAGTGGTGTCTGAATAAAAAGGCAGGATTTGGAATGATTGATTGAAGGTATTAATAGCTTCTGTCCATATTAGAGGGAGACCTAACTTTCCCTCTTATCATATGACGACAGTGCAATTGGAATAATGAATGAATGCTGTATTACTAATACAAATGCAATACTTGACATTTTCTTTATATTATCAATATTTCTTTTCAAAATAATATTATTAAAAACAGATCCCTGTTGTTATAACACCATCCATCTTTTTAAATACAAACACACATTTTAATCTTAGGGAAGAATATAAATCTTGTTATAGTTTTTAACACTCGTATAAGTGATATTTTCAATCAAACTTTCCATAAGCAAACTCATTTTTTTTTCCTTTTTAGTCTTTTGCTCTGAATGCAGAGCACCCATGTTGAAAATGTTTTATGTAATATGCTTAAAAAGTTCAACTGTTTTCGTAAGGCTCACTTTGTCAATCTGCTGATGGACTTTCAGATCCATTATGAATTTGTAGGATTAGGTCTTTTACTTCTAGCCAGATATTATAACAAAAAACATTTCAGCTTTAATTTCCAGGAGCAAAACATAGTCCTGAGTTATCAGCTTGCCCTAAACTCGGTGGACATTGTGTGTATTCAAAACATGTTGAAGGTTTTGTGGAGCGTTTCAAGGTGAAGTTCAAAGCGTCTTTCCCCCTTTCCTGCTGTTTGTTTATCTGTTGCTCAAGTCCTTTCCTGTTGGAAGGTGGTTAGGATAGTACAGTAAGAATTAAGAAGTTAGGAATTTTGCAGATTCTTTTCTAATGAAAAGAAGGACCAGGGGGGACATGATAACACTGTTCCAATATTTGAGGGGCTTCTACAAAGACGAGGGGGTCAGACTATTTTCCAAAGCATCAAAAGGCAAGACCAGAAACAATGGTTGGAAACTCAACAAAGGAGAGAAGCAACCTAGAACTAAGGAAAAATTTCCTAATGGTTAACAACAATTAACCATTAACAATGCCTTGCCTTCAGAAGTTGTGGGTGCTCCATCACTGAAGGCTTTCAAAAAGAGACTGGACAACTATTTGTCTGAAATTATATAGGGTCTCCTGCTTGATCAGCGGGTTGGACTAGAAGACCTCCAAGGTCCCTTCCAACTCTTATTATTCTATGTTCTTCTATACCTTCCACATATAGTCCTGCAACTAATATCTTTTGCTATTCAATTTCATATTCTCTGAATTCCAAAGCAAACCAAAAGGAAATTTTGCTTTGCTTTGCTTTGCTTTGCTTTGCTTAAGCAAGAGTAGCCAGTGCACCTTGCCAGTTTCCAAAGGCACCTTCCGTCTCTTGTTGTCTTAAAACATCTTCTGCAAGGGAATGGATCTGTTGTAGAAGAACAGAAAAAGGCCACAGGCAACCAAGGAAATCAGGACTGCATTGGAAGAATGGCTGCTCTCAGCTGGTTATAACTTATTTGATTCTGCAAGGAAAAAAAGTAATAGCCGAAAGTAATTTTGTATATTTTACTTTATCTACAAAATATAATCAAAGCATTTTAAACCTGAATCAGTCTAAATTAAAGGGCAGTTTTTAAGATGTTGCATCCTCTTATGAGCATCACATCATAAGCAAAGGAATGCATGCAGACCCGAAAATATTCTTAATGCTTATCAAACACTAGTTGGGCCGTGAATTAACCGCTGTCATGGGAAAATAAGAAAATGTACACCTTTTGTTGTCTGTAATCTGATATGCTTCATATCTGGCTGCTGCTGGCATCTTTCTTTTCTCTGGTGTCTCCAAAAAGGTATATTTCCCCAAAAGTTCTTTTGATTCCTTGAATGAAGAAATATTTTTGTAGGCATGACTGTCCAGGGGAGGTGGGGCTGTTTCATATTCCATGCATGCTCAAATCTAACTAAAAGAAAAATCAAGTGCTTATTTTAAAATATTGGTTGGAAATGTTAAATAGAAGCGGCAGCATAACTTTACTTTGAATTCAGATTGTAAAATGCTTTTTCTTTTTAACAATTGATGGCAAACAACCTCTACTTTTATTCCCATTGCTGCTAAGACTAATCATAACTTAAATAAAAGTTAAACTGCTTTTACTCCAAAGTGTGGTTTGTTCAACTGTTTACCAGTGCTTATAAACAATGGTGAAAACTTTGACAAATGTGCAAGGATAAAGATAATGTGTCTCATAAAGCCCATCTGGATTTTTTCTGGGGAGCTGAAATAAAATCTGCACTCAGGGAGGTGAGTTTGTTGTGAATGAGATCTTCAGAACATGAGTCCCAAGTGTTTATTGCTTTGTGTAACTGAAATGCTGTTAAAAGTGGAGTGTTAATAGGTAACACTGTATAAGTATATCACATACATAAAAATAGCTTGCCTCTCAGATTTTCTGTACAGTCTCAACAAGTGTTTGGCTGATGGTTGTCTTGGGCAGAAGAGTGGGACAGTTTAAAATATTGGTTGGAAATATTAATAAAAGACTGCATATATTTACTTTTAATTCAGATCATAAATAATAATAATAATAATTGGTGGTAGTGAGGGAAATGGGGAGTCTCTGTTTGCATCCTCATCTTTGACCTAGGCATAAATAACAGTATTTTGTCTAAAATTCCCCAGAGACATGTAGAAGTAAATTTGCCATTAGGTGGATGGCAAGCCAGTCAGTATTCACAAAATTCATGGAGATTTGTTTTTATTAACAAGTGTTGCCATTTACTTTCCCAATTTTCCTTGAGAACATGTTTGGGAATTGTAAAGAGATTTGTCTTAAAATAATCCAGGGAAAGATATTTAGTGAATTTGAGTGGATTTCTCAAAGAAACAACAACATTCTGCTTGCACAAAGTAATAAAGGATTCTCTCTAACCCAAATTGCCTTTATTAAGCCATATAGGAGGAAAGAACCTTCCAGAATTGGTCTAGCTTCCTTTATCATAAATATTGCCCACTTGAAAGCTGATTTAATTATGCAGAACTTTCTACCACATCAAGCCCGTTTAGTAACAAAGTGCTTGAAGTTTTGGTGACGATATCCTAGTTCATGGGTTGTTTTAATCTTGTCTTAATTTGCTGCCAGAGCTGGTTCTGCCCAATATTTAACAATTGGATAGCATCCCAGAATACACTCCTTTTATTTCCTCAGGGACTGGAGAAAATACTCTGTGGGCTTGACTGTTTTAGCAGCTTAGTCAACTGCTTCATGGTCATTTGGAGAATGGCAAACAAGAATTGAAGTTTAAAACAAACAAGCAAACATAATTGTCATAGGATCAAACAACATTTGGAGCTACTTTCTGGCTCAGATATTGCACTACAAAACCATGTCAGCCGTGTACAGATACAATATTTTATTTGCAAAATTAAGTAATTTATTTCTTTTCATTAGGACTGTCTGTTCAGCATTAAAAGGTTGGGTGATGGAAGGGAAGGATGGAACTGTGAAGGTTGTTATTCACACTTTTGCAATGGGATGGACTTGTGTTTATTGTTAAGAGAGAGTGTGACCAGGACACTACATATAGGACACTACAAGCAATATGTTCTTGCTTTCTCCTCTCCAAATTCTTTGGAGTTTGGTGCCATTTCACAGAAAGGGGGAACCAGTCTTTCAGGAAAGAACTATTCTCCCATGACCCTTTTTTCCCCAAAGAAGATCACCACAATGTAAAAAAAAAAGAAGATGTTAAGACTCTAGAAAGAGTACAGAGCAGGGGACTGGAGGCTAAAATATACACAGAAAAGTTGCTGGAATTGGGTATGTCTAGTTCACAGGTCTTCAACCCGCGGCTCCGGGTTCAACCAATCAATTCAAATATGCAGGGTAGGTGTATATCTCGCCTTGGCTCCACTCTTCAGTCAAACCCTGTTCTGCACATGCGCGCATGTATGCGCATGTGCACACATTTTTGTGGCTCCCAGTTTTTCCTTTTGTGAGGGAACCGGTTCCGAGTGGCTCTTTCACTGTTTCAGGTTGCTGACCCCTGGCCTAGTTCAATGGAGAGAAGGACTAGGGGTGACATGATAGCAGTGTTCCAGTATCTCAGGGGCTGCCACAAAGAAGAGGGAGCCAAGCTATTCTCCAAAGCGCCCAAAGGCAGGACAAGAAGCAACGGATGGAAACTAATCAAGGAGAGAAGCAACCTAGAACTAAGGAGAAACTTCCTGACAGTTAGAACAATTATTCGGTGTAATAACTTGCTTCCAGAAGTTGTGGGGGTTCCAACACTAAAGATTTTAAGAAGAGACTGGACAACCATTTGTCTGAAATGGTGTAGGGTTTCTTTCCTGAGCAGGGGGTTGGACTAGAAGACCTCCAAGGTCCCCTCCAACTACTACAACTACTATTACTACTAGTAGTACTACTATTATTATTTCCACCACATTTTTGAGCATAACAGAGGCAACGAAGCATTTGCAAGAAGCAGAGCAGCTCACCATCACTCTGTGTTTTGTTTGGCATCCTAAGGATAACCAGACAATATCGCCCTATCTATCTAGACATTGTTTTACCTTGTAAATCTTTTTTGTAGCATTGTCAGACTAAGAGCACCAGTGAAGGTTGGTAAGCATCCATTGGTGATGGTGAGGGTATGTTAGAACAAAATTTTAAAATGCAGGTGTTGATTATCATTCCCGTTTGATTCAAATCTGGGATGACATTTTATCTGAAATAGTTTTATTGTTCTTTTAATCAAAATCAAATAGTTTTAATTATTTTAATCAAGATATCCCATTAGATTATGGCTCTATTAATTATTACATATGTTAATAACAATATACCATTGCCATTTCTTATTGAAAGCATTTTAATATTTGTTTTGATGCTCATGCCCTCAAAAGAGATCAAACACCTCTTGTAAGACAAGTGATAATCCAAGGATTTGAGAGCCTCTAAACTAGGGTTTCTCAAAGCTTTACTATTGAAGCTTTATACTTTACACTACTTTAAAACGTTATAAAGGCTCTTGGCATTTCTGTATAATCATCTATTCAGGATATGCTCCCTTTGAGTTCAGTCTTGGGATGCATCTCTTCATAGAGCAGGAGCATATAAAATTCCAGAGTTTTCTAGATAGGCTTAGGAAAGATTCCTACCAAAACCAGTCAGTTTAGATCATTTGGAAGTAGAAGGACCAGCGCTATAACTCAGAATTCAGAAACTTCCTGTGGTCCATGTATGATACCAGAACAATTGGATGATCAGTGCAGTCTATTGGTAGGAACAAGAGATCATGCTGAGATTCTGTAAAGCAGCCTCTCTTGAGAACAAATGCTTTGATCTTCCAGCAGTCTTTGCTGTTCTTTTATCTTGGTACACAGAACAAATTTTAATCTCCCTTGAGGTAAAGTTTGGGAATCTGCTTTCTTGGGGTAGCTGTTATCTTGTGGCCTTCTTAACTGCTGTACTTGCTTTTTTGAAACCAAAAGCTGGGTTGTATCTGTATCCAGTTAAGTTGGCTTGTTGGTTTCATTATGCTACAAATGCAGTCCCATCTCTGTGAAGTTCTTGGGATCACAAAAGCCACAGAGGAGGGGGGACAGCGAAGTCTGCTCTGTCTTTGCATCTCACCTGGTGCTCTTTCACGCAGTTTGCTTTTCTTCTTTCTGCTGCTGGATTCAGAGCAGGAAATTTTCCAAAGATAAAATTTATGAATGGTAGGAATCCATGATCACGGCTGGCGTAATCTGGCATAAAAATGAATTTTCTTGCTTTTGATTTATAATCTTCTGGAGAGCGGTACAATACCATCTGTCTGCTTGGGCAGGTTCTGGAGGCTGCTATATACAAGAAGAATATACAAAACCTGTACAGCCATTTTAAAAAGTCAACATCTAAAATATAGCCTGCTAAATATACCCCCAAATACATTTGGAGCCAAATGCATAAAAATAAATAGCTGGTTATGTTACCTTTTAAAAAAGAGACTTTCATATGAGGATACATATATATATATTTGGATTAATTTCTGCCAAGGCAGGGGAAAAAATAGGTAAAAAGGTGTTGGAAATTTGTCCTGCAACCTGTTTCTGTATGCATTCAGGTATTACTTTGGGCCTTTCAGTTGACTGGTGTTTGCTGAGTTACAATCTGTTTGGTCTATACTTCAGCCTCCTTGATGATTACTAAGAAACCATTTAAATTTAGTTGATTGAATATTTATTTATACAACAGAACTAGACTTGAACAAAATGCTTAAACTGAGCAACAGTAACTAATTTTATTATACTACTTATTAATATGAAAGTCCTCTAGAGTAGCCACAATTCATAGTTAGCTTGGGGTATTTTTGTCTTTTGAATAGCTGATTGGAAATACAGACTGAGAAAACGGCTCTACAGGTTTTAGAGATATTATGGACAGCGTCTTCAGACAACTTGTATTCACAGCTCCTTTTTCTCCTTTTGCCTCAGGTTGAAGAACGTTCCAGACTTAACCGGCAAAGTTCCCCAGCCATGTCTCACAAGGTGGCCAACAGAATTTCTGATCCAAACCTTCCGCCTCGATCAGAGTCCTTTAGTATTAGCGGGGTGCAGCCTGCTCGGACACCACCCATGTTGCGAGCGGTGGATCCACAGGTATTGTGTCTTAGTAAAGCTTCCTGTTCTTTGCTGCTCAGATGCAGCTCAGACCGGAATGTGACAGATTATTCTCACCAAAGGTAATGTCATCTCTAAACAGTTTAACAGGCATGAGCATTTCAGAACAGCACAGTCAAATTCTGCATGTAGTTTGTCATAGACTAATTCAGTTACACTGCTCATTGCCTGTTTTCTCTTCCTCCCCTTTATCTGAGAGAGAGAGAAAGAAATGCAGCTTAGCTGTCACAACCACCATATTGTCCTCTGCATATGGAATGATAATGAAAATAAAATTAGGGATATTTAATCATCCTGTTATTAAAGTTTGTAGAACAGTAGCAGTCTCCACTGTTTGAAGTCATTCAAACATAAGAGATGCACAAGTCCTGATGAAGTAGCACGCATCCTTTACTTTTCTGGGAGAAAATATAATCCATAAAGCTGCTTTTTAGGCAGCAGATTTCATCTGGATTTGTCTCCATTGGCTTTCCATAGAAAAAAGCAGTGACAAGGACATTTTTGGATGGGTGAGTGACCAGAAATAACAGTGAGGAAATCATAATGGGGTAGAAGGAGAACTTGTAGGCCAAATATGGAGGCAACGTGGGTCAAATCTTGATCATCGATCAGTCCTCTTGCACTTGTGATTTAGACAGTCAAACACACATTGAGCTACCTGTAGGGTGGGGGGAAATGAAAAATGTGTCAATCAATCTGCCCTTAACCTGGCTGTTTGGGAGAGAAGTCAAAAGTCAAGTCATAAGGAAACATGCTTCAGGAACTCTGATAAAGAGGAGTATTTAAATAATATTACGGTGGTGTGGAATTTTATCTTATCTTTTGGCACAAACAGTGGCACACATGAAGAATTCAGAATATCTCGTTCAAATAGCATCGATTTGAAAAGTCCCTGCGGAGCTATTCTGGCATGTCCAAGCTGTGCATGTGTTTGTCACATTCTCCAAGCCTCCACAGAATTATATATGTGAACATATTTGCATAATACATACTTAAATAAATTGTGAATGTGACATAGTGGAAGTATATACTGTAAGATATCAGCCTGTTTGATGGATATCCAGCGAATCTGCTCCGGAGCAAATTTGGATTTGTTGCCTCCTTCAATTCCTGGTAATATGAGTGAAATTAATAATACCATACTTGTCTTTGCATTTCCATGGTTCCATTCATAAGCTCATCATCAGTTCCACTCCAGATCATCCCTTTTTCTCCTTCAGTTGTGCAACAAACCACACGCTTCTACATCAGTCAGCTTGCTTCTAGGGCCATAAACCAGTGGCTTCCATGAAAGAGGAATTAGAAGATAACATAAAATGCTGCTTTGGTCCAGGATGGCAATTCT
Source organism: Vipera ursinii (assembly GCF_947247035.1). Lineage (NCBI taxonomy): Eukaryota > Metazoa > Chordata > Lepidosauria > Squamata > Viperidae > Vipera > Vipera ursinii. The sequence continues at coordinate 16,280,445 of NC_139518.1, forward strand.
TCCAGCTCGCTTGTGATCCATTCCTCCAATTAAAGTAAAACAAAATATTGGCCAAGGTTTTTGTTCGCTTGTTTCGTTCTATGCAATTGCTTTTTTTTTTGCATCCTTTTTAGCTGACATAGGTCATTTACAACATGGAAATTGAGTGTTCGTGTTAAAACTAAAACACAGTGTCCAAGCCCCCTTTTATTCAAGCAAGCAGAACCACTCGTGAATAGTCTCAAACAAAAGCTTTATTGTTAGTTTCTGTGTTATAGGAATCTTGCCAGACTGAATAAATTCCTTTGGGAATAGACAGATAAGGCTTCAGGGATTCTGGGGGAAGTCAGGCCTGTGCGGCTTTCTGCAGTGTAAAGATTCTAAGCTCAGCCCCCTCTTAATGCCTCCCTCTAGCCTAGCTAGATTCCACCACACTTTGCCACTAAAATAATACAAAGAATTTAATATTTTAGAGGAAGTATAAAATAAGCAGCTGTATACAGTATAGCAGACTGGGACGCAGTGGCTCAGTGGGTTAGGACGCTGAGCTTGTCGATCAGAAGGTCAGCAGTTTGGCGGGTCGAATCCCGAGTGCCGCGTAGCGGAGTGAGCGCCTGTTACTCGTCCCAGCTTCTGCCAACCTAGCAGTTTGAAAGCACGTAAAAATGCAAGTAGAAAAATAGGGACCACTGCGGTGGGAAGGTAACAGCGTTCCGTGCGCCTTTGGCGTCTAGTCATGCCGGCCACATGACCACGGAGACGTCCTCGGACAAGCGCTGGCTCTTCGGCTTTGAAACGGAGATGAGCACCGGCCCCTAGAGTCGGAAAACGACTAGCATGCATGTGCGGGGGAACCTTTACCTTTTTTACCTTATATAGCAGACTAAATTACAAGGTGCTTTTGGTTTTAGTTTTCCTTCTTGTGTGAACTATTAACTATTGTTGATAAGGATTTATGGCTTAATGTATTATATAGACCCACCTGGTGTGATGAAGATACTATGGATCAGACAAATTGAGACTTAGTGTCAACATGATCTGCGTCTGTCCAAATGATATTTACAGTAGACTCACAGTTTTTATTTTATCTTCTCTTGTAGCTGTTAAACCAATTGCAAACTTACTTTTTCCTGTTTCTATTTTGGCAACTCAGTGCAACCAAAATGAGGAGCCACCAGCCTTGCCTGATAAGTCTCTGTACATGATTCCTCATCATTTATAATTTTACTGTAGTGTAAATGCGGAAAGTGTTACACTTTTTGACGACTTATCAGAACCTGAAACCCCTGAAAACAGCCACTCCACTTTTGAAATATTCTTTAAAACAAAGAAGCTGAACACCATGGATTTGACATACCAAACCAATTGGTGGGAATAACAATAATCTATGGAAAATCAAGTTTCCTTTGTTTCGGGATATCATAAACCATGCCAAAGAAACAAACATTTCATATGTGACTTTCTTGCATCATTTCATAAATAACACATTATCATATAACTAAAAACTATGCTCTGGCGGACATTCTTAGAGGAACAGAATTCAGGCCAAATAAGAAATCTCATCTTTGGCATTTCCTGAGCTTCATCCACTTACTATTGAAAGATATCTTGAATCTTACTTTTTTTTTAAATCAAATTCATTTTTTAAAGATCAAAACTAAAATAAAAATTGCAGAAACATTTTTCTAAAAAAAACAAAAACAACCCATATGCTTCATTATACTCTTTTTAATAACTTTTTTCCAGTTTATACTTATGGTTTTGTTTCAACTTGGTGCGTAGATTCCACATCTGGTCAGTGTGAAATCCCAGGGACCTTCCTTGCCTGCCTCTCAGTCACTGCATGAACAACCCACAAAGGGAATGGCTGGGTTTCAGGAAGCTCTAACGGTGACCTCTCACCGCACTGAGATGCCAAGGCAGAACTCGGACCCCACTTCCGAAAAGCCTCCTCTCCCCCCTCGTGTTGAAAAGTTTGATCGAAGTTCTTGGTTACGACAGGAAGAAGACATTCCACCAAAGGTAAAAACAAATTTAAAAAAAAAAGGAATTGTGCTAAGTTACAAAATTCGGAATAGGAAATAGCTTCAAGGTCTGTGGTGGCGCTGCAAGTCTTTCAGGTGGCGCTAGGGACTCTTTCCTAGTATGGCCCCGGTGACTCCTGCTATTGAATGGCCAAATACATTAATAATACTTGAGGACATGCTTCAAAGTCCTTTGAGGGCAGTAACTGTAGCTCCGTGATAGACCACGAAAGGTACCAGGTTCAGCCTCTAATGGAAGTAGCCAGTTTGAGCTGCCAAAATCCAGATGCCTGCTAGATGGCAGCAAAGAGATTCATACATTATATAATTGCTACTCTGAATTGGTTGCCAGGTTTTGCTTTGCTTTTTTTTTAGTTCAGATCTGGTAAAACTAGTCGCCAACAGTTCACTGCTCATTCATTCATTCATTCATCCATCCATCCATCCATGCATCCATTCATCCATTCATTGCATTTATATACTGACAAAATCCGAAGTCTCTTAATTATTTGCAATAAAATAAATATGATGAAAGTACAGTAACTCCAGTTTAAAACATGAAGAGGCAACTGAGTTTGCCCCAGAGTTTTTACCAAAGAGCAAATGCAACCCCACTTTTCTGGGGCTGAGAAGGACTCTCTCTTTTTTTTTAATAATGTATCAGAGCCACTTTCCAAAAAGTAGTGGGTGGGGCCATATGTAATCTTAACTTGTTTACAGTTTCAGTGTAGTTACAATTAGAATCCATATATAATATCCCTATTTTATATTGCATTTAATAATTTTCTCCTTTAATCTAGTTGCAACAGAGTAGACTCTTGATAATTTAGGGTTACCTGCAACCTTATGACCTCAGGTTGTGAGGCAAACATAATCACCTGGATAAGACCGAAAAAAAAATCCTTGATTTTCCATAGCTTCTTGTCATGAGTCCACTGCATAGTAGTTAAAGAAACCCACTGGTAGCTATTGGCTCCCTTTTAGAGATGCGTATTTATCCAGTTTTTAAACTATATTGGCAGAAACAATGAAGTTTTCAATCTGCAGACGCCACCTGACCTCCTCTAATGGTAGCTGTGTCTTTCTGAAAATAAACAAGGAAACTAACACAAAGGTTTCTCTTCCCATAACCTCCTAATCTGAACCCCAAATTATTCTGGACAGGCCGTCATTCCCATAAGAACTAAGGACATAAAACATTTTACACAAATAATCAAAGCTAGGCAGGTTTACCAGCTGTAGGGAGACAGCCCATCCTCAAATGTATTAGTACATTTGGTGGAGCAGTGGGCTAATGCCTCCTTAAGTAACACCAGCTGCCTGCAATTAGTGCAGGTTTGAGTCCCACCAGGCTCCAGGTTGACTCAGCCTTCCATCCTTCCGAGGTAGGTAAAATGAGGACCCAGATTGTTGGGGGCAATTAAGCTGACTTTGTAATAATGCCGCTTGGGGGGGGGGCGAAAGCCCTAATAAGCAAACATATACATAGAATGAAGGCTACTGCTAAGCACATTGATTTGTGCTTCTTAGATTGTAAGCCGCCCTGAGTCTTCGGAGAAGGGCGGGATATAAATGGGATTAAAAAAAAAGTTGTTTTCTCACTTAAATAGACAAATAAGAATGTTTAGCTGGATTTCCTGTTCAGTAATTAACAAAATGATCCTAGAGATGACAATGGGGGTTTGGATTCTTTTATGGAATATACCAGACAAGGCAACAAGCAGACATTGAAACAACCAGTGATTGCTATATCAGACAAGGAATGAGATCTTATTGTGAGCACAAATCCGTACAGCATTCCCCAGCATCATTTTGGCTGGGGAGTTCCAGGTTAAAGCAACAAGCTGTTAAATATATATATATATATATATATATATATATATATATATATATATATATATATATATATATATATATATATATATATATATATGCGTGAGATCAATACAGTGTGCTAGCTGATAAATAATATAAAAGGCTATTAAAATAATGTTGCAGTGGATGCGGCATGCCTGTCTTTTGGCTTCCCTTTTCTTCCCTCCCACTCCCAGCTTTGCATTTAAAAAAGAAATCTGCAGTAAGCATAAAACTTGCCATACTGGATCAAACCTGTAAGCTTTCCAGGCTGACATCATGCCTCCAGATAAAATCAATATTGGATAGAATATTGTATAAGTGCTCCGGAATCTTTGTGCTTTCATTTATTTGATGGCAGCAGTAGCTCTTTAATTAATGCAGTTCCATATGCATCTACTTAGAATTAAGTCCCACTGAATTGCATGGGCCTTTCTCCTAAGTAAGTGACTATTATGTTGCAATCTAAGGCTCTGTTCCAAAAGACTAATGTAGATATTGCTGTTGATGATGCTTTGTTTTCTTTCGTATAAAAAATAGCTTCTTTTTCATGCTGAATCTCGGGTTGCACAAATGTGAAAAGAAGAAAAACAAATAGCTGACTGATTAAGTGCAGAGATGTCCCTTACATATTTTTTTTTCCCTCGAGGAAAAAAAAATTGCACTGTGTCATGAATAATTTATACAATATTTACCAAGAAAGATTAGGGATTTTTCCCCAGATAATTTCTTTTCAAAATAAGAAGGTCACCATAGATTCACCAGGAACAATGGTGCAGAAAACAAGCAATGTTTTTGTGTCCAATCTTAAAGGGAGGAAATTGTCTTGAATTCAGGATTATCTTTGTGATTAAGTAGTTGACAGATAAGTTGACCACAGAGAGACCTCCATCCAGCTTACAGATGGGGTTCGCGGTTAGCTGCATTTTCGAACCATAACCTATGGGTAATGTGTTAAATTGCTTGAGCTGTGAAATCAACAAAAGTTTAATCCCCTAAGATTAACAGTGAAAATAAATTATTCACTTGAGGTAGAGAGGCGAATAATTACAAAGTACTTTTTTTTTTTTTGAAGAAAATTACATGAAGTTAGAACCAGATTGTCTATGGAAATTCTCAGACATCCAGGTCGTGGTTATCCCAAAGGTGCTTTTTCAAAAGGCAACTGGACTTCCTTTTTCTCTCTTTGAAGACGCTTTGCTTCTCATCCAAGAAGCTGCTTTAGTCTTCAAGGAAAGCAAAATGTCTTCAAGGAAAAATAAATTCCGGTTGCCTTTTGAAAAGAATTTTCAGGACCAGGTTTTTTTATAAAGCTTCTGTCTATGAAGAGCGTGCAAAATATTTCATTTTGAAATCTTCTGTGTATGACGTTGTTCGTGAAATGCTCCATTTCAGCTGCAAGGTGGTTGCATTGAACAAATTGGAAGCACTAAAAAAATGTCCACATGTTGGAAATACAAAAAATATGCCCTACAGTCTATCTGATAGTGGCACAGAGGATTTCGTCTTTTGTGGCACCTGTGCAATGGTATACCCTCCCTTTCTGTGTTACACCAGCCCCAACAATGATACGTTTCTCACTTCTTTAAAAAAAAATCTTTTTACATCGACCATCCTTATCACTAACTCTGCCTAACATTCCATTTAAGGGATATTTTTTTCCTGTGTTTTTAGTCCATTTTTATTTTATTTTCTTCTACAATGATGATATGGTTATGGAAAATTGCTTCAAGAATTTCTGTAATTATAAGGATTATAAAAAAAATATTGCCATTCCATTATCATCACTAATAACAACAACAACACATTTTTCATCAGATCAGCAGCAAAATCCACAGAAGTTACAGTTAGGGTACGTGTCTTATATAACCTTATGCAGAACTGTGTTCCATTTTATCATATTTTAATGTGGAATGGTGTTATCTTCATTCCTATGCAGACCAATTCAGAAATAATTTGTTTTTTGAGACCACAAACCACCACACGAATATCTGTGCATATGTGTGTATTATAGTCAAATCTACCTCCCATAAACATTTGTGTAAATAATCAAGTATTTGTATATTCATGGCTTTTGCTCTTTGAAAAAGGCCATTGCTAAACATAATACTTTATGGCTTGCTTTGGAAAAAGGCTTTATATAGAAGATCCCAAGTTCAGTCCTTTGCATCTCTAGTAAGTATGAAAAGAAAATTGTGAGTAAAACAGAGTGGCAGCAAAACACTTTCATCCAACACCCATGATTGTGCTGGCTGTACTGTTGAGACCCAAGATCCAATAACATTTGGAAGACCGACTACCCCACAATAAGGATAGACAGTACTGATCTAGATGAACCAATTATCTGGCTTAAAATAATGCAAGTGCAAAAACATACATAGTGCAGTAACATCTTGATATTCTTATCTCTGCATTGCTTATTATTACCATATTTGTATGGTTTATGATGTTAATGCTCCATTGAATTTTTGTACGTCTTGGTTTTGAGTTAGCAACTGTTAGAATCTTCAAGGGGCTCTTAATCCCCGGGCTGACATTAAAATCAATAGTGTTGCTGCACTTCTACTCTGCAATTCAATGCCTCATTATAATAACAAAATACTATCAACATTAGTGTCATGGTAGTATAATAAGTCTTGGACCTGGAGCCAAAAGATTTTAGTTCCCACTCAATCATGGAAGCTCACTGGATAACTGTAGGCCACTTGTGACCTCTCAGCCGAACACACTTCACTTGAGTTCTCGCAGTAGGGATAAAAGAAAACAAAGACCACCTCAAGCTTTCAAAGAAAGTGCCTTGCTTCTGATGAAAAATCAATTTCCTCTCTGTTTCTGTGGGACACATTAGGGCACCCTTCCAAAAATCTTGGAATTTTTAGTTCCCGTACAGTATATGACTTCCTGCAAATCACATATTGGTGTGGCAGCTTTAAAACAAAGGTCATCAAGCCTTGATTGAAACAAGTAAGTTACCCTATGGAATTAAAATGAATACATTTCAGATATTATCTTTTCTCTCTTAAAAAGGTGCTGTAGAAACACCAAGTGCAGTTTACAGTTGCTTCGCTGGAAAAAAATAATACTATTTTGCAAGGAAAAAAAAACAAAGCACATTTTACTGGCAAATTTGCCTAACCTGATACTCATTAAACGTAATATGTTGGTACAATCTGGGAGGGACTATGACAATTGGCCGTGGCCAACTTGCCGCAGCCAACTTGCCACAGGACAACTCGCCATGGGACGAAAGTCAAACTAATATCAAAGAAATGGTGGAATAGCATCACTAAAGAAAGGATGCAAAAGGAGGGACAGAATGAAATGTGAGTGATGAAAATTAAAATAATTTTATATTAAATAATTAAATTGAATTGTTAAATTGTCCTGTGGCAATTGTCCCACAGTGAGTTGGCTGTGGCTAGTTGGCAGTGACAAGCTGGCCACAGCGAGTTGTCCCATTCTGAGTCCGGGAGCCTACTTCTGACAGCAGAACTTCAGTAGCCAGCACACTTTGGGTTTTCTTACAGGTGCCTCAGCGAACTACTTCCATCTCACCTGCATTAGCTCGGAAGAACTCACCTGGGAATGGGAATGCTCTAGGACCTCGACTCGGATCACAGCCCATAAGAGCAAGGTAACACCAACCAAGATAAAGCTTACTATTCAGACATCTCAAGCACTAGAGAGATTATTGAATATTCTATGGAGGAAGAATGTCTTATTTCCTTTCCCCAGCCTTCTTGAGATGTAGACAAGAGGAACAAACCTAGCAAGTTAGGGAACCTTCTACCCTATTCAGATAATGTTGGACAGTGGTGTACAATGGGAGATGCAAGTGGGAGAGCACATATTTTGCATGGAAGTTCTGTCCCTGCCAACTTTAGTTTTAAAAAAAAAGCTCAAAGGAGCATGAACATACGGACACATACATGGAAAGAATCTTGCTGGTTTGAGCAAGATCCCCTCAAGCTCAGTGTTGTGTCATAAACAGGTAACCAGATGTATTTGGGATGCTCATAAATCATCTTAAAATTGTGATAGCCCATTTCCCCTGTTGCTTCATAGCATCTGATATTGTAAGATGCCAGTTACCTGTTCACTACCTGTGTTCAAGGAAGTAATGAAGACTAGTTATGAAGACTAGTAATTGTTGATAGTCCTCCCCGGGATTTTGTCTGATTTCCAGTAAAAGCTACCTAAGCTGGTGGTCCATCACAACATCTGATGGAAGCAAATTTCACAATGTGTCACTTAAGGATATATATTTTGTCCAGTCCTTAATCTCCCTATGTGTAATTTCAGCAGATGACTACATTATGAAATGGGAGGAAACCTATTTGTCTCCATAGTAGAATCTATTAGCCCCTGTTCCCCTTGGCTCACCTGAAGTTCAAAAACCCCATTTGCTGCAGTCTTTTCACTTTCCTTTTTTGCATTTACTCTAGTGTGGTTCCTATCTTGCCTGGTACCTGAAATTCTGGGGAGCCTCTCTCTCTCTCTCTCTCTCTCTCTCTCTCTCTCTCTCTCTCTCTGTGTGTGTGTGTGTGTGTGTGTGTGTGTGTGTGTGTTATTTTTATATTTCATATTAAGCTGGGCAAGAGATCTTACTTAAATCAGCTCTTGATAAATCAGGATTTAATCTGATTTATCTAAACTAATGCATTAAGAGCTAGGGGACAGATGTAAAAGAGGAAATGGCTAAGATTTATTTAAGGCTTTGGCAGGCATTCATCTCCACAGTATTTCAAACATCCTTTGTGTGGCATATAATAGCAACAGTCTTTGCCTAAAAGAATGTAAGTCTTGGATCTAGGAGTTCTTGCTCTTTCTTCAATTAGTTTGTGTTTTGCATCACACTGCAGATCCTGTTGTAGTATAACATACAAAGCAGCCATAACCCCAAGGCTCTTTTGTGAGCACTGCAATTTACAACAAATGCTGTCTAAGTGGAAGATTGAAAGATTTGCTCAGAAAGGCAGAAAGTCTTGGATTTTGCCTAGGAAACCTCACTCATTCTGCATCTAAAATTCCAAATGTAACAGAAACCAGTCTGAAAAAAATTGCGTTGTATTCAGGCAAGGAAATGTTTCAGCTTCTATACCTGCATTTCCCAATCGGATGGAATTTGGGATATAGGGTTGGAAAGTACTGAATAAAACTAGTAAGTTATTCTTAGAATGACACAGTTAAAATAGGTAGCCTATGTATTATTTACCAAAATAGTTTTCCACTCAAGGTGGCATTCATAAAAGATACCCTGCTTTAATTTGGGCACAGCTGCCCTTTTCTCATCTTCCCTCCTTGCTGGGATCTGAACTCTGAGAGAAAGAGCAGGACGGTGTTTGCTAATCTCATTTTAAAGAACAGTTTAAGGGTAGCTAGAGAAGAATGGATACGAACCAAGAAAACTGAGATTCAGTCCTTATGACCTCTAGTAGAAAAGGTGGAATGTTTGTACAATAGGCACATGTACAGTATGTGTGTCCCCTCCAACAAGCAGGATATAAATCCAGATTTCCCCTTGTTCCTGTCTGATTTTCTATTCAGCATTTCCTTTAGGCTGGATTTTTACACCTGGACTTGTTCTTAGGGAATGTCTCTTCATTAATTTGCAATGGAATTGCTGCTTGGAGCTAGGCACTTGGTTTTCAAGTTCAAGGTCCGATGCTCATATTTTGTTAGTATATGTAGGGAATTTTCACTAACTATAAAGATGAAAGTGAGATCAAAGAAAAGATAGGACAGGATAAAGGTGGCATCCTTCTGCTAAGAAGATCCCTCTAGGTTTGTAGTACTTCAATCCTCCTAATGGCTCACAGTCAGCTTGGATCAGGAACAGGGTGAAAAAACCCACCTGGGCTGTGTGTTTTACCATAGTTGAATAGTTACATCTGAGACTGCCTATAGCAGGGGTCTTCAAACTTGGCCCTTTTATGACTTGTGGACTTTAACTCTCAGGCATGCTGGATGAGGAATTCTGAGACTAGAGACTCCTTTCAGTTATCTCAAGATCAACTCAGCTGTTGCCTTTTGGAGGACACTAGAACAAGGCAAATAGATTAGCCAGTATTAGCTGGTTTATAGTTTAGAAGTTAAAATATTTGCAGCTAGTTTCAGAATGACTTTTTTTAACCTGCCACTTACTGGTTTCCTTAATTTTATGGCTACCATCCCATTACTTTTAATGACTTTATTTTGGACATACTACTGCATCTCCTAATATATCTTGTAGAAGTCAGTTTTTTAAGGTATTGCTTTAGCAGAAATTAAGGAAATCAAAATGGTATGCTGCAAGGAATTTAAATAAATGGATGATCATAGATAAAGGCACTATAGTTATTTGATGTGTATTAATTTCTTCAAGATCACAGCAGTTTGCTTCCTTCTGAAGAAAGAGGCAGCTGTGGTTTAGATGTTCATGGCATAGAAACCAGACTAATCAGGTTGTTACCCTGTTAGGCCGAGGGTACAGGCCACCTTCAACTCATCTCGCAGGATTGTTGTTCCTGGGAAAATGAGAGGAGAAGTAGTATTAAGTATGTTTACTACCTTGAGTTATTTATAAGCAAATAATAAAGGCAGAATATAAATAAATACAGTAGGTATAACATCCTGTCTCCTTTCCTCTCTCTAGTAACCCAGACCTGCGGAGAACAGAGCCCATAATAGAAAATCTGATACAGAGAACAAGCAGTGGCAGTTCTTCCAGCTCCAGCACCCCCAGTTCGCAGCCCAGTTCACAGGCTGGCTCACAACCTGGATCCCAAGCTGGCTCCAGTGAACGGAACCGAGCCAGAGGTGAGATTTTAGCCCCCTCTCATACCTACAGTTTGTCCTACTTTCATTTTTGCTGCTTGAAAGGCTCTACTCATTGGATTATCATCTTGTTATGTATGGGGTGTGAGCAGCTGCTCTGCAGGTACCATCAGGGGGCGCTGTGCTGTGGTTGGATTGGCTGAGAGATTTTCGGCGGGAGATACAGATGGATGGATTGGCCAGAGCATCACCTAGCCAAGTATATAAGGGGTCCAGGTAACCCCCTTTGTTCAGTATGCGCCTACCACAAATAAAGAGCTGACATGCGGTACTCATCTGCCTCCTCATTGCCATGCGGTCCGCAACCTACTACACAATAATCTGACCACCTATAATGCTAGAAAGACTTTTCATTTCTCTCTGTGTCCTTAATTCTGTTTTTGTTTTGAATGTCTGCCTTCATATGTAACGCTAAGCCCCAGGATATTTTAGCCATGAATGTTACCTTGGTTTGCTAAAGGAATTAAGCCTTTAATGGGTGGGTTCACACATTATGCTAAGTCCCGAAGAAGTGAACAACTTTATAGTTTAGCACAAATGATCAGCAGAGAATACCCACAGGTGCCAGACTGTCTTCCAACCTTAAGCCATCTTGACCTCTCAAAGTAAAATTTAGTTCGCGTTCCACAAAATCATAAGTTTGTGGTAAACTTGTAAGATGTAATGAGATTTCTAAAATTTCATTACATTTAGCTTGGGGCACAAAATGTTGTTAGTTCCTGAGTGAAGGACACTATATGTTTTGAATTTTGAAGAAAATGGATGACACTGGGGGGGGGTGCCCCAATTTGCTATTTGCTCTTTCTACTATAGAGAACTGAACAAGTCCTTGGCAGATGAAAGAATCCTCAACCAAATAAATGCCCAAACCACCACCAACCCCAACCTGGTTGTCTTCCAAATGAGTAAATTTAGGAAATGGTCAGAGCTATGAATAATTGAAGTCAATACATCTGGAGGTGTCCAGACTGGAAAAGATGGGTGTAAGGCATAGCATAGCATCAAACTTTATTTCCTGATGGGGTGATTCCAAATTCATACTACCTTCCAACTCGTAAAAAAAGGTAAAGGTAAAGGTTCCCCCGCACATGCGTGCTAGTCGTTTCCGACTCTAGGGGCCGGTGCTCATCTCCGTTTCATAGCCGAAGAGCCAGCGCTTGTCCGAGGACATCTCCGTGGTCATGTGGCCGGCATGACTAGACGCCAAAGGCGCACGGAACGCTGTTACCTTCCCACCGTAGTGGTCCCTATTTTTCTACTTGCATTTTTACGTGCTTTCGAACTGCTAGGTGGGCAGAAGCTGGGACGAGTAACAGGCGCTCACTCTGCTACGCGGCACTCGGGATTTGACCCGCCAAACTGCCGACCTTCCGATCGACAAGTTCAGCGTCCTAACCCACTGAGCCACCGCGTCCCTTATTCCAACTCGTAGTTGGTATCAAATTAATGAATCCCAGAAAAGGAAAAGTCCTCCAATTGTTGGTTCCTCACATACAAGGCTTTTAAGATTTGTGCCTGGAGGGAAATTCAGTCTTGTGATTTCACCTTTTCATTTGATGTGGTACAGCTCGGGTACAGGTTAAACTAAGCCAAACTTCCTGGAAAAGACCCCATTTTGGAGAAAGTGGTCTTAAATAGATGTGACCTAACAGAAATACCAAAATGCCGGTGATGTGAGAATGGAAAGAAATGGGGGTTTCTCTCAGAGTAGCGTGTACACCAGGGATCTTCAAACCTGGCCCCTTTATGACTTGTGGACTTCAACTCCCAGAATTCCTCAGCCAGGCATGCTGGATGAGGAATTCTGGGAGTTGAAGTCCACAAGTCATAAAGGGGCGAGGTTTGAAGACCCCTGGTGTACACATTGAAATCTAGGCTCAGCAAAGATTACAGTCAACATCCAAAGAGAATGAGATTTTCTGAAGCAGACCTTCTCCCCCCTGCCTCATGCTCCCTGCCTCAATTTGATCTTTAATCTGTTTTACACTGGATTTCTTCTTTGCCCAGGAAATGCCAAGCTTGAAGGATCACCCATACTACTACATGAACCAGCCAAGATAAAGCAGGAAGACAGCAAGGAGATGACCCGGCCAAGTCGACCTGCTGTGAGTCCTTTGTAGCTATTGTGATAGCCGTTGGTCATATATGAGCAGCATATGCTTCTGCCTTCTTATTTTTTATTTGTTGAATAATCTCTCCACAACTTTTGTACAATTTTGGGGGGGGGGGGTTGGGGGGGTGGAGGGAGAAAAAACAAGTATCCAACACATTAAAGTATACTTCAGGTACTTGTAAGGTGCTATAGTAGTCCTTGACTTACGGCCACAATTGAGCCCCAAATTTTTTGTTACTAAGCGAGAAATTAGTTAAGTTAGTTTTGCCCTTCCTTGCTCCATTGGTTAAGTGAATCACTGCAGTTGTTAAGTTAGTAATACTAACTTAAGAGCCTTGGTGGAGCAGTGGGCTGATGCCTCCTTAAGTAACACCAGCTGCCTGCAATTAGTGCAGGTTCGCATCCCACCAGGCTCAAGGTTGACTCAGCCTTCCATCCTTCCGAGGTAGGTAAAATGAGGACCCAGATTGTTGGGGGCAATTAAGCTGACTTTGTAATAATGCCGCTTGGGGGGGGGGGGGCGAAAGCCCTAATAAGCAGGCATATACATAGAATGAAGGCTACTGCTAAGCTTGTAAGCCGCCCTGAGTCTTCGGAGAAGGGCGGGATATAAATGTAATAAATAAATAAATAAAATAAAATAAAATAAAATAATACGGTTGTTAAGTGAATCCGGCTTCCCCATTGACTTTGCTTATCAGAGGGTCGCAAAAAGATCACATGACCCTGGGACACTGCAACCATCATAAATATGAGTCAGTGGCCAAGGGTCCGAATTTTGATCACGTGACCATAGGGATGCTGCAATGGTCGTTAGTGTGAAAAACGGTGATAAAGTCCCCCTTTTCAGTGCTGTTGTAACTTCAGATGGTCACTAAACAAACTGTTGTAAGTCAAGGACTACCACAACTTGTCTCAATTATCTTGTCTAGTTCCTAATTGCTTGTCAACCTTGTTGTCATTATCTGCGCTTGTTTTTATTTTGGGGGATCTTTCAAGAAATTCTGGCTTGGTTCAACACAAGATGAAGCACAGCTCAATGCCTTGATTCGTGACCAAAAGAAGCAGACGAGAAGGACCCAGATTGTTGGGGGCAATTAAGCTGACTTTGTAATAATGCCGCTTGGGTGTGTGTGTGAAAGCCCTAATAAGCAGGCATATACATAGAATGAAGGCTACTGCTAAGCTTGTAAGCCGCCCTGAGTCTTCGGAGAAGGGCGGGATATAAATGGAATTAAAATAAATAAAATAAAAATTTAATTAAACATCCTCTACTCTGTGCCAAATCTAAGCTACCATTATTTTTGCTAGAGGCTTCACAAAGGCATGTAACCAGCTGACTGCACCATTTCATACCAGTTTGATTTTGCATTTTGACATCTTGAATTTCTAAATTGGAATTGGGTGTAGAAGAAATTTCTTTGTTTTTTCTCTTTTTACGGGGATAATTTTTAGTTTGTTTCCAACCTACCTCCTGGTTTTTCTGACATTTTCTTTTTTATTGATTAAATTTATAAGTTTATTTTCCTATCCGGATCTGTTTCTCCTGCTGCTAATTAATTCACCATTACTCCCAAGCCTATAATAAAGCAATAGAGGTTAGCAGTATCTATTCTAGGTTTGTTGTTCCCTTGCATAAAGTTATGCTTAGAGTCGAGCCCTACTTTCTTGTTTGCTAACATCTAACAAAAAAGTCTGTTGCTAATGGTAATTCCAGAGGAGAGATCTTAATATAACTAGAGAAACCCTCTCTCTAAAAGGAAAAGTAGGTGTAAGTGACATACAAAACGTTTATTTAACTTGTCTTTCATCTTGATGTCCTTAACCCCCTCAGATAAGAGTGAGGTATATTAGAGTTATAACGATAGTAGGAACGAAAATGAACCCTATATGTCTAGATTTTTTCCCCCAAATAGAAAAGTCCATTCTGATTAAAATGTTGTCTATTGTCTCAGATATTTGCTGAAATATGGAAATGGTACTTTCTTCGGATCTGTTTGGGCATTTGTGTAACAGGGTAAAAGTTATATGTAGATCTAGATTTTTAGGTTTCAAACTCACCATTTTAAGATCATGTGGTAAAGGCTTCAAAGCCACATGAGAACAAAAGGAAGTGTCACCAGAGATATTGTTTATGTTTATGTTTTATTTAATTTATATACCGCCCTTCTCCCTGGGGACTCAGGGCGGTTCACAGGGCATATAAATAAAAATACAATACTATACAAAAGTTAAAACAAAGATTAAATCAGTGCCCAATTAAAAACAATAATACAATCTAAAAAGACAATTTAAAACCCAACTCCCCCATCAGGCCAGACCGGCCAATTCAAACAAATGGGTCTTCAGACCACGACGGAAAGTTCGGAGGTCCGATGCCGTCCGGAGCTCCACCGGCAGTTGGTTCCACAAAGCCGGGGCACCCACAGAGAAGGCTCTCCCCCTGGGGGCCGCCAGTCGGCATTCCCTGACCGGAGGCACCCTGAGGAGGCCCTCTCTGTGGGAACGCACAGGGCGGAGGGGAGTTGAAGCCGGCAGCAGGTGGTCCCCGAGGTACCCCGGACCCATGCCATGTAGGGACTTAAAGATCATAACTAAGACCTTGAACCTCACCCGGAAGACAACTGGTAACCAATGCAGCTCGCGGAGCAAAGGTGTAACATGGGAGTACCGGGAAACTCCCAAGACAACTCTCGCGGCCGCATTCTGTACCAGTTGGAGCCTCCGAGTGGTCTTCAAGGGAAGCCCCATGTAGAGAGCATTACAGTAGTCAAGGCGAGAGGTCACGAGCGCATGAGTGACCGTGCACAGGGCATCCCGGTCCAGATAGGGCCGCAACTGGCGCACCAGGCGAACCTGGGCAAAAGCCCCCCTAGTCACGGCCACTACATGATCTTCTAGGGTAAGCCGTGAATCTAGGAGGACTCCCAAGTTGCGAGCCCTATCCACGGGGGGTAAGAGCTCACCCCCCATAGAAAGAGGTGGAACATTTTGAATGTCCCGGGATGCCGGAATGCACAGCCACTCAGTCTTGTCAGGGTTGAGCTGAAGTCTGTTCCTCCCCATCCAGACCCGAACCGCCTCCAGGCAACGGGACATCACAGCGAGGGCATCACTGGGGTGGTTTGGGGTCGAAAAGAAAAGTTGGGTATCATCGGCATATTGATGATACCCAACTCCAAAACCACGAATGATCTCACCCAGCGGTTTCATGTAGATGTTGAACAGGAGAGGCGAGAGAACCGACCCCTGAGGAACTCCACAAGCGAGAGACCTCGGGGTCGATCTCTGCCCCCCTGCCAACACCGACTGCGAACGTCCCAGGAGATAGGAGGAGAACCACCGAAGAACCGTGCCTCCCACTCCCAATCCCCTGAGACGCCGCAGCAAGATACCATGGTCGATGGTATCGAAAGCCGCCGAGAGGTCTAATAGGACTAGGACAGAGGAATATCCCCTGTCCCGAGCCCTCCAGAGATCATTCACCAGAGCGACCAATGCCGTCTCCGTGCTGTACCCGGGCCTGAAACCCGATTGGTAGGGGTCCAGATAATCCGCTTCATCCAGGACCAGAGGGAGCTGATGCGCCACCACACTCTCAACAACCTTCGCAAGAAAGCGAAGGTTGGAGACCTTCTTGCTGCATCTTGGGATCTATTTAGAGCTCATGAGCTGAATCAGAGCTGCCATGGAGGTATCTTCGCTGCTTCTATTCCATTCCATTCTATTCTATTCTATTCTATTCTATTCTATTCTATTCTATTCTATTCTATTCTATTCTATTCTATTCATGTCATGGTTGCTGAAAGCAGAATTCCCCAACCCAGACAGAAGTGACATGTAGCTGCTCATGTGTTTTGGCTATGTGTGTTCCTTATAAATCCTTCAACTTTAAAGAAAAATATCAGTAAATGCTATTTTCACCATTTTGAATCAGAAAGGGTTGCATCTTTTATAGGCAAAACATCATGTAAAAACCAAAACAAGTCTCCAAACTTGACTTGCCTAAAAATTCAGGAAAGAAAGATCCATGCTAGTCATATACCCTATCTAGACTGCATCATCAATAGTTCCAGTTGCAGAGTGTAGGTTATTTGCTTTTGACCTTGCTGAATCTAATCTTCACAATTCCTTTTTCTGCACATTCCCAAGCTGTACATCCCTCCAAGTTAGGATATCTAAATTGAAGGAAGAGAAGACAACTAATCAGAGGTCAGGAAGTATATTCATAAATCCCAGATTCAAGCCGACTTAGGAAAATATGGCAGAATCTTCACTAAACAACGATGACATCAAAGATGAGTGGTACCTTTATTATAGTTTTTGTCCGTGCATGTTAAGAAGTACCTTCCTAGAAATATCTTCTGCTTCAATTCTGAAAACATAGAAAGGCCATTCGCAACTCTTCCAACCATGTAAAACTGCTCTGAGACATTTTACATTGAACACCAGTCTATCTGTAATACACTGAGGATTAAAATTGTTGTTTCCATGTGTGATTGGAAGCCTAGAAATCTAAGAAATCAAACATTCAGGCTCAGTTGGAGGTCCCTTTTTCTTGCTTGAATGATTTGTGAGCAGTAATTATATGAACCGCTACCTTTGATATCCAAAGTATAACAGGCTTGCAGATGAGAATGTATAAGCCATTTTTTTACTATTTAGTTCTCTAGTTGGATGATAGCGAGCAGACTAATTTAAAAGTAATGATGTATTGTTGTAGGTAATTGGAAACAGAATGAATGAGTCATTTATTACTGGACTTCAAAAGATACATTTTTTTAAAAAAATATATTCCTGCTGCCCAAATCTTAATTGGGCTTGTTTTCGTTTAGGGTGAGGGGAGGGAGTTGACCTAAGCAATTAAAACCAAGGGATTGATTTGTTAGTAATGAAAACATTTGCTTAGATTGGAAATTAATTATGATGTTTGTTGATAATGGAAGCCATAGTGACAGTATTATTTAGTTGTGGAAAAAGGAACAGAGTGGGGTGGTGATCATTATTCTATGAGCATTAGTATTCACTTGAAGGTGATGGTGCTTACTCTTGTTCATTATTTGATTGGCCATGGCTTTCCAATGTAGTTCAAGGCAGCTTCCATAAGATTTGCTCCCGCCTTCAATTTTTAGATTTGAAAGTTTTGTGGGGGAGAGTATTCACAGCTCCTAATTGTGTTGTAATAGTGAATATTATCTTACTTGTTTGTCATAACTAACAGAACTATATGACTTTCAAAAATAATTATATCTAACATACAGCATAGCGTTTCTTATTGTTTCAAGTTACCAAAACCTGGATGAATGGATTGTTAGCATTAGTTACATAATTCTGATTTGGTCAGGTCACTTCGTTAGTTGCTAAAGTAACAAATACAGTTAAAGTGGACCTTTATAAATGTGATATTTGGGTATGAGTCTCAAGATACAGAAGGTCTCCATTTTTAAAAATTATAATAATAAAAGTCTTCAATTTTAAAAAAATGAAGTAGAGCAATTGCCAGCTCAACATGTGTCACTAATGTCAGATCTTCTAGAAACTTCTGCAAAACTCAGTACTGCAAACTTTTTCTTGAACAACTTACCTTTTATACCTCAGTCTCCATTTGTAAAATATCAGATTAACTAAAAATGCTGAGAATTCCTTGTGGATTGGATTCACAATATTTTTGCACTGAGATAATAAATCAGTAATCAGTAATCAAATCCTCACACTAATGAATAAAATAGCTGTGGTTTTAAAGCAGAACAAATAATCTTACATAGCAATGCTATGCTAATATGTTGTAACTTTAGGATATTTTTTTAATGAGCTGTTTTTAGTTAATCAGGGTAGAATCAGTTTGAAATTATCTTGGTATAGTTTTCTGTTTCATGTTATGCGTTGTTATGTGTTGAATTTGATAGTATTGCAAAGTTTGAATTGTTAGTTTCATGAAGTAAAACCTCAGCTGGATATTATTTATATTTTGAGACTTCTGATTTTGTAATGTTTTAAAGTTTGCACAATGATTTCCTGTAATATGGAATGGTGAATTTGATTAACTTTACATTTATAATTTCTGCAGTATTTCAAAACAATAGACAGTATAGTTTAGGCAATTAAAATCAGGTATTTGATTGATTCTCCCACTAGTTGATTGTTCTATTTATCTATCAACCTGCCCATAGAGTTCAATATGCTTGAGATAGATTTTGTCCATAAAGTTTTACAAAATGGCTAGAAAGGTTCACAATTTGACCTGGAAAAGTATTAGCCTTGATGAATAGAAGGAAGATAACACTTTGCTCTTTGTGTTCCTTGCACAATTGCTATAAGACTTGATATACTTTATAGATATATGTGGAATTAAGGAGAAACTTACAAATAGTGAAAACAATTAACCAGTGGACTAGCTTGCCTTCAGAAGATGTGGATGGTTCTGAGACAGGACAGGTACTTTTCCGAAATGGTATAGGTCTCCAGCTTGAGCAGGGGGTTGGACTAGAAGACCTCCAAGATCCCTTCCAGCTCAAGTCTGAATTTGAATTTGAACTTAGTGAAGCAAGTTGACTGCAGAGGTATCAAAGAGAACTCCACTGAGACTGGATTGTTAGTTTTTTTATTATTATTATTTTGTTTCTCCTATCAGGATGTAAAAAGACCATTTGTTTTTCTTTTTAAGAGATCATTCCAAGACATTTTAAGAAAAAAATAATTGTATGGTGCAGGAAAAAGTGAATATAGCCAGAGGAACAAACAAACCCAACAGTGTAGAAACTTGAAATTTGTTCAGTGAGTTTCTTTTTCCCTAATCTTTTATTTCTGGCCAAATATGCTAATAGCTTCCTTATTCTTAATATAGCGAGAGGTTGTAAGATAGTTGATTGCAATTGTTTTGATTATCTTGTGCTTGCTTAGTGCAATCTCTTCTAACTTATTTAATTAAATCTATTGTGCTTTTTATTTTTGCCCTGCTGTTTTGCTTTGAGTGGCTATGAAAACATGTAAGATTACGATAAATATTTTTGTACAGATCTTACAACTTTTTATCTCAAAACAACACTATTAAGATATAAATGGGGAACCTTAAAATGTTGTGTTAAATGGAAAATTCTTTGTGTCTAGTTATCTAGGTTCTAGCATTATGATTCATGGCAAATTTTGCACATCTGTGTGTGTGCATCACATGCATTCGCACGCATATATTATAAAATACAGCACTCCCTGTATCTTTTGTACATGATTATGCATGATTCAAGATATTATGTGAGCTTTACATATGTTCTGTTAGTGATGTTCATAGATTATGAACCCACTTGATACATTGCACTAAATTTCTAAAGAAATGGATATAAAGAGGGCCCACAAGCCTGCATGGGAAACATAATAGCCAAAGTTAATTCAGTTAGCATAATCTAAAGTCCTTGGTACTTGGTCGTGGTTGACCTCATGCACTTTACTTCCTCTTAAATATCCTTAGATGGAAAATGTGCAGATTTTGGATCTTCCAAAATGTATATTTAGAATCAATACCCATCTGAGGTGACATTGTTATTTACTTTGATGGGAACTGCATTCTTGTATCTGCTATAGCTATAAATAGATTTAGATATGCTGATATAATGAGCTTGTGTGTGTCATGACATTATCATGCAAATGACAAAAATCCATGTCATTTCCCCTTCCTCTTGCTAGTCTTGTACATGTCCATAGAAGGCTATAAACACATGTTTACGTGTAACCTATATGTCAGCAGGTTTGCTGTTAGGTTTTTCAGTGAGTATAAAGCCAGGGTTTTGTACAACAAAATCTACACATTCCTTAATGTGTAGCCTTCTATCAGATGGCCATTGCATTTGCTAAACCCCATCCCATCCCTTCTGTAATTCAGGTAAAAATTAACGTTTGTTTCTGGGTTTTCCCCCTTCTCGTACAGGATCTGACTGCTTTAGCAAAAGAACTGCGGGAGCTGCGGATTGAAGAAACCAACCGGCCTTTAAAGAAAGTTACCGATTATTCCTCTTCCAGTGAAGAGTCTGAAAGCAGTGAAGAAGAGGAAGAGGATGGAGAAAGTGAAACACAAGATGGCACTGTGCCTGTCAGCGACATCCCAAGGCTTATGTAAGGCATTCTTTCTTGGTGAAGATAAATCCATAAATACACCTTATTTGGACCTGCTGGTTGGAATATTATTCTGTAGACTGTTGCTGAAAAACCATCCCCATAATGCATACAGAAGATTTCCCACCAGATTAAGCCAGGAACTTAAGTCTCCTGCTTCTCTTTCTGCCCAAACAGAAGTGAACAAATGCACAACAACAATGGTGAAGGGACCCAGCAAGTAAATACAGACACTTTCATTAGATTATTCAATAAGGAATCAGATGATGGCAATAAGACATAGGTGAGCAAAATGGGGCCCTAGAGCCACATACGAGCCCCCTTGTTTGTAGTTTCTGGAACCACTTCTGAAGTGGGGGCTGGGGTTTGGTCATTTTGAAGTAAGAGCTGTAAGAAAATACGTTGTAAGCTATAAAGATACTTCTCTGAATCAATCAAATCAATTGCTACCCCAAATTCCTCTCCCTTAAAAATCAGTGGGAATGTCCATAGATATATCCCAACTCTGTTTGCTTTACATCATTGCCCCACTTCTTATTGCAGCCCTCCTGCTTCCAAAATGCATTAAGTGCAAGCATCAGCCACCAAAATTATTCATCCCTCTAATACAGACCATTATATGGACCACGAGCTATATCTGGCCCTTCGGTTGTCTCTGTCTAGCCCACGGTGGCTGGGGGTGGGAGTGGGACTGCAGTGGTAGCAGCAATGATGGCAGCAGCCCTTAACTGTCCCAGTTTCTCATGTTGCCACTTGGGAAAATGAATTGCCCCCACCTGCTCCAATGATAAGAATTTCACTGAGCAAGTTAGCTGAATAAGAGTTCTTGCCCAGGAAGACTTAGCTGTCCAAGCCTTACCTGTCCACCTTGAAGTGGAGTTTCTATTACAATATCTATGAAGTAGCAAATTTGGCCTCCATAAAGTGTAGCAAGAGTCAGTCCTTTCTGTCTAGGCCAGGGGTAGGCAATCTCGGCTCTTTTATGACTCATGGACTTCAACTCCCAGAATCCCTGAGTCAGCATAGTCCATGAGTCATAAAAGAGCTGAGGTTGCCTACCCCTGGTCTAGGCAATATAGTTCTCTAATACATTTTTTTCTCATTCGCACACTGAAGTATGGATGGGCATGGATCTTTTGACAGTCCCAGCATTTTAAAAAAAAAACCTCTCTGAGGTCTTCTATATTTCAGATATAGAGATTTTTACTTTATTTGGCAGGCACCACCTTTAATATTTGAACATGTCATTGCCATTTGCATCAACACACACTTCAGCGACTTCTTGAAATTCTGAAGGCTGACCAAATTCAACAGTCTGTCCAGTTCATGATCAGAGCATCTTTTAATTTTATCTTTCTATAAATGTTATCTAGGTCAATATCTGCCTTCAGGCAGAAATGTGCAGCTGTTGCTTATTTTCATTAGTCAACCAAAAGCATATGGCTAAACTTTAGGCAGTTAGTTTGTTTGTATTTTGCTTAATGTGGTGAAAAATATTCTGTATTGCAATTTTATATTGGAGAGCTGTCAGAAATAAAAGTTCCTTGTTGGGACGTATGCACTTGACAATAATGCTAGCCGAGGGAATAACTTTGAAAATAGCCTATTCGTGGCAAGAACTGCCTGCCTGAAATATAGTCATATAACATTAAATACCTTATCCCTAATCCCATTCATCTGGCTTCTGCTGAATGCAAGAGGAATCTCATACCGTGGATTATAATAGCATAGTGAATACTTGAAAATGTTACAATACTGGGGATCAAAATAGGCAAGATGATGGTCTATTGGGTATTTCATCACTGGAAGTTTTTAAGAAGAGATTGGACAGCCATTTGTCTGAAATGGTGTAGGGTCTTCTGCTTGAGCAGGTGGTTGGACTTAGAAGACCTCCAGTGTCCCTTCCAACTCTTTTATTCTGGTATTGTAATCAAAACCCCATTCCTTTAAATATGAGCACAATAGTCATGCAGGAATGAAAGGTGTGGCTTTGATTGTGATGCAGTAACCAGTCACCAGATTGATTCCCTGTACATGCTGATCCTGGGTAGCCAAGTAATTCCTGAAGAAATTTTCAGCATGAGCTCAATAGAGTAAAAGATGGATAACATGGGATACAAGTTTCCCATATAAAGATTCATTAGACAATTCTCATTTCTTTCTCCTTCAAATTAGTTCAGAAAATACATTTCATGGAGTGGTCAGAATTGTGTATTATTAGAATATGATAGGAAGAAGCCCAGGACGAACCAAAAATGTAATACCAAGCTTGGTATTCCTCTTTGAAACCAAGAACACAGTTTGCTGTTTGGGATCAGAACCTACCCCTTTGCAATTGCTTCTTCAGCCAATAAATGTCAAGAATGAGAGAGACCAACATTTTGGAAACATGAGAAAGAATCCTTTAGCTTCTGATCCTGATTTTCATATATCTTGCCAATTACGAATCTTTTAAGGGTTTTTTTTATAGCTGTCATGAGGAACCAACAGCTTTCTCCTTTCTTCTTGTTTTGAAAACTTCTATTTTTCAGACCAACGGGAATGCCAGCCAACAACGACTCCTACAATCTAGGAATGGTATCAAGTCATGGTGGTCTGGAGCCCCCACACCCTGATAAATTTAGCAGTATTTCAAGAGAAGGGACTTTAATGATAAGGGAGGTAAGTGGGTGGCAACTATTTTTCTCTGCAGTGTCTTTGAGAGATAATGTCTTTGTAGGCTATGAATAATAATTACACTGTGCATTCTGAGCACAGAGTGATTGATTAAAGTGTGCTGGTTTGCAGCTGATTAATATAATTATAACATCTAAACAAAAGATGTGTCTTAACTATAAACAGCACTGAACATTGTAGGACATAGCAAGGTTGTTTTCAGATCTTCATCTTCTTTCAAACTGACTTTGAACCATGCAACTTGCACACAACTGATATTGTAAACGTGAAACAAGCTTGGTTCACATACTATATGGAAGACACTCTCGGCTACTAATTTAAATTAATTATATTTCTTATCACACCAATTGTTATGTCTTGGGCTATATTCAGAGAAGAATAGGAAGACCCTGTGTAAAAGTCAGTGGTGAAAAATACACTTGTATTGTTTTTTGTAACATAATAGGGACAAGACAGTTGCACTAATGTAACAAAGGAGGCCTTCAGTAAAAGTTATTGAGGCAAAGCTAGAACCTTTTGTGGTGTGCCATAATTAATATCCTGTCATTGATAGATAAACTTTTCCTAATATCTGGTAGATCACGATGATAAGAGCCTTGGTGGAGCAGTGGGCTAATGCCTCCTTAAGTAACACCAGCTGCCTGCAATTAGTGCAGGTTCGCATCCCACCAGGCTCAAGGTTGACTCAGCCTTCCATCCTTCCGAGGTAGGTAAAATGAGGACCCAGATTGTTGGGGGCAATTAAGCTGACTGTGTAATAATGCCGCTTGGGGTGTGTGTGAAAGCCCTAATAAGCAGGCAACATAGAATGAAGGCTACTGCTAAGCTTGTAAGCCGCCCTGAGTCTTCGGAGAAGGGCGGGATATAAATGGAATTAAAATTAAAATTAAATTAAATAAGGAACTGCAACAAACATTGTCCCAAAGGTGCTTTTCTACAACTAGATTTTCTTGGGGGGGTTTTTTCCGCTTGAAAATATTTCTCTTCTCCTCGTCTTCTTTGATGAGAAGTGAAAAATTTTCAAGCACCTTTGGGACAACCATGAACTGGATGATTGGGAATCTCCATAGATCAGGGGTCCCCAACCCCCAGTCCATGGACCATTACCAGGCCGCAGCTTGCTAGCAACCGGTCCACACAAACAAGCAAATCCCCATCTGCAGGCAGCACACAAAACTTCTCTCTGTGGAACTGGTCCCTGGTGCCCAAATGGTTGGGGACCTCTGCTATAGACGTTTGCATCAAACATCATTTGCTTAGGCTGCCTCCTGATATAATGTTCCCTCCTGGAGAAATAATATTGCTTTCCTCTCTTTGTATGAAAATGGTAGGTTTGCTTAATGATATTGTCAAGACAAAAGGTCAGATTGTAGGAGGCAAGTGACGGCAGGATAATTTAGCTAGGGGCATGAGCCAGCCCATATTCTGTCTTGTTTTGTCTCATAAGGACACACTTTGATTCAGATCCACTCTCTTTTATCCCATTCTGTCTTTCATTCATGAGTTAGTGCCATTCCCTCCCTCTTTTCTCTTCCTTCGAAACATTATCTATATATCATGAAAACAATCTTGGGAGAAAGGTCATCTATCTATTTTTTTTCCTTAAATCATATTGCTGCACAAGTGGAAGAAGATGACTCATAGTCAGGACTCCTATCTTAATTAGAAAAAAGGACACCATCCAAATAATAAGGGAGAGATCAGTGTATCATTCACAAGTATACCTGACATCTTACATGAAGTTCACCAGCACTGTCCAGTAATCATCTGTGATATTAAATGAACAACTTCCATTTGTGAGGAAACAGTAGAGTTGCTTACTGTTGAAGCCAGCTATAGTTTCTTTTTAGAAGCAAGCATGGGATGGAGGAGGTGTTCACAGGTAATTTCATTTCTGGTACAGTGAGAGCATTTGCTTTTTCTAGCCATATTCAGGAGCTAGAACGATCTCAGGGTATTTCTCTGTATAGAGTACATGTCCCATGTAATTGTCAAGCTAGTCGCTGGCACCTTTCCCTACTTCTGCCATCCCTCAGAGTGGTAATAGAAGGCACATGCTCCAGGTTATGTTTAAACATCTATTTTGGCCCTGTGACCTGGAACTGTAGCAGACAGATGTGGAACAGAGCATCTATAAGGGGACGGAAAAAATATAGGTGGCAGTAGTTGAGGCATCTTAAGTTTTCAGTCTCGTTTTTCTGACTGTGCCAATAATCACCTTCTAAGACTTAAACAGTCCTTCCCCAGTGCAGTTTATTAATAGAACTTGACTGTTTTAAAAAATGTTAAGTTCTAGTATTTTCCTCCTCCGGATTTTGTTGGCATCACCTCAAGTTTTAGGGTCTGCTGATAAAAGACCTGCTATGAAACAATATCTGTGAAAGCCTTCTACTTTTCACATCCTTTTCCCTCTTTAAAATATGATTCTTGTGCAAACTAAACCTAAGATACTGACATAATCCAGATGGTAGCGGAAAAGTTCTCCCAACCTGTTGACATAAAATGTGGGCTGTACCAAAGTAGTACAATAGGAAGGATAAAGTAGTGAGCTGGTGTCTTTCCTTCTGTCTTTCTCCTCTCCTCTCCTCTCCTCTCCTCTCCTCTCCTCTCCTCTCCTCTCCTCTTCTCTCTCTCTCTCTCTCTCTCTCTCTCTCTCTCTCTCTCTCTGCATTTGGCAAAAATTGTGCCTCTCTCTCTCTCTCTCTCTCTCTCTCTCTCTCTCTCTCTCTCTCTCTCTCTCTCTCTCTCTCTCTCTCTCTCTCTTGTCCTCCCCTAAATAAATCATTGCCCTCTGATTAAATTGAGAGTTTTAAGAATTGTGGCAGATGCCGTTTATGCAGCCTGGGGTAATCTCTTTCAGGTACATTACCCTGTTCTAGAGCTCTCCCTTAATAAGTGACACATTAGACACAAACAGCAGGTTGCTGCAGCTGTAACATACTGCTGACTATTTCTGCCAGACTTGTAATATAGCTAAAATGGCATCAACTGGCTTTCTTTTCCTTTTTTTTTTCTTTTTCATTGCCAGCAGAGACTGGAAGAAAAGAGCAGACCTTTTTCTTTTGCTAGATTAGATTGCATTTCTCCAACCACAGATGGAAAGTGGGGGAAGGGAAGGGATGCTGCAATGGTGGCATCTAAACTTCATCAAAAATAATACACAACTAAGCTTCTGGTGCCTGCTGGGACAAAAAAAAAATCTTACTAATCTGTACAGGGAAAACCCAAAGCTGCTTATGCACCTCAACCTAGAGTAGTCACTGTGAAAAAGTATCAGCTTGGGAAAAATGGCTAGCGGCTTTGGTGAATTCCAGATTACAGAGGGCTTGAGCTACCTACACCTGTTGTTGGTGGCCGTGCGAAAAACCAGTGACTGTGTGTTTGTTTTTTAACACAAGAGATAACACAGTATGAGCCGGACATAATGCTGAATTCCTTGGTTACACATACACATAGCAAGCCTCTCCAAAAGTGCTGCCAAATGGAATGAAGAGGACTGAAAGGAGAAGTTATTAAATCAATGGGAAGCAATCCCAGTTAACATAGGTCAAGTGTGCATTTGATTAGGAACTGATTTGATGAGGTTAAAATACAGTGAATCTTTTTTTGTCCAGGCCCCACCTTCTTTTTAGGGTGGCCCTGAGTGAATAAAGGGGAGGCCAAGACCATTACAAGCCAAAACAATGTAATTCTTTGATTGTGGTTAAAATAAAATGCTACTTTGTATAGGGTTTTTTTTTGTAATTACCATGCCTTTTTTAAGGTAGTAGGCAAAATGCCAGATAAGTGCCCTGTGCGGTTATAGATATATAAATGATGCCACAAAAAAGCTGCCAGGTGTGCAACTACTATGTCAACAATGGAGAATCCTGAATAGGATTTGCACCTCAGACGGCGTCTGCCAGGATTCTCTATATAAATGGGGCATAGTATCCTCCCCTCAATGTGACTGTGAGGTTTCACGTCAAACTCTAGATTACATTGTGATTGACTATTAGTTAAGGACCTATATTGGTCCAGTATCTGATTTCTTAAAATATAAACAATGCTGCCCTTCAGTGGTTACATTGGCTAGACCAGCGTCTTCAAACATGGCCCTTTTATGACTTGTGGACTTCAACTCCCAGCTGGCTAGCTGAGGAATTCTGGGAGTTGACGTCCACAAGTCATAAAAGGGCCAAGCTTGAAGACCCCTGGCCTAGACAATAGTATTTGAACATAGGTCTTTTCAACAATTATATTTAATTGTGTTTTACTAATCTAGGTGAATAGGCCGTATACAATATGCCATACATAAATAAACAAGTAATTTATATTTTATTGGGTTTTACTAATCTAGGTGAAAAGTTAATGTGTATTGGATATGAAATCCAATAAATAAATAAATAAATAACTGCCCTATGCCAGCATCTAAATCTAAATTGCTGGTTTGGGTGCAGTGATCCTGCCAGAATAGCGCATATTTCCCCCAAACAACCTATCAGCTACCAGAGTCCCACTGGGGTACCAAATAAGCTTTCTTCTCTTTACATGCTAATCTTGGTGGCTGCATGAGAATTAACTCAAACCAGTTCTCTGTTTGAGAAAATGATGCCTTTGTTAATGTACTCAAAAGCCTAGTTTCATGTCCTGCATTGGGCTGATCCCTAGTTTCTCGTTAAAACATAGTCTGATAGGTCTTAAGTACAAGCACAGACCTCCGGACATCAGGAGAGGATAGAGCATCCAAGCCCAGTTTAATAGCTCTGCAGAACTCTGGTTGTGAAATTTATTAAACCAGAATATTTCTCTCTAAACCAATCCACTAAGTACAGTAGATGTAAGAAAAGGTTTTATCAGTCATTTACTCAGTTGATCTAGGCATGGGTAAAACTGTAGAGCAAAAGGGATATAAAATTCTAGACAACACCCCAGCCCAGATCTGCATGAGTATTGCACTAACTTAGAGCTTCTCACCTGCTTCTGAGCAACTAGAAGGAACCAAAGGTAACTTATCAGACAGCAGATGTCAGCTTAGTTCTTTTCCTGATTTTCTAGTGTGTGTGTGTGTGTGTGATTGGATTTATGCCACACATAAAGCCAGGAGTGATCAAATTTTTAATCCTCCAAGGGCTGGTTTAGTATGATCACCAGACTGTGCAAGGAAAACATTTTGGTCCATTTTTAGGGAGGAAATTGGGAGATTTTGAACCAGCCCCACCCTCCTATCAGCCCTGGGAAGAGATTGACTCATGGATTGATGATGCCCACGTTGACGTGCGGAAAGTGAAAAATGCAGTTATTTAGTGAAAATGGAGACATGCATTTCCTCCTAAGGTCCCTTTAAAGTAGCTTTTTTTCCTCCAGCTGGCTCAGTTTCTGGGTTTGTCTTAAATTCTCATAATCTGGTCATCACAGGCCAAACAAGCTGAGTTATTATGGAGCTGAAGACTAGTTTCCTCAGGAGGACAGCTAATTGGAGAAAAGAGTCTCTAAAGGAAATTTTAATATTACATATCTGGGAATGCAGCAGGTATTGGATATTATTACTGTCTTTCTCAGGGAATAGTTGGTCTGTGCTGTTAAGCATTGTCAAAACTGAACGTTGCCACACAAAGATAAGGAATGAGGATAAAATAATTATGACAGGCACATTTTATTATGCTCTTTTACACACACACACACACACACACACACACAAACAAACAAACGAACACTGGGATAGAATTAGATAGAAGGCACCATTTATGAACAGGTGAAGGGCACCCCTATGGGGTCCCCCATCTCTGGTGTCATTGCAGAAGCAGTCCTGCAACAGCTAGACACCCGCGTGATATCCACGTGTCGGCCCAAGTTTTGGGTGAGATACGTGGATGACACCTTTGTGATTGTCAAAAAGCAGGACAAGGACAGGCTGATGAGGAAGCTCAATTCCATCTATCCTGATATCCGCTTCACTGCAGAAGAAGAGACCAATGGGGCTTTTCCCTTCTTAGATGTGTTAGTTAGACATCAACCTGATGGCTCGTTACACACATCGGTCTACCGTAAATCCACCCATACGGACAGGATACTTCATTACGAAAGTAATCACCCCATAACCCATAAGGCCAGCTGTATCAGAACCCTCTTTAGACGTATAGATATGCATTGCAGCACGAATAAGGCAAAAAGGGAAGAAAGACGCCACCTTTATCGTGTCTGCAGAAACAACGGGTACCCATCTGATGGGGGATTATGGGTTTTTAATTGTTTTTTAAATTTGTATTACTGTTTTTAATTGGGCATGGGTTTAATCCTTTTTTAATTTTTGTATTGTCTTTCTTTTTATATATGCCCTGTGAACCGCCCTGAGTCCCTACCAAGGAGAAGGGCGGTATATAAATCAAATAAACTATAACTATAACTATAACTATCTAACTTCATCAGACAATACAGCAGGCCAAGTGAACCTACCCGCCATGAATGTGACAACGCCTTAACATCACGGATAACACTGCCTTATATCCACGGTGTATCCGAGGCCACAGCGTGCATACTAACCCCTCACAAAGTCGGTGTTGCCCACAGACCTGATCGGACCTTACGAGCTTGTGTCATGCGCCCTAAAGATCCACTCCCCAATGAAGAAAAAGCCTCGGTCGTATACAAGATATCATGCCAGAATTGCAATTGAAATTACATTGGGGAGACAGCAAAACGACTGAGGACTAGGGTGCATGAACACAAGCTTGCTATTAGAAGACAAGAACAACGTTCACAGGTGTGGACACACATGGCTACACACAACCATGCCTTTAATCTAGCAGGCACTGAGGCAATTGCCAGTGACAACACTAAAGGCGGCCGCTTGTTTAAGGAACCCTGGTTTTCAAACCACTCCTCCATCAACCGGCATATAGACCTCCCCCCTGCATACCAGGCACTAAGAAATTGGGAAGAACAACGACATGCGCGACATGAAGACAAACAGCGCAAGAATTCACAAATTACCTCATTGCATCAAATCCAAGATTGCACCAGCACACAACCACTCTGCAATGTTGAACACAGGGAAGAAGAGCAACAACCATTTAAGATCCCTGGCATGAGAACACGTACAATGACCAGAGTTATGGCTACAACACATGGAGCTATAATCAATTCACTTTTAACAACAGATACCCAGAGACAAATACATCCCAAAAACGGATGCGCGACAACTCAAAGAAATACGGCAGACCTCAACAAACAGATCTGAGCATGCTCCATAAGCAGAGTGCAGACACCAACAGTATAAACGGAATCTCCCCACCCCAGCATCTCCGTCCTGATGACGTTGGCAGTTGGCCAATGAAAGCTTGATTTTTCAGCAATAAAAACTGTTTTAGTTTTTAATTCTATCCCAGTGTTCATTTGTTTGTTAATTTTAACATGCCTGGGATTCTGGCAAGCACATGATGATGAAATTACAGTCAGACCCACATTTGTTCCATTTATCCCACCAGTTTATTCCTAAAATTATATCTGAGCCAGTAAAGACACCCAGTGAATTTGCAGTGAGGGCAAGGATCATGTTAGGCTACATTGCCAATAACCTTGCTATCAGGGCACAGCCCTATTGGTACAAGAATCCTGGGATCCTTAAGCCGTTCTGTTTGTGCCAATCATTTCTTTGATAGCTCTATATCCTACTGTCAATACCGCTACTCTGATTGTCAGTTGCCAAGCAACCTATAGGCATTTACACATTGACAGTTCCCAGATACCTGCTTTCAACACGAGAACCATGTTGATTCCACTGCCCTTATAATATCTCTCCTGCATTTTGCCACATATTCGGTAGCATTTCCCATTGGTGTAAATTTCTAGCATTTCTAGATTCACTGTGTTTTAATCACATTTCTTCTGATATAGAAGCATGCTGCCCTCCCCCAACTCGCTGGCCAGTGAGCTCATTTTGTGTTGCATGCCCTCTTAATGTCACCGCTGTCAATAGTTGCTTCTTGCCGCATGTTGTACATCAAGAAGCTGGGCAACCCAGGGTCTTGTTTCTGTGCTTTGCTTAAGAGTGTGGGTCGATACGGCAACCTTGGGTTTGTGTTTTTGTTTCCTTCTGCAATTCCTCCTCCTCTTCTTCTCCATATAACTTGTGTCTCTGCAGACTTCTGGTGACCACAAGCGCTCAGGCCACCCAGCCAGCAATGGCTTTGCTGGCCATGTCAACCTTCCCGATCTAGTGCAACAAAGCCATTCACCTGCGGGCACGCCGACTGAGGGTTTGGGGCGAGTCTCCACTCATGGGCAAGAGATGGAGCCTGTGGCTGAAGTAGGTAGCAGAGGCCCTTTGTGTTTTAGACACTTGTCTCTTTCCCTTTGTTTTGCTTTGTAGCATTCTGTTTTATACAAGCACTCTTGAGTGGGGAAGCTTTCCTGTACTTTTCTTAATTGCCTTCTATATTAGGATGACAAGCAGAATCTCTGCAGTACGAGATTCTGGGACGAGAAAGAAGCTAGAATTCCATGTGTTGGTAGCTATAAAACCCCAAATGAAACAGGAAGTATATTATGGAAAAGACAATCATTACTACTTTTGCTCAAACCGTCTCATTACTGATTGTGCTGCTATGGCACTCAGCAGCATTTTGGAGAAATTCCAAATCTGCAAGATCCTCAACAATCGTTGCTGTATGTTAGAAGTACTGATGTGCAGTGCCTTATAGTTACACAACACAGAACTGCAGTTCTTGCAATATTTATAGCCATTACAGTTGTGAAGCAGAGTTGTCGGAAACAGGGACAGAGCTTCATTGACCAGTCTCACTCTTTTCACAGAACCCCACATTTTTAATTTTTTTTTGATTGATTGATTTATAAATAAGATTTGTATAGCTGCCCATTTTATGTAACGTAATCCTGGGTGGCTCACAAAAAAAATAAAACGATAGAAAGCATAAAAGCCAACAAAAACCTCCCCGGCAGGGGTCCCCATCCCCCGGGCCATGGCCCATTACTAGGCCTTGAGCTGTTACCAACTGGGCCACAGAAAACATGCAAGTGTGGCAGGTGAGCACACATGTGCGTGCTCATCCCCACTTGCACTAGCAGCGGCCACTTGCACAGAACCATCCCCTCCCCATCGACCAGTCCGCAGAGCCGGAAAGGTTGGGGAACTCTGTCCCAGAACATTCAAGAACAACATATTCCCAAATGAAATGTAGAGCTTCTATAAGCTCCAAACTCACTACTCCAAAGCTTGCGGGGGGGAAACAAAACAGCTTTTTGGAAGGCCAGGAGGAGACAGATCTCATGGCAAAGTGTGTTCCAAATTGTAGGGCAGTTGCTAGGAAGGCACACTGTCTAGGTGTCACCAACCAGTAACATTTAAGGGAAGGGACCGGGAGTGCGCCCATTTTACAGACCTACTAGAATAGAAGGTACTTTCAGGGAGAAGTGGGCCACAAATAACCTAGCCCTGTGCCATCTAGTGCTTTAAAGGTAATAACCAGCACCTTCAGTTGCACCTGGAAAGAAATGGGAAGCTAGTGTAGTTCACAAAGCAGTGGTAGAACATGGGCAGACCATGGGGGGCTCAAAACTACATTTGAACAAGCTGTAATTTCTAGAAGATCATCAAGGGCAGCTTGTGTAAAGTACGTTGCAATAACCAAACTAGGATGTGACTAGGGACTGAGTTTCCTGAGTGCAACAAATGCAGAATAAGTAACCAAATACACAGAAATTGCATATTTTTGTGTAGTTTATACAGTTGTAGAACTGACATTAAGTTGTGATGGGATCAAATTTTGAAACCACCTACAGTTAACTGTTAGTAATATCTAGGCGTTGGGATGAAACATTTGGTTTAAATGCTTATTCCCTTTTGCTTAATCCATTTCTTACTCTACCAAGAGGTATTGATGCCTTTTTCTGGAAATTTAGATGGTAACCTCCAAATTCAGCCTGTCTGCATTTTAACAGA
This sequence comes from Vipera ursinii, assembly GCF_947247035.1. Lineage (NCBI taxonomy): Eukaryota > Metazoa > Chordata > Lepidosauria > Squamata > Viperidae > Vipera > Vipera ursinii. Next base: position 16,313,950 of record NC_139518.1, read on the forward strand.
CTCTGCTATGATTCAGGTTATACCTTGGAGCAGCAGGCTAGTAGTTAGTTATCCAGTGTAACAGCTCTCTGAATACCTTTGACCCCATTTTGGACTAGAATTTCCATTGCTAGACAAGATCATTGTTAACTAAATTGCACCTGATTTTAAGACCTATTTTTGCCATGGTTGTTAAGCAAATCATGTGGTCATTAGGCAAATTTGGCTTCTTCCCATAGACTGTGTTTGTCAAATGTTGCAAATCCCATGACTCTGGAACGCTGCAACCATTGTAAATACTTTGCAAATACCCGAATTTTGATCACATGACTCTGGGGAAGCTGCAACTGTCCTAAGTAAAAAAAAATCCGTGCCATTGTAAATGCTAAACAAATGGTTGTTAAGTCGGGGGCTACCTGTGTGGCTTTTATCCTGGACTGCAGGCACGGTGTTGGGCTGCAGTGGTTTTTGAAATAAATTCCAGGAAAAGGAATCAAATAGCCCTGATGAAAAGTATTCCCCTCCCTCCCCCCTTGCTGCTTCTTATTATTATGACTCCTAATAGAGGTCATAAATATAATAGGCCCTGGATAAACAGCACACACAAAAAAAGACCCCAAGAGCTTAGCCCCTGCACAGGCTTTGCAGCTATGGAAAAGAGTGTAGCAGTGAGATTGTAGAGAGACTGGAGGGGAAAAAAATAGAAGGGAGAATAAGCAAAGAGCCAAGGAAGTCCATTTATAGCTAATCTCATAAATGGCAGTTTAGCTCAGATGCCAAAAAACTTGGGAAGAAAGGGATTTCGAATCACTCAAAGAGACTCTACCTTCGTGAATTCACTGTATCCATGTGGGTTGGAAATTCCTTTGGCAGTTTCCCCAAGACTATCGTTTAAAGACACTTTACTGAGGTCTGTGCAGTTCTTGCTTCCTTGATCTTGCTCAGCTCCCAGATTTGGTATTTTCCTTCACAAGAAAATCTTATCTTTGAAATCTTATCTATGAGCCGTGGTGGCACAGTGGTAAGAAGGCAGTACTGCAGGCTACTTCTGCCGCCTGCCAGCTGCCTGCAGTTCGGCAGTTCGATCCCACCAGGCTCAAGGTTGACTCAGCCTTCCATCCTTCCAAGGTCGGTAAAATGAGGACCCAGATTCTTGGGGGCAATATGCTAACCCTGTAAACTGCTTAGGGAGGGCTATAAAGCACTGTAAAGCGGTATATAACTCTAAATGCTATTGCTATTTTGGAGGCACAGGGCTGTTTCCAAAGAAAATTATCCAAATACTGAGAATTCTTTTTCCTTGATTTCCTACATACAAATACTCCCCCCCCCCCAAAAAATACAGTTATTCCTCAACTTACAACCACAATTACGACTGGAAAATTTGTCATTTGAGTGGCATGGTTGTTAACTGAGGCATCATATGACCGCACTCAATTTTACTGCCTTTTTTGCTGCAGTCTTTAAATGAGACATTACATGATTTGCGATCTTCCCTGTTGGCTTCCCTATTGATGTGGCTTGATCATAAGTCACGTTTTTCAGTGTCGTCATAGCTTCAAACCATCATTAAACAAATGATTGTAAGTCTATACAATCTATACCCCTTTTTTTGAAAAAAGTAACCTCTGATTCACACATTTGTTTTAGGCAACTAAATATTGGAAAACAAAGAAATTAAACCCAACAGAATTTATACCTTCTTGGGAGTCACTTAGGATGGTGCACTTGTTTTCTGGGACTTGGGAAAGGAAGAGAATTAGGTGATGTATTAATTAGGAAAAAGGGGGGGGGGAGTCATTATGGACACTAGTACAGAAAGAGGGCAGAATACTGTCCCAATTACCTTTTAGGAAATTTGCAGCTGCCGATCTGTATAACTAAACATTCCACTGTATCACCAAGTAGCCTGTAGGTGCAGTTAGAAGGTATGTTTCTGAACTTTTGAACCCTCTGGTTTTGATACTGCCTTTGCATAAAAATGTAGGGATGGACTGGATCATCAGTGCTAGCTGGAAATATTTGGGTTATGTAAACTGTGCTAGCTTAGCATAACGCCAGCTTGGTGTAGTAATTAAGGCACTAGGCTAGAAACCAGGAGACTGTGAGTTCTAGTCCTGCCTTAGATATGAAACCAACTGGGTAACCTTTGGCCAGTCACTCTTTCTCAGCCCTAGGAAGAAGGCAGTGGCAAACCATTTCTGATAAATCTTGCCAAGAAAATGCAAGGTCTTCTCCAGGCAGTTCTCGGGAATCAATACCAACTCAAAGATACACAGAAACACATAGTGCTAGACCAGTTCCTCATCTAAACTGGTTTTGCAAAATTCTACCTGCCCTGGGTTTTGAATGAAGCTCTTCCAGGTTCCATATACAAGAGTTCACACATAACATAGCAGTCCTGGCTTTTTCATCACTTGATGAAATGCAGCTGAATATATCAGATGGCTCTGCTGGAAAGGATTGTTTTGCCTCTCAAAAGAGACAATCGCAGTGATGCTTATTTGATAATGAAGCGTTGGTGTGGGAAAAATGCTAGCTCTCTCTGCTATATGAGCCACAAAAGGTCATTTACACCTGTAATCACCACTAGATACTGCAGGAGTGAATTAATAAGCCAATAAAACCAATAAGCAAACCAAGATCTGCTCATCTGTGCATAGACATCATTGTTACACAGGGATACCATGGATGATTTGGGTGATGATGACAAGCTCATGAATCATTTCTGTGTTCTTCCCTTTGTAGTATGGCATGGGGAGCAGTACAAAAGCTTCTTTCACCCCATTTGTGGACACCAGAGTGTATCAGACCTCTCCGACTGATGAAGATGAAGATGATGATGAAGAATCCACTGCTACAGGTAAATTTATTTAGCATATGGCATGAAATACATGGATAGCAGTAGGAAGGACATATAGAAGGAACACCTAGTGTAACAGTAACAGAGTTAGAAGGGACTTTGGAGGTCATCTAGTCCAACACCTTGCTCTCACAGGAGACTTATGCTATTTCTGATAAATGGCTGTCCAGTCTCTTCTTAAAAGCTTCCAGTGATGGGGCACCCACAACCTCCGAAGGCAATTTGTTCCACTGGTTAACTGTTCTCACTGATAGGAATTTTCTCCTTAGTTCTAGGTTGCTTCTCTTCTTGATTAGTTTCCATCCCTTGTTTCTTATCCTGCCTACAGATGCTTTGGTAAATAAATTGGCCCCCTCTTCCTTGTGGCAGCCCTTCAAATATCACTTTGAATCTCAACCAAATTTCAACCAAAAATCAACTTATGGAATCCAGAAGACACATCTTCTTGGTAGCTGCCACTTCTCTGTGGAATAATGTACTCCTTGGGGTCCATATAGCTCGAACCCTGTTAGGCTTCTATAAAACCATAACAACTGGTTCTTTCAATAGACCTTGGAGTAGAGTGGTATCAGATCCCTGATGGTAGTTGATGGGAAATATGCTTGTGTTAGGCTGATCCTCCTTGATGTCTGTAATATATTCTTCTGCTGATTCTGTTTTTTATTTTTTGTTATTATTCTTACTTGATGACTTAAACCTCTTGTATAAGCTGCCTAGAGTCACTTCGTGATTAAAGCTTCATATAAATTTATAAAATAATTTGCTTCATAAAATAAGCAAACCAGATGCCCTTTTTGTCTTTTACCTATTTCAGTCTGGGCCAGTGTTGAAACAAAGGTTTAAGTTGCATCTTCTCCTTATTTTTAATGTTCAAGAAGGCTTATGGGGGCATATTTGGTGAGGGTTGGCCTTTGGTTTGTAGGATACCAGCTTTCCATTTTTTAGTTAAAGAGAATTTATTAAAATGTAAATAGTCGGGACGAGAGGTCCAGGTACCATATTGGATGCTATGTTGCATTCCTAGACCATTACAGAATCGTCCAATTAAAATTTGATGAAATCCCTCAGTCACATATTTAACAAAGCTACTACTGTCCTGTTGTGTGTTTTTTTCCCTTTTCAGCATTATTTACCAGTGAACTGCTGAGGCAAGAACAGGCCAAACTTAATGAAGCAAGAAAAATTTCTGTAGTAAATGTGAACCCCACCAACATCCGTCCTCATAGTGACACTCCAGAGATCCGAAAGTACAAGAAACGCTTCAATTCAGAAATTCTGTGTGCTGCTTTATGGGGTATACATTTCATTATTCATGTAAATAGTTGAAACAAAGTCTGTATGATAAAAGAGGGTGAGAAGAAAAAAAATACTTATGTTCAGAAGATAATAGAATTTAGCCCAGTGTTTCTATTGCAGTTCTCTGACTGGATACGTGGAAATGGGCATGCAGATGTTAAGACGTTAAAGTCAACCATGACCATTTGTGTCCATCAAGTCTGAGCAGAAGCTTTTTTTATGGTTTTACTGGTACTGCAGTTGGAATACTTTGCAGATCATATATTTAATATGACTTACATTAAAGTAGAATTTCCTGAAATTGGCGAGAGCTGCAATAATTACAATCCCTTGGCTTTGAATAGAAAATGAAAATAGTTTAATACAGCAGTCTGTTCAAAATTCTAGCCTCTTTCTACAGCAGTGACTATAACTATATGCCCCATAGAGATGTTAATGTGGAAATAGTAGCCATCAGGGTTAAGAAGAAAATATTTGAAAGAAAAGAGGATGAGGGGACCTTGGTGCTCTCTGAGCTTGGCTGTTTTCTTGCAGACATTTTATTACCCTAACTGCACTGACGATGTTAATCTTGTTTGGGTAATAAAATGTCTGCAAGGAAAAAAAAAAACAAGCTCAGAGAGCAGCATGGACTGCTCATTTCAATCCTGATATTCTCTATCACGAGAGAGCATGGTAGCTTGAAGGAGTAAAATCAGTACAAGTGTATGCAGTTAGATGTAAGACAAATTCAGATATTCTCTCCCTGAAATAGCTGAGTTGTCTTTTGTTAGCAGGTTACATGGAGGTGGTTTGTAAACCGGCTTCTTGCTTAAAATGCTGTCAAGTTAGTCAGTGAAGATCCCCATCTAGGGTAACAAATGTACCAAGTTCAGTTAGCACTTCTTATCCTCAAATGGAAGATTTCTACATACATGCATTTTTTCCCCCACTGACATTGTTTGCATATAACAGGAGAACCTAAGAAGCTCCATTCTACCCATGTTCGGCCTCACATATATACTTTTACCACACCGCTCAAACGACAGTGCTTTTGTTTGACTTCTTTGGGCTTATAATTTTGCCGCCTTCTCAACTGCATAACGTGTAGCATCCCGTCCATTTCATCCTCCGTGATTTGTGTGGGAAAATCAGAAACCGCTTCTTTCAATAACATCCTTAGCATTCAGATTCTGCTGTGCTTTTCAAATAAAACTCAGGTCCATTCAGGAAGTGCATCTAGGAGGTGAAAATATTAGATTTCAAGCATAGAAAAATCCAAGAATGGTGAATAAAATTATGAATTAAATTAAATTGTGTTTGAGTAATTACTAGAGTGGCTAGGCCAGGGGTAGGCAACCTTGCTTTTTATGACTCGTGGACTTCAACTCTCGCTCAGGAATTCTGGGAGTTGAAGTCCACGAGTTATAAAAGAGCCAAGGTTGCCTACCTCTGGGCTAGGCCTATGGCCAGATATCTAGAGATCATTTAGCCATTGAACAGTGGCATCAAAACTGAGTTAAAGGCACACGTACAATCAATGAATCTCTTGGAAAGGATTCCCAACTCAGGGCAGAGAAGGTACATGTCTTATCTTTCAGATATGCTTATATGACTTGTCTTTTTTCTTGATCATAGGCCAAATTGAATGAAATAAAGCATGATTGCAGGACCAAAGCTTTCCTAATTTCTCTCCCTAAGCAAATGAAGTATATAGCCAATAGTGAGGCCCTTGGTTGAAATGAATAAGATGGTTAAAAGATATTTCTGATTATACTGTTTTTTAAATACCAATCGTGTAAAACTCCGGATTGCAAAAACTATCTTGAAGAGATACTCTTCCCCCATTTTGCCTCATGGGGCAATGAACAGTTCCATCTATGGTCATGCATAGATGGTTTCCCAAATATTACTTTTATCCTTATAAAAATCATTGATTCACTAGCTAACTGCAGCGTTGCAGCTTTACTTTTAACGTTCTTATTTTGTCATTGTTGATTCACAGTGACCCCAATTTTTGTTTCATCTCCTTCTTTCCCTTATGTAGGTGTAAACTTGCTGGTAGGAACTGAGAATGGGCTTATGCTGCTGGATCGGAGTGGACAAGGAAAAGTGTACAATCTGATCAATAGGAGACGGTTCCAACAAATGGATGTGTTAGAAGGCCTCAACGTCCTTGTAACTATCTCAGGTATAATCACAAAACACACCATACTTCCATTATCCTCCTGGTGTCTTCCAAACTTGTAATTCCACCTGTAGTGAAAACCAAGATATATTTTGCAGGTTTTCAGTAAAGAGGTTAGTAAGATTAGGACTGGATCATTCTGTGTTAGTGATGAGTTAACATAAGTTTAGGCTCTAATTGCCCTTTCATTTAAACAAGAACAGGTGACCAGTCTCACCACTACCACCCTGCGTATCCTTCAATCTGCTCCATACCCAAAAGATGTATAGGAAAATCAAGCCATTGTCAGATGGAAGCAGTAGATGTACAGTGCCCCATAAACTACGGAAACAAACAAATATAGTATTTTTTTATTTCATTAAGAAGAAAACAAGCAAAGTATATTCACATGACATGCTAAATCATTGCACATGGCTCACATGAATGCACGAACCACCTTATTTATGTTCAAAAGTAGTACAGTATATGCTGACGCAGAGATCTGTGAAATCCTTTGATCAGTTCAGAGGGACCTGCTCAGATTGGTCTGCTGATTTAGTTTGTCAGAACACCTTCTAATGGAAACCTTGATGCTCTAAGGCAGGGGTGTCAAACTCAATTTCATTGAGGGCCGGATCAGCATTGCGGTTGCCCTCAAGGGGCCGGGTGGGTATGGCCAGGATGGGCGTGGCCTACTGGGTGGGAGTGGCTAGAGTGTGTATGGCCTACTGGGTGGGCATGGCCAGCTCTACATCGTTCGCATCAAGGGTGCCTATGGGGGCCCGGGCAGGAGTGGGACAGATCTGAGGGTCTCTGGCAGAAGGAGGGTCTCTGGGCCAGGGCCAAGGCAGCGGGAGCCGTTCCCTCACTGTTTCCAGGATGGCTTCGGGGGCCACATGAAACCACTTTGTGGGCCACATCCGGCCCCCGGGCCTTGTGTTTGACATGTCTGCTCTAAGGTTTCAATCTAATCTAGTGGATAGTTTGGCTTCAGCATATGCCAGATCGGATTGTCTCTTTTCTGAGCTCTCTTCAGAGTCCTGAAAGATTCTGAATCCAATAGAACTTTTTCTTCAGTTGTTTTGCCAGATTTTCATCTTTCTGACGTCTAGCATGCCTAGACTAAAGGAGATGTTAGACTACTAAATCATTTGAGCTTTGTGTACTTCACTGAAAATTCTCCTTGCTCCCTCTCTTGCTAACTTTACATAGTCATAAAGTTGATTATATATTCATAATCATGAAGCAATACATAATCATCTTTAATTTCTGTCCACTAAACCAGCAATAAGCAAATGGTGCTGTCAGGATCCTTGGCCATTGACCATGCTAGCTGGATCAGAAGAGTGAGGATTTTTTATATATAATTGTATGAAGAATTCTGATTACAATATAAAAATGAATACAAGTTAAACTTAGATAAAGAAAGGAAAGAATGAAAGATGCAGGAACAAAGAAAAAGAAATAAGAAAAGGAAAAGAAAGAATATAGTAAAAAAACCCACAAATATATAAAGAAGTGACTTTCAACTTTCAAAACAAGCGTAAACAAATTTAGTAACTCTTCACTCTCTATAAGATTACTAATAAATATGTCCATACCCTATCTTATTCCTTATCTATAAGCAAATTCATAAAACATCAGTTCTTCAATTCTGGTGTCAGCAAAAAAAATTGTAAAAGTTAACAAAATGTCTTATTTTAACCTTGATCAAATAAACCAACTTTACATTCTCTCCTTTTGCTTCTAACAGTCTTAATCCTTAATCCAATCAAATACCATAGAAAGATTTTATTTCTCTTCAATTCTTTATTCATTTGCACATATTTCTTCAATGATTTATCGTCTTCTTTGTAAATGCAATAAGGAAAGATTTTCTAAGTCATTCTCATTTGTATTTCCCCTTTAATTTTTAAAACATAATACTACTACTACTACTACTACTACTACTACTACTAATAATAATAATAATAATAATAATAATAATAATAATAATAATAATAATAAAGTTGGAAGGGACCTTGGAGGTCATCTAGTCCAACCCCCTGCTCAGGCAGGAAACCTTATACCATTTCAGGCAAATGGCTGTCCAGTCTCTTCTTAAAAACCTCAGCCAATTTCTTTTCTATATCCAGTAAAGCACCCTTTTCCAAATCATTCTCTTGACCCATCATGCATAGTTTCACCTTCTCTGTCTAGTCAGATAAAATTTGTTCCACATCTGTCTTCCTTAATCTCATCAACTTCTCTTGGACACGGTCCATCTACACAAGCAGATTTCATTGGCTTCTGTTCTTCAAAGATCTCCTTTAATATTTCTGAATGAATGATTGTGTGTAAATATAAATTCCGCAAGTCCCAATATTAACTGACATCAAGAACAGGCTTGTATTTTTTTTTCCCCTTCTGCTTAGAATCTTTAGTTCCCTCTAGTGTCCAAATTCTAAAATCTTAAAGTAAATTATCTTTGTTATGGCTTACAATAGCTAGGACAGCCGAAATAAATCTGTTTTCTAAGAGAAACTATTTATTTTTTATAATTAATTCCAAAATCTTGCAGTGAAAGTCCATTTCACTAAGCTTGTAAGCCGCCCTGAGTCTTCGGAGAAGGGCGGGATATAAATGGAATTAAAATAAAAAAATAAAATAAAAAAAATAATTTTTTCAAATCTATCTTGACCAGTTAATCCATTTTATAACTTTCTTAGATCAATGTTATAGTTAACTTTTTCTGTTTATTTCAAATTCTTTAAATTCTTAAAATTTAGAATTATTTTGTTTGTTTGTTCAGAGCTGAAGGTAAACTCAACCCATGAAGGCTTTTCAATTTTGTCATTCCAAAGGTCGCTAATGCCTTTAAGATGGTTAATAGGCCATTTCCAGAAAAGATTAGAAAGTGAAATTGTGAACTTGGTGTCCTTTAAAAGGCTCCACCATGTTTGCAAGCAAGAGGGCTAATCCTTTCGGGTCCCAGTGCTCACATTCATAGAAAACCATTGCTGTCTGGCCTTTTTGTGAAAAGCAGCCATTTGGAATACATGTGGGTGATCTCCAATCCTCTGCTTATCTGGGGATAATATCCCACAAGTTAACTTGCTTGAACAGGACAATGAATCTGGAAAAAGTAAATGAATTAAAATATTGTCTATAGTTAGTGAAGTCTATGTATACCGTAGTCTGTGTAGAAAAAATGAGCTCCATATTTCAACAGGAAAGAAGAACAAGCTTCGAGTTTACTATCTTTCCTGGTTAAGAAACAGAATATTGCACAATGATCCAGAAGTAGAAAAGAAACAAGGCTGGATCACTGTAGGTGATTTGGAAGGCTGCATTCATTATAAAGTTGGTAAGTATAAATCAACTACACAAATACTGGTGGAAGCCCTGTTGGGTACAGAGCAAGCAAACTCATACCACATTCCTACCACTTAAAAGCCATACAGGACTTTGTAGCCTCTCAAGCTGAACCCTCCTTATTGATAACAATCTCTAAATATTCCATACGAGTCTTATGGCTAAACCAGCAATTGCATAAATAGTTTTCTGAAACAAGTTGGTTGGTGACATACGTTGTCATGACGTATACATAGGATAAATTATTCCCTACTTGATTCACAGGAGCTATTATTACAGGGGTTGGACATGCACACATTGGACTTGTTATGAATAGGTTTGTGTTCCAGTGTCATGTGCAATTCATATATGTAAAATTGGATCATGAATGGAACTCTTATCTTTATTTCCCCAATTTTCCCAAAACATTAATCATCAAATGGATCTCTTTGTTTTGGTCAAGTAATTGAAAGCATTGCACTGGATCCATATCGACGGTTTGTAGAGACCTACTCTGTGTGTCTCTTGCGTAGAGACCTACTCTGCTTTGGCAAAATCTACTTTCCTGAAGTTACTGTTTTAAATAAATTATTTTCATTATCGTAAACATTTTCTGATCATCATGTTCTAAGCTTAAATCATATATTACTTACTGCAGGAATGTAGACAGTTCTGTACTTACAAACAGTTTATGTTCCAAGAGGCTAATTGTAAGTCCATTTTGTTTGTAAGTCCAAACAAATATAAAAACATGCACAATCCAATTCATATCTTTCATATGTTTTTAAATTGTGATTTAATTTTTGTGGCTAGACTTAATTTAATTTATTTTAATTTTATATTGGATTTTTTTAAAATTTTGCCTTGTAAACCGCCCTGAGTCCTTTGGGAATAGGGCGGTATATAAACCAAATAAATAAATAAATAAATATCTTACATAATTGGCAATTATGCCTTAATACCTGATGGCAATGGCTGACAGGATGGGGTAGCATCCAAAATGGCATACATTCAGCCTCCCAATGTGTGATGGTGCTGCCAAGCATGTGTATGCACACACCATAAATTAACCCCTTCCTATATTCTCCTACTTTCTGGGATCTTCCAGATTGGGGTTGACATGTTTGTTCATATTGGTGAAAGTACGTAACTCAAAAGTTTGTAAGTAGAGAACTCTCCGTATTAAAGATATTGTCACATGTGAAATTACTTTTCTCAGCTTAAATCCAGTTTACTTCCAGGTACCACATGCCTTTCTTCGAACACCTGCATTTGTATTAATTTGAGTACTCTAATTATTATAAAAGCTCAAAATATGTTGCCACTTTTAATTTGCTTAAGATACGGTAAACATTTGAGTGACAAATAAAATAGACAAGTAAATCAAAACGGTTGCCTTTATGTGTAAAGGATAGCATCCAGGTATATGAAGAAGCCTGATTCTGATTTTCTGTGCTCTTTTTTTGAGAAAAAAAATCAGTTTTATATTTCAGTTTATGTAAATAGGATGTTTAAAAATTTTAGTTCTATTTCAATTTTAGTGAAATATGAGAGAATCAAGTTCTTGGTGATTGCCTTAAAGAATGCTGTAGAGATATATGCTTGGGCTCCTAAACCTTATCACAAGTTTATGGCATTTAAGGTATGTTTTGTGTTATTACCAAAAAAAATCACTACTCATACATTTATTAATAGGGGTTTTTTTGCAGATAAAATATATGTCATTCATTACTGGTACTTAACTACCTACAGCAAATAATGACTTCAACCCATGCCCTTGGCAAGAAAATTAATACAACATCATTAGAGCTGCTTTTTTACCCATTGAAGTTCTTAGCAATCAAATCTGACTGTGCCGCTATTAAATTGCTAGCTGTGCTCTGACTGAAAGCCATATTTGATGGGCTGCATATATATCTGAGTGTCTGTAAGACTCAGCACTGCAGTAATGTCCTGGATTTTACAAAGACCACAGTCCACATAATTAGCCAGCAGATTTAACATTTAAGTGATAGTTCCTTCCATCTAAGGACACGAGTTAGGAGAGTGATCCAAGCCACTCTGCCACAATCTGTGTACATCCCAAAGAGGCCAAATGAGGATTCAGAACAATTTGGTAAAATTGAACCATTTGTGTCTGGGTTGTTTCCCCTTTCTGATGTTTTATAATAATTTTGTTATTCTTCACTAAGGAATTTAAAAGCAAATAAATAGTGTACAGCCTAGTTAGTCCAAGATCTGAATGTGAGGGATTTGAAATGCTCATCTCAAAGAAGAAGTAACAATGCAATCCTCAAGATCTTCTGCACCTTGGATTAAATCAGAACTTAAAAGGGATTCCTATTTAGTCCTAGATATCCATTTTTTAGAATTCTATTCCAATTGTTTTAACTTGGGCAATCATTTAATCTCTTTTTAATGTTTGTATTTAGTATTTTATTCTGCCCTGTGAACCGCCCTGAGTCCTCAGGGAGAAGGGCGGTATACAAATATTATTAAATTAAATTAAATTTAAACCTAAAACCTTCTTTCTGTTCAGTTTTTAAGTGTAACGAGATGTACAGAATTATTGCAGCATGGGTGGAGAGTACAATTCAAGTTTCTCAAGAAACATTAGAACATATTAAATATTTCTAACATATTGAAGAGTTACCTTGAAGTAAAATTGGTGGCCTATATAAATTTAATTAAGTAATTACCTATCTTGGTGGCCCTTGGAAACTATAGTTTTCTTAATGAGTTTTACAAATTCTCGCTGAACGAATGTGTGGAATGGGCTCATTCTCAAGAAATCCTTAAAATAAAGAGTCAGACTTTCCTATGGAACTTTAGACATTCTTGTAATAGATCAATATATTTAAAAAGCTTAATTAAATTAAAGCCCTACATGGCTTAGGCCCGGGGTACTTGCAAGACCACCTGCTGCCATTGTCAACCTCCCATCGCCCGGTTCGCTCCCACAGAGTCGGCCTCCTCAGGGTGCCGTCGGCCAGGCAATGCCGGCTGGCGACCCCCAGGGGGAGAGCCTTCTCTGTGGGCGCGCCGACCCTCTGGAATGAGTTGCCTCCGGAGCTGCGGATGGACCCTGACCTTCAGTCCTTCCGCTGTGACCTGAAGACCTGGTTGTTCCAACAAGCGGGCCTGGACTGACTACGGTTTTTAATTAGGCTTTTTACTGGGTTAAATTGTCTCGTAATTTTGCATTTATTGTTTAATTCTCTTTTAAATTTTTTACTCTATTTTTTTATTTTTATTGTTGTGAGCCGCCCTGAGTCCTCAGGGAGAAGGGCGGCATATAAATTTAATCAAATCAAATCAATTAGGTCTAAATCTGCAGAGATTGTAAACTAGTAGAAATAGAGCAGGGCATCTTAAGAAGGAGAATGTCAGATTGTCACTTTGTTACCACCGGATCCTAATTATTTGAATATTTATTTACTTATTTGGCTTCTCACAAAAAATTCATTGAGGGGATTTTAAAAGTCTTTTGCAGATCTTCAGCACAAACCATTGCTTGTTGACCTCACAGTAGAAGAAGGACAGAGGTTGAAAGTCATCTTTGGGTCACATACTGGCTTTCATGTTATTGATGTAGATTCAGGCAATTCTTATGACATCTACATACCATCTCATGTAAGTCTGAGGCTGCTCTATGGTTACTTTTGTGAATGTGATGGACAAATGGCCATAATAGTCTGGTGCCGTTTAGCTATAATTATTAACCATTTGTTCTGTATCCTCTGGAAAGTCTTTCTTTCAGATTCTGTCATCAAAAGAAATAATTCAGCTGTAGAAATCTCTGGAGGGCCTTTATGATAGCTGTAATTTTGGAATGTCCTGTGGCAGAAGACTTCTTTGTACTCATGAATGAAGGCAAATATTCATGTCCCAGGATAATGTTGCAGGATCCAATCTGGGTCTGTCACCGGGACCAGAGGTTTAGTCTTCCGAACTTTTGGACTCGTGCTGGAGCCCATCTTCAGGGACCTTCTCTCTAGCAGAGTGTGTGCTGTTCTCTGTGTGGTATTTATAGTGCCTGTTGTAAATGCCTTTTTAGTTGTTGATTGGGTTGGGTTGATGGCTGGCTTTAAAGTCATTGGCTGTTGTCCCAAAGATGCTTTTTCAAGAGGCAACTGGACCTTTTTGCTGAAGAAGCTTCTTGCATGAGAAGCGAAACGTCTTCAAAGAAAAACAAGAAAGTCCAGTTGTTTCTTGAAAAAGCATCTTTGGGACAACCATGACCTGGATGACTGAGAATCTCCCTAAAAGTTGTTGGCTGTTGTTTGCTTGTGTTGTCCAGCCCTCACCTTCTAAATACTTGATATGCTGGTGGTAAATCAGCACTCCTGTTGACTGACGGAGGGCCTGTTTCCCAGGCTTCAATCACTTCCCTGTCTGTTTTGTGATTGAAGCCTGGGAAATGGCCCCTTGTCAGTTAACAGGAATGCTGATTTACCACCAAACGTAGGTAGAAGGCGAGGGCCGGGCAGCACAAGCAAACGTCAACTAATGACTTAAAAACCAGCCATCAACACACCCCAATCAACATCTCAAAAGCCACACACAACAGGCACTATAAATGCCACACACAGAACAGCACACTGCTAGAGAGAAGGTCCCTGAAGATGGGCTCCAGCATGAGTCCAAAAACTCGGAAGACTAAACCTCTGGTGCCGGTGACAGACCCAGATTGGATCCTGCACTCTTTATACTATTTCCATTTATAGTTACATATTTCTAACATTGAATGCTGCTGTTCAGTGCTGTTTTCACTTTTAACTGGATTGAATTTTGTTTTATTATGTAAAGAATATTTTTTCCTCACAAGTTGCTATGAACATGTTTTTGCAGACTAGTAGAGTAGCATATCAAATACAAAATGCAATTAAGCAGAACCACTTAAACCAGAATATCCCTGCTCATATTAATGCATTTTTAAAAAGGAATATGTCCAAATATTTGTCTCAGATACTAAACCAGAGCTTAATTTGAGCCTGAGCTGTAAGAAGCTTCCCATTAATCTCAGAGCTCTTTTAGTTTGTCAGCCAAGTTTTCATAAACCTTCTGTCTTATGGGTAGACTATAGATATAACTCTGGCAAGCTTGTCAGAAGACATAGCCAGTGTGCAGTCAGTAATCCTGGAAGCACATCTAATATCACTGGGCTGATGATTGCTCTATTTTAGTCTACTTATTTTCCAAAGGAAAGTGACCTATACCAAAGCAAGTTGACCCTTCTTATCCTGAAAATGTGACTTAATGCTGGTTTGGGGGCTGTTCTGTTCTGTACACAGATTCAGGGCAATATCACACCTCATGCCATTGTCATCTTACCCAAGACGGATGGGATGGAAATGCTTGTGTGCTATGAAGACGAAGGGGTATACGTTAATACCTATGGACGCATAACAAAAGATGTTGTACTCCAGTGGGGAGAAATGCCCACTTCAGTGGGTATGTCAGTTCTTCTTCTTCTCTTTAGAGATAAAGATAGCAGTGACATAGATAGATACATTTAGAGTGAGGTGACCAAGAATTATGCTATCAAATTGTGTTGGAGAGGTCTGTTCAGTGTTTCTTGGAGTGCAAGGAGATCAAATCAGTCAATCCTAAAGGAAATCAATCCTGACTGTCCTTTGGAACGACAGATTCTGAAGCTGAAGCTCAAATACCTTGGCCACCAAATGAGAAAAAGAGGACTTTTTGGAAAAGAGCCTGATGTTAGGAAAGGCTGAAGGCAAAAGAAGAAGGGGATGGCAGAGGATGAGATGGTTAAATAGTGTCTTCAATGCAGCAGGCATGAGTTTGGAAGACTGAGGGTGAGAATGGGGGACAGGAGCCTGGGATACTATGGTCCATGTGGTGACAAAGAGTTGGACACAACTTAGCAACTGAAGAACGATAAAGCAAGAATTGGTTATTTTCCTCTATTTCAATGATGGAACCAAGATACCGATGAACCTCTACCTTATGTCATTTCTGCTGTAAATAATAATAACCTGCTAGGAAAGATACATGGTAAAACTTGCTTTTTTCCAATTGTTTTTAATAAGAATATATTATCAAATGTTTATAGGTTGTATGTTTTGTTTGTTTGTTTGTTTGTTTCATGACAAGCCTATATTCACTCCAATCAAATAATGGGCTGGGGTGAGAAAGCTATTGAGATACGATCAGTGGAGACAGGACATTTGGATGGAGTATTTATGCACAAGCGTGCACAACGGTTAAAGTTTCTATGTGAAAGAAATGATAAGGTAAGTCTATTTGCAGGACTCTTGACTGCTTAAGAGTAATTGTTCTCGGATCAGAGTGGATAGCCTCCAGCCCCCAAGGATTCTAACTCATTAGTTCTACCTGATTATGGGAATTTTAGTTTAGGAACATCTGTTCTATACTAACATCTGGAGGAGCCAGAGGGTCCATGTCCTTCTCCCCAAAACTGCACACTTGTTTGTTCTGAACTCCACAATCTCCAGATACGTAGATTTAACGTTTAGAATTTTCTGCAAAGAACCATGCTTGGTGGGGAATTCTATGGGCTGAAGAACTTACATCCCTTAAAGATTCTTAAAAGCAGGCTGGTCTTTCTGGTTGGTTATTTGAAAGGTATGCTGTAAAAATAGATCCATCATCCTCCCCTGCTTCCAGTTGCGAGTCAATTCAAAGTGTAAAATTCTGCAATCTGTTTTGCATAGTTGCTAACCAGACACACCTGAAAAGCTTATTTTGCTTTAAAAAGCAGCAAAGCTTTTTTTTCTTTTTAATAAAAATAAATATATGAAACATTTTGAGTATCCCTTCACCCAAAGAAATATCACAAAACATTCTGAAAACATGTCCTCATTCCATAAGAGAAAAAGGTCACCCTTTCCACACAAGTTGGACTGTACGAATAATTTCCAAATTTGAAAAGTAAAACCTCCAGAGTTTAGTTCACAACATAAATGTATTTAATCCTACTGATAGTTCTTACACCCAAAGAAAGCTTGTATGATCCCAGACATTGAAAGAATCCAAAGGACTTCCGTTATTTTATCAGATTCTCTCTTCAAAACGTATTAACAAGAGGGGGGGGGGGAAGTTTCTTTTTGAAAAATAGACTCCCAAAATCCCAGCCCTTCCAAAGGAGGTGAAAATCCTTGCAATCGTCTTCTACCCCAAACCCAATTTACAAAACATCACTATTCAATAAAGTAATTAATATAACAACTATAAATTTCCATTAGGAGAAAGCAAACAGTGATCTGGAATGTATGCCTGTAATCAGATAACTAATTTATGGCTGGGCATGGAACAGGAAGGAGCTTATGCCACTACAGAATTGGCCAGCAATTTGAATGGAAAAAGCACTGATTTCCCTGAGGTCTATGGAGATTCTCAATCATCCAGGTTGTGCTTGTGCCAAAGGGGCTTTTCCAAAAAGCAACTTGGACGTTCTTGGTTTTTTCCTTGAAAACGTTTCACTTCTCATCCAAGAAGCTTCTTCAGTTCTGACTAAACAGTAGGGAATAGAAGGATTTATATTCTTTGCAGTCCTCTGGTAATTAGCACTGATACAATCAGCTCGGTGCCCTCTATCACACATTGTGTGGGAATTCTGGGAGTGTGGTCCAAAAAACATGAAGAATGGTTTTAAAAACTTGTTCAGAGTTTTTTTAAGATAAAAGTAGCAGTCATAGTTGTTTAAACGAATGACCAAGCAGAGAAACTAAGCAGACATTTTCAATTAAGTCTCTTGGGTCCTTCTGATTAAGTGTATGTGCTGGAGGGAGGAAGAGATGTTGTTTTTTTTCCATTTATATTTAATCAGAATGCTTTCTTTCCAAACAGGTATTTTTTGCATCGGTAAGATCAGGGGGAAGTAGCCAAGTATTTTTCATGACCCTGAACAGAAATTGCATGATGAATTGGTAATGAAAGAGCACTTGGTGTTTATTTTGATGCCAAGATGTGTTAAATTTCGAAGGACATTGGAATTTGCAGAGTTATACTGTCAAGGCAAGTGAAGAAGAAGAAGAAGAAGAAGATATTGTGGATCCTGTTGCTTTCTTCGGTGATCACAGTCTGCTCACGCAGCCACATTCTGAGAACACGACACACTTTTTCCATTGTGATTTCAGAATGCAGGTTTCTTCAGGATTCTAAGAACGCAACTCTGAGCAGGAAAGGACCAACGCTGGAGAGGTTTAACTGAATAAATCTCTTTGAAGTGTTCAAACTAAGCTGTGATAAAATCGGCTCTAGGGTTTTTAAAAACAATTATTTTTTCCCCCTTGATCCTCAGTTTGTATGAATAGAGACAGGTCTTAAAGTTAAAACAGAATATCTGTTTTAATAATGTCTGCCTATTAGCACCGAATATATAGTATGATGTAAGGCAGATTCCCCTGACCTGGTGTCTTTTAGATGTGGTGGACTAGCGCTCCCATGATCATGGCTAGCGAGCCAAATGGGTATTTTTGTTTTGGAATGATGGGAGTTGTAATCAAACACATCTGTGGGGGTTAGGCTGAGAACTGCTGTTATAAAGTTATCACTTAAAACTGATGCAAGAGAGCACAATAAATGTACCATTTTTAATCTTTGTGTGAGAGGCCCTAACCATAGAGTGGCTACGTTTTGTAAACTTTTTTTTTTTTTGCTTTTATGGACATTTGTGAGGATTATTTTGTTGTGGTTGTTTTTGTTTTATTATTATTTTTGAAAACAGGTCAAGATATTTCAGATAAGAGTATAAATGAGATTTTGTCCCACTCCTTTGGGAAATCTAAATGGTTAGACTCCTAGCTTTGGAGTATATAATATGATCATGATAAAGTTAACTTTTTGTCTGTCTTTCAGTTCATACTACTTCTTCCCCAGCCTGGCCATCTCCAGATGGGTTGGGATGTCACCTCCCCAGATTCTCAGCCAGCAAGATCACAAGCCGAATACATCTGGCTGATCAATGCTCTTCTTTATAGATCTTTGCATAATGGTGCTCATTGATTTTTTAAAAAAACTAAACAGCAGTGCCATTCTTGTTAGTCATTCCCACTGGTTGCCTTTCTCCAAGCTGTAACACGAAAATATCTCTAAATGGGAAGCTAATTGAAATGTTGTAAGATTCCAAAGAATGCTCCTAGCAGCTTGATACATAAGGCATCTTAACTTGGATATGTTTGAATCCAAATCATACCTATTCTGTACAGTTGTACTTTACTTCGGGGGATAAGGGGGCATGATCCTTGTAGATACTGGTATGTTTTATTTCTTCCACTAAAATTACAAAGAGATAACATCATTCAGATATTTCCAAGATGGAAGTCCCAAATACAGATCAGTATTTTTTATCTAATGGTGTCCTATTCTCAATATGGAAAATCTTAATAAAATATTCATCTCTTGGTACAAAGAAGTGCAGGAGAAGGAGAGCAGATGAAAGGAGGGTTTCATTGATCAATTATTTGATATTTAGATTTCATCTTTCTGCCCTCCCCCTGTGTACCCATCTGTATAATGACCAACTATTGTGCAGAAGTATGTATGTTTTTAGTTTGAATTTATCTCTGTCTTTATATGCTTTGTTCAAATTATTTGTATTTTTAGATTAGTTATTTCCACTGTCTCCAGGCCTGGATTCTCCCCCTGGTCTCTGGATATAACATAATTGGATCTGTTTTGCTATTTTTAACCTACCTCATTTTTTTTATTTCAGTTGGCTTTTCCTTATTCACTTCTATAGATACTCAGAGAGTTTAACTGGTCAGTCCAAGGTATAGCTGAGTATTCTGCAGAGGCCAGGTTTTTGACAAGTGGAAAATTAACATCAAGCTCTTCATTTCCATTTTTCCCCCCTTCAACCATTCCATAACTTCAGAATTTTGATCGTATATGCCAGTCGATGCGACAGTGGTCACAATGCATTGGTCTGTGAGAGCAGTTGGCCCTAAACACACAACCATGCAAAGTCATCTATCCGAGAGGCTGCCCAAAATTATTTCACGCCAGGCGCTCCGAACATATTGCTGTGATTGTGCATACATGAAGTTGTGATTTACAAGCTCAGTTAGTCTATGCAGCTCTTGAAACTCATGAGAAGTCACTGATTTCTCTGAGACAGGTTTTGTGGATAGGCATAGGCAGTTGGATGGGAGAACTAATTGGTATCTTTCTTCATCACACATTCCATCAGAAATATGCTCATGTTTGTCATCCACATTCGAGTCTATCTCACTACCTGGCCTAGAGAGATGATGGTGATAGCAGTGCTGGCTACATGTACAGCCAGATGACCCTTACGGGTTAAGCATGCTCTGTCCTTAGTATTCAGTGTAATTGGTGCTTCCAAACTTTCTGAAGATAGTGTTGCTGGGCACCTTTAAACTTCATACTGTGTGGTGGCTTTTCTATAATAAAAACATGGTGGGAGGAGTTGGTGATCATCTAAGTCTGAAGATCTGTGTTGGAGCATCTTGTTTCTTCCCCCTTTAACAAGGGGCTAACATTTATTTCTGAAAGGGACATTCAAACCCACTCTGAGAGCATCAAAGTTGCACTTGGTCCATTTTTGGCTATGCTCACAAAAGGTTTAATTGGGATTCTTTTGTTATATTGTTTAGTTAGGGTTTTGCAAGCCTAACATTAATCCAACTTGTAAAGATCAAATGATTAATTTATGGCCAATTATTACCACCAGAAAATGTCATAACCGAATCTATAAAAGAGAGACAGTTTGATGTAGCGGCTCTTGGGGTAGAAACCAGGAGACCATGAGTTCTAGCCCTGCCTTAGTACGAAGCCAGCTGGGACACCCATAGGCCAGTCACACAGTCTCAGCCCTTGTAAGGAGGCAATGGCAACCCACTTCTGAAATCTTGCCAAGAAAACTACAGGAACCTACTAAGGCAGTCACCAGAAGACTGACTCAAAATGGAGTCATCCAAAAACCTCTCAAATTGAGCTCAACTTCTAGTTACTTCATAGACGCATCCATCTAGATTTCTTGACATTACTTGCTAATGTCTTCTATAGTCTTGGGCTTTCTTGGCTTCCATCTAAATACAAAATCTGTACTGATTTTTGTGATCAGCCAAGGTCAGCTAATGAAATATGCAAGTAATTTTAACAATAGATATTTATCTCTACGTATTGTTGCCCAGCCTCAAGTACTGTACTTTCCAGTACTTGGACTATTTGCTTTTGCCTCAAAAAATAATTTAATGGAATGATATATATTTTTTAAAAAAATGAAGTTCTCTACTTGAAGGAGAATACAGAAAATAATAAAATTAGATGCTGGAGAGACCTATAAGAACTTATCCCAAAGATAGAAAACAAATACAAGCAAGCAAATATATGGCTGTTGAGTGACATTCAGTATGCCTGAATCTGTGGACATTTTCTTCCAATGGAAGATACAAGCAAGGCATTTCTGTTAATATAAAGATTGCCCATCCTTTACCTTCCATTGTCATTGACCTATTTTTTATATATATATAAAGCTCAAAATTGGTGCTGAAAAGGGAGGGCTCACCACCTACCAACCACCAGCACTTTTATAACTTCAGTGCTTTTGTGTTGGCACCCAATGAAACTATTAAAAACCTAAGATAGAGGTTTCCATACGCTTACTTAGTATCATGCCAATTAATTTATGCCATTCCACACAAGGTATTTGTGACAATTCAGAACCATCTCTGGACCTGTCCAGTCTCATGACCTCAGGTATCTAAGAACCAAGTTGATGCTTAGTTGGTTCAGCTGCAATATCTCCACATTGCATCAAAACTGTTCTTTTCATTGGTGTTCCAGTATTGGGGAGAACTCTTGATTAATTTCATGTCCCAACTTCCTTTCCTCGCCCCCAGATGTTCAGCAGGAACACCATTCTCTGTGTTTTAAGGTTAATGATATGAATGTGACTATGAGTCAGCTTCAAAATTTTGGGGGCCTGGGACTGAGAGCAGAAACAACAGGCGTGCAAAAGTGCCATCAGTACTGTAATAATGAACAATTGTTAGAATAATGAGTCACCAACATTTAAGAATGTTGTCTCTTAAGCAAAAGAAATTATTGAAAGCTTTAGCAGCATTTTGCAATCTGACTAGGCTAGAACAATGAATTACCCCAACACCTACCTGGTGTCCTCCAATTGTAATTCCAAAAATTGCTGGTTTCAATTCAATGATGTATGAGAATTATGGGACCAACCCATTTTGAGGGTACCTGATTGAGGAAGACTTAATCCATGTTTACCATTTGTCATTCTTGAAATAGTCAGAAAGTGATGTCATTGCCAGCTTGAGCAATCCAAGCTAGACAGCCTGAGACCTAGGGTACATTTTTGCAACACTTAGCCATCCATCCACATAACCTTGATGGAGTACGCTAAAGATATACCCATCTTTCTTTTTCCTGGTCTATTCCATTACTCTTCCCAATGATGCCAAACGTATACCAAAAGTACTTGGCTGGATCTGTTTTTAGATAACAAAAACCTCAATTGGAGTCCCCTATTCATACCCCCATCCCTCAGTGCTCCTTGTGTTTCTTCCTTGCTGCTAAAATTAGAAGGTCCCATAAAGAAAACAACTCTATATTCCGTACATCAAATTGAGCAATAACATTTCCAACTCAGTTAAGTCTACAAGTGTAACTGCTGGGAACTGGTTTGAGTAAGAGCAAGTTTCATAACAACTGCCACCAGCTCTTTTATGTCTTTGCTGTGGTTACCTTTTAAACCAGAAGCTTCTTATTAAATTATGTTGAAAACAATGAGTTGTTTGTATCGTTTTTCATTCAGAAAAATAGCTTTTAAGTATTGGGTTTAAATATTCAAAGCACAAATGATGAGGCCCAAATTATCATACCATTTATATATTTATTTAGGGTATGGCATATGAGGGCAATTCAGAAATAAGCCTCTGTTTGGTTATCAATGACACCACTCGCAGATAACTTTTATCATACACATTAGAAAACTACAACATTAGTTACTTTTTGACATAATCACCATTCAAATTGAAGCACTTAATGTCTTACAAGGTTTAAAATTCCTTAGTAGTTGGCACCAAATCTGGGCTATGGTTGTGTGTGTGTGATCAAAAACATCCCAACAGAACTGCTTTAAAAGTTCTTGGGTGCATCTAGCGGTGTGCGGGTGAGCATTATCATGAACTAACACCACACCGGAAATGGTGCCATAGAAAATCCTGCCAAATGTGAAGATGCCAAAGGAGTACTGCTAGTGAAGTTCATGGAGCGTGGTTCGACCATCAATTCAGAATTCTACTGTGAAACATGAAAACTCAGATGAGCCATCCATAACAAGTGTCGGGGCATGCTGACTTCCAGTGTTATGTTGGTTCATGATAATGCTCATCTGCACACTACTAGACATACCCAAGAACTTTTGAAGCAGTTCTGTTGGGATGTTTTTGACCAGCCCACCCCCAATAGCCCAGATTTGGCACTGAGTACTTCTAGGATATTTCAAGCCTTGAAAGACGTTACGACACGTGTCTCAATTTGAATATTGATTATGTCAAAAAGTAATATAATGTAGTTTTCTAATGTGTTTGATATAAGTTCTGTATCTGCGAGTGTCCGTCATTGATAACCAAACGGAGGTTTATTTCCAAATTGCCCTTGTATATACATGGACTACCAATACAAATTAACATTTCAGCTAGATTAGTAGAACCCAATAAAATACAAATGTTGAAAAAGATCAGTGTTCAAATACCAATGTCTAGGCCATCTAACCATTGAAGCGCAGCGCTGCTTATTTTTTTAAAAATCGGGATACTGGAGTGATGATACGCCCTTGGCTTACAGCCAGTCATGATGTGATCTACAATTTGATGTGGGACCCCATAGTCACAGTGAGGGGAAGATGCTATGCCCCATTTATACAGAGAGTCCCGACAGACACCAATGTGAAGTGTGAATTCTAGCCAGGACTGTCCACTGCTGATGTGATAGTTCAAAGTTTTGTGGGGTCATTTATATCTCTCTTATAACTGAGCATTCAGCGACCCATTTGGATTATCATGCTTTGGACACATTATATAAAAACCCAGCTCTCTGGAGAAAGCTGTAATGCTTGGAAAGGTGGAAGGAAGGAAAAGAAGCAGACAACCCAGAAGCAAGATGGATGTGCTCAATTACAATAGCAATGGATGCACTGTTAGAGGTGCTAAAGAACCAAGTTGTGAAGAGATCCTGCTGGAGAATATCTATTTCGTTGCTAAAAATTGACACTTGACTTGCTGCCCATAATCAGTGTTTAAATAAAAGAATGAGAAATTTGCAACTGGCAATCATTAAAAAGCACAGGAATAGGGTTCTGGGTAAAACATATTTTCAGCCTCTAATTCAGCCTGCAATTTAGTATACTTCAGATTGCTGTACCAGAACACTCTGATCACCTTCAGTTCCATTCAATGTTCAATCTTATTCCTGCATATGTCTTGGACTTCAGTATTTGCCAGCAGAATTTTTTGCTTTCTGGAGATTTATGAGAGCTGAATGGAGGGCGGCAACTTGAAGATCACTTTAAGTTTGCCATAGCCAACTCACCTTGGCTAACATGCTGCAGCCTATTTATTGTGGGACAATTTGCAACAGCCAACTCGCTGTAAGACAACTTGCCATGGGATGAGTTACACTAATATCAAAGAAATACTGGATTAGAATCATTAAAGAAAGGAGGCAAAAGGAGAAACAGAATGAAATGACAGAATTGCAAAAATTAAAAATATATATATTTATTTTAAATAACTAAATAGAATTGTTAAATTGTCCTGCAGCAAGTTGTCCCACGGCGAGTTGGCTATGGCAAGTTGTCCTGCAGCGAGTTGGCCATGGCGAGTTGGTTGTGGTGAGTTGGCCACAGTGAATTGGCTGTGGCAAATTGTCCCATTCCATCCCAAATAGTGTGTCAATGGCTTTTGGTGTTTCCTAGTAATGTGCTATCCAGGAATACCATTGCAATGAGGTTGAAAGTAGAGGTGGGCCAGGATTTCTGAATGATCTCTGGCTGATCTGTATAACAGTCTTGCAAGCTGGAAGGGGGAAATTTTAAGTGTAATCAAAGTTGATCTTCCATATGGTTCTCCTCGGTGGGGAGATGACATACGTAAGCGCTAGGAAAGTGACTGAAGTAAACTAAGGGTATTTCCTAGAATTTCCTTTATAATCTTGAGTTAAAATAGAGAGGGCAATATGGCAAAGAAATTAATAATATCTAACAATTTTAGTACTAAAGCGAACACATCCTTGATATACAGGTAGACCTGGAATTAACAAACATTTGTTTAGTGACCGAAATTACAATGGCACTGAAAAAGTGAGTTTTGACTGTTTTTCACACAACTATTGCAGCATCCCTGTGGTCACATGATTGGAATTTGGTCGCTTGGCAACTGACATGTATTTATGGCAATGGGAATCTCCCAAGGTCATATGATCACCTTTTGCAACTTGACAAGCAGTCAAATGGGGAAGCCAAATTCACTTAACAAACATGTTACTAACAACTGCAGTGATTCACTTAACAACTATGGCAAGAAAGGTTGTAAAATGGGGCAAAACCCACTCAACTTTCTTGGTTAGCAATGGAAATTTCAGACTCAATTATGGTCATAAGTCAAGGACTTACCTGTATTGAAATACTGTACTTTTTATCCTTGGATTACTTGCTATTATACCTAAGTTGCACTTTTAACAGTGAATTCAGGTGGAAAATGTAGTAGAAAGGTGACTGAAACAAAAAACGTATCGGGGACCCTGAAGCAAATTATAAAAGCAAACATAAAAGTACATGGAATACCTGAACACAAAGGGACATGCTCTAATGAAATCATGTTTGGTAGCAATAGTATATTGAGCATTAGTTGGAAATAAAAAACAGAAAGTTTGGGGAGTTTATAGTTTAGTTTATAGTTTATTTGATTTATATACCGCCCTTCTCCTTGGTAGGACTCGGCGGTTCACAGGGCATATATAAAAAACAAAAAACACTATACAAAAATTAAAAAAGAATTAAACCCTTGCCCAATAAAACAGTAGTACAGATTAAAAACAATTAACTTGAGTAACTTGAGGGAGAATGGCTTTTGGAATAATAATAATAATAATAATAATAATAATAATAATAATAATAATAATAATAATAATAATAATAATAATTATAATAATTATAATTATAATTATAATTATAATTATAATTATAATTATAATTATAATAATTATAATTATAATTATAATAATTATAATTATAATAATTAATAATAATAATAATAATATAATAATAATAATAATAATAATAATAATAATAATAATAATATGATGATGATGATGATGATGATGATGATGGAAGGGACTTTGGAGGTCATCTAGTCCAACCCCCTGCTCAGGCAGGAAACCCTATACCAGTGATGGCGAACCTTTTAGAGACTGAGTGTCCAAACTGCAACCCAAAACCCACATGTATCGTCGGGTGCTGGGTGGGCATGGCCCATTGGGTGGGTGTGGCCAATTGGATGCACGTGGCCCATTGGGTGGGCATGGCTGCGGTGGTAACGGCAGACTGGGTGGGACTAAAAAGTTCAATCAATCAATTCCAACTTTGCGAGATCTTTTTTTCCCCGCGAGAAGTTGAAATAGATAGATTGATTGAACCTTTTTTTTTTTTGCACACGGCGGAGGCCTAAAGTGAAAAGGTTTTATAAAACCCAGCTGAAGGCCTAGGACTGGGGCAGTGGTGCACGTGCCCACAGAGGGCGCTCTGGGTGCCACCTGTGGCACGCGTGCCATGGGTTCGTCACCACAGCCCTATACCATTTCAGACAAATGGCTGTCCAGTCTCTTCTTAAAAACTTCCAGTATTGGAGCATTCTCAACTTCTGGAGGCACTGATTAATTGTTCTGTCAGGACATTTCTCCTTAGTTCTAGGTTGCTTCTCTCTTTGGTTACTTTCCTTCCATTGCTTCTTGTCCTGCCTTCAGGTGCTTTGGAGAATAGCTTGACCCCCCTCTTCTTGGTGGCAACCCCTGAGATATTGGAACACTGCTATCATGTCCCCCCTCGTAGTTTAAATGCACTGCAGCACTGCTTTGCAAGTCCTTATGATGTATATATGTGATTATTTGCTCTGTTTTTTGAGCTGACAATAAATGAAGAGACTTTTGACTGAGTATTGTCTGTTCCTAAGGTTCCTTGCAAAAAAACCTACAAGCAACTGTAAATAAAGAGCAGATAACCAACAAATAGACCTTGCAAAAACAAACCTCGCTGGAGCAAATGAGACTTTGGACATCGGTTTTATATGATTTGCATAAGCACATCACTTTGGGAAATCCTATTTTGGGGAAGGAAAGATCATTGTCTTGTACTTTATGAAGCTGATGTCATTTTCTGTAAATACCTTGGGGCAGGGGTATAACAAATCTCCAGGAACCTGTTCTTTGAAAAACTCAACATGAATAAAAACCAAAGAATAATGGGAGGCACAGTCTGCTAAACCAGCGTTTCCCAACCTTAGGAACTTGAAGATGCGTGGACTTCAACTCCCAGAATTCCCCAGCCAGCTATGCTGGCTGGGGAATTCTGGGAGTTGAAGTCCACGCATCTTCAAGTTCCTAAGGTTGGGAAACGCTGTGCTAAACCAATAATTATGTGGACTAAAGTCACTAATAGAATTGGCTAGGGATTGCTGTTTAGCAGAATTTTCAGGAAGTGAAGATTATGGAGGAGGGAACATTTCATGAAAGTGGATGGATATTCCTTCTATCCTTCCCCCCCCCAAAAAAAAACCAACCCTGGAAAGATCGTATTGCTGGAAGGATTGTATTTGTTACCTTGAAATGCACATGATTTTAACTTCCTGATGGAAATGGGAAAAAGTGCATATTTGATTTTCGGCTATTGGTTTCTATGTTATTGGAGTGATCCTGGAGAGACTCTTAAGGACTGTGATGACTCCCCTGGATGCTGCCTCAGATACCTCTCCAGATGTCAGCTTGGAGGAGGATGAAGCAGTTCCAGGAACATCTGGAGGCCAGTTAGTCAATGGCTCCAAGTAGCCGTCTGAGAGGGATTTGGCTGAAAAACAGCTGCAGCAGGACAGCCCTGAGGCTTCAGGTGGGGAAAGCCTGCAGCTGCAGCCAGTCAGTGATCAAGAGGAACTGCCTTCTGTACCCAATCCAAGAACACATAGGGCAGAGAAAGCCAGATTACTTGTGAGGAGAAAGCCTTGCCCTTCTTGATGGGCTGCACCTGAAACTGGCTATTTAGCACAACAGACAGATGGAAGCAATGCTGGGAACAACACACCTTGCTGTGTGTTCTTGCCTTGAATTTCAGATGGTGTCTCTTCAGCTGTTACCTTTGCTTGCCTTGCCTTGCCTTCACCTGTGAATTTGTCTTCGTTTTGGAACTTACTTTGCCTTGGGAACTTGCTTTTGCCTAGTGGACTGGACTTGCCTTTGCCTTTGCCTTGAGGACTAGTGTTGGCTTCCTTTGAGTAGCCTGTGGGACTCACTGGGGATGAGCTGATACTGGCACATGGAATTGCTGGGGAATACAATTCAGGCTCAAAAGCCTTAATAAAGTGATGACCTATAAAGCCCTAAATGGCATGGGTCCGGATTATTTTAGGGAGCACCTGCTGCCAGCATCAATTTCCCCACCCTCCTCAGGGTCCCGATGGTCAGGGAGTGCAGGTGGGTGATCCCCAGGGGGAGAGCGTTCTTGGTGGGCGCGCCTGCCCTATGGAATCAACTGCCTGTGGAACTCTGGATCGCCCCCGACCTTTGCTCGTTTCGCTGGGACCTAAAAACCTGGCTATTTGAGTTAGCCGGCCTGGACTGAGGGATTTTAAGGTTTTAAATTTTAAACTCTTTTGGGGCTATTAATTTAATTTTATTTTAATTTGTACATTGCACTGTTTTAATTTGCCCTGTAAACCACCCTAAGTCCCTCGGGAAAAGGGCGGTATATAAATTGAAACAAATAAATAAAATAAAGACTCCTTACACCTGTGGGGTGTGTGTGTGCATGAGTGGGACAGCACAGAGAGCTCCAAATAAAGTTCTGGGCCCACTGTGGCCAACAGATTGCTCACCCCAGGCTATAGCAGTGCAATACACAGGACATCTGTTGAAAGCAATCCAGTGTTGCAGGAAATAAAGTTTATAGAGTTTCTATGTATTTTATTATGATTTCTGCCAAACAATTTGGGCTAACAAAAGTTATTGACATTCCTCTTTAGCTAAAATTGAATACCTGGACTGAAATGCTCTTGAGGACATTGTTGTGCTGCTGTTAGTGCCTGAAACTAAGTTGAAAATCATTGGCTGGCTGATTTCAAGCTATTTGAGATCCATTTTCAAGTCCCGATTGGTTTGATTTATCCTGATTTAAAGGAGCATCTTTCTCTATGATCATCTGCCCAAGTGTGAAGTGTTGTAATTTTCTGCTTTTCTCCCCATTGGGAGTATCACCTTCTCAGTTGGGACCTTTCAAATTTGGAATTGCTACTTCTCTGAACATCATTCAGTGCCAAATGAAAACCTAGTTTTTCACCCACACTTTGGGTACAAGCAGATAATAAAGCCTGATCTTTTTTATGGAACTGCATGCAATGTTTTCTGAATGGCCTTGTTTTACGAATTGCATCCCATCAATAGAAGCCAAATTATAAATATGTTAATTTAATCAATTCATGGTTAAATTGACATGGGTGCTAATGTTACACAATGCCAATGCCATCAAAGGAAGAAACCTTGCCTTGGCATTTTATTCCAATTTTTTTACTTTGGAAAACAAGTATGCCAAGATTGTGGTTCAGAAGGTGCCTGGTTTCATAGCTCCAACAACCCTCACTGAGTGGAGGTGGCCAATATTTTGATCTCTTTTCTGCATTTAGGAAAGTTTGGGGTGAAAGTGTATAAAAGATGGAATGGATTCTGGGAGTTGAAGTCCACACATCTTAAAATGGCTAAGCTTTAGAAACAGTGCTTTAAAGCAGGGGTGTCAAACTGCTGGCCCACGGGCCGGATGCGCCATGAGGAAACTGCACCGCAATGGGGGAAAAGTTCCAACACGTAGCGCAATGTCACGTGATGTCGCGAGTTTTACATGTCTTCTGTAAAAGTGTAGCTGGATGAAGTCGGGAGAGATCTGGTTTGAACTTTCATTCTTAACCTTTCTTAAGTATTTCTGCATCTCTCTTCTCTGCCTGTCCCTCCACGCCTCAGAATTATTGTGAAAATAAAATGGGCTGCAAAAAATCTACAAGTACCACAAATCACAATAAATTTTACTTGGTTTGCATTACCTGAGACTCTTGCAGTTGGGGAGAGAGGAATATCTGCTTTCAGAATGGGCAATCAGTGCTCTTTTAAAATACCATTAATAGCCCCAAATATCCCCAAACAGTGTAGAAGTAGCTGGTTGCATGTGGTTTCCATATCCATTTCACAATGGTAACAGGCCAGCTGTCTTCAAATCACAAGAGGGGACATTAGGCTAAAACCTTTCCAGTCATGTCTTGCACAAAGCAGATAATATTTCCAAACCCTTATCTGGATACATGTCCTAGGATTCTTTGGTGTCATTTAAAAGGATCCAGAGTGCAAAATCTTTCAGCAAAATGATCTTCTTGCATTGGCACATCAATTCCTCAAGGAAAAGGGTGAGGGAAGAATAAATAAACTTGAGCGTGGAGTGGAAACAATCTAATGGAAATTGATTGATTAAGGCAAGAGAGGAAGGAAACCGCATGCCGATGCCCAAATCCCATTTGTAAAGATACACAACTCCACTTTGTCTCACTCTTGAATTGTGTCTCATTTTAGAGGGATGGGGATTAATACAAACTGTCCAAGCAATATGGGTTTAAAATCAGATAGACCTGTTAGCTAGGATGCATGCAAATAAATCAAGACCCAAGCACCCATTATTAGCCCCAGCTAGTAACTGAAGCAGTCCTTATGAGAAGCTGAAAAGCTATCAACCCACCTTTCCCCTTGAAAGCCTTGCTAAGATGGCTGAAGTCCAGGAACACTTGCAAATAGAGAACTGTTTCCCCTTACATTCCACAGAGTCACAACATTTTGAAAAAAGGTTAGTTTTAATGTGGCTTCAAAAGCTCTGCATATGAACCAGAAATAAATCACTTGAACTCTCAAACGTAGCCTGCATCATGTCTGATGGTACATTTCCAGAGTTATTTTGAAGTACTGTGCTAGATTTGACTTTTAAAACATAAATAGTTTGGGACTATTTGAAAGACGGACTGTACTATCCAAATGTACCTGTGGTCAAAAGTACAGGTTCAAGGACTCACCTTGAAAATCAGCCATTCAAACTGACAGGCATTAAAACGCACAATTATTCTACCATTACGTATACAAACTAATTGTATAAAATTCCAAAAATAATTTGTATTTTAGGTGGCTTTGTGCTGGCCCTTAAATGTTCTTTAGACTTATTGCTTTTATTCCATAACTAAATTCTACTAACTTGACTTCAATTGTTTTTTTTGTTATTACCAGATTATGCAAGCTTTTGGACTCATGATTGTGTTATTGTGCCATGAGAGCATTAGCATTTAGGCTTATATACTCGATTGTACTTTACAACACTCTCTGGGCGATTTATTGCCCCCAACCATCTGGGTCCTCATTTTACTGACTTGAGAAAGATGGAAGGCTGACTCAACCTTGAGCCCTGTCAGGACCAAATTCCATTCATATACAGCTGAGCTGTTGCCATTGTGAAATGGATGTGGATCAAAACCACATGCATCTAACCACTTTTACACTATTTGGGTATGTTATAGGGCTATTGCACTGATTGCCCATTCTGAAAGCAGATATTCCTATCTCCCCAACTCCAAGTGTATCAGGTAATGCAAACCAAGTAAAATTTGGTCCATGTAGGTTTTCTGCAGCCCATTTTATCAATTGTGGTATTATTAAATACCACAACTTCCTCCCAACTTTGCTTGGTTCTTCAGCTTCAAAAGAATAGTACTGCCTGCTGAAAAGAGTTTATAACAGATTGTTTGCAGAATGTAGGGAATATTAACAATCAATAGCTAAGTGAGCTCATTTAAGGTGACCAAATTCCAATTAGAACCACAGACTGAATTTTTCATGCCAAGTTAATATTTAGACAAATAACAAATCTACCTCAAGGCCATCCAAACTATTCATTTGATTTTGTGCAATAAACCCTGAATGCACAATCCAAATACAATAGTGTTTTCATACAGCAACTGTTATGATAGGACAATATACTCAAATTGGCATGTTTGAACAGAAAGTACAGGGCACAGATCATCTCAATATTAGAGCAAGTAGGAATCCTTACTGGCATTTAAGAAAGAAAGTAAAAAGAATACAGCTGGTTACAAGAAGACAGCTGGAGGAAAGATGATCATTAGGAAAACAGATATTTTGCATACCAAAAGAGCCAGACTAGTTCAGTCCTGTGTATTTTAAAACAACTGAATGTTGTTGCAGAAGCTGATATGGAAAATACTCAAGATATGTATTACTTTTTTTAAAAAAAGAAGCACAATAGTAAACAATTACAGTCCCTGCTTTTAGGGGCTCTCTTGTTACAATCAGAATTAGGTATCTTACCTTTTGAATTTTGTACATATTACACCATCATAACCAGAGAACATCCTTGATGTTATGAAGGCAGAAGTGTGGCATATCACAAAACAACCTCTTCATACATTTATCTAAAATTTCTTGAATCGATGAAAAATAGCCACATTTTACTCTTTGTGTCAGTTGAAAAACCAACTGGCCAATTTTTTTTCTCCCTTAAGTTAAAGGTTTATTTGCAGTCAGAGCAAATACACTTGATTGTTTATATTATTTCCATGGGCCAAGCATCTAAAAGACTGCATGGTTGTCCGATCATGATTTCAAAAACAAAAACGGCTTATAGTGCAGACTCTCCACCATAACTTTTTCTTTCTCTTGCACAAATTCAACATCCAACCGGAGCTGAGTTACTTGTGGTGCTTTGATCTTGATGAACAGGCACTTTGGTTCCAAGACTCAGGAAATTTCCTTCCATTCCAATGAGCACTACTGAACCTCACGCTGTGTAGTAGATTAAGGGTGTCCTCAAAGAAGAACCAGAACTGAGCTGCTAGTGAAAAGAGTGTCTCCCCTTGATTCTTTAGAAGTATTATGGGAATAACATTGTGAACTTTGTTCAGAAAGTTACAAGTGAAAGTATTAAACAGATGTTCTTAACTTATTAACTGGGGTTCAAATGACTCTAGTGAAGTAGAAATACACATCCTTGAAATCCGTATACAGCATTCTGTCTCTTTTTGCCCAAAGGCTATATAATTGTTGGTACTATTAATTCTGCATTTTAAAACATATTTTTCTAGACACATCTCTTTAGAATTAAGCTCCAAGGAATTCAATGGAGCTTACCACCAGGTAAGTGTTAGACGGGAATATCTAGGTAATATTTCTTTAAATGAATCAAGTTCAATAAAGGAGAATATTTGTAGCTCAGAATTGAAATGAGGGATCCTTGGTGCTCTCTAAACTTGGTTGTTTCCTTGCAGATGTTTTATTACCCAAACTATTGTGTTTCCCCAAAAATAAGACCTACCCTGAAAATAAGCCCTAGCTTGATTTGGGTGTGTGTGTGTGTGTGAGCCTAATATAAGCCCTACCTCAAAAATAAGAATGGAGCCCAGGAGTGACATGTGTGTCAATCTGGAGTTCCATTCTCAGCTGTAGAAACATTTCCTGAAGGCCTCTGAAAGCGAAATGGAGGCGGGGGTGATGCATGCAAGTAGAGTGAGCGTCCGCAGAAGAAGTGAGTTGGCTGGGCAGGGCTGTTGGTGCCACTGCCACAAAGTGAGACCATGGAACAGATACCCCCCCCCCCAAATTAAGACCTGGTGCCTCTTTTGGAGGCAAAAAAAATAAGACCGGGTCTTATTTTCAGGGAAACATGGTAAGTAATATCATCAATGCTTCAAGTTCAGGATGGCTGGAGATGAACTCTTCCATCTTGTATCCACTAACTTCAACTGGGTTAACTATTTTCCAAGTACTTAGGATAAATATTTCCATTGATTTTAATAGAATTTAAGTATTCCCTTAATTAGCACAGGAATAGGCTGGATTATCCCTCCAGATATTTTTAGATGCCCAATTATATCCAGCATAGCCAGCCAAATGTAAGCTCATTCCATGGAGATTTGTTGTTCCATATTTCTGAGAGTTGTGATTTGAATCAAAATCCTGTAGGCTCCATGGATTTTTTTTTCTTTCGGCAAGTATCAAATCTCAATTTAACCATGAATCAGTACATGATCTTAATCAGACCTTAGCAGTGAAGTTCTGGTCCCAATTGTGATTGTAAATCGAGGACTACCTATAAAAGTTATGAATAGAATATATGTAGAACAGGAATCTCCAAACTTGGCAACTTTATGACTTGTAGATTTCAACTCCCAGAATTCCCCAGCCAGCATGGCTGGCTAAGCAATTCTGGCAGCTGAAGTCCAGAATTTCACAATTCTTAAACTAGCCAAGTTTGGAGACCCTGTAATGTAGAAGAAAAATAACACCTAGAGAAACTTACAACAATCTGGCATTATCTAACTGGGATTGCAGGCCTGAAAATGATAGCCAGCTAGGATGGGACTCTGAGAATTGTAAACCCAGCACTTCTCTGTGTACCAGTTTGGAAAAGGGCAGCACTTATGAAATTATCTGAATATTTTGAAATTGGAATCCAGCATATTGGGATGACAAGTTAGGGGAAGACTTGATGTCTAGAATGCAATAAACTCTCAGTGAACATGTCAGCTTATTTTGGTGGGTTTATCATTGTGCAAACTCCTTTGGCCTTTGCACTTTCTCTATTTAAACAATTGGTGTGGAGAGAAGGTACACGCTGCAGAATGCTTGGTTTTTCATTAACATTCGAGTTGATTAATTATATCCTTACCAGTGGCTACAAATACGCTTCCTCTAATTCTCTCATGTTGTCTGCCACCAACTGTCTCTCTTTCTCCTCCTCCCCTTGGGAATCTCATACGATCAACTATGCCTCTCCAGCTCTTTAAGCAACAAATCTAATAAAGGTCGGAAACTCATCTTTTGCACAATTCTTTTGAGCAAGTGACTACCAGCAATCATGGATCTACTGACAAGAAACACGATGGTGGCAGTGAAACCTAAACAGCGGTTAACAAAGGTAATACTTATGACAAGATATCTTACTAGACTGCCACATCAAGATTTATGACCAGCCTCTTAATTAGGTGCAGAATCCTGCAGTGCATCCTAAAGCATGGTTTATACGTGGGTGTTCAGAAAGAAAGGCCAGTGTATCTATTGAGGCTTACTTCAGGGTAAACAGGGGCAATGTTGCAGTCTCATTAATTACTGAGCTCAGTCATTATAACTGAGGTGGAAAAAATAAGAAGGAAGGGAAAGAACATATTTGTAATTACAATCTAGAAGCTACCGAATGGGAAAAACCAGCTCTTTTCTTGCATCGATGAGTTACATTGACTTCTTTCGAATATGTTTTGAATAAAACATGTTGTCAATAGCTTTCACACTGAAAATGTCACCTCTAGAGAATTTATGAGTGTGATTATCAAACATACTCCTTTCACAATAATTTTCACTCTGGTAAATATACTTGTGAACGTTTCGTGCAGCCCAACCTGGCACACTCCGTTGACTTCTTTGATTTAATAAAACTGAAAGGTGACATCTGTAAAAGCTTTCTGCAACTTTGGGGATAATTATTCTTTGCTTCAAAAAAAATTAAAGGATTCATTCAAATTTGCTAACAGTGCAGTCCTATGCATGCCCAATAAGGAGGAAAACATGAATGTTAGGGGAGCTTACCTCAAGGGAAGTATATCAATGTCAGATTCTGGGGCTAAAATTTCTTTTTTTATTTATTAACCATTTTTAAAAGAAGAAAAGAAAGAAAATCAAATGGGCAAGCAAAAAAGGAAAAAAAGAAAATTGTTGATATAGAAATATATCACTCAGTGGACATGGCTGGACTAAAATTCCCACCACTGTAGTCTGGAGATTATGATGAGAGTTAAACCATGTTAACTGGGAACTGCAAGAATTCAGTTCCAACATAACTGGATATTAGTAAGCTGGGAAAGCAAGTTAGGTAATTCTGTAAGATTGCACTAAAGTTATAAATATATTTACTCAGAAATCCATGCTATTCAATATAGTGAACTGGTAGTCTAGTCCACATTTTCAGCTTCATACCTATACTGATTTTTAGGCATGAAATACATCTTACAATTTCTCTTCAGGTTAGCCACATGTGGTACAATACAGACTAGGACTTCATGGCGATCAAGACCTTAAATTGTTTGTGATTTGATGGAGATCTATCCTTCTTACTCTTCTTCTTGCAACATTGTTTTCCTTTCTTACACAGGCCCTCGAAATGCCACTGGAGGTTTAACTCTACCAGCAGCCTTTGATGTGGTTTGCTCTGGGACAAGTACATTTAAATAAAAGTGCAAAAGAGCCATTTCCAGTTGTGGCTGGTTTTCTATTATGATGAAATTGACTTCATTTATCTAATTAGAGAAGTTAGTTGCTTTTGGACTTTGTTTCCAGAGCTTCTAAGACAATATCTTTGCAAAGGTTGCTTGACAATATGAACTGCACTGCATGTGTTAAGACTCTAGATCTGCCTACATTTTTGCTTTCAACTCTATCAAAAGCTTTAACTTTGATATGAAACTCATTACTATGCCCACATTTTAAGAGTGCAGCCCTATGCAGACTTATCAGGCAGTAAACACATTGGATATAGTGGGACTTCATTTGGAATAAATATACAGTACATAGGATGCAAAGTGTCACAGAGTAATGATATAAATAATAATAAATATTAATAAATACATGAAGCATGATGTTTATTCTATAACAGAGCTTACCTGGCAATCTGGGACTCAGCCTTCAGACCCCCTTGAAATGGTAACATCAAATTGAATCTCTTAATATAATAGAAAGAGAAAATAATTAAACCCATGATCAGACAATAAATAATTTTCTGCAACCCTGACTTGAAGAGACTCAAAAGGGAATTGAAATTTGGAGAGTGTGACAAGCGATTATTTTTTTTCTAAAAAACCCCTCTCTTTTTAATATTTATATTAAATATTATTTATTTTATTTATTTATTTTATTACATTTATATACCGCCCTTTCCCGAAGGACTCAGGGCGGTTTACAGGGTAATTAAAAACCAAAATACAAAAGTTAAAAACAAGTTTAAAAAAAAATTAAATTTATCCCTGTATAAATAAAACCCCAGTTAAAATAAGATTAATCCTCAGCCTGGGCCAGAGAGCTCGAAGAGCCAGGTCTTCAGGTCCCGGCGGAATGAACGGAGGTCGGGGGCAGTCCTCAGCTCCACTGGCAGCTGGTTCCAAAGGGCAGGCGCCCCCACTGAGAAGGCCCTATCCCTGGGTGTCGTCCGCCGGCAATCTCTTACCGGTGGCACCCTGAGAAGACCCTCCCTGTGGGAGCGCACTGGACGAAGGGAACTTGATGCCGGCAGCAGGTGTTCCCTCAGATATCCCGGACCCAAGCCATGTAGGGCTTTATAGGTCATCACCAGCACCTTGAATATTTATTTTGTAAATTATAATTTATAATTTAATAAATTATAAGTGCAATACTTTGGTCCTGTTGGTTCCTTGTGGGATAGTTAGTATTGATAATTCTCAACTTACAACCATTCATTTAGAGATGATCGAAGTTATAACAACACTGAAAAAAATGACATATGACCATTTTCACACTTATGACCCTTGCAGTATCCCCATAGTCAGGGGTAGGCAACCTTGGCTCTTTTATGACTTGTGGACTTCAACTCCCAGAATTCCTGAGCCAGCATGGCTGGCTCAGGAATTCTGGGAGTTGAAGTCCACGAGCTGGCTCAGGAATTCTGGGAGTTGAAGTTCACACGCCATAAAAGAGCCAAGGTTGCCTACCCCTGACCATGATCATCTGAACAAACTTTGAATGCTTGGCAAATGATTCATATTTATGATGGTTGCAATGTACCAGGGACCTTGTCCACGGGGAAGCCAGATACACTTAACAACTGTGTTAGTAACTTAATAACTGCAATGATTCACTTAAGAACATTGGCAAGGTCATAAAATAGGGCAAAACTCACTTAACAGCTGTATTGCTTAGCAATGGAAATGTTGGGATCAACTGTGCTCATAAGTCAACTGCTTGTAACTGGCCATTACCAATAGAAATTGCCTTGTTACCATCGTCAGTTCAGTGAAAGATTTTGTTACTAGTGATTTTTGTCAATAGTGATTTTTGTCACTAGTCTTCAGTTCTCCTGTGATCTGGAGCATCCCTGGTTTTTTTTTACACTTTTTAAAAAGGCCAGTTGGAAGCATGTGTGGGCCCAGGGGACGCTCCTCCCATTAGCTTTCTTCATTCCAAATTTGGGACTTATACAGGCAGCCAAGGAGGCCTCAGAGTGATCAACCCACCATCATTAGCACATTCAAACAAAATAAGCTCCAAGACTTATAGAAATTTGTAAGGAACAGGTGTGTATAAATAATCAGTTTGGAGATTCAATATGAAAGCATCTCAGTAAAATATCCTAACTCAGGGATGGGCAACTATGGCTCGTTTGCAACCTGTGGACTTCAACTCCCAAAATTCCATGCTGTCTCAGGATTTCTGAGAGCCCGCAAGTCGTAAAGGAATCACAGCTGCCCAACCCTGTCCTAACAGAATCAGGTTTTTACATGGCATTGATATATTGATTTATATGGCTGAACTGATCCCAGTATGAATAAATATTTGATCCACTCTTATGTCTCCTGAATAATTCTACCTGATTCTAGTCTGAATTGAAACCATTCCATTCAAGATTACCATTCAGGATTTTATCAGCTTGCAAATTTGATCCAATCAATGTTTAAAATGAAAGCACCTTTTTTTTTTGCATATTTCTCTCAATTACTCTGAGAATACAGTCAAATTCCTCTTTCATAGGGCAGGAAAACTCCTGAGAAGTTCCAAGACAGATTTCAGCAAGATATTAACCAGGTGTTTCCTAAGATTTTGCAAAACAAAACATTTATTATATCAGTAGTGTTACTATCTTTAGTCTGTGAAAGCATTATTAAACATCTTTTAAAACCCAGAACACTAGTCCAAAAGACTCAACAGAGAGGATTTTTATTTTTACATAGTGGCAGTTGGAATTATTAGAATTTTCATTCTTGCTCACAATGGGTGTTCTATGATGGGTTAGGTTACGAGAATGTTTAGCATCTGACAAGTGGATGGACCTAGAATTCTGTGAGAGAGATTTCAACGGCAGAAGATGGCAGTTACAGAGGTACAAAATTGATACTCTTTTAAAGCGTATATGTACATGCGAAACGATACTGTGTTAAAATGTACATGCTACATCTATCTCAGATAGCTGGCCAGTCCCAATTTCTCAGTAAGGAGGGAGGTAAAGGAGTCCTTGCGGGTTTTATTCTGCTAGTCATAACCAATTTTAGGGGTGGTGTTCATCTCCATTTCTTTAAGCCATTGAGCCATGGCTGTTTGAAGACATTTCCACGGCCACGTGGCCAACGTGACACCACACCACAGCACAAAACAAATAATAATAATAATAATAATAATAATAATAATAATAATAATAATTTGGAAGGGACCTTGGAGGTCATCTAGTCCAACCCCCTGCTCAGGCAAGAAACCCTATACCATTTCAGACAAGTGGCTGGCCAGTCTCTTCTTAAAAACTTCCAGTGTTGGAGCATTCACCACTTCCTGGAGGCAGGTTGTTCCACTGGTTAATTGTTCTAACTGTCAGGAAGTTTCTCCTTAGTTCCAGGTTGCTTCTCTCCTTGACTAGTTTCCATCCGTTGCTTCTTGTCCTGCTTTCAGGTGCTTTGGAGAATAGCTTGGCTCCCTCTTCTTTGTGGCAGCCCCTGAGATACTGGAACACTGCTATTATGTCACCCCTCACCCTTCTCTTCGTTAAACTACACATGCCCAATTCCAGCAACTGTTCCCTATATGTTTTAGCCTCCAGTCCCCCAATCACGTGAAACACGTAATGCTGTTATCCTCCCACTAAAGTGGTACCTAGTTAACTACTTGCACTAGCATGCTTTTGAACTGCTAGGTTGGCAGGAGCTGAGGCAAGCAACAGGAGTCACACCATCACACGGTGCTAGGACTCAAACTACAGGAGCATAGGTCTCCTCTGGTGACTTTTAAACCACTAAGCTACCACATCTGACAAAGGACGGAGGGGGAAGGAGGAATTATTAAGGGTAACCTCCAGTTCAGTTTGCCCTCAGCACACTGACAGTCAATTAATGATAATAATAATAATAAGTTGGAAGGGACCTTGGAGGTCATCTAGTCCAACCCCCTGCTCAGGCAGGAAACCCTATACCATTTCAGACAAGTGGCTGGCCAGTCTCTTCTTAAAAACTTCCAGTGTTGGAGCATTCACCACTTCTGGAGGCAGGTTGTTCCACTGGTTAGTTGTTCTAACTGTCAGGAAGTTTCTCCTTAGTTCTAGGTTGCTTCTCTCCTTGACTAGTTTCCATCCATTGCTTCTTGTCCTGCTTTCAGGTGCTTTGGAGAATAGCTTGACTCCCTCTTCTTTGTGGCAGCCCCTGAGATACTGGAACACTGCTATCATGTCAACCCTCACCTTTCTCTTTGTTAAACTAGACATGCCCAATTCCAGCAACCGTTCCAATCCTTATTTCCAGATTGGAGCAAGCACACACAGGTCACTCAGTTCAGCCCACAAAAAAGTATTTATTAAAGCTCAACAAACATCAAAAACAGCTAACTGGCAAAATAGGACTGAAGGCAGGTAAACACAGGAAGAAAGAGAGACGTGGAGAAACAGGCAAAAGATAAAAGGGCAGAAAATTTGAAATAATGATCTCCATTTTCTATATCCATGTAGCAAAAGCAGAGAACCTTTTGAAGCTGCTGAAAACAATAGTGTGGGTGGTTTTTGTTTATTCTAGCTTTAAGCCTTTTATGTAGATAGTGGCAGAAAAGAGACAGAAAACACTCCCTACTCTGCATCATCAAAGAAGCAATTTGGCAAGTGGAGATGATGTATCCATTTTCCCTGCCAAAATCTGAGGGCTGATAGTCACATTTTTAAGATGGAGCGGAAGAATAAAAGAACTTTGCATCTAGGAGCTCATAAGCCATCCTAAAATATCTATTCATTGATTCTAGAAGAAACCCAATAGCACTAGCACTTGGACTTATATACCGCTTCACAGTGCTTTACAGCCCTCTCTGAGCAATTTACAGAATCAGCCTACTGCCCTCAACAATCTGTGTCCTCATTTTACCGACTTTGGAAGGATAGAAAGCTTATGCCCAAGTTTTC
The DNA here is from genome assembly GCF_947247035.1 of Vipera ursinii. Lineage (NCBI taxonomy): Eukaryota > Metazoa > Chordata > Lepidosauria > Squamata > Viperidae > Vipera > Vipera ursinii. Next base: position 16,355,041 of record NC_139518.1, read on the forward strand.
AGCTCTTATAAGGGATTTCCAACAACATATGAAATTCTCACCAGGAGACCTTCCTTTCTAGCAGTTGAAACATCCTATTCTCCATTTCCAATCCCCTTTAAGCTATCTACAGGTATTGTTTTATTTTTACTTAAAGGTAAAGGTAAAGGTTCCCACGCACATACGTGCTAGTCATTTCCGACTCTAGGGGCCGGTGCTCATCTCCGTTTCAAAGCCGAAGAGCCAGCGCTTGTCCGAGGACGTCTCCGTGGTCATGTGGCCGGCATGACTAGACGCCAAAGGCACACGGAACGCTGTTTTTACTTAGTTATTATTAAATGTATTCACTGCCCATCTGGCAGTTCGAATCTAGGCAACTCTGAGCTATTATTTTAGATAGCATAGGATTGCACTTTTTATTACTACAGTATTATTTATTCTGCCAAGTAGCTAACAATGAAAGTGTCTTCTAGCCCTTGCTCGGAGAATAAATTGATGCCATTTCAGAGGAAGAGGACTCTCATCCACAAAAGTTTGTGTTAAGCCTGATGTTTTAACTCTTGAGGGATCACAAAAATTCTTTTGTCTATAATGTTTTTGACTGTCCTGCTAGATCAGACAGAGTCTGCTTATGGTCCCAACCCATGGGAGCTGAATTGGTTTGGGGCTTAGTGCCCCACTCTATGGAATATGCTGACCCCAAGATACACTTTGGCCTTCAAAAAGCTTCTGAAACCCTTTCTGTTTAGGTGAGCTTTCTCATGATTCATGAAGGTAGCAGAAGCCCTCTGAACTTACATTGGGTTTTTTGTTGGTTAAGTGTTGAGTTTTCTTGGCGAAATTGATGTTTGCGATATTTTGCTCACCACTTTTAATGAAATGAATTCAACCTATTGTTAATAAATACTGTACATAAATAATAGATTCATAAAAATAAAAGAAAACTAGAGGAAATTGTGACAACATAAACCCAGAAGCGCTGACATCTGGCATATGGAGAACCTTCTTCTTATCAGGACAATAATGCAAACTTTTTGAAAGACTGCAACCTTTTTATAGGGACTTTTACTTAAAAGAAGAAAAGACTGAATCAATGATTTACATATTTGGGGAGTAAAAAGGGTTAAAAGGAAAAGGGAAGGTAATTACAAAGTTAAAAAAAGGAATAGAAAGAGTTAGACAGTAACTTCTCAATAGAAAGGTGGGTGGAAATCATAATTCTATTATTTTTTTCTTATCTTTCCTTTGATTCTTTATACTTTATGATATTTAAACATTCTTATAAAATAAATACAAAAAAGGAGAATATTGCAGATGGATCATATCCTTTTGCAAGGTAGAATCGTATAATTTGGTCTCCCTGTCTAACAGTAATATAGTAAATAGTGTGAATTTGAATGAAATAATATAAAATAAGTCATTGCTGGGATGACATTTGCTATTGTCTGCCATGTCATAGCAATTATAGAGTTAAAACCAATTTCCTGGTTATTGTGAACTCTCCAAATAGAAAAGGCAGCAGCTAAATGCCTATAACAACTTAACTGAACAGTTAATTTATTAGATTGGTGGACCAATGATCAGATTTTAATTTACTTTCATTAAAGGGTAGGCAATCTTGGCAGCTGGCATGGTGGCATATGTCTGGATCAGCTGCCACTTTACATAATGAGCACAGAAGAAATAGCTTATTTGTAGCAGATGATGCAACTCAGTGAATGAAGTGCCAAGACCTGAGGGTCTTATGCCCATTTTAATAACTGTGAGTTCTTATTTCACTTGTAGGGCACAGTGTTATAATTTTTCAGTACACTGATGGTATAGGGCAGGGGTAGGCAACCTCGAAAGAGCCGAGGTTGCCTACCCCTGGTATAGGGCAAAGACAGGGTTATTCAAATGAATAAAGAGAGTTCCTAAAATAATAAGGAAATTCACCGAGCCCTTATGAACCATGAATGAACCCATGATACAGGACATTATCCAACCTGGTACTCCTCGCATGTGTGGGATCTTATCATTTCCAGCCATCCTGCAACTGGGAATGATGGGGGTCAAAGTTTAGTCTGTGTACAATGATTTGTTGGAGAATTTTACATATGGTCAGTAGCTTATTAGTTTTATTAAGTTACAGGTAGTCCACAACTACAATTACAGTTGTTAGAACATGACAACATAACATCATTAAGCAGGACATCACGTGACTGCACCCAGTTTTATGACCTTTTTGTGGTGTTCATAAAGTGAATGCTGCAGTCATTAAGTGAAGCCATTGTTCACCATGGTGCATTTGTAAGTAAATGCCAGTTTCCAGCAAAAAAAGTTGTAAATCATGGTGACTGGGAGATGCTGCAAATGGTCGTAAACATGGGCTGATTGCCGAGTATCCAAAAATGTGATCACATGACTATGGGGAGGGGGCTAGCCATCAGGATTTTGAATCTGGGTTATACGTAACTTTGCGGGGGGGGGTCCATCATAACTTCAAATCATTGCTAAGCAATTGCTTGTAAGTTAAAAACTACTTGTATTTGTATTTTGGATATTTATAATTGATTATAAATAACAATTGGTTACTCTATTTCATTATTGTACAGGTAATCTTCAACTTACAACCACAATTTAGCCCAAAATTTATGTTGCTAAGGGAGAAATTTGTTAAGTGAGTTTTGCCCCATTTTACAACTTTTCTTGCCACATTTGTTAAGTGAGTCACTGCAGTTGTTAAATTAGTAGCATAGTTATTTACTGATTTTTTTATTAGAAAGTTCCTTCCGAATCTACTTTAAAGATAAGGAAGAGCCTCATATACCAATATTCCAGATGACAGACAGACATGACATAAAGACCAAACGTCTGAGATCTACATATCAAAGATAAATAATCTTTTTTGGGGGTGGGGAGGGAATGACTTTTTTTAAGTGAAATGTTGGCAACAGAGGGAACAGTGATACAGTGAAGTTAAATGAGTGTGTGAGACCAGAGATTCTGGCACTTTATCCCATTTTGGAGGGTGCAAGGCATTAAAGAAAATAGATAACTTCAGCCCATTTAAGACTTCTCATACCTGTTTTCTCTCTCTCTCTCTCTCACACACACACACACCCCAAACACACATACACTCACACTTGCAGAAAATCTATTGTTTGGTAGCAGCCCTCTGGATTACAGTAGGGTAACCTTGGGGTCTCCAGGGTCAAAATAAAAACAGGTAAGATATCATTAATTTATTGAATGCATACACCACCACAATTTGTTGGATCCTATAATTTTACAAGTATATATAACAAAAATTAACTCAGTGCACCAAATATGTCCACCAATAACTGTTTGTGGTAGTTTGGCAAGTCTTGACAACTTTGCTATTACTTTCCTCCTACCTTTTCACAATATTCTAATTTTCTGAGATTTTGGTTTTGGGGTTTTCATGAGCTGTACGCCATAATCATCACAATTATGACAAATCATGGCTTGAACTATCTTGCTTTGCATGTAATGAGTCTATCTCATATATTAGTTTCCCCTTTTAAGTTGCATTACTGAAATAAATGAACTTTTGCACGATATTCTAATTTTTTGAGTTTCACCTGTAAGGTCCCCAGGTTGGATACGTAGGCAGTCACGCTATTATTTCACTGTGCATCCAGCAGCAAAATCTGGTTTTAATGAATCTGCATTGTGATAGCCTTGTGGATTGTCCTTGGTTGGAATGTCATACTGGAATCTAGAACAAATTCCTGCAAGTTAAAATAATACTCGTACCCACCCCTTCAAGAAAGTCACCACCAATGTGATGCTCACCTTGGAGCAAGCAGTGATTTGGATTTGATAGCCTCCGTATATTTTGCATATTTAATACAATATGGCAATATTCCAGATTGAAATAATTGTCATGCTTCGTTTATTTATATTTATTTTTGATATTTTGAATTATGGAGATTCTCAATCATCCAGATCAGGAAAAGATGTTTTTAAAAAGACAACTGGATCTTCTTGGTTTTTATTCCTTCAAAATCAAGGGAAATATTGACAGTGTTCTGAATCCTGCCAATCTTTGGAGGCATCATTCAAACCAACTTTTGGTAGCTTTTCAAGCAAAGGGTTGAAATGTGCATCTGATTTCTTCTTCAGTCGCTGTAATGGAAATATACCGTGTGACCTTGTGCTCTCATGTGTTGCTCTTTCCTAGGATGTCACATGCACTTTGTTTCTCTCAGTGTTTACTGCAGTGTTGGGTTTTTTCCAATATGGCTACTGCATTGGAGTCATCAATGCTCCTCAACAGGCAAGTCAACTTGATTATTCACATATGCATTAATATCAGAGCCCATATTTGGGGCTCACTTCTTTCATCTTGGGACACCTTAACTATCTTGATATCTTCAGGAAAGAAATGCCGGGTTGGGTTTTCCCCCCAAAAAAGTGTCTCTTCCACCTACAACATTAGGCAAAGCAATATAAAATGTATGAACCCTACTACAGGTAGTTCTCGATTTACGACCACAATTGAGCCCAAAATTTCCATTGCTAAGTAAAACAGTTAAGTGAGTTTTGCCCCATTTTGCGACCTTTCTTGATGCGGTTGTTAAGTGAATCACTGCAGTTGTTAAACAAGTAACCTGGTTGTTAAGTGAATCTGGCTTCCCCATGGACTTTGCTTGTCAGAAGGTCGCAAAAGGTGATCACATAATCCCAGGACACTGCACCCGTCATAAATGTGAGTCAGTTGCCAAGCATCTGAATTTTGATCATGTGATCATAGGGATGCTGCAATGGTCCTCAGTGTGGAAAACAATCATAAGTTGCATTTTCAGTGCCATTGTAAGTTTGAAAGGTCACTAAATGAACTGTTGTAAGTCAAGGACTACCAGTATTGGCTTGGATCTAACGTAATACAAATCAACACTTAGGACTGCATCCTAAGTGCCCCATTTATTTATTTATTTATTTATTTATTTTATTGAGATTTCTATACCGCCCTTCTCCCCAAGGGACTCAGGGCGGTTCACAGGGCATATATAAATAGCAGTACAAAAATTAAAAGAAAATTAAACCAAAGCCCAATTAAAATACAACAATGATAGAATAATAAAAACCAATTAAAAACCCATATACCCCTATCAGGCCAGACCAGCTAATTCAAATAAATGGGTCTTCAACCCGCGACGGAAGGATTGAAGGTCCGATGCCGTCCGGAGCTCAACCGGCAGTTGGTTCCATAATGCCGGAGCACCCACAGAGAAGGCCCTCCCCCTGGGGGCCACCAGTCAACATTCCCTGACCGGAGGCACCCTGAGGAGGCCCTCTCTGTGGGCACGCACAGGGCGGAGGGGAGTTGACGCCCCCTCTGGGAGTTATTACCCCACTTTCTTCTTTGTGATGTGAAAGTGAATGAATCTCCCAGAGTCAGTTCAGCATCATTTCATCTGCCCTCACTGTTACATTTAGTTTTAAACCAGGATGATTTGAGCAAGCGACAGCCAGGCGCCACCACTTGGCACTGCCTTGCTTGAGAAAAATAAAAGGACAAAATGCATTCAAGTGCCGCCAATCTCTTCCTCCATGTTAGGTGTATTCTCAGCTATTTTTCATACACACCTAAAATGTAACAATCCCGGGACCAATTTCAGCAGAGAGAGGCACGAGAACCCCCAATTAGTACAAAACTTGCATTGTTCTGCATGTAACAAAAAGCCCCTTCTCCTGAACAGATTAGGGCCATATGTTGAGATATCTGGAAAAAAAATGTCTATGGATATTCTCAGTCATCCAGGTCGTAGTTATCCCAAAGGTGCTTTATTCATAAAGCAACTGGACTTTCTTGTTTTTTCTCTGAAGACGTTTCACTTCTCATCCAAGAAGCTTCTTCGAAGAAAAAAAACCCCAAGAAAGTCCGGTTGCCTCACGAAAAAGCACCTCTGGGATCTGGAAAAAAAAGCTATTCAGATAGATAACTCTCAGATATATTTCTTGTACTAGTTGTGATCCTCAATTGCTAATTTCTAAACACCAGTTTTTTAACTATGTATTATTAAAATTTATTTATTTATTACGCAAATTTATAGAGCTGCTCAACTCTCACACAATGACTCTGGGCAGCATAGAAGAGAGTAGACTCATCGGGTTGGAAGGGATCTTGGAGGCCTTCTAGTCCAACCCCCTTCCTCATGGCAGGAGACCTTAAAATTCAGTTAAACATTCACAGTTTAAACCCTCATCCCAAACATTTAGGTTTCAAAGAAACTGAATGCAAATTTGGGACATATACAGTAACAGGCATTCTCAGCTCTTAAAAATCCAGGCCCAAAGGTGCTTTTTCAAATGGTAACTGGACTTTCTTTGTTTTTCCTTTGCTTCACTTCTCATCCTGAAGAAGGTGATGGGCAAATTCAGGTTGTGAAACATGCACCGTCAAAAATAATTTTTAGGAGTAATGAAATGACTAATGCACTTTTGTCAACACAGATTATAATGACCCACTACGCAAAGATCCTGAAAATAGAAAGTGCTAAAAATGCCACTGGCAGTTTTTTGATTGAAGAAGTATTGAAAGATCCAACGATCATGATGCTTTGGTCCTTGTCTGTCTCTATGTTTGCTGTTGGCGGGATGATTTCCTCCTTCACCGTTGGCTGGATTGGGGAAAAGATGCCACGGTGAGGATTATTTTTCCTTCTTGGATTTAATGTCTTGGTAGAAGAATAAGGCAGGCATTCTGTGTAACTCAGGAGATAATGAAAACCATTCTTATTGGGTCCTGACTACCACTGACACACTGGAGAAATTATAATGAGGCGATAGCTTGGAAAAATTTAAGGAAGTAAAGCATTTAATTGTCTGTCTCTCTGTCTATCCATCCATCCGTCTGTCTGTCTGTCTGTCTGTCTGTCTGTCTGTCTGTCTATCTATCTATCTATCTATCTATCTATCTATCTATCTATCTATCTATCTATCTATCTATTTATCTATCTATCTATCATCTATTATTTGTCTATCATCTATCTATCATTTATCTATCATCTATCTATCATCTATCATCTATTATTTGTCTATCATCTGTCTATCATCTACCATCTATCTGTCATCTATCTGTCTATCTTTCATCTATCAATCATCTATCATTTATTTATCATCTATCATCTATCACCTATCTATCATCTGTCTATCTCTATCATCTATCTGTCATCTATCTATCTGTCATCTGTCTGTCATCTATCTATCCATCCATCCATCCATCTGTCTGTCTATCCATCCATCCTTCCATTTATATGGCCAGCCACTGGCCATGTGATTTTGAGTATCAAACAATCCTTTAAGATAATAAATAATTAAAAACTTCAGGAGTTATACTGTTTCATAAGACAGGCACTGCAACGTAACATAATGTCTCTTCTTCAAGGGCTGCACTGGCTACTGGTCAGCTTCTGGGGCAATTCAGGTTGTCACCTTTAAAACTCTATATTGTTCAGAGTGTGGATATTTATGGAACTATTTATTTCCAGTGACTTTGGCCCAATAAGTTCAAGCAGGATAGACTTGTTCTAGGATTTCAGGCTGAGGGTCTTCTCCAGACATCCTGGAGATGCAAAGGACTGGACATGTAGCGTTTGGATTCAAACAATATCTCCATCCGTATATCATTTCCATAAAACAGGTTAATGGCTGCTGGCTTGGTTGATGTTAACAATGAAGAAGCTTACTGAGATAATATATCTCAATAATTATCCTGAAAACAAAGAACAGAGAAATCATTTATCTTCATGTTCTGTTTGTCAGTTTCTCAAAATGTCTGCTTGATCACTGGTAAAATTACAAGAATGAAGTAGATGGAAATTTACTTTGATTCAACAAAGTTCTTCACTTTGAGTTCCATCTTTAACAACAGTACTGAACTCCAAAATTCTTAGCCTATCATACTGCTGATTTTATGAATATAGGGAAAGTAGTTGTCTCACACCAATGGGACTGGCCCACCCCACCCAAGCCAGCACAGGAGGCATGCTCTGGGCCCCATCAGTCAAGGAATTTCAGTTGGAACATCTTAGCCCCTGAGGTGAGATTGACTTCCACCCTTCTGACCTTTTGTAAGGGCCTAAAGACATGGGTCTTCCAGTTGACCTGAGGCCCCAATGAAGAAGCATCACATTGGAGGTGGTTGATGAGTTAAGAGGTAATCCCACCTCTGTCACGCACACATCCTGCTCCCTCCTTCCCCATCTTTTAACTATAATTTTTGATCTTTGATTGTAGCTCCATTTTTATTATTTTAGAAATAAATTTTCTCAGTAGCAGCCCCCTCTTTTGACAACAACATATCTCCTGAAGTCACCCTAACATTTTTCAGGAAAGTGATAAAGACGTTCTGTGGGACATTAGAATAGGAAGAGTTTCAATTAGAACAGGAACAGGTTTCCACGTTTGATTTTTCAAACAGGTTTTTTTTAGTCCTGCGTAGTGTAAGCCTCCCAGAATTGCAGACAGCACACAGAGTTTGGAAATAAAACAATAAAACAATGTAAGTGCCACACTGGATAAAATGAAAAGAATAGCAGCTATAATGAGAAAAGAGGATGACAGAGCAAAAAGCCTATACTGGTACCTCTGGGAATTTATTAGGCAGAGAAGTGTAGTTTGAATGATGGTGGGCTGAAGAGTGTCTGCTCTTCACCTTTATTAGAATAATCAAAGCACTGATACAGGCTATCCTTTATCTGGGCTGTGCAAATCTGACAGGAGTCAACCATGATTAAGGGACTGAAGAGGATAGGGGTATATATACACAAGATGGCTACTACGAAATACAGTGCAGCTGAGCTACAAAGCCACTTGATGACACTTCTGCTGAGAGGCATAATAGCAAACTGTCCATCCATGTTTTATTTTCTGGCAGCGATCACCACTGATAAGTAACAGAGCATGGGAAAACCCTTCTGTGTTTTGTAAGCCTGTTTAGGGATTGTATGATTACTAAGCCTTGGTGGAGCAGTGGGCTAATGCCTCTTTAAGTAACACCAGCTGCCTGCAATTAGTGCAGGTTCGCATCCCACCAGGCTCAAGGTTGACTCAGCCTTCCATCCTTCCGAGGTAGGTAAAATGAGGACCCAGATTGTTGGGGGCAATTAAGCTGACTTTGTAATAATGCCGCTTGGGGGGGGGGCGAAAGCCCTAATAAGCAGGCATTTACATAGAATGAAGGCTACTGCTAAGCTTGTAAGCCACCCTGAGTCTTCGGAGAAGGGCGAGATATAAATGGAATTAAAATAAAATAAATAAAATAAATAAGCTACAGCTAGTCCTCAACTTATGACTAGTGACTTAGTGGCTGTTCAAAGTTGCAATGAATTCTACCTTGGGGCTACTTATGACCCAGATTCAAAGTTCTGATGGTCACTCCCAACCACTCCCAGGTCACATGACCAAACATTAGGTGCTTGGCAACACAGCCACAGTAATAGTCATAGTCATAGTCACCATGTTTTATGACAATTTATGACAATTTATGACAATTTTGCCAAAAAACATCATTTACTTCTGGTTTTTGGCAAAACTGCACCCATGGTTCACTTAACAACCATGCCACTCACTTAACAACCCCCACAAAGCACATAGTAAAATCCAAATTATATATTGACCAAGCCATTTTACAGCTGTCACAACTCACAGTGGTGATGGGCAGGCTCCATTATGTTTGTAAGTTAGGGACTATCTGTATATATTTTGGTTTCGTGCAATATATGAACCTAGTCAACTCAGTTAAGATCCCCTGATGAAAGGCAAGGTGTAAATCCTGCCTATAAATTACAGCAGCAGCAGCCTTAGATATAGTTAATACAGAAGTAGTACAATTTTAACCAAGGTTAGCCAGTGTCTTCAAAGGAGACTCAGGTTAGTGGTAACTGCGATTATGAAAAAAGCCCTGAGTTTTGAGAAGGTTTGATAAAAATAGGCTGCCTGCACACCAATGTTCAGCTTTTTATTTACTATGGAGGTATCTTTGCTATTTAGACACCCGTAGATCAAGTCACTTTGGATACTAAACTAAAGATCAAATCATTTTGGATATTAAACCTTGTTTAATATACCTCTTCCTATTATTCTAGAGTGAGAGCCATGCTACTGGTGAATGTTTTTGCAATCTCTGGGAACTTATTTTTTGTAGTGGCAAAACATGGCCCCTCCCACATCCTGGTAATTATTGGAAGAATCTTGACAGGCTTGCATGGTGGTAAGTTAAAAGTTGATTCTCAATAGATGTCAACCGTCCCATTTGGAACATTCAACAAAAGAAACTCCCAGCTCCTTTGATGAACCAAGAGTGTAGCTTTATTAAAAAATCCATCTAGGCACAGCAGAAGCAAAGTCAACTCTGGAGTTTTTCCTGAAAAAACCCACATAGGTAATTCCCTTTTCTCCTCCGGGCCACCCACAGTTCATAGTTCACCAACTGAGTTCAGTTCTTTTACTTTGGGAAAAACTGAATGCTTCAGTGAAAACATTCTTCATCACTGGGCCTTGTTAGATAATGTCTCCCCGGCAACAGATGGTTCACTTGCATTCCATAGCCTCCTTCCACCCTTAGGAATTTACCACCCTCCTCCTATCACTGTTTGGTAAAGTTGCAAGTGAAAGCAGGCAACTATGGAGTGAGTCAGGTTTGGCAATAGAGCTTTTCTTCTTGGATTTTCCTTGACACCTCAGTGATTATTTGCAAGTGAAAAAGGAACATGGCTGCATTATCAACACTGGTTGGGAGCAGTGATTCAAGGGTTGAGGATTTCCCCAGTTATTCTGGGGATTAAACCAGGGATCGTGTCATGGAGAAACATGCACTCCATCATCTGGCTTCACAAATTAGCATGTAGCATGCATGAACTTAACAAGAAAGAAAAATCTGAGCATAAGGAGATGACAGAGAAGTAGGGTCCAGATCCAGCAATCTCAAGCAACTGCCAGAGCTGTCACTGGTTGAGAAAATTACAACAGAAATTGACTGCATTGTCTGGTGGAAATCTAATAACCATTTGCTGAGGGGACCTTACAATTAATGTTTGCATTCAATACAGTTATACGGGCAGATAAAACCAGACAATCATACCAAAGCTGTAGAAGAGGGATAGGCAACGTATCACCTTCTAGCATGGTTCTAGATGAGCAGAACAGCTCAAATGCATCTAGAGATTCAGTGTTGGAAGATACAAGGACTTAGGAAAGCTAGAACCAAGGTAACAATAGCAAGGAGCAATAGAGGCATATGCAGTCAAGAAATAGCAAATAAATAAAGAAAAATGTGAAAGTGTTCCAGAGTTGACCCGTATCTGACAATACTTTCTTTCCCACATCAGTGCCATGTTCTGAGTAGAAGGAGCTTTATGCTGTTACCAAGAAACCCCATGAAGTCACCAAGGTCCCATGCTTGAGTTAAAGGAGTATTGCGCCTTTTTAATGAAACATCAAAATTCTTGAAAGGGAAAAGAAGTCCTCAGTTTTTAATGTTTATATTGTTTATTTATTTATTATTTGGGGAATATGATCTTCCTTCATAACTTAAAGTAGTTTTCAAGGATAGCCGAGAAAATGATTGTTCTGATGATCAAGACGCTACAGTTGGTGCCCTTGTTTGTTTGTATTTGCCCAGGACTCTCATCTGGACTTGCTCCATTGTATGTTGGAGAAATAGCTCCAACTGCTCTCCGTGGGGCTCTCGGCACCCTGAATCAGCTGGCTGTTGTTATAGGTATTCTCATCAGCCAGGTAGGTAAGACTGCTTGGAGGACTCGGTGATCACGTAGCTAAGTGGTGCTGTCATGACTTTTTCATCTGTACTTTAGTTAAAAATGAATCCCTAGTTTCTTGATCTTGTTATTGCATTTATTTATTTATTATGCATATTTATACATCAAGATTCCAAGTTTTTAATACATTTTAAATATCTGAAAGCAAACAGCAAACACTCACAACTGTGCCTATTGACAATGCTAATACTTTCTATTATTTTAATTATCACAATAACTATTTAAATATACCCAGCAATCAGCAAGTCATCAGAAGAATTGGTACCAGTTGCATGTGATAAACAATAGATAATATTTATCCATCTGTGTGCATCCTAGGAAAATAGAGGGACTTCCTGAACAGTCTCCAAACTTAGGGTCCTGAGTCTTCAAACTGCCCCTCAGTTTGGAGCAGTAGTATGTCCAAAGCTGGTCTGTGTGAATCAGATATGTCAGTGCAATTGTACAATGATTGAAAGCATCTGTCTATGTGTCATCCTATCTGTGTGTCTGTCTATCTGTAAATACCCAATCTGTACCATGTACACATGTACATATGTATGTATATGCAGCCTGAAGCAGGAGATGACTAAATGGATCTGGCTGGACCTAAAAGCTAAGCAGTAGGTCTTAATTAGGTCTTATTAGTATAACCCATCAGAAAACACAGAGTAAAAGTGTAGTCTGGGAAATAGAAAAGTCCAAAAACATGGCCTAAATATGTCCATGTCCATGACGTTACAAAGATTGAGTTCAATTCAAGGAAGTCAGTCTCTAGTTCAATTCCCTAAAGATAAACCAGCAGAGCATATTAAGTTAATTAGGTTTGGTGTAAAGTAGCCCATGAGGACAATTAGTATGAACATGGAGAAAATGCAGCCTTTGGCCTCATTACAAAACACGACTCCTTTGCTTCTTGCTGTAGACAAAGAACAGCAAATCTCAAAATGAAAAAGGACAACATACAGAAAAGTGGGTCTTAGAGAGGAACCAAAACTGTGTCAAAATGATTCCATCAGCCACTTTTGGTTGTGGTCTTATCCCCTCACATGGTTTAGACACCTGAATGCAGTGCCTGATACATACTTCTGAAAGACTTCTTTCTTGCATAGGAAGAAGATTGTTTACTCTTGCTGTAGAAGAGTGTTTCTCAACTTTGGTCATGGGTGAACCTCAACTTCTAGAATTCCCCAGACTTCTTCACCCATCTTATAATGGTCAAGGTTGAGAAACACTGCACTAGACATTGAAAATATATGCTATAAACTACCTGGAGTCCAGTGGGATTGAGGCAATTTATAAATACAACAAACACGCAAATGAATAGATAATTACAATAGCATATCCTCAAGTGAAGAATGTATTCATTTATTTATTTAACAAACTTGTATGCTGCCCAAATTCCAGTAACTGTGGGCAGCATTTGTGTTTGTCTTTAAAACAAAAGTGACATCGTAAAGACATTTTTTTAATAATTGAGACCGTCATCTAGATTTATATCCTGAAGCTCAAGAAGACATATTCTTTTGTTCACTTTTCTCCATGACAACAATGTGAGGTATGTGAGACTGAGAGATAGTATCCAGCACAAAACCACAAGTTTCCAGGACTGCTACAGATTTGAACCCCAACCTCAGTCAAATACCTCAACTACTGTCCCACACTAGCTCTTGTATTGCTGACATCACCATCTGAAGAAAAAGATTGCATCTGGTTTCCACTCAAACTGAAATGAACCGTAAGAAGTGTCCTTAGGAAAGTTTTATTGATGTCACCGCTTTACATACTCTTCCTTGTTAATGCCAAGAGTCATGACTTGACAAGGTTTTCATTTAAATTAATTTATATTATTCTATATTTTCTACAGGTTCTTGGATTGGATATTTTGTTGGGCACACAGAAATGTTGGCCATTACTTCTGTCCCTGTCAGGTGGTACTGCTGTGTTACAGATTTTTCTGCTCCTAATTTGTCCAGAAAGTCCTAGATACATGTACATAAAATGTGGAGACGTTGAAGGAGCCCAAAAAAGTAAGGAGACTTCTTCCGATTGCCTGAAAATCATGTTGTAAAAGGGGGATCATGGCTTCCTACGAGAAGTGGAACTTAGTTTGGATGGGAGTAGGAGTATATCTGGATCACTTGGGCTAGATTCAAGGGGTCTAGGAAAACTCGCTGCAGCCAACTTGCCATGGAACAACTGGCTGCAGAACAATTCAACTGTGCATTGTTTCATTCGGTTATTTTTATCTTGGTGACCACGTTTTCATCAAAATTATTGTAACTCTTGACTTTCTTCATTTTATTATTATTGCCACAGTTCCATTCAAATTAACTTTTGTATTTGTTTTTTAAAAAAAAAAATATTTTTTTTATTGAATTTATTATTTAAAACATTGGACACGGTGCGAATGGACTGACATACCTTCTTGTCTACATTATTTTTAAAATTTACATATATATACTGTGTGTGTGTGTATATATATATATATATATATATATATATATATATATATATACACATAAGATACACTTAAAATACATATCAATTATATATAATAATACAGTATTTAGAGTAATCATGGCTTAGGCCTGGGATACTTGCAGGACCGTCTGCTGCCAGGAACGACAATGTCGGCTGGCAACCCCCAGGGGGAGGGCCTTCTCTGTCAGGGTGCCTGCCCTTTGGAATCAGCTCCCCTGAGAACTTCAGATGGCCCCAGATCTCCGGTCCTTTCGTCGCGACTTAAAGACATACCTTTTCCAACTGGCCAACCTGGCCTGACGTTGGGGGTTTTAATTATGTTTTTAACTTTTACTGGTTTTTAGTGGGGCTTTGTAAAATTTAATTTCTTTTAATATTTGTATTTATTGTTTTTATTGTTGTTTTTATTGTTGTTAGCGACCCTGAGTCCTTTTGGGAGAGAGGGCGGCATATAAGTCCCATAATTAAATTAAATTAAATTAAATTAAATCAACCAATCTATAAATTCTAATGGAGACCTTTCTTTTGTTCCCACCAGAAATAAAACTTATTCCAGATTTTATAGTAGCCTGATTGATCTTTATTCTTAATTTCCAGAGTTAATTTGTCCATTTCTGCGCACTCCCAAATTTTCCTTATTACCTCGTTTTCTACCGGAATTTTGCTCCTTTTCCAATTCTGGGCAAACGACATTCTTGCTGCCGTAATAATATGAATCGTCAGATACAACTCTTCTTTGGAGTATTTCTCTTTTATTATGCCCAATAAGAAAAATTCTGGGCTAAACTCTACTTTTCGTCTTCGTATTTCTTTTAGCCAAGTCCAAATCATTTGCCAATATCTTTGTGTCTTGCTGCAAGACCACCATGTGTGGAAATATGTGCCTAATTCTTCGGAGCATTTCCAACATTTAGGAGATACTGTCTTATACATTTTGGCTAAACGTGCTGGGGGAAGATGCCATCGGTAGAACATTTTAAATAAATTTTCTTTGTAGGTTGAGGCCAGTGTTATTCTTTTATTTCTGTCCCAGGGCGTTTGCCATGTGTCAAGATCAATGCCATGTCCCAAATTTTTGGCCCAAGTTAACATAGGGTCCTTCACTTGTTCCTCAAACAATTTATATCCCAAGAGCAAATTATATAATTTCTTTATTTGTTTATTATCTGGCCCCAATAATATTTTATCCAAAGCTGTTTCCTGGGTATTTATCCCCCATTCTTTTTTATCTTTCCCGAATCTTGATTGAATCTGTAAATAGGCCCACCAATCTAATTTTATCCCTTGTAATTCTAATTCATTTCTGGATTTCAATTCCCTCTCATTATTTATGATGTCCTTATGTGAAATTTTGTTACCCAAGTTAAATAGATTTGGATAGACAATTGCTTCGAGGGTGGGGAGCCAGACTGGTACTTTAGTGTAGTTATAATTTCTGATTTTATTCCAAATGTTAAATAGTGCTTGCCTAATCCGATGTTTTTGAAAATGTGAAAATAATCCTTATTTCTCAGTCCATAAAAAAGCATGCCAACCAAATTGTAAATCATGACCTTCTAAAGTCAGTAATCTTGTATTTTTCAGAATTATCTATTCTCTAATCCAATTTAACGCCGCGGCATGGTAATATAATTCCCAGACTGGCAATCCAAATCCCCCATTTTCCTTTGTGTCCTGCAAATATTTCATTTTAATTCTTGGTTTTTTCCCTTGCCAAATAAAATTTAATGACAGTTTGTTCAAGTTTCGGAAAAATTTTAAGTCAAATTGTATTGGGATATTTTGGAACAAGAACAAGATTTTAGGCAAGACATTCATCTTATTCACCGCAATTCTACCCAATAATGAAAGGTTCAAGTTTCCCCAACATTCCAAATCACCTTTTATTTACTATTTTATCGTAGTTATCTTCTTTAAGTAAAGTGCATCTAGCCGTAATATTGATTCCTAAGTATTTTATTTGTTTGACTATTTCTATGTCCATAATTCTAGCCAAGTTTTCTTTCTGTTTGTTAGTCATATTTTTAACAATCACCCAGCGACTTCACCATATTTGACTAATTCTTCCAGTAATTTCGGTCCAGAATGTTGTGGGTCCTCCATGATAAAGACCAGATCATCTGCAAATGCTTGAAATTTGAAAGTTTCCATTTTAATATCTAATCCTTTTATCTGTGGTTCATTTCTAATTATTCTCGTTAGAACTTCTAGTGTCAATATGAACAGCAGTGGAGATAAGGGGCAACCTTGTCGTGTTCCCTTTTGTAGTTGAAATTTCCTAGATATTTCCCCATTAATAATTACTTTTGCTTCCTGGTTAGTATAGATTACCCTTATTGTATTTATAAATTTTTCACCCATAGCCATATAATTAAGTTGTTGATATAAAAATGACCATTTAACATTATCAAGGGCCTTCTGGGCATCTAGGAATAGTAACGCCATCTGTTGTCCGCTGTGTAGTTCATAATATTCTAACGTATCCAGTATTACTCTAATATTATGTTTAGTTTGCCTTTTAGCAAGGAAACCATTCTGGTCTACATGTATGAAGTCATTCAGTAATCTTTTAAGTCGTTCAGCTATGATTGTTGTGAATATCTTATAGTCCGAATTGAGTAAAGTTATAGGTCTGTAATTTTGAATTAATGTATGATCAGTATTATCTTTCGGAATGAGGACTATATTTGCCTCAGACCATGATTTAGGAATTCTTGCATCTTCTAATACTGCATTGAACACCTCCAGTAAAGGTTGTGCTAGAATATTTTGTTGTTCCTTGTAAATTTCTATCGGAAGACTGTCAGGACCCAATGTTTTATTATTATTTTGTTTATTAATGGCCATTATCACCTCGGACAACCTAATTTCTTCGTTCAACATATTTCTGATTTCCTCTGTAACCTTAGGTAATTTAGCTTTTTGGAAACAATCCTCCACTTTCTCCACACTTGCCTGACTATCATCTTTGTATAATTGCTCGTAAAATTCCTGGGCTATGATTTTTTTCTACTCTTCCTGATAGTATATTCTCCCTTTATCATCACATACTTTACTAATCCAACTTTTCTCCTTTTGTTTTTTCAATTTATATGCAAGCCATCGGCCCGGTTTATTTGCATTTTCAAAAAAGTTCTGTTTTATGCCTCTCATCTGTTGTGCTAGTTTCTCTTTATCTAGAATATTAAGTTTATGTTTAATTAAATCCATTGATTGTCTGACATTCTTTTTTGTGGTTCTTGTTGGAGTATTGTTTCTAATCTTTTGTATTCCCCTTCTAACCTTTTCTGTTGTTGTTTTTTCTCCTTGTTCTTATTTATCATATATGCCATTGCTACCCCTCTCATTATCGCCTTGGCTGTATCCCAATTATTTTGTACAGAGGTGTCTTCAGCTTTATTTTCCTTAAAGAAGAAATCTAATTCTCTCTCCATCTTTAACCTAAAGTCATCTTCTTTTAAAATTGATCTTTGTAAGGTCCATCTGGGTATCTTTTTGGAACCTTTCCAGCTAAATTTCATAGGGTTATGGTCTGCCCAAGTGCCTGTCTCAATATACACCTCTTCAACCTCACAGCTGATTTCTTTTGACATCCACACCATGTCAATTCTGGACCACGAATTATGTTGATTGGAGTAATATGTATACTGCCTTGCCTCACAGTTTCTTTCCCTCCATATATCCTGGATATTTAAATTTTTAGCCAAATTAAAAAAAGATCTCGGTAGTATTCTTCTTTTCCTTTTCCTGATCATTATTACCCTTATAGTCCAAATTGTTATCTAAAATAGCATTAAAGTCTCCTAGCAAACAAATTGAATTGTCCTGTAGTAAGTTGTCCCACGGCAAGTTAGCTGTGTTGAGTTGGCCGCAGTGAGTTGTTCAATTCCAAGATTCAAGATAGTCGAGGAAGGAGGCAGTATTCTGACAATGCTCCAGGCTAAGGTCAAAGTTGGCACATTGTGAGTGAGAGTAAATATAAAGGAAAAGGGAAAAAATCAGTGTGAAATTTCAGGAACCCACCCCATTGGCAAAAAAGTCAAGATACGTCACGACACATCATGTGACATTGCGAGTTTGACACCCCTTCACTACACACTCAAAAATCCATGACCTAATCTCTGAAGTATTTAATGCATGGGGAAATCTTTGGCCTCCTTTCAATGTTCTTGGCCACCTTTTGTTCCTCCAAAATAATTGTTTTGGAGTCACTGCTGTTATAATCACAAACCAACTGTTTCTGGTGGCCGTTGCATTCTTCTTAGGGACAAGGCTGTTTTTCCTAATAGTTTTACTTGAGTCTTTATTTTGAAGTGCCAGGAACTAAATCCAGGGCCTTCTTTGCAGCAAAGTCCAACCCTAAAAACTGCTAAGGTCAAGTTAACAAACTTAGCTCTTTGATTTTAATTAGTTGATTAGAACCATCTGGCTGGCTTCAGATGCTGCCTGAACCTGACAAGACTCTAATTAATTTCACACCAGAGGCTTTTGTTTGCCTTCTAAGATCCTAAAACAGGGGTCTTCAAACTTGGCTCTTTTATGACTTGTGGACTTCAACTCCCAGAATTCCTCAGCTAGCATGGAGTTGAAGTCCACAAGTCATGAAAGGGCCACGTTTGAAGACCCCTATCCAAAAATCACTGCTCTCTTATAATCCCTTCTTCTCCTATGAATGTAAATAAAAACAATCACAGCTCAGGATGAAGGGCTATAAAGTTTACTCTTTTACTTGTCTTCCTTGCGAGTTGTGTTTCCCCACAGTTTGGGCTCACCTGACAATTTTTCAATTAGCTTTAAAACAAAGTTGCTAGTCCCAAATGTTATTAAATGAGCGCTACTTAGAGCTGATTTTCATAAAGAAAGACTTAAATTTTCCTTTCTAGATTTACTAAAACTAAGGGGACAAAACTATGATTCCACCAAAGAAATTGAGGAAATGGAGAAAGAGAAAGAAGAATTGTCAAAAGAAAAATCTGTCTCCATTTGGCAGCTGGTTACAACTGCGACCTACCGCCAGCCGTTCATAGTGGCCATAGGAGTTCATATTGCTCAACAGTTTTCTGGAATTAATGCTGTAAGTTTTTTTGCCGATGGGTATTAATACTAAATATGTTTATTTATGTCAGTTATACACACCTATCTGGGAGTGTTATTCAGCTAGGTGGGCTGAATAGAAATGAATATCTTTAGTTCGGGGTTGAAGTGTGAAATACTTAATGCTCTCTGAGCTTAGTTGTGTGGTTGCAGACATTTCATTACCTGACTCCATAACATCGTCAGTGCTCAATCCAAAAATAGATTTCTCAATTGATAATTAAACCATAAGCATTGGGGAATTGGTTGAAGTCAGGTCCAACATACCAGTAGGATTGCTAATATATTCTGGGAAACATACTCATTATATTTGGTTGGTTGCTGGTTAATTTGTGCCATTGGCATCCTGAAATTTCATTTAAGTCAGAGACAAGCTTGCATACACAGTATGATGAAAGGATTTCACTACTTCTAACATTATTTTTGTCTCCCTTGTTAGATTTTCTACTACTCTACCGATATTTTTAACAAAGCACATGTCAAGAAGCCTGTTTATGCAACCATAGGAGTTGGCTTTGTGAACACGGTGTTCACTGTTGTTGCTGTAAGTAGCAATAGCACTTAGACTTATATATCACACCATAGTGCTTTACAGCCCTCTCTAAGTGGTTTACAGAGTCAGCATATTGCCCCCAACAATCTGGGTCCTCATTTTATCAATCTTGGAAGGATGGATGGATGGCCGAGTCAACCTTGAGCTGGTCAGGATTGAACTGCTGGCAGTCGGTGGAATTAGCCTGCAATATTGCATTCTAACCACTGCACCATCACGGGTCTTTTTTCAGTGCCATAGTAACTTTAAAAAGAAAGCACAATTTACATGTAACATGCTTGATGTGGGTCCAAACTGGTGGCTGAAGTGTTATTTTGCCCAACCATAGTAATTGTATAAAGGTAGTCCTTAACTCACAACAGTTCATTTAGTGACTGTTTAAAGTTAGAACGGCACTGGAAAAAGTGACTAATGTCTGTTTTTCATACTAATGACCACTGCAGCATCCCCATGGTCACATGATCAAAATTCAGATGCTTGGCAATTGACTCGTATTTATGACTGTTGCAGTGTCCCGGGGTCATGTGATCACCTTTTGTGATCTTCCGTCAATCAAAGTCAATGGGGAAGCCAGATTCACTTAACAACCATGTTACTAACAATTGCAGCGATGCACTTAACGGTGGCAAGAAAGGTTGTAAAATGGTGCAAGACTGACTTAGCAACAGAAATATTGGACTCAATTGTGGTCGTAAGAGGAGGACTACCTGTATTTTTTGTAGAATTGATAATGCCATGTTCTGCCAATAGGTGGAGTTATAAAAGCTCAACAAAGCCTTTTATCTTAAGATGACCCCCATGAGTTAAGGTCCTGCATCCCTGTTTCTCAACCTTGGCAATTTGAAGATGTGTGAATCTTAACTCCCACTGACTGAGGAATTCTGGGAATTGAGGTCCACACATCTTCCAAGTTGCCAAGGTTGAGAGACACTGCCCTAAATCCTTTTAGTCCAGCATTCTGCATCACACAATGGCCATCTGGGTGCATGAGGGAAGCTCGCAAGTTTGGACTGGACTTGTGAGATTTCCCCCCATGCCGCTTTCACCACTGTTCAAGCTGCCTATGTCAGTCTAAGAATGGCTAACAATTTGTGAATTGATTTTACGCAAGGGGGAAAAACGCTATCAGTGTTCCACTTTTTTCTTCTCCTTTTAAAAGTCCAGACTGCTAGGAGAGTTTTAGACTTGCCTCAATGCCAAGAAATTGTCAACAAGGCTGATGACATATTCATGCATGGGAATAATGTTGAGCAGGAAGTGCTTGTTTATTGTACAGAAATGGTATTCTGTGCAATTCAAGTTAGAAGCATAATAGGCAGGCAGATAACAGATTCAGACACGGTGCCATCTAGCTTAGCATGTGCTTTGCAGATGCTTTAAGGTCCAGTTCTTATGAAACCCAGGCTGCATAGACAAGAGCATGAGAAATTTAGTCAAAAACATTGATTAGACCACGGGTCGGCAACCCATGGTTCAGGAGCCGCATGCGGCTCTTTAAGCCATCTCCTGCGGCTCCCAGTCCTCCTCCGCCATTCTGGAAAAAAAGTGGGATGAAGGCAGCAGCTCTCCAAATGGGCGGCAGCGGTTTGGAGAGCTGTGCGCACAGCTCTCCAAACCTACACCACCCCATTTGGAGAGCTGCTGCCTTCATCCATGTGTGACGAAGGCAGCAGCTCTCCAAATGGGGATATGCTGCATTCGTCCGTGTTTGAAAGAAACACGGACGCACGCGTTTGGAGAGCTGCTGCGTTCGTGTTTCTTTCAAATGCAGATGAATGCAGCGCCTCCCCGTTTGGAGAGCTGCTGCATTCGTGTTTCTTTCAAACACGGACAAACACAGGGCCTTCCCGTTTGGAGAGCTGCTGCATTCGTGTTTCTTTAAAATGCGGACAAACGCAGCGCCTCCCTGTTTGGAGAGCTGCTGTGTTCATGTTTCTTCGTGTTTGATGAAGGCAGCAGCTCTCCAAATGGGGTGGCGGAGGTTTGGAGAGCTGCTGCCTTCCGCACAGCTCTCCAAACCTCCACCGCCCCGTTTGGAGAGCTGCTGCCTTCCGCGCAGCTCTCCAAACCTCCGCTGCCCCATTTGGAGAGCCACTGCCTTCGTCCGTGCACGTTTTGCCTTGTTGTGCACATGTGCATGCGTCCATGCATGCGTACGCACATTTTGCAGCTCCCACTTTTTTGTGTGTGTGACGGAACCGGTTCTGAGTGGCTCTTTTGCTGTTTCAGGTTGCTGACCCCTGGATTAGACAATCACTTGTCTGAAATGGTATAGGTCAGGGATGGGGAAACTTGTCCCTTTTATGACTTGTGGACTTCAACTCCCAGAATTCCTGAGCCAGCCATGCTGGCTCAGGAATTCTGGGAGTTGGTCCACAAGTCATAAAAGTGCCAAGGTTCCCCACCCCTGGTATAGGTTCTTCAGCTTGAGCAAGTGGCTGGACTAGAAGACCTCCATGGTCCCTTCCAGCTCTTATTCTATTCTGTTCCGTTCTGTTCTGTTCCATTCTACAATTCTGCAGCTACTCTCGGGTGTTTTAGATTGTGGTTTAACAACCTTTCTTGGAAATGTTACAATGTGAGGCTACAAAACTTCTTCCTAAGGAATTTAGCATTGCAGAAAGGAATGGGACTTGCATATGAAGAAATCTAGTTAGGATTCCATGAAAATGAAGAAGAAACATTAGGTTTTTTAAAAAAGTGATCAAGATAGCCTTGGACATTTTCCCAAAGTTTGAATAATAAACTTTATTTTTTCTTCTGTTTTCCTACTGTTCTGTTAATCTTGGTTCTAAATAGCAGTTTGTCAATTGCAGTAAATTGTTCTCCTGGTCCCAGCCAGTGTTTATTCTTCTCTACAAGCCTTTAAATATTATCTGAGCTTTATCAAAAAAAATAAATCAGTGACTGGTGGTGGTCCATACTAACAGGTAGACAAAACCATTTATTTGAACTTTGATCGCTGAAGTAGCAGAAAAGAGCTGCTACAGAATAAAATGTGCTTAGGCCAGCAATTCAATAGACGGCCAATATCAGCCAAGAGATGATGATATAGGATTACAAAGTCCCCACAAGACTTTTGTGTTTTATTTCCTCAGAATATGAACCCCAATGACCAAAGGTATTGTTGTAATGCTTGATTTACATCAGCAGATTTTTGTTTTTTAATCTCTCTGCAAGACAAAACCCACCAAAGATTAGGATTAAGAGTATGGAATTTATAACCACCAGATGATTTTAAAAGGGGACTGGACACATTCACAAAGGAGAGGGCTGTCAATTATTACAAAACTTGATGACTGATTGCTATCTTGGACATACTGAGCCTGTATTGTGATCTTAAAACACAAGGATCCATTCAAAGACCATTTGTTATCATTGGGATAATCAAGAAAATCCACCGAATTGCTAAAAGTAATTTCGCTCAATTTTAAAACAGTCATAAACTCTGCTTCATCAGACATGCAAACCAACTTCAAAGCAAGAGAGGTTTGTCAAAGCACTAAAAATAAATAAATAGAATAAAACGCCAACATCAATCCCTCATTTATGTTTACTGGTGTAAAGGAATTAGAATACGGTATTCTCTGAGCTAGAGAATTCCAGAGATGGAGACTATACTGTAAAAGCAAAGGTCCTCTCCATGGAAAATGGATTAAAAGAAACACCAGTATTTCCCTCCATTTCTTTGAGGATTTCCTTCTTTTCCAAAGTCTGTTTCCATCCTCTACCTCTACATATGTGACAAAACAGAAGACAACTATCCAAATCATGTAGAAAGTGACTCTTGGCCTACAATCTAGACTGCAATCTGTTTACATAACTTCTAAAAGTGCTACTCCAAAGCTCTATGATATGATAAGGGAGAGGATTTTCAGCTCTGTTGATCTGTCTGCGTACAAAGCCTGTGATGGACCCAGTGGATTCCATAGGCAAGAAGCTTTGATACAGTATAGCTTAGCTCAGTGATGGCGAAACTTTTACAGACCGAGTGCCCAAACTGCAGCCCAAAACCCACTTATGTATCATCGGGTGCCGGGGGCGTGGCCCATTGGGTGGGTGTGGCCAATTGGGTGGGCGTGGCTGCGGTGGTAACGGAAGACCGGGTGGGACTAAAAAGTTCAAACAATCAATTCCAATTCTGCAAGATCTTTTTTTCTCCCGTGAGATGCTGACATTGATTGATTCATTGATTGAAAAAGTTTTATAAAACCCAGCTGAAGGCCTAGGACTGGGGCAAAGGCGCGCGTGCCCACAGAGAGGGCTCTGCGTGCCACCTGTGGCACGCGTGCCATAGGTTCACCACCACGGGCTTAGTTGCATTGCCAAACTGAAGTTTACTGTTTAATCAACAAAACTTACTTCCCTCTTTTCTCATCCCTCCCCCCCCCAAAAAAAATCACTTTCAGCTTTTTCTGGTGGAGAAAGCAGGGAGACGGATCCTCTTTATGGCTGGTCTGTTAGGCATGATGGTGTGTAGCATGACAATGACTCTTGGGCTTGTGCTTCAGGTAAGATATCTGTCTCAAGTGTTTAGTTATTAGTTCTGTCCACATCAACTATTTTTGAACATCTAATCTCTCTAGCACAGGGGTAGGCAAACTGGTCTCTTTTATGACTCGTGGACTTCAACTCCCAGAATTCCTGAGCCAGCTTGGCTGGCTCAGGAATTCTGGGAGTTGAAGTCCACGAGTCATAAAAGAGCCCAGGTTGCCTACCCCTGCTCTAGCAGAATGTCACTGCTACTTTGGAAGTGAGCTATTCTGTTACTAAGTGTAAATCATGTTGTGGGTCACTGGCAACTTAATTTGCAAATCGCACACTCCCAGTCAATTTCTTCATCAGCATCAGAATAAGCACATATTCTGCTCAATTCAATTAGAAAAAAAAGCTTGCTATTTATTAAACATCAGTAAACAAGAAAACAAAGATTGAGGGCAAGAGAAGAAGGGGACGGCAGAGAATGAGGTGGCTGGATGGAGTCACTGAAGCAGTAGGCGTGAGCTTAAATGGACTCCAGAAGATGGTAGAGGACAGGAAGGCCTGGAGGAACATTGTCCATAGGGTCGCGATGGGTCGGACACGACTTCGCAACTAACAACAACAACAACAACAACAACAACAAAACAAGAAAACAATTAACTAGTAAAATGGGATAATAAATAGACAAAAGCAGGAAATAATAGAAAAACAGTTTACATTATCTACCTATATCAAAAGGGATAAAACTTTTCAGAGCCACAGAAAAATTAGTGCAGGTTATTAGTGTGGACAGTCCCGAAGAAATAATTTATTGTTCCAGCAGTAAATATTTTATGTATCTAATAGTAGAGAACATCACAAGTTTACCTCTTCTGTCCTGCACCATTAGAGCTTCTGTCCTAAGGTTTCTCAGCCACTGATATACACAATGCATCATTGGGACTGGTGATACATTAGAACAGGGGTAGGCAATCTCGGCTCTTTTATGACCTGTGGACTTCAATACCCAGAATTCCTAAACCAGACATCCTGAGTCAGGAATTCTGGGAATTGAAGTCCACAAGTCATAAAAGAGCCAAGGTTGCCTAACTCTTCACTAGAGTAATTTAAGTGGGATGTGAATCCCTTCTCCAAATCAAGAGGAAGTGAGAAAGAGGACAGCAGCAAAGTACGAGCACAAATGTCAGTGTCTAGTTGCAGGTGCTGAGGCAACGAGAGCCAAGGATCACAGTGTGTTTCTTCAGTTGGAAACTGAAAATATGTTTATATAGAAAAGCTCTGTGGAAAAATACCATTGGCAATAGAACTGGCCCTCATTGTTATCCGTAAGTACAGCCAAGATATTGCAATGGAGTTTGGACTGGACAAATGTGCCACACTCACTAACAACAGAGGAAAAAGTAATATCTGTATCTCTCACTTCTGAGAGCTTAAGAGAAGATGGATGGTGTATAGCAATGTTTCTCAACCTTGCAACTTCAAAAGGGGTGGATTTCAACTCCCAGCATTCCCAGTATTCTGGGAGTTGAAGTCCACACACTCTAAAGTTACTAAGGTTGACAAACACTTGTATGTTTTATTGTGACACAACTTGAATCCAAACATGAAGCTTTCTTGGAAAGTAGATGGAACTGTTTGCAACTGCATTATTCCAGATTATAATTTGCTCTCTAAATCTAACCTTTAACCCTGGGGTTCCCAGGTTGCTGCTAATCCAAATACCAACAATGCTGACATTTGGTATCTTCCAAGTCCAGATTTGTTGTTGTGGTTAGTTGCGAAGTCATTTCCAACCCATCGTGACCCCATGGACAATGTTCCTCCAGGCCTTCCTGTCCTCTACCATCTTCTGGAGTCCATTTAAGCTCACACCTACTGCTTCAGTGACTCCATCCTCATTCTCTGTCATCCCCTTCTTCTTTTGCCCTTAATCTTTCCCAGCATTAGGCTCTTCTCCAGGGAGTCCTTCCTTCTCCATTAGGTGGCCAAAGTATTTGACTTTCAACTTCAGGATCTGGCCTTCTAAAGAGCAGTCAGGGTTGATCTCCTCTAGGACTGACCAGTTTGAACGCCTTGCAGTCCAAGGGACTCGCAGGAGTCTTCTCCAGCACCACAGTTCAAAGGCCTCAGTTCTTTGGTGCTCAGCCTTTCTTATGGTCCAACTTTCACAGCCATACATTGCAACTGGGAAAACCATGGCCTTGACTATTCACACTTTTGTTGGCAGGGTGATGTCTCTGCTTTTTGGTGTGCTGTCTAGATTTGCCATGGCTTTCCTCCCAAGGACCAAGCGTCTTTTAATTTATTGGCTGCAGTCCCCATCTGTGGTGATCTTGGAGCCCAGGAAAATAAAATCTGTCACTACCTCCATTTCTTCCCCATCTATTTATGAGGAATTGAGAGGGCCAGATGCCATGATCTTAATGTTAAGTTTCAATCCAACTTTTGCACACTCCTTCTTCACCCGCAGCAAGAGGCTCTTTAGTTCCTCTTCACTTTCTGCCATTAGAGTGGTAATATCTGCATATCTTAGGTTGTTGATATTTCTCCCGGCAATCTTAATTCCAACTTTTGATTCATATAAGTTAAATAGGCATATACAGTAAGTTAAATAGGCAGGGCAACAATATACAGCCTTGCCAGACTCCTTTCCCAATTTTGAACCAATCAGTGGTTCCTTTGTCCAGCTCTCACTGTTGCTTCTTGACCCGATATAGGTTTCTCAAGAGACAAATAAAATGGTCTTGTACTCCCATCTCTTTAAGAACTTGCCACAGTTTGTTGTGATCCACACAATCAAAGGCTTTAGCATAGTCAATGAAGCAGAAGTAAATGTTTTTCTGGAACTCCCTAGCTTTCTCCATGATCCAGCATATGTTGTCAATTTGATCTCTAGTTCCTCTGCCTCTTTGAAATCCTGCCTGTACTTCTGGTAGTTCTCGATCTACATACTGGTGGAGTCAAGCTTGTAAGATTTTAAGCATAACTTTACTAGCATGTGAAATGAGTGCAATGGTGCGATAGTTTAAACATTCTTTGTCACTGCCTTTCTTTGGAGTTAGAATATAAACTGATCTTTTCCAATCCTGTGGCCACTGTTGCGTTTTCCAAATTTGCTGGCAAATTGAGTGTAGAACTTTTACTGCATCATCTTTTAAGATTTTGAATAGCTCAGCTGGAATACTGTCACCTCCACTAGCTTTGTTGTTGCTCAGTTTTCCTAAAGCCCACTTCACTTCACATTCTAGGATGTCTGGCTCGAGGTCAGTGACCACCTCATCGTGGTTATCAGGGATGTTAAGCTCATTCTTGTACAGTTCTTCTGTGTAATTTTGCCACCTCTTCTTAATCTCTTCTGCCTATGTTATGTCCCTGCCATTTTGGTCCTTTATCATGCCCATTTTTACATGAAATGTTCCCTTCATCTCTCCAATTTTCTTGAAGAGATCTCTGGTCCTCCCTATTCTATTGTTTTCTTCTATTACTTTGCACTGTTCGTTTAAAAAGGTATTCTTATCTCTTCTAGCTATTCTCTGGAATTCTGCATTCAATTGGACGTATCTTTCTTTTTCTCCCTTGCCTTTTGCTTCCCTCCTTTCCTCAGCTATTTGCAAAGCTTCCTCAGACAGCCATTTTGCTTTCTTGCATTTCTTTTTCTTTGGGATGGTTTTAGTTTGTACTTCTTGTACAATGTTGCAAACCTCCATCCATAGTTCTTCAGGCACTCTGTCTATCAGATCTAATTCCTTAAATCTATTTGTCACCTCAACTGTATATTCGCCAGGGATATGATTTAGTTCATACCTGAGTGGCCTTGTGGTTTTCCCTACTTTCTTCAGTTTAAGCCTAAATTTTGCAATGAGAAGCTCATGGTCTGAGCCACAGTCAGCTCCTGGTCTTGTTTTTACTGACTGTATAGAGCTTCTCCATTTTTGGCTGCAGAGCATATAGTCAATCTGATTTCTGTGCTGACCATCTGCCGATGTCCATGTGTAGAGCCGTCTCTTGGGTTGTTGGAAAAGATTCTTTGCTACGACCATCGTATTCTCTTGACAAATTCTGTCAGCCTGTGCCCTGCTTCATTTTGTACTCCAAGGCCAAACTTGCCTGTTATTCCAGTTATCTTTTGACTTCCTACTTTAGCATTCCAATCCCCCATGATGATAAGGACATCAATTTTTGGTGTTAGCTCTATAAGGTGCTATAGGGCTTCATAGAACCGGTCAATTTCATCCTCTTCAGCACTGGTGGTTGGGGCATAGACTTGGACTACTGTGATATTGAATGGTTTGCCTTGGATTCGAACTGAGATCATTCTGTCATTTTGGGGATTGTATCCCAGTATTGCTTTTCCTACTCTTTTATTGACTGTGAAGGCTACTCCATTTCTTCTGAGGGATTCTTGTCCACAGTAGTATATCTGATGGTCATCTGAATTAAATTCACCCATTCCTGTCCATTTTAGTTTGCTGATTCCTAAGATGTCGATGTTCAGTCTTGTCATCTCTTGTTTGACCACATCCAGCTTGCCTTGATTCGTGGATCTTACATTCCAGGTTCCTATGGAGAAAAAATCTTTACAGCATTGGACTTTCCTTTCACCACCAGATACATCCACAGCTGAGCGTCCTTTCGGCTTTGGCCCAGTCGCTTCATTCTTTCTGGCGCTACTAGTACTAGCCCTCTGCTCTTCCCCAGTAGCATATTGGACACCTTCCGACCTGAGGGGCTCATCTTCCAGCGTCATATCGTTTTGCCTTTTGGTACTGTCCATAGGGGTTTTCATGGGAAAGATACTGGAGTGGGTTGCCATTTCCTTCTCCAGTGGATCACATTTTGTCAGAACTCTCTGCTATGACCTTTCCGTCTTGGGTGGCCCTGCACAGCATAGTTCATAGTTTCATTGAATTACGCAAGCCCCTTCGCCACGACAAGGCAGTAATCCATGAAGGGGTCCAAGTCCAGATAAGATCAGCTAAATGCTACTATCCTTTGATATCTTCTACAAAAGTTATTGAATTATAGACCCCAGGATCTTTCATTGTTGTCCATGGTACCTGACACTGCTGGGGCTTTTAGGGTCTTCACCCTTTCACGAAACCTTTGCATACCTGCTGTCTTTCATTGAATAAAGTAAAAATGACTGCTATGTCAGGGGTCCTCAACCTTGACAACTTTAAGACTTGTGGACTTCAACTCCCGGAATTCGTCAGCCAGCTTTGAGGTCCACAAGTCTTAAAGTTTCCAAGGTTGGAGACCCCTGTGCTAAGTCATGCCATCTACCCTTTGGCATGGAATCACGGTACTATTCCAACTTCTTCCCTTCTCGAATCATTTATAGGGGATATAAATATGGTCAGCAGACATAAAATCCAACACACACCGGCCAAAATAACAATTATTTAAGGAAACCATGATATTTGACCATGTAAATAAGGTTTGCAGATAGCCACACAGAAACAGGTGACGACCATCCAAGTTGTTCCATTTACTGTGACTGAAAGCTGATGAGGTTGTTGATATGGTTCCATCTGCTTTTGTTTTCAGCCCAAGATTGAATGGATGAGCTATGTCAGCCTGGTTTCCGTCTTCCTCTTTGTGTCTTTTTTTGAAATTGGACCAGGACCGATTCCCTGGTTCATTGTTGCAGAGTTATTCAGTCAAGGTCCTCGCCCAGCGGCTGTTGCAATTGCTGGATTTTCCAACTGGGTCACCAATTTCTGCATTGGAATGTTCTTCCCGTACATGGCTGTAAGGAAACTTTGACCTTTGTTCTATAATGCTGAACCTACACAGCTGAATGATTTTCCAGGATTTGCCCCTTTAAAGTAATTTCTGTTGACCATTTTATATCTAGCTTGTAGATCAAATGATCAACAGAATATTATGTTTTAGACTTTACCGTGACATCAAGGTAGCAGCGGATTCCATACTTATTCGTAGAGTATCACGACTAACAACTGTGGCTAGAAAGGTCGTAAAATGGGGCCAAACTCGCTTAGCAACAGAAATTTTGGGCTCGGTTCTGACTGTAAGTCAAGGACCACATGTAATATTGAAGGGTGGGTATATATATATATGTGTGTGTGTGTGTGTGTGTGTGTGTGTGTGTGTGTGTGTATATATATATATATATATATATATATATATATATATATATATATATATATATATATACCCACCCTTCAATATTACATGTGGTCCTTGACTTACAGTCAGAACCGAGCCCAAAATTTCTGTTGCTAAGCGAGTATATATATATTTGTTTTCTGAGGTATATATATATATATATATATATATATATATATATATATATATATATATGAATAGGGACACAGTGGCTCAGTGGGTTAGGATGCTGAGCTTCTCAATCAGAAGGTTGGCAGTTTGGTGGGTCGAATCCCAAGTGCCGCGTAACAGAGTGAGCGCCTGTTACTCGTCCCAGCTTCTGCCAACCTAGCAGTTCGAAAGCACATCAAAATGCAAGTAGAAAAATAGGGACCACTCTGGTGGGAAGGTAACAGCATTCTGTGCGCCTTTGGCGTCTAGTCATGCCGGCCACATGACCACGGAGACGTCCTCGGACAAGCGCTGGCTCTTCGGCTTTAAAACGGAGATGAGCACCGGGCCCTAGAGTCGGAAATGACTAGCACGCATGTGTGGGGGAACCTTTACCTTTATATTCTGAATATTGCCAGCCTTCCTGGAATCAGTGACGGTAACATCCTCTCTCTTTGTTTCTCACCCATCACAGAAACTACTGGGCTCCTATGTCTTTCTGGTTTTTTCTGCCCTCCTGGTCCTTTTCGTCTTATTTGTTTACTTGAAAGTGCCAGAAACCAAAGGCAAGTCCTTTGAGGAGATTACAGAAGAGTTCCGCCGCCGAAGCAAGAAAGATATCGGGGGACCTACTGAAATGGAGTATTTGGGAGCCACCCAAGAGGCTTAGAAGCATCATCACAGGAGAAAGGCTTGAAGTCAATCCAGCAGAAGCTCTGGAGAAAGCAGGTTTTAAAATATATATATACACATATATATATATATATATAAATGCGTGGAAGGTTAAATCTGTTCTCTACTAGTGGTTGATTTTGCAGAGCGCTCTCTTAATTTCTCCCTCAGAAACATGCAGAGTTATGGAGTCTCACAAGCTTTATTCAAAAGAGGCAGAGCACAAAACTTTAGGGGGAGCTTTTGATTTAATGGGGGACCTACAGTCCAGGCAATTCATCACACAGGTATTCCTCAACTTACAACCACAACAGCCCTACATTTCCCTTGCTAATTGTTAAGGGAGTTTTGTCTCATTTTACAACTTCTCATGCCACCTCTGTTCAATGAATCACTGCAGTTGTTAAATTAGCCACACGGTCGTAAAGTGACTCTGGCTTCCCCATTGACTTTGCTTGTTGGAAGGTCGCAAAAGTGGATCACATGACCCCAGGGAGACTGTAACAATCGTAAATATGAGCCAGTTTCCACGCGCCTCAATTTTGACCACATGACTATGGGGAATGCTGCAGTGGTCAGAAGTGTGGGAAATGGTCATAAGCTATTATTTTCAGTGTCTTAACTTTGAACAGTCACATAAAGGAATTATTGTAAGTTGAGGACTACCTGTATTCTCTGGAATACAAGAGTGGTGCTTGGGCAAAGGGGAAAAAAGACCAAAACAAGTTGCTCATGCTCAAAAATGGTGTGTGTTTGTGTGTGCGTGCGTGCGTGCCTATGAATACATATAAGAATATTGGTTTGCTCCATTTATTATGTAGCTTAAGGAAAGTTCAGCAAACATTTATTTCCTTTCGGTCGACGTAAGTTGCTCTGGGCTTTGAAAAGAGAAATGCCGTCAGATCACATTCTGCTTCTACCACATCTGATGTCTAATCGCTGCCAGGGTGATAGTAGTTTGAGAGGAAAATTCAGAAGAAGAAAACCACTGGGTCAAAAAAAGGGAAGCTTGTGAAATCAAACAATGTATTCGTAGCAGCTGTATTCCTAGGTTTTTTGGTTTTTGTTTTAAATCAAATGAAATCTACTTTGCAGATCAGCAGATCGCTCATCAGTATTCACCTCCTCTATTTGTAGTCTTGGATGCCTCCAGCTGGAAGGCTGCTTATTAAAAAGCATATTCCAGTGGTGTCATGCTTTCCTCCTTAACAATTTTTTTCTAAAAGGAAAACTGATGGAATTGGCTGGCAAGAAGCATCTTGTTGCTGCTGCTGCTGCAATCCTTTTATTCTTGGGAGGAGTCACCACCTGGATCTTTTGCAAAATTCTATGAAAAAGTCAAGGCATGGTGGGTCTGCCATGCAGCAACATGCTTGTCATGTTTCATTTCATGCAACATTTCCCCCCTCCCCTTTAGTCAGAATGCTCTGTCTGTTTCTGTTGCCCCAAGTCCTTCTTCCTCTTTAGCATTCCTCACTGGCATACTCGGGGTCCAATGTTACCTTTAGGAAGTACAGGTCATCCTCAACTTACGACCACAATTGAACCCAAACTTTATGTGGCTGACGCAGTTGCTCAATGAGCGATGGCTCGTTGTATGACCTTCCTTGCCACAGTTGTTAAGTGAGTCAACTGCAGTTGTTAGTAACATTTGCTATAGACCAGGGCTTTTCAACTTTTCAACTTTTTCACCCATTGTACCACTTTTAGGATATGGCAACATCTGAGCACCACCAGTCGCCTAGCAAGGTGTCAAAAACTTGATGACCCCCCCCCGAAAAAGGAAAAAAGTGATGAACTACAGGTAGTCCTCGACTTACAACAGTTCACTTAGTGACTGTTCAAAGTTACAATGGCACTGAAAAAAGTGACCCCCAAGCCACAGCTGAGCAGGACACCTGCCTGCTCGCCCAGCAGCGCTCTTCCTCCTGTCCGAGGTTTTCATTGTTGTGAGCATTTCTGTTGAGGATTGGCAGCGGGGGTGTGGGTGTATTTGGTTTTTATTTCCCCCCCTTCTTCTGGGTGGTTGCAGCAGGTTTTGGTCACTTCACATGACCCTGGGACACTGTGACCATCATAAATATGAATCAGTTGCCAAGCATCTGAATATAAATCACAAGACCCTGGAGATGCTGCAACATTTCAGCTGATCAGCACTTCTTCTGGGCTCAGCAGAAGTGCCAGGATCAGTGCCGAGCTCCAGCTGGAGCCTGGTGCTGATCCTGGTGCTTCCACTGAGCCCTGACAGCCCTGCAGCTGCAGCCATCTCTCGCTCAGGCTTGTGCGGTACTACCACCGGTTCAGCTCATTCCCCTCCCCCGCTATCACTTTTCTAGGATGGTCGCGTACCACCTGCTAGGTGCCAATGTACCACAGGTGGTACCCGTACCAATGGTTGAAAAGCCCTTCTATAATCTCTCAGGACTTGAAAAGAACACCTAATATTAAAACCACCATTAAAAAGGCTTATCCTGACAGTTTATTATTTTAAAAAATAATAAATGTTTAAAATAGAGCATAACCAAAGAGTAGAAATCCAAAGCACCTGACAGCAGGATAAGAAGCAATAGATGGAAAATAATCAAGGAAAGAAGCAACCTAGAACTAAGGAGAAATTTCCTGACAGAACAATTAACCAGTGGAACGACTTGCCTCCAGAAATTGTGGCTGCTCCAGCACTGGAGGTTTTTAAGAAGAGATTGGACAGCCATTTGTCTGAAATGGTACAGGATTTCCTGCCTGAGGGGGGGGGGGTTGGACTAGAAGACCTCAACAGAAATTTGAATGAAGTGCTATCTGTGTAAAGATGCATTATTTACAGTTTTGATAGGTTGCAAATAAACAGCATTTCCCCTGTGATTTCATGCAATTTTATTGTCTTTATTACTATATTGATATCATATCAGGTAGAGGATATAATCCTCTTTTCCTATTAACTATTTTAGTCTTCCCAAACATTCATAGATTAGGCTGAGTGATTTTGAGTGGGCCTGGCCACCAGAGTGATTTTTATGGTTGAGGAGAATCTTGTATCTTTATCAAATCCTGCTAATATTTCATCTCTCCAAATAAAAATCTCATGGTTTAGTTATGCTCACTAGGGTTTACAGGATTTGATTTTCCACCTCTACCTGTGCAAATTCTTACAAATATAAACTCAGAAATTGTATTCAACGATATACTTAACCAGATCAGCGAAAACTACAGCAGATGCAGTCATGCAACATATTAACTTTGGTTAATGTTAAATGCGAATGTCGTGGCTGAAATGATGGAATCTGGGCCACTGTTTGGTTTCTCGTTTAGGCTATTGTGCAAATCCTCAAAATTCTTTAACATAGTGGCCAGGTTAAGCATCTTAAGTGAATATATAAGTAGGAGGTTTTTTTTCTGTGCCAGCTTGCTACCGGCCCTGCAGAAAAGGCAGGGACAACCCCTTTTACAAGAAGGCAAGAGGCTGGAATTACGCCTGCCAAATTTATAGCTACAAAAACAAACAAGACACGAACCAAGAAACAGCAGCTTTAAGAAACAGGAACTATCCAAGCGGTTGCCTTCAGCAAACCAGCCCTCCCACACATTCCCCTTATATAGAGTTCAGGGCGTGGCTTCTCTCTGCCTCCTTCCAAGGAGCCCCATTGCCTTCCTCTGTTTACTCCTAATTGACTGCCTCCTGCGTCGGGCGTCCTTGAACAGGGCCAGCTGTGGGTCATCTTCATCCACGCTGTCAGGCTCACACAGCTGGGTCTCCGTGGTGACCAAGTGGGAGGGGCCTGGCTGAGGGCTCTCATCAGCAAGATCTTCAACCCCCTCAGCAAGGTCTTCAACACCCCCCTCCTCCTCTGAGTCGTCCGACCCAACTGCTGAACCCACAGGCTGACCCTGAATCACAACAGTTTTAGTATTTCTTGTCTGGTTTTAGAAAGTAAGCAGGATCGAGACTGATAGCACCTGGCGGAAGGCTATCAGGGAATCCTAGACTACAGTCTGGATTGAGGGTTACAGAGAAGACACAGGACTAACCTCTATTCATCGATGGCTTTTGTTGGGCCACTGGAATACAATATCACCGAGTTGTTCTTTTACGAATGAAGGCAAATAGACGTGTTCCAGGATAATGTCGCAGGATCCAATCTTTAGTCTTCCAAGCTTTTGGACTTGTGCTGGAGCCCATCCTCAGAGAACGTCTCTCACACCAGAATGTACCAGAACAGTTCCAGCATGAGTCCAAAAGCTCTAAAGAACAAATCTTTGGATAGTTTTCAGATTGTTTGGGATAAAACTATTAAAACCCAACAAAAGAACAACTGCAGGATCCAATTTGGGTTGGTCATCAGGACCAGAGTTTTACTCTTCCGAGCTTTCAGTTTTGTGCTGGAGCCCATCCTCCAGGAACTTCTCTCTACCAGAATTTTGAATACTGTCGTTCTTTTGTCATGTCTTTAATAGTTGCTATCCCAATAAATCTGAAAACCTTTACACAGGTTCGCCTGGTGCGCCAGTTGCACCCCTTTTCGGACCGAGATGCCCTATGCACGGTCACCCATGCCCTTGTCACTTCTCGCCTGGATTACTGTAACACTCTTTACATGCCCTTGAAGTACACCCGGAGGCTTCAGCTGGTGCAAAATGTGGCCGTGTGGGTACTTATGGGAGTTCCTCAATACTCCCATGTTACTCCACTCCTGCGTGAGCTTCATTGGCTTCTGGTTGCCCTCCGGGTGTGATTCAAGGTGCTAGTAATTACCTTTAAAGCCCTACTTGGTTTAGGCCCGGGGTATTTGCGAGACCACCTGCTGCCATTGTCAACCTCCCATCGCCCAGTTCGCTCCCACAGGGTCGGCCTACTCAGAGTTCCGTCGGTTAAGCAATGCCAGCTGGCGACCCCTAGGGGGAGAGCCTTCTCTGTGGGCGTGCTGACCCTCTGGAATGAGCTGCCTCCAGAGCTGCGGATGGCCCCCGACCTTCGGTCCTTTCACCGTGACCTGAAGACATGGATGTTTCAACAATTGGGCCTGGACTGACTATGGCTTTAAATTTGGTTTTATGGGATTAAATTACTATGTACTGAACATATCTACTGTTTAATTCTTTTTTAAATTTTGTATTTTCATGTTCTTTTTTTAGTTTTTATTGTTGTGAGCTGCCCTGAGTCCTTAGGGAGAAGGGCGGCATATAAATATAATCAATCAATCAATCAATCAATTAATCCTGACAAAAATTTAAGATGCTTACTCGTTAATTTAAGAGGTCAAACTCTTGGACCCTAAAAGGATCATATGATAAAAGCATTTCAGAAGTGTTTGGACCCTAAAAGGTTCATATGATAAAAGCATTTCAGAAGTGTTTAAAAAAATAATCACTCATACCGTAGCTTTTTGGTTTACCCACAGCTTTTAATTGATGAACTGGTTAGCCAGCTAAGCACTGCAACCTTAAACACTTTTAAATAATTCAGGCAAACGTTTTACACCCCAATGTTGTAAGGAAAACCATAATGGCATTGTGGCTATAGAGATGAGCTAACTATGAAGAACCTTCAACTTTCACAGCTTTTACAATTAACAGCTTCACCAGTTGTTAATTCTCAGCCTTTTTTACACGATAGCCCTGTGGTGAGAATACAGTAGGAAAACCACTTGGGCTGCATAAACAAAAAGTATAATAAATAAAACTAAGTAGACTTGAAATGGAGGGGAGGTAAACAAGTTCAAAGCTACACACCCACACAATGTTTGGATTCTGAAAGACCTTACAAAGATCTCTTAACGTTTCTAGGCCAAGGTACTGTGCACAATTTTTTACAAATGTTGAGGCTTTACAAAGTGAAAGTCCGCGGTGGGACCGCACACACGCAGTCAAGCTCGTGGCTATGTAATAGTGCAAAATCCAGCAACTGAAACCTTGGCATGTTGTTGCTATCTACTCAGTGGAATCCCACCTGTATGCCTGGCAGGCAGGCAGGCAAGCAATTCAGTGTTACAGTTTTACCAACTTGCTAATCATTAAGGCAGCTCCACTGATCAAACCATGTGTATTAGCTAAACGGTGGCAGTATTTTACCTCTGGATGTTCAGACCATGTTTCCGGATTGTGGTCAGCTAATAATGCATTGTAATTAGTAGAGTTTAGGAAAAGCTTCTTGTCAGCATGGCGTTGATGTTGTTTTCCTAAGTGCCAACATTACTGCTCTTAGGAGCTTGCTTTTGTGTCAGATGAATGCTTGACAACGTGCACTTCCTACTCTTGAAAATGAGCCTGGTGTCCTAATGCAACAAACGTGGGCTGTGTGACCCGATTATGATTTTCTGTGCTATTATGAGTTTTTCTGCCTCACTTCACTCTGTTTTTAATTTTTGCTTTCAGCCTGAAACCACTCTGGTGGCAGAACTGAATAGCTGAGGAAAAAGAAATGAATAAATGATCCAGAGAGGCTGTGATGATTTGGGGCTGAGTGTGCTCATTTCCCTTATAAATTACTACAGGTTGAAAGGGTTGGGCGTTCTGAATTCTCTCTTTCAGAAATAAGATATTCTTCTGGTTCAGTTCTTTCTCAAAACTCACCTGGATAAATCCCCCTCCCCCCTCCCCCCACACTTCTTTTGGATCTCCGAACATATCGAAATCTTAAAAAGTGAAATGATATTTTTCAGCTGGAACAGGTGCAACCCCCCCCCCCCAATGAAACTTATCAGAGCGTTCCCTACAAAGGAAGAAACTGGAAGCCTTTTGGATTAGAAAACATTTACTGAGGAATGATGAAAGCATGCACACCTCAAATTTTATTTGGAAGTAGT
Organism: Vipera ursinii; assembly: GCF_947247035.1. NCBI lineage: Eukaryota > Metazoa > Chordata > Lepidosauria > Squamata > Viperidae > Vipera > Vipera ursinii. The sequence continues at coordinate 16,393,149 of NC_139518.1, forward strand.
GCTTCTGATCTTGTGTGTATGCCGCTTCTCTGCTATTAGAATAGTTTAATTTTTCTTTTAGGCTTTTGCACCTGCATGAAAAAGGGGGTGGCTGCCTTAAGGAATTGACCTTTAAAGCCAGGGACACCTTTAAAATATGAATAATATGTTCATCACAGATTCAGCAACATAAGAGCCTTGGTGGAACAGTGGGCTAATGCCTCCTTAAGTAACACCAGCTGCCTGCAATTAGTGCAGGTTCGAGTCCCACCAGGATCAAGGTTGACTCAGCCTTCCATCCTTCCGAGGTAGGTAAAATGAGGACCCAGATTGTTGGGGGCAATTAAGCTGACTTTGTAATAATGCCGCTTGGGGTGTGTGTGAAAGCCCTAACAAGCAGGCATATACATAGAATGAAGGCTACTGCTAAGTTTGTAAGCCGCCCTGAGTCTTCAGAGAAGGGTGGGATATAAATGGAATTAAAGTAAAAAAATAAATAAATATGGTATGGTTCAAGGTGCAGCTTTCAGACTCATTTCTAAAGGAATCCTATGTAGAGAAACTTACAACTGACATAGTTACTAGTGCCTAGATCATCATTCTTCATCTAATCCTGCCCAAGTATGGATATACTGGTTGAGACAAAACTGAGAAAAGGCACTCCTTGCTACAAAAACTACATGAGTTTGCACTGATAATGTAAAATATAAATGGAATCACCCAGACCGTGCAATTGTTCCACTGGAAGGAGGAGCACCAATGCGGAGAAATTCTGTAATTAAACCTTTCAAACATATTATTGTAAAGCAGGATGAGTGACTACCCTAGAAATGGTTCACATAATAGGTAATTATACTCATCTTAGGGACGCGGTGGCTCAGTGTGGTTAGGACGCTGAGCTTGTTGATCAGAAGGTCGGCAGTTTGGCGGGTCGAATCCCGAGTGCCGTGTAGCAGAGTGAGCGCCTGTTACTCGTCCCAACTTCTGCCAACCTAGCAGTTCGAAAGCACGTAAAAATGCAAGTAGAAAAATAGGGACCACTACGGTGGGAAGGTAACAGTGTTCCGTGCGCCTTTGGCGTCTAGTCATGCTGGCCACATGACCACGGAGACGTCCTCGGACAAGCGCTGGCTCTTGGGCTTTGAAACGGAGATGAGCACCGGCCCCTAGAGTCGGAAACGACTAGCACACATGTGCGGGGGAACCTTTACCTTTAGACTCATCTTGCTTGGAGAAATAAGCCAAAATATGTTCCCTTGCCATCTTCCTTTTTATTCACACAAGGATGTTAATTGGATAGGGAAAAACAACCTCAAATTAAACCTTAATGAGATGGAGGCCCTATTTGTCTGTAAACATCTAGGCGTGATGGCAAACCTTTCAGATACCGAGTGCCCAAAAACCATCCCACCCCCTGGCCTGCCCCCGCTCAGCCCCTGCCCTGCTCCACCCCCACCCCGCCCACCCGCAGGGCCACCCACCGCCTCCATGGCCCTCCACAGCAAATAGCCCAGGCAGCCCTGCAGTGCCATGGTGGCCACACCCTCTGCCCGCACCCCGCAGCATCATCTCCACTCAACGGGGCACGAGGGTGGAGTCTTGTCCCTGCTGCCCAGCTGCCATGTGCTTGGCTGCGCTGCTTTGCGCGGGCCGCACCCGGGAACGACTTTTCTCCAGGGGGCTGCTGGTGAGGAGGGGGCTGTGGGGCTGGGGCAATGGTGTGCGTGCCCACAGAGAGGGCTCTGAGTGCTGCTTCTGGCACTCATGCCATAGGTTCGCCACCACTGATCTAGGCATTCCCAAATCTTTGTTACCAGTGTTGGCTTTAGATAGACTTGTGCTCTCTCTAGAAAACACCCATTCTTGAACTGTGGGTTCTCCTGGACTCACAGATTCTGCTTGAATAGCAGGGGGAAGCCATGGCCAAGAGAGCTTTTGTCTAGCTTAAGTTGGATCTGGACATCTTGGCAATAACTCATGTCCTCCTCCTCCTCATTCATCTTGAGTATTGCGAGCCATTCTAAAGTTAAGTCAGTTGTAAAGAAGACTTAAAATGTAGCAGCCAGAAAGTTAGAGCATAATACTTGCTGCTGACTTCACTAGCTGCTATTAAGCTTCTGGGCTCAGTTCAAAATGCTGTTTATTGCTTTTAAAGCCCTGAATGGTTATATCAGAAACTGTCTAACCCATAAGAATTGTTTCATCTTGTAAGAGCATCAAGGAATAGCTCAAGGTCTTAACCTTGCAAGAAATGAAAGGAACCCGTACCAAAATGAAGTCATTTTCCATGATTGCTCCAACACAATGGAATATTCTACAGCAGAAATAAATCTAACTTCTTCAATCTTGGCATTCCAAAAATCTCTATAAACAACATTCTTCTTTTCAAGAGTTGCCTTCGGTTTGATCAGATGCTGACACAGTTTATTTTACATTTTCACTGTTAACCATGCAGCATCAATTGATTTGGGTGGTGTTTAGAAAAGGCAAATAAATAAATGAATGTAAATATATTTGAAAACAAAAGAAGTGGCTGGGAGATGCATTATCAAGGAGGCACTGTAGCTTCCCAAAGAGGAAGGGACAAAATCCCCATTATAAAAATATATCTGAATCAGATTAACTTCTGCTCTACCTCTACATGGTACATATCAAATAAGATCAGAAAAAGTCTCCACATGGAATAGCTCATCAATAGTATTGACTATATGACAAAGCAACAAATTATAGATAAAATGCAATTTTTTCCACAACCACACAAATATAAACCAAACTAAAAGATCCATTCTTGATTTGCAATTTCGTTTGAAGACTTGAATCATTCTTGCTAGGATCTTAAAAAATGGGACATTTCTTTCTACACTAATAGGAAATAGATTTTAGAATGGTTTTTCCCCTCTAAACAACCTCTGTGTAAGTAATGTTCAGCTGAACAGAAATGAACAATGTATATACAGAACAGACTAATATTGATCTTCCCACAAAAAAAAATATCCATGCTGTTCATTAAAAAGTAGCACATTGCAAATGGCCGTCAATATTGCCTACAACTCTTGGAATAATGATAAATTCACCAGACTTTAAATAAAAAACAACAGCATCCCAAGAGCTACTTCCTTTAGTGGCTGTAAATCTGTGTAACTGTAGTTGGGTTATTTTAATTTCTTGCAATGAAAAGATGCAGCTTTTTCCCCTCCTATTTGTAACTGAGCCAGGGTAAAAAAGATTGGGACCATGATTAGCAAAATCTCCAAGCAGTGCTTCCAAAATGGTTCAGTCTGCATATGTCATCACCTCCAGCTGAGTTTTCTGGGGATGGTGGTACTTCAGTACAGTATTCCTAAGCAGGTCCAGCTTGGGAAAGGCTAAATGGAAAACTGGTAAATAATAATCTATGTATGCACAAAGTCATAGGGGTTTTTTCCCCCCATCTGAGATCAATTCTGATTATCAAAAGCTCTTTTACTGCAGCATATTGTAGAAAGAAAAATCTTCATCAGGGTCCAGTCCAAGCTGAGAATAAACGAAATGGAGACTGCTTTAGAAAGAAGGTTGTAGTTTATTGAAGAGCAGAGCCAGACAGAAATGTGGCTCTGGAAAAACTGACCACATGTAGCTGGGAGTGGTGGGTTTTTATACCTTCTTGGGCTTTTGTGTTTGGAGTTGTTCCTGTTTGAGGCTTTGTATTGCCTGTGTCATGTACTTTGACCTGAGTCTGGGTGTGCCCTTTTTGTATTCTGATGCCGGTGGGTTTAATCCTATTATGTCCTAAAGGTCCTATCTTTAGAGGTTGAGTGGGGTATGTAGATTTTAGGGGTTTATGTCTTCCTAATCTCATCAGCTTCTAGCTTCCTGGTTCCAACCGTTCTGAATAGGATTGTCAAACCTGCATTTCTACAGACCTGGCCTCTGCCTGGGGAGAGGGGCTGGGGCTGGTTTCTGTCTTTTAAGATTTTCTTTCTCCATTACCGTATTCCTTTGGGAAATATAATATTCTGCTTTTTAATATTCCCCAAAATATTTCTCTCTGGGGTGTGTGTGTGTGGTGTGTGCTGTCCTCCCACAATATCTACAGGTATTTATTTCCTTGTCTCCTCCAGCCTGCTTGTTTTATCAGATGCTTTGCTGCTAAATTAAGGCCATTTCCAGTGACAGCAACATGGAGGACTTCTTGAAACCTCAGCCATGTGGGTTCCATGTTGATTCCTCTCCCTTCTGCCCCAATTAGGACATCCCTGGAGAGAAAACTACAAAAGCAGTGGGGTTGTTTGTTTGTTTTTTTCCAAATTCAACAACTTTAAAAAGGGGAACTTCAGTTCCCAGAATTCTTCTGCCAGCATGTTGCCTGAGGAATTCTGGGAGCTGAAGTCCACACCATCTTACTTTTGCCAAGTTTGGAAAAACACTACATTAGTGACCACAACATTAGTGGCTTTCACCAGGCCAGGGTCTAAAGGGAAAACTAGCTGAAATGAGTTCTGCAGCTGAAGCATAAATGAAAATCTAAATCACATTATGCTTGAGACCTAAGAAGACAAGATAGATACTCATTAAAAGAAAACCTGGTTTAGACAGCAGCAACGGGCCATTTAAATGCTCAAGTAAAATTGATTTCTTTATCAAGCTCAATAGAGCAACTATAGCAGGGAACAAAGAACCTGACTCACAATGGGAATTTAGCTTCACAAAACCATCCACAGCTGTGAAGGGCTGTGAATAGGTTTTCCCCTCAGATGCTATTTAGATGAATTTGCCATAACAATATTCACCATTACCACACTATTGTTCAAAGCCATTTCCATACCCTCACTTGATCCCTGTTACCCACCGGTGGTTAAGGCAACAGCATCTTTACTACATGTTAAATGGATTTTGCTGCTTGCATATAAGCACTGTAGCTGTTGATAAGAGGGATTACAATAATGAATTAGAAAGAATCCCAATGCGGGCAGTTTGTTGGGGGGTCCCCTAATGTTTTATCCACATGCCATTATGGGGATAAAAGAATGGAAACTGGTAGTGCTGTAGGGAAAAAATACCCTGAAATAATATATTTTTTATTGTATCAATAGTTGCCTAAAGCAATGAGTTCATTTCAGCATTTCTAGACCCATGGGAGATGAAAAAGCTTGTCTGCAAACTTGGGAGCTACTGAAGGCTGCTTAGTTAAAACTGAATTAAAGTTGAAAGACATTTACCCCAAGCCCTTGCTTAGTACAGGAATGAAAATTAAAACATCTATAGTATATGATGACTTAACTTCTGCTTCAGTACCTTTAGAAAAGCAGAGGCCCTAGTCCAGGGGTAGGCAACCTCGGCTCTTTTATGACTCATGGACTTCAACTCCCAGAATTCCTGAGCCGGCTGGATCAGGAATTCTGGGAGTTGAAGTCCATGAGTCATAAAAGAGCCAAGGTTGCCTACTGGCTCAGGAATTCTGGGAGTTGAAGTCCATGAGTCATAAAAGAGCCAAGGTTGCCTACTGGCTCAGGAATTCTGGGAGTTGAAGTCCATGAGTCATAAAAGAGCCAAGGTTGCCTACTGGCTCAGGAATTCTGGGAGTTGAAGTCCATGAGTCATAAAAGAGCCGAGGTTGCCTACTCCTGCTCTAGTCGAAGGATTCTTGCCTGTTTTCTTAACCTTCAACTCCAGTTCAGGAGAGCAAGGAGTCACTGTTTATTGTTTCATCGCTGATATCTTCCTGAGGAGTCTGCACAAACGGAATTTCAAATCCAGAATAAACTATTATGCTCTGGAAATTCTGCCAAAGATTATGAACTGACCACAGTTCAGGAGAAAGTAAACCTGTAAGTTTTGGGCTAAAAAAAAAATTCCAGCTTTGTTTGCCTTCTGTGAGACAGACAGGAAATAGTTGCAGTTCCTCTCACTTATCTATAGGTAAAGGTAAAGGTTCCCCCGCACATGCGTGCTAGTCGTTTCCGACTCTAGGGACTGGTGCTCATCTCCGTTTCAAAGCCGAAGAACCAGCGCTTATCCGAGGACGTCTCCGTGGTCATGTGGCCGGCATGACTAGATGCCAAAGGCGCACAGAATGCTGTTACCTTCCCACCGTAGTGGTCCCTATTTTTCTACTTGCATTTTTACGTGCTTTCGAACTGTTAGGTTGGCAGAAGCTGCGATGGGTAACAGGCGCTCACTCTGCTACACGGCATTTGGGATTCAACCCGCCAAACTGCCGACCTTCTGATCGACAAGCTCAGCGTCCTAACCCACTGAGCCACCGCGTCCCTCACTTATCTATAGCTACCACCTAATTTCTGTACTTTATTCAACTCTCTCCCGAAACAGCAATGAGATCCAAATGAGAGATGTCTGTTCATGTGGTATCTTTCTGTAACTTCGGTGGCTTGCCTAATTAAACATCTTCCTGAGCCATTTGCACACATTCAGCAATAACCATGCATATTTCTAAGTCTAAACAGCCTTTCTGTGTTATTTCAAGGCCACCAGCACCACCTGCTGGATGAAGCCATGCAATACATATCCCTGATATGTATTGCATGGTTTTACTGAAGTGATGGCAGGTGGACAAATAGAATAACTTTATTGTCACTTTGAATGTACACTAATTGGCATACATTAAAATGAAATGTCAAGGGTCACCACCTCCAATATACACTACATAAATATGACAAATACAAATAGAGAATGATGCATATATCCACATATATTATACGACACAGAGAAATAACAGTCTAGTTCGGGTTATGTATACATGTGCATGGCAAGAAAAAAGAATCTTGCGAGTTTACCAGATGGATGGCATAGGGAACAAAGCTATTACAGAATCGGGTAGTCCTGATAGAAATACTTCAAAACCTCCTCCCAGAGGGGAGCAACAGAAACAGACTGTGAAGTGGGTGTGTGTGGGGGGTCTCTAACGATGCTCTGAGCACATAGCGCTTATAAGCAGCATCCCGAATACCAGGAAGTGAGCTTCCTATGATCTTCTCGGCTGTCCTTACCACTCTCTGTATGGACTTTCTATCTGAGGCACTGCTGCCACCAAACCAGACAGTGATGCAGTTTGTTAAAATGCTTTCAATCGTGCCTCTGTAAAAAGTGGCCAGGACAGAAAGAGAAAGATGTGCTCTCATCCGACGCAGAAAATGCAGACGCTGGTATGCACGCTTCACTAAGGATGACGTGTGGAGAGACTAGTTCAGATTTTTAAGTTATCTGCACCCCAAGATACTTAATACTGTTGACCACCTCTACAGCTGCATCCTTGACACCCAGCTTTTCATCTCGACCCCAAACCACATCAGTGATGCCCTCGACGTGATGTCCCGTTGCTTGGAAGCGGTCCGGGAATGGATGGGGAGGAACAGGCTTCAACTCAACCCGGACAAGACTGAATGGCTGTACATACCGGCATGTCAGGATATTCAGATTATTCCATCTCTTAATATTGGGGGCGAGTTATTACCCCCTGTAGATAAGGCTCGCAATCTGGGTATCCTCTTAGATTCACAGCTCTCCTTAGAAGATCATATAGGAGCTGTGACTAGAGGGGCCTTCGCCCAGGTTCGTCTGGTGCGCCAGTTGCGACCCTATCTGGACCTGGATACCTTGCGTACAGTCACCCATGCACTTGTGACCTCTCGTCTAGACTACTGCAACGCTCTTTACATGGGGCTGCCCTTGAGAACCACTCGGAAGCTTCAGCTGGTGCAGAGTGCAGCTGCACGAGTTCTTTTGGGGGTCTCCCGATACTCCCATATTACACCTCTGCTCCGTGAGCTGCACTGGCTTCCAGTTGCCTTCCGGGTGAAATTCAAGGTGCTAGTGATGACATACAAAGCCCTACATGGCGTGGGTCCGGATTACCTACGGGAGCACCTACTGCCAGCGTCAACATCCCTCCGTCCTGTGCGCTCCCACAGAGAGGGCCTCCTCAGGGTACCACCGGTCAGAGAATGTCGGCTGGTGACCCCCCAGGGGGAGAGCATTCTTGGTGGGTGCGCCAATCCTTTGGAACCGCTTACCAGCTGAACTCCGGATGGCCCCCGACCTTCGCTCCTTCCGGCGTGATCTAAAAACTTATCTATTCCAACAAGCTGGCCTGGCCTGATGGATTTGGGTTTTAAAATTATTTATCTAATGTATTCTTATTTTATTGCTCTGTACAGCGCCCTGAGTCCTCCGGGAGAAGGGCGGTATATAAATCAAATAAATAAATAAATAAATAAATACTGAGTGGAATATGACCATGTCGACTCTTTCTAAAACCAAGGCAGTCATAGAATGGACTCCACTTGATAAAAAAGCGTCCACGAAAGAGACCTAAAACAAGATGGCTCGATGACATCAGCAATCCTTGCAGGCAATTGGCAAAAGAAAATTCAGGACTGTTTTGGTTGGAAACATGCGGAAGAGGCCTTCATCCTGCAGCGGATAGACAATGGTGATGATGATGATGATGATGATAATGATGACATTTTCCACATGACCATCTCTCTGATGATTTCCAGCCGGAGGCTTATTCAACTTAGTTAGGGGTTGGTTCTGAAGAGAAACAAAACCAGAAAACATTTTTATTTTAATTATTAGATGCCCATTTCTCATTTGAAGAGAACCTACTTTGAAAAAGACTCCTGATCTGGAATGAAAACGGTCTTCAGAGGAAATTCTATGTTAAGCTACTGTAATTTTTAAATACAGGTAGCCCTTGACTTACAACAGTTCATTTAGTGACCGTGCAAAGTTACAATGGCACCGAAAAACCATTTTACACACCGTTGCAGCATCCCCATGGTCACGTGATAAAAATCGGACGCTTGGCAAGCGACTCACATTTATGGCAGGTGCAGTGTCCCAGGGTCATGTGATCTGCTACCTTCTGACAAGCAAAGTCAATGGGGAAGCCAGATTCACTTAACAATCATATTAATTTAACAAGTGCGCTTAACCGATGTGACAAGAAAAATCATAAAATGGGGCAAAACTCACTTAACAAATTTCTCATTTAGCAACATAAATTTTGGGTTCAACTGTAGTCGTAAATAGAGGACTACCTGTAGATTGCTCCAAAGAAAAGGCACTGATTAAGCTTGATCATAATTTCTTGAACGTTTCAAGAATAGGTATTGAAGAATGTTGAAGAATAACTCTCAGTGACAATGACAGTTCCAAGTAGAAAAGGACTGTATTGATATCATTATCCATGAAATGAGTCTAATAATTATCTCTTGCATGATTACAATGATGGAGAGAGAGAAACATGGCAGTCAAAATTTAAGACTATACAGACTGCTACCCATAATGGCTGGATAGAGTGGGCATTGCAATCCAACAACACATTTGGAGGGCACAAATGTATTTTATGTACAGTTCCTGGCAGCCGAGTGGCATATACATTTAATAAATTGTTATCTGTTAACAACAAGGTGAAGTCACTACTGCCTGTTGTGCCATAACTGAATGTACAGGGTAGTGTTTCCTTACTGACCTACTTGTTCAGTGACCACTCAAAGTTGCAACAACACTGAATAGTGATCCTTATGACAGGTCCTCAAAGTTCTGATATCACAAGATGTGATTTGGTTCCTTGACAATCAACTCTCAGAACAGTTACAGCACCCCATGGTCACATGATTGCAATTTGCAAGTTTTCTTGCCAGCAGGAAAAATTGTTAAGTCATTCCTGTAAGTCCGCCCTGTTCTCTCTGCACTCATGTGGTGTGGCACCCTCCTTCTCCCTGCATTCCTGCTTTTGAGAGCCTACATCAGGCCTAACCCCCATCCACCCACTCAGCACTTCTGTATTCCTTACCCACTGCATCCTAATATCCCAGGTATTGGGGTTATGGTAGCAACTGGGACAGCCAGGATTGTCATCACCAAGCAATCTGGCCAGATGACATTATGCTTCACAACCATATCACCTAGTGACAGCAGTCCCAATTGCCTTTGTGACCTGGGGATTATCTATATTTAAGATGAGACCAGAAAACCATTAGAAATGCTTTAATTTGTATTCTTCCATTGAGCAATGAATCAGATTCAATCTCTAAACGGTTTCCTCCAACTCTGTTTCTAATTTATTAGAAAGACTGGTAACTAGCTTGCTAGCTTTCTTAGGAGCTTCCAACAAGTTGGAAGAGAGCAGGGAGGAGCTCCATTAGGGTAACCTGGCTTTGAAATTTCATTTTTCTTCTGAAATAAGATTCTGGACATTGTAAAACTTTTGGGATTCCTTGTAATACTTCTAATATATTTTATCTCGGAATTTAGCATACAAATAGAATGCTGCCTGCACCTCCCACATAATAACCCAAACCTAACAATTGTTAAGAAAGACAAAAAAAAAGTCTACATAGTGGACGTAGCAGTGCCTGGAGACAGTAGAAGAAAAAGAAATGAAGAAGATAACAACATACAAAGTAATGCAAATAGAAATAGAATGACTGTGGCAAAGAAATGCAAAGGTAGTAACAATAGTAATAGGTGCCTTGAATGTAATTCCAAAACATTTGGCGCTCCACTTGAACTCCAACAGCATTGACAAAATCACCATCAATCAATTGCAAAAGGCAGCTTTACCGAGAACGGCTTACATCCTGCAACAATACATTTAACTCCATCAAACATCCACATCTGCCTATCCCACATCCTTGGGAAGACAAAAATGCCAGATCCAGTCTGAACATCTGGCTGACTGTGCAACAAACCATAATATCTATTAATATCTAGTCCCGCCTTAGGCGTGAAAACAGGCTGGGTAACTTTGGGCCAATTACTCTCTCAGACCAACACACCTCATGGGATTGTTATGCAGAAAATAGGAGGAAGGAATATTAGATGTGTTCATTGCCTCAAGTTATTTATAAAAACGATAAAGGTGGGTGGGATTAAAAAAATCTCTAAATAATAAACAAAATTAAACCTTTTCTTCCCAGATTACAGTGGTATTCTAAAGGGGGGGGAAGTGGGCCTTCATTTTAATTTCCCATTTGTGAAAGCCTTCCTGTAGTGCAGGGGTAGGCAACCTTGGTTCTTTTATGACTCATGGACTTCAACTCCCAGAATTCCTGAGTCAGCATAGCTAACTCAGGAATTCTGGGAGTTGAACTCCATAAGTCATAAAAGAACCAAGGTTGCCTACCCATGCTGTAGTGAGAGTTTGACCATCTTCCCCTTCATACACCAATAAGAGGCTTGGATTTAGACCCGAAATCCCTCCTTCCAAGTCCACAAATCCAACCCGGCCGTTCAAGGATTTTGGAAGAAAGGGTGCTCTATGTCTTGTCCTTTTACCACCACCCTTGCCGACTTTAATAGGATTTCATCACTTTTTGTTATTAGCTAATCGGAGCCCTGATGAGCAATTCTATAGTATAGTGTACATTTAGCTGCACGCCTTAGTACTACGGATTATTGTATTGCTTGCTTTGGGGAATTACGAAGAGTGTTGATCACAGGGAAAGGAACCTGGAGGTGCGAGGGACTTGAGAGGTCATCTAGTCCAACCGCTGCTCCACGCTTTTCTCCCAACCATGCTGCTAAAGCCAATAGCGGCAGCACAAGGAAGTTTCAGTGACAATGTATGCAATGGGGGGGGGGGGGGAATGGGACACCGTGCCACTAAGTGGAGCCTTGGTGGAGCAGTGGGCTAATGCCTCCTTAAGTAACACCAGCTGCCTGCAATTAGTGCAGGTTCGCATCCCACCAGGCTCAAGGTTGACTCAGCCTTCCATCCTTCCGAGGTAGGTAAAATGAGGACCCAGATTGTTGGGGGCAATAAGCTGACTTTGTAATAATGCCGCTGGGGGGGCGAAAGCCCTAATAAGCAGGCATATACATAGATGACTCACACCCTGGACGGTATCTCTTTACTCTCCTACCATCCGGTAGGAGATACAGGAATATAGCCAGCCATACCAACAGGCTGAAAAATAGCTTTTATCCGTGGGCTGTTAGGCTTTTAAATGGGACATAATCTTACGCAGAATTGACTTGGGAGGCCAGTGTGTGGTGTAGTTGGCTCACATGGTGTGGTGGGATGGAGGGTTTGTTGTCACTGTGTGTTGGGGGGAGGCTCAGCTAATCTCAATGTACACATGTACTTTGACAATAAAGGTTTATTATTATTATTATTTATTATTATTGCTGAGCACATTGGTTTGTGCTTAAATTGTAAGCCGCCCTGAGTCTTCAGAGAAGGGCGGGATATAAATGGGATAAAAAAAAAATCTTTCGTAACTCTCCTATCTTATTCCAATTAGCCCCCCCCCCCCCGCAAGGGCATAAACCCCGCGCGCTGCTTATCCGACCAATCCGGACTCGAGGCGAAGGCCCCGCCATTTATAACTCCGAAACCCTTTCAGCCGAGCCGCTTTCCGTACAAGGAGCGCGTGCTTTGACAAGCATGACACGCTAGTTCAGGGGTAGGCAACCTTGGATCTTTTATGACTCGTGGACTTCAACTCCCAGAATTCCTGAGCCAGCTGTGCTGGCTCAGGAATTCTGGGAGTTGAAGTCCACGAGTCATAAAAGAGCCAAGGTTGCCTACCCCTGCGCTAGTTTCAAGCAGGTGGGCGCGGACTGATGACGACAACAGAGGTAGGCATAATTAAACTCGGTAGGAAACCTCCGAAAGAGAGGCGAGAGAGAAACTGGAAGAGGTCCCGGCGGGCGGCCCCCACTAAGGTGGGGCCATTATTAAACGGAGCCAATGGCGGAGAAGGATGCTTGTGGGAGAGAGAGAGAGAGCTGAGGGCTTCCGGATAGCGCAAGAAACGTGCCGCACACGCCCTTGGTCGCAAAAGCTCGTCTCCCCGCTCACCCACGCGCCTTCCCGCTTCCCTTTCCGGCTGCTCTGCGCATGTGCGTTGCTGCGACGCTCCGTCAGTCTTTTGCTGCGCCGCATGAGGTAAGTGCTGGTGGCCTGACGCGAGCGGGACGGCGAGCGCGTGCGGCGGCTCCCGTCTTCCGCCCGACCTTTGGCGGGAGGTGGGCGCGGGAAACTCGGAGGCCCTTCTCGGCCGCCGGCCGCGCATTGGCGGCCTTTTTTCGCTTCCCGGCGGCTCGGAGTCCAGCCATGAAGGGGGCGGAAAGTGAAGCCCGGAGGCCCTCTGGCTTTCTTGCGGGTGAGGAGGGCGGGTTTCCTCGCTCGGGTAGCGCCTGCGAAGCGGCGGCGGCGGCGGCAGCAGCACCGAGTGGCCAGAGATTCTTCTCCTCCTCCTCCTCCCGAGGCTCTTCTTTTTCTCTCGCCCGGGAAAGGAACGGAGAAGCTGCCTCTCGAGTCCCGCCCGCGACGCTCTCCTCCCGAGCTGCTTGGCGCGGCTCCACCCAGGTAGGTAGCTCGCAAAAAGAGACTGGACAGCCATTTGCCTGAAAGGTTTCCTGCCTGAGCAGGGGGTTGGACTAGATGACCTCCAAGGTCCCTTCCAACTTTATTATTATTATTATTATCGCTGGCGAGGAACGACTCCGCCTGCTGGGGAAGCTCTCCAGGATATCCACGGGGTCGGGGGCCTTCTCTACCCTCCGCCTTGTCCGCCCCTTTCACCCGGCAAGGCTGCAACCACGTGCTTTCAAAAACCTCTTTCACTTTTAAGTTGGGGCTCTTGATAGCCTGCGGCCTTGGGAATCGATAGAAAAGGCAGATTTATTTATTTATTTATTTATTTATTTATTTATTTATTTATTTATGGGATTTATATCCCGCCCTATCTCCCGAAGGACTCAGGGCGGCTAACAACAAAACATATAATAAGTACAGAAATTAAGATAAAAATAAAATTTTTATCAGTCTCCCCCTCTTCGCCCCTCCCCTGTCCCATTCATCATCATCATCATCAATCCATTAAAACACTCGTACATAAATGCGGAGCAAGGGCGCCTACTTTTCACCTTGGAGCTTTGGATTGAGAAGTTCATTCCTCTTGCTGAAGATCTGCAATTCAAGAATTTTTTTCCAGCGTAGGGTGTGCCCAAAATGCCTGTTAGAAATTTGCAAGTTGTCCTGAGGGCGGTGATCACACCTTGTTGGCCTTCCCAGAATTTCAGGTTTGGTGGTTTAATTCCTCCTAACGCAAAAGGCTTGCTTAGGTCTTGGCATTTTTTAATATTGTCTTCCAACAAGAGTGTTTCGGTCTTCCTTTTAGGAACTGCTTAGGCTCGTCTGGATATTAAGACACCAAAAAAAAGGAGGCGTTTTGCCATACGTGGAAGGAGCAGGCAAGAATGATTGCTGCCAAAATGCAGTCTCTTTTGCATCTGGCTGCAGCTGCTGCCTTCCTTTCTTGCACGTACACAGAGCACACACCCTTGTAGCTTCTGTAGGGTGATGAATCAGGTTTCTTTGTGACAGTTATAATGACAAATAGCTCTGTTTAAGCTACCAGAACTGAATCGCAACGCATTCAACACTAGTGTTGTGGCCAGACTTCAATAAAACCATTGCAGTAATTGTAATCTGGTCTGATTTAGCCATCATTATTAATTGAAATAAGTTTAGTATATTAGTGTCCCAACTGCTTCCTTCCCTCCACTTTTCTCAAGCATTTCAAATGTGGCCTGTGAATAACTGACAAAATAGTTTTGTTTCTTAATTACATAGAGGATATAATCTGAAAAAGCAGCTTTGAAAGATACCTCAAACTGTATTGTTGCCAGACACTCTTATAATTAATAGTTACCGAGCATTGGAAGGCTTTGTTATCGTAGCTATTATATAACAGTGACCACATCTCTTCTTTGGTACCCCATTGGAATTCCACACTGATTTGAAATCATAAGTTTTTCTGTAGCTTTCCCTTTTCTTCCCCCTCATCTAGATAATGCATATTTAAAAGGTATAGAATTCTAATTTAAGCTCTTATCTAAATAGTGAAGAATTGGATGTTTATAGAGGATAGTATACCTAATATACTACTGAGCAAAAAAGTTTGTGAAACACTATATACTAGCTAACATCTATAAGGAGAGAGGAATAAACCCTGCTTATCCTTTGGTGCAGAACACTATGTAGATAATGCATTAGGTTAAAGCATTAGTAGTAATTTTAATAATATCTTTATGAAGAGGCTGAGAACTGTCTCTTGGAAATTGCAGTATTTTCTAGAATTCATTTTGTACTATGGCTGATGAAGTTGACTTCACCACTGGAGATGCTGGTGCTTCTGCCACTTACCCAATGCAATGTTCTGCACTCCGTAAGAATGGATTTGTGGTGCTGAAGGGACGTCCCTGCAAGATTGTGGAAATGTCAACTTCCAAAACTGGCAAGCATGGTCATGCCAAGGTAATCCCAGAGTATAATTTACCTGTTTTACTGCTTTGATGCACAAATAGTCTCTTGTGAATATTAACAATTTGCCACTATTTCACTTTTGCTTAAACTGCATTTGTAGTTGGTTGTCCTTACAAATTGACTCTGACCACCCTGGGTGCTGGGTGCACTAGTATTGTGATGCAATTCATCAAATAAAATTGCATACTATCTTGTTTTTCCAAATAGAACCTATTTAAAGTGAACGAATTCCAAAATGGCACATTGGACTAATTTAAGCATCATATTCTAATTCTGCATATTGTTTTTTTTTAACCAGTTCTCCATGGTCTGTTACTTTCTAAATGTTTGGGGGCTAGAACCTGCAGAATTGCTAGTCAACATGGTCTTTTCTGTGCTTTGTAATAATTGAACTTACATGCCAATAAATGATGGGGAGAATTTGTTTGCACAAGAAGTGAAGGGGTGGAAGAAATCCAAATGCCAGTTTGTAGCATGTTTTCTTTCTACAAATTAGTCTTAAGATTTGAAATATACCTGGATTGAATTAATGAATCTAATTTTACAAGTCAGTTTCAAGTAACTTGAATGAATGTTACCTTTGGAATTTGCAATCTTCTGATAGATTGCACCTTAACAGAATAGTTTGTAGCTAAGGGTTGGATAGTTGACATTTAAATTAACCTTGGGAACTTGCTTCTTCATAAATTACCCCACTTACCCTCCCATTGTGTTGCCTAAGGTCCTGCAATGAATTTGCATTTAAATACTTGATGAACTTTAAGCATTATCTTATATGCAAAACTTTAACACAACTGTTATGTATAATGCAAACACCTGCTAATATTTTTGAGCTTTTGGGAAAACAGATCTAAAATATGCATAGTACAAAACATCAAGTTTATGACATTTTAATTAATGATAACATTAGATATGAAACAGGTCTTTACAAGTGTTACTTATATTCATAATACTGCAGAATCTGTATTGAAACACATGTTCATAGCTAGTTTGTTTCCCCTCAATTTTTTAAAAGAGATGTTATGTGGGAGGATCTGAATAAATATAAGAAAATGTGAAATACAATATTCTTGGTAACCTAATTACATGATTATGAATGTTTTCTAAATAGGTTCATTTAGTTGGTATTGATGTGTTCACTGGCAAAAAGTATGAAGATATATGCCCTTCCACTCACAATATGGATGTTCCAAATATCAAGAGGAATGATTACCAGGTAAATGTCTCTGCATCTAGGCTTTCCTTGGACCTTGCTGTCTAGATGTGTACAAAATGGAAGCCTCATCTTGGGGAACCTGGTCTAAATTGAGATGGACCTCCATATACTTAGGCTGACCAGTTGTTACTTTGTGGTGCTTAAACTGATTCATGGATACCTAGATTTGCAACAGTTTATTCTTAATGGGGTTATTCAGAGTTTAATATTGTGTAGTATCAATTATCTGTCATTACAGGATCCTAAAAGGTCTCATTACATTTGTTGCCATATTCTGGATTGTATGATTCCTATGTTTCTAGAAAGGATATATGGATAATCCTCAACTCATGACCATAATTGAGCCCAAATTTTCTGTTGCTAAGTGAGATATTTGTTAAGTGATTCTTATCCTGTTTTACAACATTTCTTGCCATGGCGATGCTGCAACGGTTAAACGTGAAAATGGGCATAAGTCACTTTTTTCAGTGCCATTGTAATTTTGAATGGTCACTAAATGAATCATTGTAAATCGAGGACTACCTGTACATGTGAGTAAGTAGTAATAGTAATCAAATGGCTTTCCTCTTGCTGGGTCCTAGCTGATTATAAGTATTTCATTTCTTTCCAGTCTCCAGTTACCATTGAATAATAAAATTATGTTGCATTATCCATGGTATAATACTACCACATTTCCCTTTATATCTGTTGTAAATGTGTACAAAACCACCTATTCCAGCCAGATTGGTATTATTTGGACAAGTGGAATATTTCAAAATTCTCCAATTGTGGAATGGTATTATCCATCTTAGAATATTGCCAGATGGTACCAAGATTCCTAAAAATCCAAAACCTTTGGATAAATCTTGGTTTGAATTAACATTAATAGTTTTTAAAATGAACAATAAAGAATACATTCTTTTTGTCTTCCCTTTTCTGAAACCATACTTTAGTTCTTTAAAATATATGGGCTTAAAAATTGGTTTGAGAAATGGCAACATTGAAAAATATGTTGTGAGGATATTTTAACTTCACAGGTCATTCTGATAACTTCAGGATAGGCATTCTTAAAAAGGAAAAACATACAAGTTTTATTTTCAAAGCGGTGGTTCTATAATTAATCCCCATTTTAATTAAGAATGTAATTGAATAAAATGTTTTATACTTGCAGCTAATCTGTATACAGGATGGCTACCTTTCTTTGCTGACAGAAAGCGGAGAAGTTCGGGAAGATCTGAAAGTCCCAGAAGGTGAATTAGGCAAAGAAATAGAAGGAAAATACAATGCAGGGGAAGATTTCCAGGTAAGGAAGCCCATTTAACTCTCTTGATAGTGATGTCAACTATTGTAAGAGCGTTTCTGATACCTTTTCTTTTCCTTCATGAATAATAGTTTTTTTCTCTCTCTAAAGCAAAGGAAGTACTTTCTAGAATCCAAGTGTATTTTTTATTTTTTATATGTTAAATTTTTATGCCATTCATCTCCCCACAAGGTGACTCTGGGCAGTTTACAAGTTATAAAACAAGTAAAATAATTAAAACATTAAAAACTACACAGATTAAAATGTCAAAAATATTGTTAGGTTTGAGTTAGGTGTGTTTCTGTCTTTGCACTCATGTTCTAAGTGCAGGTTGCCAATGTGTGCTCTATGCTTAACAATGAACATGAATTTTAACTATAGCTAGGAATGCTTAAAATACATTATTGTTGTTTTTCCACATTATTTTGATTATCCATGATTAAGAGAACATTTCAATGCACCGTTAATGAACAAAGCGAAATTAGCTGGATTCACATCCACAAAATCATAAACCCTGATTTTTAAGCTCCTCTGCTTGGATTCATATACAATAGTCCATAAATAAATAAACCACATTTTTGCTTAGTGCGCTGTCCTAGCTTTTCTTATATTTATGGGAAACCAATGATTTGCCCAACAATTAGCTGTAGGAATAGTAATTTCAAGACTAATAACATAGCAAACTACCATAGATGTATTAAATGATATGATAATATAATGGAATTGTAGAACCTAACAAAATTCTTTTTTTCATTTCTGTAGGTGTCAGTCATGTCTGCAATGAGTGAAGAATGTGCTGTAGCCATAAAACCTTGCAAATAGGACCACCTGGATTAAACAGTTGCTAAAGTACCAGCAACTGCAAATCTTGTATTTTAGTTCTGATTATCACCAAAGCTATAACCTTCACTAGCAACCTCGTGTCTTTGTTTGAAAATAGTGCTGACTGATGTTGCAAGCAGTTTGGCAATATTAAAATTGCTGAAATTCAAGTGCTTACAGGAATGGCAAGGCAGTCAAAACTGTCATTTTAGATCATGAGGTATTCAAAAGTAGTATGCTTTGCTCAAATGAGACTGTACAGCAGTGCCAATACCAAGGTAGTACTCAGTTTGAGTTTACTTACATTTTAAAGAAACGAAAGTAATTTTGTTTTAAAACCTTAAACATGGTAAAATGTGGCTTGCACTGAATTGTGAAGCATAACTGAGCTAGAGACAATGGAACTCACGTGATCAAAATGCCAGTGCTGATGGCTGTGTGCAGCAAACTGTAGTTTTGCTGGCTTGCTCTTAATTGGTCACAATTTCCTGTGATGTAAACATCCAGAACGCTGGATGCTTTCATACTCTGGTTAATAGTGCACAAATGTTGGAGCAGGGTAGAAAGGAAAAAGATTCACTAGAGGCCTTTGTTTTCAATGTAGAGTTCAGCCACTTCCAGTTTTTGAAAAAAGGCAATGCCTGAAGAGTTACAGTATTTGATTTGGCTTTTAACTCTTTTTAGGTTTATGGCAGAAGTAAACTTTTTTTTAGGAATTGGGGCAAACCTGCATGTATCAATGGCCTGAAGGCTAAATTTCAACCCTGTGTCACTGAACAGAATTTGAGCCATGGATTGTCTTGTAGAGTTTATAAAGAACTACAATAGCGCACTCTGTCAAATACATGAACCTCTGGATTATACTAGAACTGACCTGATTCAAAGTCTACTTGAGAAGGATTGGTTACACTGCTTAGGCAAATGCCTGATTACTAGTCAACCTATTATCCATATGATCTTTGCTTGCAAGATCATGTTTCAGCTTGATTAGCATTTGGGGAAAACCTAATTACTTAAATTTGCCTTACATTTTGGTAAATGACTAACTTGAACTAGTGACTAGATTCTTAAAACATGCTTAGTTCATTGGCAGTTTTTTGGGGGGAGGGGAATAGCAAATAGGATTTTGAGCTTAAGTTAGTAGAATTGCCCTTAAGCGGTACAGCTAGAGTAGAAGGAAAATAAACTGCATCTGGATCTTTATAAGCTCTAGATTTAACTAAGCAGGTATCTATGCAGAACGGGCACAATACAACTTAATTTGGCAATAAACACTTGAAAAAAAGCACAGTCTTATAATGGTAAATAACTACATGTTTCAAGATCTAGGGCTACTAGGAAGCTGAAGGATTCTAGCGTATTGTTAAAAGTTTAATCATGTGAGTGTTCCTTAATACTGTATTGTCAATATCCATAATAGGAATGGAAGTCACAGTTTGAAATGTGGATTTCCATTCGCTAGTATCATTTGTGATGATCATTTGTCTAACAGTTATCTATTGTGCCTGAGCAGCTGAGAATACTGAAGTCATAATTTTAAGGAGTCCTGCTAGTATCTCCCTAGTGGTATCATCTTTTAGGAATTTATTACCAGAAGTACCTACTCCTGAAGGTGGTACTTAAACTTCAAATTAATTCCTAGCAGTCTGAAACCACAAGTTACATAAGGTTAGATCAGGAAGAAATACAACATCTATTAGGTAGATCTTATGTAGGACACCGGTAAAACTACAGTATTTCCAATAAGCTAATAGCAAAGCCATTTCTCTTGTAGAGGTTAATTGTCTACAAACCCACTAAGTTTACAATAAACTTTGCTATTGAAACAATGCTATATATTTCAGGTTCTTTAAGCTATTTCAGGGCCATCATGTTCTATGAATCCATGTTTAGATTGTTGTTTTTTTTACTTTTCAGCTGAAACCAATCACATTTAATTTTCAAGAGCAGGGTCAAAATCTTATAAGCTGAGGGCCAAAATTAAGTCTGAAATAGTCCTGTTGTCAGTTTGTTGTGATCTAAGCTATTTGCTTGGGGTCCATTATCTTTTGTTCATTGGACTGCAGATTTTTTTTTCCTTAGATGTTAGGGATTCTTTTCTTAAAACCCCAATTTACCTCTTGATGTCTTTGTTGTCTTGCATCTGTGTGCAACGAAACCACTGCTAGTTGAGCCATGACTTGAGTGTATTCTTCTCAGGGCTGCTCTTGTGAAGATGTGAAAGAGCTTAAGTTGATTATTTTAACAAAGCTGCTTAAAAGTTGTAACAGGGTTTTGTATTGCATAAATTTATAGCATGCCTAGGACACAAGTAAAATTTAGTATATTGAATTAAAGGAGTCAAACATTGTGATCCATCTACCCTGTAAGTTAGGTGACATGTTTGACAACAGTAAGCTTTATATGTTGGAATGCTGACTACATCTGGGAATTTTAACGGAATAAGCTGTGTTAATTTTTTTTATGTAAACAGCAAGATTCTTGTCTGTTACTATTAAAAGTTTTCACAGTATAATTAGAGTCATTGATCTTTGTGGTGTTTAGATAGATTGTGGTACTGTACTTGTAGAATTCTGGGCTTTCACATTCAGTGACTGTTACATTAAAAGTCATATTGTTTTAAATTAAATGGGGGGAGGTTTTGTATTTGTCACAATAGGAAGCTCCCATAAGTATGCAATTATACCTACTGGCAAGTAATGTATGCAAAGTCCATTATATAAGAGTGCCCTTGACTTTAAAAGCAAAACTTGAAAGGTTTGTACTTTTTCTGCATTTCTGTAATAGTGAAGTATTCATATGTTTAAGAGTTCTTGGCTTTTAATGACTTGTTTTAACAAAATGGTTGAATTATTTGACTCACAGTAACAAAAAATAAAGTTTAAACTTAAAGTCTATTTTTATTGTCTCTTCTATATTTCCTGTTCACCAGAGTCATGTCTTCTCCAGCAAATTGGAGAGGAGACTATTTCATTTCCTTGCGCTTCAGCAAATGCTTCTGTGCTATAGTTCTTTTATTTAACATCAATGATCTCCATGCCTACGGTTTAAGAAAAAATACTGCCGGGAGCTTTGATATGCCTACATATCTTGAAGGGGATAGTGTTTTTATTTTGCCCTGTTGGTCTCCACTTGAAAATATTTTTGGTGGATGCCTACTCCTAGGATGAGTAACTGACACAGCAATTTCTCCATTTGTATCCTATCTGTTTGACCATGTCCAGATGGTGACCAAAATCTTTGGCAATGTTTTTTCAGCCCTTCCCAGCCTCATGAGTTTCAGTAAAACTTTTCCGAGTTCTGTAAAAATATCTCTTGAATGGGGCATGATTGCCTCCTACAAACGATGAGCAGATTGCCAATTTTAACGTGTAGTTTTTAAAGGGAAGGCTCGTCAAACTGAAGTTCTGATTATCATGTATTTGATTAATTAGCTGATTACCTCATTAAGTGGTTCATCCTATGGCTTCACATAATTTTTCTGTTGAGTGAATTTGGCTCAAGACAAAACAGTATCCTGGATATTGGAATTTTTTTTAACCAGAATCTCATACTAAGATAGCTTAATCATATTTTAGGTTCATTGCCACAGGATTATAGTTCTTCTAGACTTGGTCCAACCAGTACACCTTGGCCAAATCTAAAATATCTCATTCCCTTAAGTGCCAAAGTAGGCAGCTGAATGGAAAGTTTCCTGAGACTTTTCAAATTAATTTAGCAAACCTGCTTTAACTGGGTAAGTGCGGCATAGTGCTAAAACTGCAAAAATGCTGCTAATTAATTTGTCTGTTGAATGTCAGAGTGCTCGGCTCCCCCAATCGAAACTTTGGAGGTATTGAAATGCAAATTTAAATCCCACGAATGGAGTAAAGGCAGGGGTCTTCAAACTTGGCCCTTTTATGATTTGTGGACTTCAACTCCCAGAATTCCTCAGCCAGCATGCCTGGCTGAGGAATTCTGGGAGTTGAAGTCCACAAGTCATAAAAGGGCCAAGTTTGAAGACCCCTGGAGTAAAGGGGTTGTTACTTCCCGTTTTGTTTTGTTTTTTTCCTGGCTCTATTCTGAGCTGGCGGCGCCTCTCCGCCAAGAGTTGCGCACCCCTTATTTTAAATTCTCAATTTTTTTTTTTAAAAAAAGAAAGCTTGTTGGCATATTTATTACAAAACAGTAGTGCATTTCTGTCTTTGCACTTCTGTTTGACACAAAACGTTATTTTCTCATTCGCGCTCAGCTGGGAACCAGTCGTCGTAGGAAACGCTCAAACCATTCTGTACAGCATTCTGTACAGAACAAATGAGTGGCGTTAAGAAATAATTGAAGTCAGGCAGATGTTTGGGAAGCGCCAGTTTGCCGATTAACAGCCGCCGGTTGGTAATCTTAGAACCCCGGAAACTGCACTCCCAACACGTGTGCACAGAGCTCTTACCCGGCATGCCTTGCTTCTCATGGAAGCCCCAACCGGAATCAAAGGGAGCTGCGCTTTCTAGATGCGCCCACAGTCTTCCCTTGGGCGCGTGCGGCACGCCTTACGTAGATTGCGTCACAGGCGGGTGGGTATAAAAGAAGGGGCCGTGCTGAGCGCTCGCTCTTTCCGAAATCCGAAGGTTTGGCCGCTATGGCGCCGGTGAGCGGTCGTTGACAGGGCGAGGCGGCGCGGGTTGTTTCAAGGGAAGGGGGCCGACCTCGAAACCTTGCGGGGTGGCTGTGGCCTCGGTCCTTCGTGCTCTCGTTGAGAGTTGGGGAGAAGCTGCTCCGAGAGGGAGGCTGCACTGGCAAAGAGTGGACGGTTCAGCCTGTTCCTGCGTGGGTTGCCTTGCGAAGGGCTTTCCTTAGGCCAGGGGTCTTCAAACGTGGCCCTCTTATGACTTGTGGACTTCAACTCCCAGAATTCCTCAGCCAGCATGCCTGTCTGAGGAATTCTGGGAGTTGAAGTCCACAAGTCATAAGTTTGAAGACCCGTGCCTTAGGCCTTCTTGGGGAGGAGGGAACGGAGGGGCAGTAGCCAAGGCAGTGATGAAATAAGTATCTGGATTAATGATGGTTGCTTTGGGGGGGGGAGAGGTATCCCAATGATCCTGTAGATCAGTGTTTCTCAATTTCAGTCCCCTTGCAGTGGATGGGCTTTGATTCCCAGAATTGCCCAGCCAGCTGTGGATAGAGATTAAATAAAAACCTGTGATCAATCCATTGTGTGTTGGTTTTCAGTGCATCTCAATCCAGCCCATGGCAGGATTCCAGATTAGGAAAGGCCCTCTTACAGAATATTTAGGCCTTGAAATTGTCGAGATAAAAATAGGTTCTAACTTAAGGGATGTGTTCGGGTTTCTTTCAGCAAAAAGACAAGCTGAAAAAAACAGCTTGCAAATATAACCTTGATCTCACCCATCCTGTGGAAGATGGCATATTTGACTCTGGAAACTTTGTAAGTAGTTCTTAATTCTTACGTATCTAAAGAGCTATATATATAGTAGAGTAGTAGTGAAGCTTAAGTGTTCAGGAAGGTGGACAATTTTCATGGTTGCAGTTTCTTTTAAGAGAGAGAAATTAGGCATATTTAATTTCAGCCAAACAAATGTGGAAAACAATTTTGGCTGTGAGAAATCTTTCCCTGAAAAGATAATTAAGTTTAATTCTGTGTTATTAAATATATTTTTCATCTAGTTTAGTCCTTTAGCCACCAGATATTTATTTATTTATTTATTTATTTATTTATTTATTTATTTATTTATTTATTTATTTATTTATTTATTTATTTATTTAAATTCCATTTATATCCCGCCCTTCTCCGAAGACTCAGGGCAGCTTACAAACTTAGCAGTAGCCTTCATTCTACAGGGAGTGCAGAATTATTAGGCAAGTTGTATTTTTGAGGATTAATTTTATTATTGAACAACAACCATGTTCTCAATGAACCCAAAAAACTCATTAATATCAAAGCTGAATATTTTTGGAAGTAGTTTTTAGTTTGTTTTTAGTTATAGCTATTTTAGGGGGATATCTGTGTGTGCAGGTGACTATTACTGTGCATAATTATTAGGCAACTTAACAAAAAACAAATATATACCCATTTCAATTATTTATTTTTACCAGTGAAACCAATATAACATCTCAACATTCACAAATATACATTTCTGACATTCAAAAACATAACAAAAACAAATCAGTGACCAATATAGCCACCTTTCTTTGCAAGGACACTCAAACGCCTGCCATCCATGGATTCTGTCAGTGTTTTGATCTGTTCACCATCAACATTGCGTGCAGCAGCAACCACAGCCTCCCAGACACTGTTCAGAGAGGTGTACTGTTTTCCCTCCTTGTAAATCTCACATTTGATGATGGACCACAGGTTCTCAATGGGGTTCAGATCAGGTGAACAAGGAGGCCATGTCATTAGATTTCCTGCTTTTATACCCTTTCTTGCCAGCCACGCTGTGAAGTACTTAGACGCGTGTGATGGAGCATTGTCCTGCATGAAAATCATGTTTTTCTTGAAGGATGCAGACTTCTTCCTGTACCACTGCTTGAAGAAGGTGTCTTCCAGAAACTGGCAGTAGGACTGGGAGTTGAGCTTGACTCCATCCTCAACCCGAAAAGGCCCCACAAGCTCATCTTTGATGATACCAGCCCAAACCAGTACTCCACCTCCACCTTGCTGGCGTCTGAGTCGGACTGGAGCTCTCTGCCCTTTACCAATCCAGCCACGGGCCCATCCATCTGGCCCATCAAGACTCACTCTCATTTCATCAGTCCATAAAACCTTAGAAAAATCAGTCTTGAGATATTTCTTGGCCCAGTCTTGAGGTTTCAGCTTGTGTGTCTTGTTCAGTGGTGGTCGTCTTTCAGCCTTTCTTACCTTGGCCATGTCTCTGAGTATTGCACACCTTGTGCTTTTGGGCACTCCAGTGATGTTGCAGCTCTGAAATATGGCCAAACTGGTGGCAAGTGGCATCTTGGCAGCTGCACGCTTGACTTTTCTCAGTTCATGGGCAGTTATTTTGCGCCTTGGTTTCTCCACACGCTTCTTGTGACCCTGTTGACTATTTTGAATGAAACGCTTGATTGTTCGATGATCACGCTTCAGAAGCTTTGCAATTTTAAGAGTGCTGCATCCCTCTGCAAGATATCTCACTATTTTTGACTTTTCTGAGCCTGTCAAGTCCTTCTTTTGACCCATTTTGCCAAAGGAAAGGAAGTTGCCTAATAATTATGCACACCTGATACAGGGTGTTGATGTCATTAGACCACACCCCTTCTCATTACAGAGATGCACATCACCTAATATGCTTAATTGGTAGTAGGCTTTCGAGCCTATACAGCTTGGAGTAAGACAACATGCATAAAGAGGATGATGTGGTCAAAATACTCATTTGCCTAATAATTCTGCACTCCCTGTATGTATATGCCTGCTTATTAGGGCTTTTTCACACATATATTGCATAGCTGTATAATTTGGTATCAGAAATCTTGCATATGGAAATAGCATGTATTATGTTAAGTTTCTTGGGTAGGATTAATTTTAATAAAAGATGCTTCATGGGGAGGTGCTTGTATGGTATAATTATTTTCAGTGAGTGTAAATAACAAATGTTGGCTGGCTAGGGTTCCTTCCCTAGACCCACACCTAGGGCACCATTCCCTAGTGTTGTCTTTTGTTTTTATTAGGAACAGTTCCTGAATGAGAGAATTAAAGTCAATGGAAAAACAGGAAACCTGGGAAATGTAGTTCACATTGAACGCTTTAAAAATAAAATCACAGTAACTTCAGAAAAGCAGTTCTCAAAAAGGTTGGTTTTCTTTAATGTTGTATTGCAACTTTTCTTTAGCTCCTTGCATTATCATTAATTTTAAATATATTGCAAAATATATTGCATTAGATGGCAAGTTTAATGGAAAGACCCTGTAACAATTGGACTTGCCATTTTACCTGATATATTTCTACATAAGATCCTTACTACTGGGTCTTGTTCTTTTGTTGGAAGAGGAGTGTAGGGAGGAATTATGCACATAGCATTGCAGTTTGGAAGTTCTTCGTATCATTCCCAACCATCCCACAACACTCTTGCAAGGTTTAAAGTAAATAAGGGCTGGAGTGTATTTTTGATATCTTGAAATGAGTTTACAGTTGAATTCAGTTTCACAGTCTTCCTGTTTGGCTTGATTAAATTAGAGTGAACTCGACAGATAACTGCTAAGGTTACTTTCTCAAAATTTTTGTCTGCTTTTTTTTGCTTTCTAATTAGTAGATTCTCAAATGAAGTATTGTACCTAAATCACTTTCTCCATATGGTTAAAGGTACCTTAAATATCTCACAAAGAAGTACCTCAAGAAGCACAATCTCCGTGACTGGTTGCGAGTGGTCGCATCCGACAAGGAGACCTATGAGCTGCGTTATTTCCAGATCAGTCATGATGATGAAGGGTCTGAAGCTGAAGAATAAAGAACTTTTAAATAGAGCATCATGTTCCTTGAATGAACAGAGTATATACACGATCAACTATTTATGAGCATGCATTAATTTATTACCAAACAGATCTTGTATGCTAGTTTAAATCTCCTGTCATCTCTGAGATATATTTTAAAAGTGTCATTAAATGGCTATTCTGAGAGATTATTATTTTTTGTCTAAGGCTGAGTTGTGTGTGTTTCATTGGGCATATCTGGAAAAATCTTATTTTTGTACCGTATAATAGGAACGTTCAATAATGTGTATAATGGGCTATTTTCTAATTAAATCCCCAAGTAAAACTGCCAATTTTCTTTTTCTTTTAAAGGAGATGTGTCTCCGAATGTCATTTTAATGGCAAAGGAAGAACCTGTGTATACGTCAGTCTGCAACCAAGGGGGGGAGGGGAGAAGAAGGAACGGATGGTTCTATGTCAGTGGCAGCTGTGCGTGCAAGCACACACGGCTCCATTCGCACAAGTGGATGCATGCTTGCACAAATGGAACTTTGCACGTGAGTGCAAGTGCCTGCCACTTCTGCAAATGGAGCTTTGTGAGCGGCCATTTGTGCAAGTGGAGCTGTGGGCAAGCGCTTGCATGGTCCGGTTCCAAACAGGTTGGGGACCCCTGGTGTATAGAAATGGGATCAACATGACCATGCTGGTTTGGGATTAAGGAAGCTGTGATAGTCTTAATACATTACATGAAGGGCTATTTGGCAATAGCCAGCTTTGTTAAACCACATCTGATAATCAGAAAAGCATGTCTGATTAAGCGTAAAATGGACTATAGTCACCTTGCTTGCCATCTCAAGATTTTAAGATAATTTGAATCCTGTGAAAGTTATTTTTCTTAATCCTTTTTTATTATTTTGCTTAAACCCAGGCATCCTCTAATCCCTTTTTAGATTGGTCCAAAAGGGCCCTTAAGGAACCTAATCTTTTGGTTCCATATTTCTATATCCCATATTTTAATCCTTTTCACCTCTATTCCATTAATATGTGTGTGTGAATGTGCTTGCAATTTTTTTTTCTACAAAACATTATGTAATTGAAGGAAACAAAACAGCAGCAGAGTAACATACCCAATTTTATGATACCCTCTTCACCCACCAAGGAGGTCTGCTAATGAGAAAGGCAGTCTGAAATAAAGCATGCTCAAGCTAATTATTTTTGGGTGGCACGCTGAATCACAAACTGGTCAGCGTATTTTTCAAGCAAGTTGTGTACATGTAGGAAAATGGATTTGCTTAAAGTAATGTACTGGGAAAGCAGTTTGCTAACAGTTTCAAAATGTAAGGGTAGGTATAACACATTTTTTCAGAATGTGGTATTTTGAGTTTTTGCTCCCATTTTTTGTAAACTGTTACTATAATACCGTTCCTATTTCAGGGGTCTCAGCCACATTAATAGTCACCGGCCTTTTTCACCTGGTGACTCTGCTTGAAATTTGAAGAAACTGATGGGTGCTGTCAGTGATGTTACCTATTTTCAAAACTAGTGAGAGTATATCATTTGACCCTGAATTTAATATATCACATTAAGGATCACTCCCAGGTATATGGGTCTCTTTCCCATCCCTGTGTTACAAGCCCATGATATTGTGTTGTCATTTCTTGAATATACTGTATGTACACATCCTAACTTCTTTCCTGGCAGAATGTTCTCCAGCATTCCCAAGTTCTCACAATAGTTTCAACTTACACAGCCCCAGCGTATCCTTTCCTGAACTTCCTTTGCCTTGCCTTTCAACTTGGTACAACTGCCTTATTTCCACCCTAACCTCCCCTTTTCCTAGAGCAGCATTGAGCCTTCCAGTTTGAGGAGGGGGCAGGTCAAGAGCTCTGCACTGAAGCACTGGGTCTCACTTGCTCCAATCTTCCTCCTCCTGATGGCCCCAGGACTTTGCAGTAAGTCAGTATGGTAGATCAGCTGTTCTGAAGGACAGCTTAATGAACATCCAATACCATTTGTAGCCAGAGGGAGGAGCTTCAGGCCACATCATGCTACTGCATATTAATGTAGCTGAGTAGTCTGCTTACCGATCACTTATTGGGAACTATTTGAAATCACATGATTGCCATTTGCAACCTTCACTGCTAGCTTGTGATAGCCAGTGGGAAGTCTTAAGCTGCAGTCACATGACATGATTAATTTACCTGTAAGGTAAAGGTTCCCCCGCACATGTGTGCTAGTCGTTTCCGACTCTAGGGGCCGGTGCTCATTTCCATTTCAAAGCCGAAGAGTCAGCGCTTGTCTGAGGACGTCTCCGTGGTCATGTGGCCGGCATGACTAGACACCAAAGGCGCATGGAACGCTGTTACCTTCCCACCGCAGTGGTCCCTATTTTTCTACGTGCTTTCGAACTGCTAGGTTGGCAGAAGCTAGGACAAGTAACAGGCGCTCACTCTGTTACGCGGCACTCGGGATTCGACCCGCCAAACTGCTGACCTTCTGATCGACAAATTCAGCGTCCTAACCCACTGAGCCACCGCGTCCCTTCTAATTTACCTGTGGTGATTTGATTAATGGCCACAGCTGGAACTGATGTTATATAAGTCAGCACAGTGACAGAGTTGCTATTCCTGTCAATAAAAAGTCAGTAAAATGATGGCTACCTATACACAAATATTAATTATAGTAGTATTTCTCATTCTTGGCCAATTTAAGATATGGGGACTTCAGCTGCTAGAATTCTCTAGCCAGCATTGCTGGATCCCTTAAATCAACCAGCCTATTCATCATTTACTGATGGTGGCTGAACACTTACTATTTACAAATTGATTCATTTTATATCAATCAGAATAGAACTGGAAGGGACCTTGGAGGTCTTCTAGTCCAACCCCCTGCTCAAGCAGGAGTCCCTATATCATTTCAGATAGGTCCAATCTTTTCATAAAAATGTCCAGTGATGAAGCACCCATAGCTACTAAAGGCAAGCTCTTCCACTGGTTAATTGTCCTCACCATTAGGAAGCTTCTCCTTAATTCCAGGTTGTTTCTCTCTGAGTACTTTCCATCCATTGATTCTTGTCTTGCCCTTTAGTGCTTTGGGAAATAATTTGACACCCTCTTCTTTGTGGCAGCCCCTCAAATAGTACAGTACTGTTATTATGTTACCACCTAGTTTTTATTTTCTTTAGACTAGCCATACCCAATTCCTGCAACTGCTCTTTGTATGTTCTTGTCTCCCGGTCCTTGATCATTTTAGTTGCTCTTCTTTATTTGTTTGGGGATTTTTCTGCTATTCACCAACTCTTTATATTTTTCATCTAGCACATTGGTTCAGTAGGATGCAAACATTTTCACATTAATTACCTCTGTTGCACATAACAACAATCTGACACAATCTGCGCAGGAAGAGGCAAATAGCAATGTAACATGATGGTAGAGACCTAAAGCAGGCAAATGAGCTGCCACGTGGAATGCCAGCAATGCATTTTCTGTTTGTTTTTAATAGCCGCTGGATTTACTTCCACACAGAATGGAGAGAACAGTAGTGAATAGGTTTCCTGAGGTCTCATAAAAGCACCAGCAGTACAAATACTACAGATGAATGAATCGGGCCATTTCCAGTCCGTGTCAGTTTTCTATCTATCAGTTGTCAGCCACAATTCCATCCCATTTCGGTGGTCTGTTACGTTTTTATAGTTGCATATAGGTAGTCCTCAACTTATGGCCATTTGTTTAGAGACCATATGAAGTTATGACGGCACTGACGAAAGCGACTTCTAACCAGACTTCGCACTTACGACCATTTGCGACCTTCCAAGCCAGCCTCCCAGCAAGCAAAACCGGAGTTGCTTAGTGACTGTGTGATTTGCTTAATCACAGTCCCCATGATGACTCATTTAATGACTGCATTGCTTAGCTACAGAAGTTCTGTTCCCAACTGTGGTGGAAAGTCTCAAGGACTATCAGTACCCTCCTTGGAGTATGCCTATTGCGGTTCAACATACCAGGATTTGTCAGCAGGTGGCAGCACCGGGCCAACATTGAATTTAGAAATTATGCTCAGGCTTGATTAGCTGTTTGAGGGAAAACTTGTATTTCTAGAGCTGAAGACTGGATAATGAAACTGTGGGGGGGGTGTCCACAGGGGTCCCCTGGAAGTGGCAGATAATCTTCAGATGGATACAGGTAGTCCTTGACTTACGATCACAACTGAGCCCAAAATTTCTGTTGCTAACCAAGGCAGTTAAATGAGTTTTGCCCCATTTTAAGACCTTTCTTGCCATAGTTGTTAAGTGAATCACTGCTACTAGTAACACAATTGTTAAGTGAATCTGGCTTCCCCATTGACTTTGCTTGTCAGAAGGTCACAAAAGGGGATCATATGCCCCCGGGACGCTGCAGTCCTCATATGCCATTTGCCAATTGTCTTAAATTTTGATCATTTTAACCGCGGAGATACTGCAAGGGTTGTAAGTGTGAAAAAGGGTCATACGTCACTTTTTCAGTCCTGTTGTAACCTTTAACGGTCACTAAATGAACAGTTGTGAGGACTCTGAGCAATTCCATATGATGGGAGCCTTTTTTCTGCCAGTGGTCTGATAGCAAGGACTTTGCTTCAAGCATCATTGCCGCAATCTGCTCAGCAATCATTTTCTTGCTTTCACACAGTGCTCCAGGCATGCTCAATTTGGGGAAATCAAATTAACAGCTGGATTCAGTCAAGAGTGCCAGCTCACTCCCCCCCAAAAAAAGCTGGTTCGGGAACTCTCAGAAGGTCAATTGGGATTTTAAAAGCCCCCAGATTTCCAGATGACAATTACCAGCCCTAGAGCCAAGTGCTTTGTTATCTTTGTAGGGAGCTCCACATTGTGAAATGTTGGGTGTTATTTCTGAAATTCCACTCTTCCCCATGCACGCCTCCTTTTCAATATTCAGCTAATCTGTGTGTTCAAAACTGAGCCAGCCGTTGAAAACTCCCTGAACAAGTTATCAACTTGGACAAAATAGGCTTTTTTTTCCAAACCACAACAACGTCCTCATCAAGCAACATTTGTCTAGGGCACAGAGAATTGTGGCTTTAAGCATACTGTATATCGCTGCTTCTGCTGATAGGGTTTATTTGCAAAGCTGCCAATTTTTCAGTCTCCCGCTTTAAATGTTCCTAAAGCAATATTCTAAAGGAAGCGTTAATTGTTTCCTGAGTCCACCCTGAGCCCAGAAAGATAACTGAGTGGAATTTTTCAAATCCTGGCATCAGAATACATGACGGTTTTACATAGTGTCAGATGGAATGATTAGCACTGCCAGGTGGATTTGGAAGAAAATCAGCAGATAAATACCAATCATCAAACTCTTTAGCTGGATTTTTGAAGTTAGCAGTACCGGTGGCACATGCAAGCAAAAACTTCCCCAATTATGAAAGCAGCAGCTGTATTGACTGTTCCAGATAGATGGGATCACCTCAACTATAACTTTATTGTATAGCTTTTCTTTGGTTTCATATTTGAATTCACTTGTTTTATTTTTATATTATTTTAAATGGTTAGTCCGATGCCCAGAGTCAGGCCCAGAGAGTCAGAGGGTTTTCATGGGTTGATTTCACCTTCATGGCATTCAGCCTCTATTTTGATCCAGGAATAAATGAACATCACGTTTGAGAGGGTCTTGCAATCTTTGAGCCAGCAAGATAGACTTTCCAAATTGTACAAAGTGTCAATGCATTGACTGATGTACTTCTGGCTTACACTTCTCATGACTTATGAAAATTGATGACTTTGACCTCTCTCTCAAGAAAGCAGTCAAACACGAGAGAAACTTTAGCTCTGTTTGTGTCATATTTGTTACAAGGGGTAGCCTCTAGATGTCTTGCAGCTTACCAGACGTGGACTAAGTTCACACAGCATGATTGATTTGGTTTCTTAATTAGCTTACATTCTGGATTTGCACAGTACACTGAACTCTAACTAAAAAATGTGGATTCATACCAATATGGTCAGAAAAACTATGAAGATGAGACTATCCAAGCTTAGCATGTTGCATGAGTGCATCTTTTAGGACCACATTTGCCCTGATTAAGTATGTTATATGCACACAGCCACAAAATTCCTCAATGTTTTTAGGTAGTCTGAGGAGTCAGTGATACTATACATTTAGAGCAGCGACTACAACCTTTACTATACTCCACACCCCTAGAACGCTTCTGATATATTCTCGCACCCCTTACAAAAGTTCAAAATAACGGCAACGAATTATGCAAATACGCTATAATTTTGAAAACTCAAGTTTTCACACCCCCGGTTGAGAACCCCGGATTTAGAGCAATGTTTCCCAATCTTGACAGATTTAAGATGTGTGGACTTCACTTCCCAGAATTCCCTAGCATGCTGGTGACTATACTGTGGAATTCTGGGAGTTGAAGTCCACACATCTTAAATCTGTCAAGATCGGAAAACACTTATTAGAGCATGGGTGTCAAACTGGATCAAGTCACATGATGTTTCATGACTTTTTTTTTGCCTTTGTGGAGCTGGGGTACGTGTGGCCTGCACGTGACACATCCGGTCTGCGGGCCGCCAGTTTGACACCCCTAGATTAGAGGTTATACAACTGGAGAAGACTGGAATAGGAAGATAAAGTGTAATGACTTTTCTCCCCAGTAGGTGGAGCAATGTCTTTAAGATGCTGAGGAATATTTTTGGCGTCCTCTCCCTCACATCACACACACTCACAAGTAAAAGAAACATCATGCTTTATTGAATGCAACTCATTCCTAAATGCTGCATTGTTATCACATGGTGTTCTGTAGCTTTCTGTGCAATCTCTATGCAAAATATGAAAGTTTCAATTTATAAAAGCTAAGGGCGTCCTCATTGTTCTGCACTGGTAATGGAGCGCACTATCCTTTGTATAAGAAATACAATGCAAATTTTTATTTGCAAGTTTGACATGGTACAATAGAAGGAAACCTTTCCTCTATCCATGCCTTGTTGCTGCTTGCAAGGGCTACTGTTCAAAATTTGGAACTCTGGATTTCAGGTCTGGACCTGGAAGAGCCAAGACTTAGCTTTTTTTTTTTTCAGGGTAGTAGCCTGCAGAATGGAAGGGCTGTCTCATCTGTTATGTATGGGGGTAGGAGCAGCAGCTCTGCAAGAACCACTGGGTGGCACTGTGCTGTGGCTGGATTGGCTGAAGGGTTTTCGGCGGGAGATTCGGATGGATGGAATGGCCAGAGTGATACCTGGCTAGGTATATAAGGGGTCCAGGTAACCCCCTTTGTTCAGTATGCGCCTACCTGTTCTGTACCAGCCTACTACCGGTCCTGCAGAAAAGGCAGGGACAACCCCTTTACAAACGGCAAGAGGCTGGAAATAAGCCTGCCAAATTTCTTAACATAAAACGGCAAAACAAGACACGAACCATGAAACAGGAGCTATTCAAACGGTTGCCTTCAGCAAACCAGCCCTCCCACACATTCCCCTTTTAAACAGTTCAGGGCGTGGCTTCTCTCTGCCTCCTTCCGAGGTGCCCCATTGCCTTCCTCTGTTTACTCCTGATTGACTGCCTCCTGAGTCGGGCGTCCTTGAACAGGGCCAGCTGTGGGTCATCTTCATCCACGCTGTCAGGCTCACACAGCTGGGTCTGCATCATAACCAGATGGGAGGGGCCTGGCTGAGGGCTCTGCGGAGCCTCAAGGCCATCATCAGCAAGCTCTCCAACACCCCCCTCCTCCTCCTCTGAATCGTCCGACCCAACTGCCGAACCCACAGGCTGATCCTGAATCGCAACACTACCACAAATAAAGAGATGACATGCGGTACTCATTTGTCCTTTCATTGTCATGCGGTCCACAACCCACTACGCAATATCATCCTTCAGCTCTTCATAGCTTCCTTGCTCCATCTGGGCTTGTCCATAAGAACAAGCAGCGGGGGCCAGCACAAATGCTCAAGTAACTAGATGGATTCCTCTATGAGAAAATGTTTTATTCAGGTAAAAAAAACTGAATAAGGGAAGACACAATTTAAATGGCAATATAAAGTGATGCGTGGCATTAAAAACATACGAAAGCATCTGCCTCTTTTTTCCCCCTTTAATATTGGAACCCAGGAACATTAAGTTAATGGTG
This sequence comes from Vipera ursinii, assembly GCF_947247035.1. Taxonomy (NCBI): domain Eukaryota; kingdom Metazoa; phylum Chordata; class Lepidosauria; order Squamata; family Viperidae; genus Vipera; species Vipera ursinii. Next base: position 16,428,249 of record NC_139518.1, read on the forward strand.
GCTTATTCCAAACACACAAAAGTATTGCTTCATACAGTGATGATGAATCTGGGGAAATGAAGAAAAGCTGCAGTGATGGCTACCAACTTGGGGAAGGAGTGTCTTTAAAAAAGGAGTAGACAAATCCAACTGGATATGTAAATTCTTCTATCATGGGCAAATATGCCTTTTGTTTCCAGCTGTTGGAAACCATGAGAAGGAATGCTACCGTCTCCCTTGGATGTTTTTAATTGGCGCCTGAGATTTTGGGAATAGAATGCTAGATATTTGATCTGATCCTGCAGAATTTTTCTTATGTTCTTATGATCAGGGCTAAAAACAGTCTCCCTTATCTCTAGTTGCCTAACCAGGTCTATTCCAAATGGGATTCCATTCTTGGTTCAACAGAGAGAAAAAGAGAGAGATCAGGCTATGAAATTCTATCTAGAATCAGTGCTTTTTTTGTAAAAGAAAAAGGTGCCGGAACTCACACATGTCATACAACCCGCCTTGCCTACCCTACAAGGTTCCATCCAAAAAAGGTGCCGGAACTCCGTTCTGAGCGTTCTATGGGAAAAAAAGCCCTGCCTAGAATAAATAGCTCATTGGGGCACGTTAACCAAATGTTATATGAATCTCTAAAGAAATTTGCATAACGTTAGACTGTGAGAGTTTTACCTTTATCATATTCTTTGCATTCTATCAAATGGGGAAATAGCTGCAGGTTTTCTCTACCTGATCTGACAGTTAAGTCTGGAGCAATGAAAGTAGGCTGAATTCAATGGAAGGCAATAAGAACAGATTACAGGTGGTTCTCGGCTTACAACGGTTTGTTTAGTGACCGTTCTAAGTTACAATGGCACTAAAGAAAGTGACTTATGAAACTTTTTTTTCACATTTACGACTCATATTTATTTGCGGCGTCCCAGGGTTTCGTGATCACCCTTTGCAACCTTAACACTTCGCAACCAGGTTAGCAGTTTAACTGCAGCGATTCTTTTAACAGCTTGTGGCAAGAAAGGTCGTAAAATGGGGCAAACGTCACTGAACCGTCCCATTTAGCAACAGAAATTTTGGGCTCAATTGTGGTCGCAAGTTGAGAATTACCTCTATCCGGCAGCAAAGGTTTATTCATTACTATTTCATTGTCCAGTAGCAATGAGATTTATATTTATTATTTATTTATTTATTTATTTATTATTTATTTATTTATTTATTTATTTATTTATTTATTTATTTATTTATTTAATTTCTATACCGCCCTTCTCCCGAGGGACTCAGGGCAGTGTACAGGGCAATAAAATGCAATAAAAGTACAATATACAAAAGTTAAAAATGAGATTAAATAGACTAGCCCAATTACAATAAATAATTAATTAAAAAATTACAAATTAAAATACCCCAAACCCATTAGACCAGGCCGGCTTGTTCAAATAGGTGAGTTTTCAGGTCACAGTGGAAGGAGCGAAGGTCGGGAGCCATCCGGAGCTCAACCGGTAATTGATTCCAAAGGGCTGGCACGCCCCACAGAGAACGCCCTCCCCCTGGGGGCCGCCAGCCGACATTCTCTGACTGACAGCACCCTGAGGAGGCCCTCTCTGTGGGATCGCACTGGATGAAGGGAAGTTGACGCCGGCAGCAGGTGCTCCCGTAAGTAATCCGGGCCCATGTCATTTAGGGCTTTATAGGTCATCACCAGCACCATGAATCTCACCCGGAGGGCAACTGGAAGCCAATGCAGCTCGCAGAGTAGAGGTGTTACATGGGAGTATCGGGAGACCCCCAACACAACTCGTGCGGCCGCATTCTGCACCAGCTGGAGCCTCCGAGTGGTCCTCAAGGGCAGCCCCATGTACAGAGCATTGCAGTAGTCTGTACAAGAGGTCACGAGCGCATGAGTGACTGTACGCAGGGCATCCCGGTCCAGATAGGGTCGCAACTGGCGCACCAGGCGAACTTTATTGAACTTTAAACTGAATGTTTGGTAACAGGTGGAAACATTTCTAAATCAAACCAGAACAGTTCTAATTCCAGTTATGAAAGAGCAGGTTCTCTGCTTTCTACCAGCATGAAAATCAGGCAAGAAAAGACATTAGATAAGAGCAAGAAAGGACAGTCAAAAGCATTGCCCAGAGATTATTAATATTCCAGCATTCCACTTCAATCTTCCTCTTTGGTATAGTATCCATGTGAATCCATGGCTACTTCCAACAGACCTGCGAAAGAAGCCACAAAGTCACACATGTCATGATGTCATTATGCAAATGATGTTATGACATATATAGCATCACCTGTCCCAGTTAGCAAAGTGCATATATTAACCAGGGATAAGCAAGCTTGCTTGGTTTGGAGGCCTAAAAACCAATGATTCTACTGGCAGGACCCATTGTGTTAAGAATTTTAAACTGGCAAACCAGGATGGTAAAAGAAGTAATTTAGATCTCATTTTCGGTAAGCCTTCCACAAGGCTTCTTCTGCTCTGTCTTTTCATCGGGTGAAACAATATGCAGGTAGCCCACTAAATGAATTGGTCATTTAGTGACCATTCAAAGTTACAACGGCACTGAAAAAAGTGACTTATGACTGTTGTTTTACACTTCGTTGCAGCATCCCCATGGTCATGTGATCAAATTTCAGATGCCTGGTAACTGATTCATATTTATGACAGTTGCAGTGTCCTGGGGTCACGTGATCCCCTTTTGTGACTGTTGTGTAGTGAGTTCGTTGCGCAGGAATGAAGATGAGGCGAGTGAGTTCAGCAATGGTCATGTTTATTTGCTTGCAGGATCTGAACTGAGGAACTGAGCTGCAGCCTGCAGCAATTTATAGCCTGGCCCCTAGGCGGCAGCCAATAGGTTTAAAGCAACCCATTGCTGCCTAGGGGCAGCCAATAGCAGCACTGGAGACGGGGTGTCTGAGTTGCTGGGAGCTGTTAGCTAGCTCCAGTTTACCACGTGGTGTTACAATTAAGCCCAATACATAACAGTGACCATCCGACAAGCAAAGTCAAAGAGGAAGCCAGATTCACTTAACAACCGTGTTACTAACAACTACAGTGTTCCACTTAACAATTCTGGCAAGTAAGGTCATAAAATGGGGCAAAATTCACTTAACTGTTTTGCCTAGCAGCAGAAATAGTGGGGTCAACTGGAGTTATAAATCAAGGACTACCTGTACAATTTGTTAAAACTAATTTAATCTTCTTTTTAAGGCAATGGTGCTTTGATTTACCCCATTATCTCTACTTCAAGTGTTCTCCCCAAAGCACGGAGCCACCTCATAAGGCCAAAGGCATGCTGGCTGAGATTTATGAGATCTGAAATTCAGTATATTTGGAGGGCATTTGTTAGCCCAGGCAGCAGCTGTCCCCCCACCCTCCAAATTATATTATTTTTAACCATTAGAAGGGGTTGCCTGAACTTGTAAGCAATCTAGATATCTGGATCAGCAATATCTGGATCAGCAATTTCTCATAAATAAATATATAAATATACACAAAACCAGAAGAAACCAGGAATTATATCATAAACAGGTGCATAAAGAAGCAGAACTGAAATCAGATGAAAATCTTGGGTTTGTTTTTTTTTTTTTTTTAGCAGAGAAGGTCAAGAAAAAGTTTCTTCCTTGGATAAGTCTTTTCTTTGCCAGGCAACACCAACAGACCATGACGTAGGTTTTGGAATATTAACATGTTAAAATCAAATGAGTCAAGCTTGATTAGTACAATTTTCATTAGTTAAAGTTTTGCCTTGCCAGCATGATAAGGATGAAGGAGTGGGATGAAGGGAACAGTGTTTATTTTATTTCTACAAGGGCCTGCCACTGACAACATAATATCTACAATTATGTAGCCAGCAATTAACCTCATGCTGGAAAACTACAGCATTTGGAAGCACTGGGTTTTGGAAGAAGACAAAGGGTTGAAAAACTGAATCTAAGCAAAAGTGTATAAACTCGGCTGTGATTGGATTGTTGTACTTGGATACTTGATTGCAATAGCTTTATTGTGAAATTCCATTGGCCTGAAAGAAGATGAAACTGGGACCAGAACATTAGTGGGGGACAAGAACCATACTTGAATTTGAATGGCATGGTATTCAAACCCCTTTGATCTGAAAAATCAGGTGGAGCCAGGACAAAGAAATAGGTGGGGTCATGACTGTTCTGTTCCAGCCTGTTTGTGTGTCAGGGACAACCCCTTTTTCCTTTTAACAATCAATAGGCTGGAAAAAACCCAACCCAAAATTATTTACAGTTTCAAATAATAAAGTATTTCAAACAAAAAAGCAGCAGAATATTTTCTTCAACCAAAAAATACATGATTCAAAACATCCAACAAGAGTCAAATAAGAGTCAAACAGATTAGCAAGAACAGACCAGGACTCTCTTTGAATGTCTCCAAACAGTTGCCTTCAGCAACCAGCACCGCCCACACCTTCCCCTTTAATTATCTGTCCCAAGGTGTGGCTTCTCAATGCCTTCTCCTCCTTTCACTGAGTTGCCTCATTGATTTTCTCTGCTCTCCTCTGCTGGATTGCCTTCTGCTTCTAGCGTCTCTGAACAGATTCAGCTGTGACTCCTCTGAGTCTGACGCCTCCTCCTCACACAGCTAAGTCTCATGAGGAACACAACTGGAGGGGCCAGGCTGAGAGTCCTGCAGTGCATCAGAGCCTTCCTCTAACACCGAAGGCTCTCCAAACCCCTCCTCCTCCTCCTCAGATTCTCAAACTCAGCTGCTGGGAGCACAGGCTGACACTGAATCACAACAATGACAAAAAAATAAAATGTGATCTCATTTACATTACTTAAAAGCAATCAACATGATTTCCTCCATGCATTTAATATATTTCCTCCCTTGAAAACATTATGAATGGCAGCTTGATGTTAATTTTGGAAGGATTGTGAGAACCACGTTAGATTCTTTGGGGCTTCAGATACTTTTAATAAGTTGTGATTTAAACTTACGAAAAACAGAGTCCTTTCCCCAGGTCATGCCAGAGATCTGGATGTGCATTCTGAGTCCAGAATCAGGAACACCACTTCCAGTTTAAGTTCTCAAGGATAAAAAAACAACAACTGATGAGCAGAACAGAAGGAAGAGTCCGTGGCTCAATTAGCATTTAAACAAGACCAGATCAATCAAAGGGGTTTTTAAGGGTGTCTGACAATATCAGGGAAGCTGATGCTGTGAGCCAATTTTCCCTCCACATTGTGCTAAGTCACAATCCCATCATCCTTAACCAGGCTGATGTTGGAAGAACCAGAGAGGTGATGAGGTAAGCATGATTATTTGATTTTGTCACGGTCTTTAGTTTATTTCTACCTTTTGTGGTATTACGTTATATGGTGTGTACTTTTCTGGGGTTGCTCACATTTGACATTTGTGCTACTTTGGGGTGGGTTCCTATCCACGTGATCCTGTAGCTTCGTTGGTCAGAAGCAGCAAAATGCATTGATTCCATGGCAAGATGCAGTTCTGCACCAGCAAAGACTGAGTTTTGATACGATTGATATCCATTGGTGGAATAGCCACATGTGGGTATCTCAGGATCTTTAGCATAATGACATTGATGTCCATTTGGTTCTAAAATGTATTTGTTTATGTATTTATAACATTTATTGGCTGCCCATCTTACCATAGGCTAACTCTGGGTGGCTAACAGTTACATCTAAGCTAAAACATAAAAAGTTAAAAACAAACATTGAAACCAAAGACGCACAAGGAGGATGAGGTGGGGGGAGGTGGTATTTGTTATTACTCAAACAACCACTTCCATTGCGCTGTTCCCTCAATGGGGCCCCAAGCCAACTGGCAAAGCCACATCTTTAGGCCTTACGAAAAGATAGAAGTGTTGGGGCCAACTTCACATCAGGCAGGGGATGTTCCAGAGGGCAGAAGCAAGGCCTGCCTCCTGGACCTCACCAACTGGAATAATTGGACTGATGGGACCCACAGCATGCCTCCTCTGCCGGCACAAGTGGTACAGGCCAATCCCAGCGAGGTGAGATGGTCCCTCAAGGGACCTGGACCTGGTTTAAGTGCGAGGACTGGTTATAAGTTATTTTTTTCCAGTATCATTGTTAATTTAAAAAGTTGCTACATAAATGGTTCTAAGTTGGGAACATAGAATATAGAACAATAGAGTTGGAAGAGACTTTGGAGGTCTTCTCGTCCAACTCCTTGCTCAAGCAGGAGATTCTATGCCATTTCAGATAAATGGCTGTCCGGTCTTTTTTTTTTTAAAAGTCTTCAGTGAGTCCAGTTGCCTCATGAAAAAGCACCTTTGGGATAACTTTGATCTGGATGGCTGAGAATCTCCATAGATCTCCAGTGATGGAGCACCCACAACTTCTGAAGGCAAGCCATTCCATTGATTGATTGCTCTCACCATTAGGCATTTTCTCCTTAGTTCTAGTTTGCTTCTCTCCTTGGTTAGTTTCCATCCATTGTTTCTTGTCTTGCCTTTTGAAACAACGTCTACATAATTTCTACTTTTATGTTAACAAAAATAAGGAATGGTTTGCCAGTCCACTGAGGACTGGCAACTTTATGCATGAATACTTGTAACATTGGTGGCAAAGCAAGCCTTTCTCTTCTGCGAGCTAACGCTCTGATGCAAAGTTTAGACTGAGGCTTATGACATGTTTACAAACTGTAATGAAGAGATGTGTCAGCATTTTAAACTAATTGAAAGATTGAAGTATAATAACATGGTGAAAAAGATCTGAAATTTATTCTCTCTCTCTTTTAGCCAAACATAACTGAAAGCAGGTGAAAATTATTATGTAGAAAAGTCTGAGTATGCCATCTTTTTTGGGTGCTCTAGTCCAATTTATTTATTATATTAGTTTATTATAATAGTGCTGATTTCTTATGAATGTTTTTGAGCACATTTTCCAAATTAACCTGGCTGTGAGATATAATCTATGATGCTTTGGGCCAAACCATTTATCTAGAACTTCTGGAAATTGCCAAAATTGAATGAGATTGAACTAGGCTTTCTGGTCACTACTCACCACATTACCACATCAGCAATGATATTCCATAGGAAAAACACCATGATAAAGTCCTTGGGCATGCCAAAATTAAACTTAAACAAAAAATGGGCGACCTCAAAGTTCCTAATGAAAGCTTGACTTTGAAAGAACAGCCCGTCCTAAAAACAAACCTCCAAAACAGCAATTCTGTCTCAAAAATAACCTTGGCAATTTTGTTTTGAGAACTGTGGTGGAAATGGAGGGCAGTTGAATAGACAAACAATCATGAGGCCCACAAAGGTGTGCTGTCCTTTGATATTTCCTGTAATCCAGCTGCTGCCCTCTGGATATTTGAACTTCAACTCCCAGAATTCTCAGCACTGGACCTGCTGCCTGACACATTCTGAGAGAGGAAATCTGTATATCTGAAAAGCACCTAACTTTATTAGTCTCTTAAGCCTGTAGAGAAGTATGCTGGCTCAAGTAAATTCCCAGGGAAGGCTTATTGTGATATTGCTCTCAGCATGTAATGATTTCCTAGAGTGAGTAATTTGGAGACTCTATTTTTTTGTTTGGTTAGTATGGTGCTCCTACCTACTTAGAAGAGGGAGAACAAGCTCTTTTGAATGTAGGTTGCTCCTTGCTCCTTGAAACAACATTGTGACATGACTGGGCATAATGTCAACAAGATATGCAAATGTTAAAGACTAATTAACACAGTTTTCAAGTCTGACAAAACTTGTACAACAGCAATGAACTCTTCCAAACAGGATAATGTAAGGACAAATTGTTCCAAGCTTCAGTGTGATCAGACATTTTTTTTTAAAAAAGCCACAGCCTAACATTACCCAAATCTATGGAAAGTTAACATGTCAAGAAAGAACGCTCTAAGATTCACCCTGCTGTGACAGCCATCTGCATACAGAATTTTCAAGGGATGTAGCCTGCACTTAAAGAGGGAAGCCTATCGCTTGGTTTTCCAAATCTGAAGAGTGCCCAAGATGGTGTACCATAGTACATTTCCCATGCATTCCAATACAAAAGCAGGTTGAGGAATCTGGGTTTTGTAATTCAGTGACATCAGAATCCACCAAACTGGGGAATTACAAAGATCAACCCATATATCAGGGAAGTAATCATTATTTAATTCCATCCTTAGATCCCTATTTTGGTGGTTTTTCAATTAAATATTTGAAAACACAATCAAGGGGGAAAAACAGTGAAAAATGTAGAAAACCCCAAAATTAAATATAAAAGAGATTTATAAACATTAAAAAATAAAAAATAAAAAATTCAAGGCAATTGTTCGGTTGCACATATTAAATACAGTATACATCATGTGAATAAATTCATTCAATTTATTACTAAACAATTCATTAGTAAAATCAACATAATCCAAGCAATAATTAAAGGCAATATTCAGCATGGTATAGTAAAAGAGCCTTTCTTTTTAAAAAAAAATCCAGATTTTTTCATTAATCCGCATTCTATTCTCTTGACAGAAGTTATCTTATGGTCTAAGTTACGTTGTCCAGTGGAATACACTCATTGTTTGCAACATCAAAAAGAAAACACACAATTGATACAGAGGGGCAAATTGTAATAATTCTGAGCAATCAACTGACTTCAGGTTTTTGTTTAAACTATAGGAAGGCATAATTCATTTAGGATGCTGGATTGTAAAGTGAATCCACCCATCCTGTTTCCATATCCCCTCCCAGGCAGCAGAGAGTTCAGCACATCTATGAGATTATCATGTGTGTTTACACACAGAGACAAACACACACACACACACACACACACACACACACACACACACATCAGTAGAATAAAAGTTAGGATTAGGAATAGGAATAGGAAGGAATAGGAAGAGCTAAATATTAGGAATAGGAAGAGCTAAATATTGAAAAATTATATAGTACATGTCCACTTAGAGCAGGGGTAGGCAACCTTGGCTCTTTTATGACTCGTGGACTTCAACTCCCAGATGACTCAGGAATTCTGGGAGTTGAAGTCCACAAATCATAAAAGAGCCAAGGTTGCCTACTCCTGACATAGAGGTTTCTGTAACATGCATACATGTTTAAAATATATGTGTTTTGGAGTAGGTTTGCCCAATTCTCTCCATTTGGAAATAATTGCATAGGAGATGGATCTGCTTCTCCCATCCACCCATTTTATGATACTTCCCTGCCTAAAAACACCACAACATGCTAGGTACCTGGCAATGAATCTCACATATGCTAAGTAGGTTTACTTTTGAACTGACTTGGGTTTAACTGAATAGTTTTCTGCTTTCCCATGAGTAATTCCTGCACACTCAAGCTTGTAATTGGAAAATGAGTAGAAGGGATCATTAAATTTGGTTCCAGCACACAACAGGATGGTTTTCATCTCCTCTTCTGTTTTGAAAAAATAAAATCGTACAGTCTAATTTATCAATAATTAAAATAAGCCAGAAAAGAGCATAATATTGTGAAGAAAAGTTAATTGTCCAGCTAGTTTCCAGATGCGAATGCTACAGTTCTGTAACCGTAGCACCATTTCACCAAATTAGTTTGCATATTTTCCCCCCTCGGCTGTTGACCTCAGCTGTAAACTTAAAAAAAAAAGAGAGAGAACTGTATTTATGTCCTTCCTTCCAACTAGGCAGTTCTACTGCAAATGTTAAGGCTGGTCCTTTATGAAGATACTCAGTTTCAGGTTTGGAGAGGTAGATGTGAGAAAGAAACTCAAAGTAAACCCACCTTGAGTTTCTTTAGTATAAGAAAGTATAAGATGGGACAGAGAGAAACTTGCAGCCTTTCAAGATTGGCTGTCTTGGATTACTGTAATGTGCTCTACATAGGTTGCCCTTGAAGAACATCTGGAAGCTTCTGCTGGTGTAAAATGCATGAGCAGTTATGTGCACAGCTAGATCAATGCACATTACACTTCTGCCCCATTGCATTAGTTGCCATTTTGCTTCTAGGTTTAATTCAAGGTGTAGGTTACGATCTATAAGCCCTTATATGGCAGGGGACCAGGTTATTTGAGGGATTGAAGATTATATCTACTTGTCCCATCAGATTTGACAAGAAGGATTTTGGACTAAAATTTGGTGGAATATGCAGAAGATATTTAAGAAAAAGATAAGGTTTTCTCTGCAGTTCTTTCTGTTGGGTATTATTACAGATTGTACTGTTATAGAAACTAAATTGATGTTGAATTTAATAATGGCAGCAAGACTTTTGGTATTGCAATATTGGAAGAAGGAGGATCTGCCTACTATAGAAGAGTGGACTCTAAAAGTTTCAAACCTAGCAGAAATAGCAAAAATTTCAGCATATTTACATTCAGAATAAATATGGGACTAAAAAGTTTCATTTAGCATATGAATGAGTATTAGAATTTAATAAGATGCATTATTATTTAGCAATGTTTAATGGGAGTTAAAGTGTGATAGGATTTAAAGTGTATTCATAGATAGTTAGCATACCCTAGTTTAAGTTTGTTAGAGGCAATACCCTGCATTCAGCTCTGGGAAGTTGGGGGGGAGGGGGAGGGAAGGGTGGGTTTTAGGTGGGGTCAATTTATGTTTAAAATGTACTGTAAAACTTTTCAATAAAAAAAAGATTTGACAAGAAGGACACATTCCATTCACATTCAGGAAGAGGACAGCACCTCTTACGTTGTCACTGTTACTTTGTTAGGGAAAAATCATTGTGTTCTCTGCAAATGGTATTTTATGATTTAAACAGTTTTACTGTTTTTACCGTTTTTTTGTTCTATTTAAATTATTGTTATTTGTTGCATTTTTAATTTGTTGTTTTTATGTTTCCAGCTTTTATGCTACTCAGAATGAAGTAGGTGAAATAAATAAAACGTCAGTCCTTTGAAATAGGCCAGGTCAAACAATAGGCATGGCAGGGAGCCTAAGATGACTTTTTATTGTAATAAGGTAGAATATCCGAATCCTGAATGTAAGTTTTTCTCTCTTCCCATCCTAGAGTAAACAAAAAGAAAAAAAATCAAGGCAGATCATTTTGAGTTTCTTTCTCACATTGTCTCTGACTCAGGATTGTAATCTTCTTTTGCTAGTCCCTGCTTAACAACTCTCCCATGAGTTCTCCAAGCTCAGCTTTAAATTCCTTCTGAAGGATTGCTAGGATGTGCCATCAAAGCCAACTTCCAGTTTCACATGGGTTGCTAGCCCATCTGGACATGTCAGTGCTGCCAACCCTGCCTTGAAGGTATTGAGTTGGGCATTCCTCACTCAAATTTATATTCCTTACTCATCTGGTGAAGAGCATGGCAGTCCACAACAGCTTACACCATGGACCCCCTTTAAATAACTTTTGTGGTCATGGACCATGGCCACGGACCGCCCAAGATTTAACTCAAGATTTAACTCATAACATTTTTTCAAGCCTTCACGGACCACCTGTGATGACACCACTCTTTCCCCTCCCCAGGGTTGAGAACCACTGGTTTACACTATGAAAACTCCATCAGTCTTTAATGTGGTGCAATTTTTTTGTTGTTATTAGAATGGTGGTGCTGGTACATAGATAAACCTGGAGATACTTTGAGAAATATTAGAATTGGTAGCCTCATTCAGGGAAGGTGACTGAAAAACATAGGAGTGATTAAAGGAAGTCCTTCATGCTTTAAACCCAGGAATACGTTTTTGCAAATGTAGTAATGATCATCGATTTTTATGGCTCGGAAGAGTGGTTAGACCCATTTGTAGAGGATGAAGTTATCCATCATTTCTGTTAGACTAATTGTATCCTAATAGAACGTATGAAGGGCAGCTAACCCTGAAATACCAATCACTGGGATAAATGGAGATGGTGATACGATGAAAGTCTTGTTCTACTTGTAGACCATATGAGCATCTGACATTTTCTGCCAATGACAGCATCACTGCTATGAGTCAGATACATGCAAATATGATGACATTATCTGATGTGGGTGCTGGCACACTTGCATAATTTTAGACTGAACGTAATAGTTGTGATGCCCATTTAGTTGGTAGGATATATTACTCCACTTACTTCAAAATATGCTAAGCCAAACTGCTGGACCGTGGAATCTTTTACTAATGAGCCCTATGTGGTTCCTTGGGGGCTTATGCTCCAATATCTAATCCTGATGGTATCACAGCTTATGGAACTTGAAGAATAAGTATACTGTCTGGAAAATGTCTCCCATTTCTTTTATTGATAATAGACTGAAAATCATTATAATTTTATATAAATCAATCAAATCTTTATTATGGTCATAGGCCAGCATAAGAAGGATGGAATACAAACACTAATTAAAAAATTATCTATCTATCTATCTATCTATCTATCTATCTATCTATCTATCTATCTATCTATCTATCTATCTATCTATCTATCTATCTGCAGGACTTGGTTTTGGCTAGTCTAAAGAAAAGAAGAAACAGGAGTGACATGTTAGCACTATTCCAGTATTTGAGGGGCTGCCACAAGGCAGAAGGGGTCAGGTTGTTCACCAGAGCACCAGAGGGAAGGACAAGAAACAATGGTTGGAAACTGATCAAAGAGAGAAGCAACCTGGAATTAAGGAAAAACTTCCTAACAGTGAGGACAGTTAACTAATGGAACAGAAGTTGCCTTCAGAAAGCATGAGTGCTCCATCATTGAAGGGTTTTAAGAAGAGATTGGACAGTCACTTGTCTGAGTTGGTATAGGTTTTTCTGCTTGAGCAGGGGGCTGGATTAGAAGACCTCAAAGGTCCCTTCCATCTCTATTCCATTCCATTCCATTCTATCTCTATCTCTATCATCTCTATATATCTCTCATCTCTCTATATATTTCTATCTATCTATCTATCTATCTATCTATCTATCTATCTATCTATCTATCTATCTAATCTCTATCATCTATCTATATACAAAAATCTAAAAAATGTTTTAAACCCTATAAAAAGGGATAAAAATATTAAATAAATATATAAAAATAAGGGTCAGTATATAACTAACTAGATCTACCATAATGCAAAACACTTTGAACTAACAAGTCAAATATTCTTTAAGACTGGTTTAAGGCACAGGTCTTTGCTTTTGCCAAATTCAAATGTAGTATCTAAAATCATATATATAGTATCATGAAAAGACTTGATTTCAGAGGTAAACAAAGATGAACGTTTCTATTTAAATGGGACCATGTTAGGATAGTGTGAAGTGATTCCTAATTTTGGAAATTACATGATCTTGAGTATGCATCCTTTCCAGGTGCATTAAGAACTATTCATACATTTCTCCCAAAAGACTTCAACAGCTGAGTGTTAACAATTTATATTTTATCTGAGTTCATATGTTACTTGTGTAGGATGAAGCTTGGCTGTCTGATCACTATGCAAAGAAAGTACTATCTAATAAAACATGCATGTAGAAGTGTGTGGTTAGTTGTTGCTTAGCAACGCTGTATCCAATTTCTTCCAAAGCTTCTTGCTTTCCCTTAAGGCCAAGAAGATGTAGGTGCTTCATAGTTCAAAAACTAGACTTTAGGATGAACTCTAATTGCTTCTGAGGAAGAAGCATATTTGGGGAGCTGGATATTTGACGCTAACATCCGATGTTAGCAGTGTTGACACATACAGTGTATATTCAGTTTAAATTAGTACTGGATTAAAAGTTCATCTTATTTGATGTAGACGTTCCTTCCCAGACATAGAGCATAATTCTGGCATCTTCATCATGTAGTTCAGAATGGTCTGATTTTATCGCACATTCCTCTCTCTTAAATTATATCCCAAGAGAAGAAATTATTAGGAGAATTTTTCAGGAACCCTTATCAAATCAGGAAAGTATTGCCATTTTTTAAATGAAATAAGTTCTGAATTCTAACCTGGTCTTTCAGGTCTTGAAAGATGCTGCTGGTTATCTTCTCTTTCTTCTCACCTTTTCCAGCATTAGAACTTTTCCAGAGAGCTGGGTTTGTATCCAAGTAGAATAATTTGAGCCTGGGCATTAAGTGCCTCAAGTGATTATTTGAGTTTATTTCATTCAATGTTCCACTGATTTGCTTTCTTCATTGTTCACGGTATTTTCCAAAGACTTTTCCATCACCAAAGTTCAAAAATCTCAATACACTTCCTATCCTGCTTCTTTAAATTCCAATTTTTGCTTCCATAGAGTGTCACAGGGAATATCACAGTCTGCATAATTTTGATCTTTAGAAAATGAAATACTCTGCTCTTTTAATGTTTTTTACCTCAGGATCTCACATTCAGTGAGGTAAAGGTTCCCCCGCACATTCGTGCTAGTCGTTTCCAACTCTAGGGGCCAGTGCTCATCTCCGTTTCAAAGCCAAAGAGCCAGCGCTTGTCCGAGGACGTATCCGTGGTCATGTGGCCGGCATGACTAGATGCCAAAGGCGCACGGAAAGCTGTTACCTTCCCACCGTAGTGGTCCCTATTTTTCTACTTGCATTTTTACGTGCTTTCGAACTGCTAGGTTGGCAGAAGCTGGGATGAGTAACAGGCACTCACTCTGTTACGCGGCACTCGGGATTCGACCCGCCAAACTGCCAACCTTCTGATCGACAAGCTCAGCATCCTAACCCACATTCAGCGAGGTAATGTGGAAATACCGGCAGTATTCAATTGTCAGGGATAACAGCTGTTGATACTTGACTTCCTTTTATCTATTTTTATTACCTTCAGTATGTAGTGATTTCACAGTGAATTTCACTGACCCTAACTGAAATATAATGGGCTTGTAGGAATCTGGGTGATAAACTGAACATATAATTTAAATACTTTAAAGAATATTATTGGTCATTAATTGGCTGTGTTGCCTTGATCTACTACCAAAAGGATTAGTTTAGCCACTGGAGGACCTGTCGAGATCAGAAAACTTATAAAAATATTGAAAAAGTTGGGTGATAAAGGCAGTTGTGATTGACAATGGGAGGCACTAAAGTTGCACATCCTAACAAGAGCTGCTGCAGAAATGGGCTGACATGGATCTGAAAAAAAATGTACCCAATCTTAGGATTCAAGCTCCTAATCACCATGATTCAACAGAACTTTCTAAGACAGTCCAAAAGCTTTAGAATTAATTTTACTAAAATGCAGTTGATTACAAATTTGTGGGATGTAGCAAATCCACATAGGATATTCTTGCAATTTTCTTACAAAACTCCCCTCTGGTTTTAATCAATCTGGAAAGATTTTTTCAAACTGTAGCAGTTCAGCCTTGTTAAATCACATCTATCCAGAGATGCTTTCATTGTTTTAACTGGCCCTTGCTGTTCTGCTCTTTTTAAAGCTAGATTTCTTAATCTAGGAAGCAGGAGCTATTTGGAGATATAGAATAGAATAGAATAGAATAGAATAGAATAGAATAGAATAGAATAGAATAGAATAGAATAGAATAGAATAGAATAGAATAGAATAGAATAGAATAGAATAGAATGAAGGGGGCCTTGGAGGTCTTCTAGTCCAACCCCCCCCCCTTGCTCAGGCAGGAAACCCTATACCATTTCAGACATTTATATTTTGGTGCCCAAAAAAGGTATCAAATCAGACATCTAACATGAGGACAAGGGTTCACCAATATCTGATGATATACCTCTGCTTTCTCCAGAATGGTTTTATTTATACATTTTCATTTCACATAGACAGCTTGTATTTTTCAGGGTTCTGGTCCAGCCTGAATCCTGATATTCACCCGCTATAGATGTATGGGC
Organism: Vipera ursinii; assembly: GCF_947247035.1. Classification (NCBI taxonomy): domain Eukaryota; kingdom Metazoa; phylum Chordata; class Lepidosauria; order Squamata; family Viperidae; genus Vipera; species Vipera ursinii. Next base: position 16,443,911 of record NC_139518.1, read on the forward strand.
TGGATTGACCCTACTTTTTAAAGAAAGTTTAAAAGGCCTCTACTTAAACTTTCAGATTAGTATGGATAAATATAGCTGCTAACACTTTGCTTTTCTATTTCTTAAAGATTTTAAACACAAATGCAGTTATTCTGCAGCTTTATTTTGCTTTTACAGCTCTTTTGAGCATAAAACATAGGTGCATCCGCTTGCAAAAAAATGCATCAAATATGGAGACCAAGTCTTTGTCTGGGGCAGACAAAGGAGGTGTGCAGAATATTCTGAGTTCTCATAATCATTCCAGTAATGTTTCAAATTCAAACTAGGAATGTTTCATGTTTAATATTCTGCATACCCCTCTTGTGACAGGAATGGAGAGCAGCTTGTGTTAGTGGCTAACAACTTTCTCAAAAGGATCAGTGAATCTTACTATGAGAGCACAAAGACTGTGGATCATTTTGCTGCTTCCTTACTGATTTGTTGCATACATTCTAAGCTTCTTGCAGTGCTTCCAGATGTAGGGCTTCTGGCATGCTCAGAAGAAAGCCATCACACATTGCTTTGGGTTTTTATTTCTTAGAGGCTTCTTCTGATAAGAGAATTTGGTTACAATGGGGTGCAACTGTGTCCATCTGCAAAATTCTGCAAATCAGGCAGATGATTGCAAAATCTCGGTTCTGTCTTGATACAGGGGTAGGCAACCTTGGCTCTTTTATGACTCGTGGACTTCAACTCCCAGAATTCCTGAGCCAACTGGCTCAGGAATTCTGGGAGTTGAAGTCCACGAGTCATAAAAGAGCCAAGGTTGCCTACCCCTGGCTCTTGAATAATTGCAACTCATTGCATGAAGAATGATCTCCGTAATAAATTGTACGTTGGAAGGTTTTTAGCAAATCCCATCAGACTTATATACCTAAGGTAGTAAATGAAAGTATGCTAATTTTTCTAAAAACTATTCTTTTCCGTGAAGTCCTTCATGCATCAGGACATCCAAGAGAGTAGGCTAGACTGGGAAGATGAAAAACATCTCAGCAAAAGTCAGAGGTAATCCACTCCCACAGGGCTGCTAAGAAAACATATCAAAACACCTCCGTGCAATCATCAGGAGTTGAGTTTAGCTCAAGGGCAGCTTGACCCTTTCAATGAATCTGGCTTCTCATGTCACTCATTTTCTAGTATGTCTTTAGCCTTAAAATGTTGACTTCATGAAATCTCTTGTCCAATTTTACCTTTATAGCCATCGTGTCCCACAGATTTCTACAGGGACAGTGCATCCAAACTGGAGTAGTAGTTATTTCATGTGGTGGTTATTCAGCCTGGAGCCCATTTCCAACTCATCTTTACAAATCCAATCTTAAGGATGAAAAGAAGGCAAAAACCCCAAATATTTTTCAAGCAAGTTATCATCTATAGGGAGGCAATTCCAGACCTAAATATAACAGCCATAAGAAACAGTTACTGTTTCTTATCATCAAAGAACCCATTGATAGCCTATTTTAAGGAAAACAAGACATTAGCTTGTAGGAGGTGATATGCCTGAAGTAATTAGATTTCTCATAACGGGATGTTCTAATCAGGGAGCGTACAGTTTTCCCAGGAGTTGCACTGCGTAGGCTGGAGATTTCAGAAGGTTTTATTCCTGATTGTTACAGTTAATGTAATACTTGTTAGATAAAGAATGACTAAGGGCAACTTGTCAAGGTGACACACAAAATGAAACATTACTAAGAACTCATCTGGTTGAGGTCAAGAGCAGAGCTTGGGGCAGTAGGAGAGAACATTTGGATCACAAGGTCCACAGCTGCTTGATGACACCCTGGAAACATTACAAAAGGAGTAAACTGCTTGTTGCAAATGATTTATGAGAGATTTCTACATCTATCTTAGCCTCCTCCAAATCAGGGACCTTCCAGATATATTGGGACATTCCAACTAGTGTGCTGATAAAATTATATTAGAAAGCGGACATACCCGATTCTTTTCCTTTTTTTTAACACAGAAAGGGGTTCTGCATAATTACAGTTAATACAGCATCCTCAGCAGAAACCAATACCCCTTTTCAGTGCTCTATCATTTGGAAGATTATGTGGCCATTAAACATAGTAGGGTGACACAATCACTTCAAGAAATTGTGATGATTACATTGCAATCCAGAGCTTCTCGAGGCAAGAGTTGTAGCCTTGGGTTAGCATTCTGTCTCATGCTGTTTTTGTATTTATGTGTGTCCTTTGTTTTTAAATGTTTTAATGATTTATTTTTCACATTTTGAACAGCCTATTATGAACAACTGTTAGTCTCTTACAGTCATTGGGAGTCAGGGACCATATAAATTTATCATTAAATCAATAAACTACAGTTGCTCATCTTCAAGGCTAAAAGTGGAAGTCAAAAGGTCTGTTACACCATGGGAAGGACAAAAGAAGGCAACTGTGGAATTAAGCTACAGCTGGTATAAGAAGGAATGGCAGTGTTGTGTTGACAAAGGGCAACCAATCTTGGAAGCGATTACATGACCTGGATGACTGAGACTCTCCATAGTCATTGCAATGTCGCGTGGTTGCACAGAGAGACGGACACTTGAGCTGGGTAGTAGTTCTTTATTTGGATCATGAATGAAGCTGGGGCAAAGGGGTTTACCTGGCGTCTTTTATACCTGCCCAGGTGAATGGTGACCAATAGATTTGAACCTGGGCTTCCCGCCAGTGCAGGTGGCCAATGGATTTAAACCCTGGCTTCCCGCCAGAGCTGACCATGCCCTGGGGCTGTCAATGACTCGCTCTATTCAGGCTTTCCCGCCAAAGCGGTTATAGCCTGGAGCTGTCCAGCCCCCTGCTGTGCTGACATTTCCGTGTGTGCTTAACAGCATACACTACAGTCATCTAGCCAGGGAGCATCATCCAGCTGTGCCAAGTCAAGTTTCTGGGAATTGTCATCACAGTTGAGGTCTCATCAGTGAGCCTTGTATAAATGTCACAGTGAAGCTGCAACTTCTACTCAGACCCTCATTTCTCTGTTGGGAAAAGAAGGATGGGATGGGGGCTAGGGAGGAACTAGAAGCCTTTAGCTTTTAAAAAGTAAGTACAATCCTCCTCTGCCCTTTAGCACAGGAGTACCCAAACTTTGCAGCTTGGTGGCCTGACTGGGGGGGGGAGGGGAACTGGGCCACATGAACAACAGGCTGGCATGCATGTACGCCTGTAGCTCAACTCGCGCAAGTGGAGGACCAGTGCGCATGGGCATGCACAAGCAGCTTGACTACAAGTGGAGGTGATGTGCATGTGCAAGCCTGCCTGTCTGCTGGTTTCATAAGTTGAGCGGCATGTGTCCATGTGTGCGGCCCAGTTGTGAATAGGCCATAGCTGGTAGAGGGGTGCAGCCTGGAGATTGGGGACCCCTGCATTAGCAGATGCATTCATTTAAGAGTAGCTATTTGATTAAGCATAGAACCTAAATATGTTGGAGTGGAACTCTGCTCTTTAAAGCCAGGAGTGAAATGTATTAGAGTTGTAACAATCCACCTATCCCATTTCCCATGCAGTCCAGAAGTTCAGCAACTTCAAGGTGGCATGGTTAATCAAGCATGAATTGTAGTGCTAGGTGAACACATTTCTGCATTTTGTGCAGTTTTCCTTGCCCAATCATAGAGCAGGACTGTACATATTACTTAATGAAAGGTTAAAAAGGGAACAATTCCTTTTCAGAAGTCTTTCATATCTGGCAATAAAAAGTGATTATTAGCCTGGAGAAACAATAAAAGGGTTAAGCCAATATCTGAAATAGATTTATTTCTATTTACTGTAGGTAGAATCGGGGTGACTGGATGCAGCTCTACTCCAAATTAAGGGACTATGGGATTGTAAAAAGGGATTTTTTAAAAATTTACTGTAGGTCCAGAAGATAGTCATATATTTTGGAAATGAGGAAGGCACGTTTCAAGTGACAGGTGAGCCTATAAAAGTCTAGATAGACAAGATGAAAAAGGAAGGAAGATCCTGAAGGAACAATCACTATTCCCCTAAGCAAGAATTATAGGAAAAGATTTAAGAGGTTCACCACCAAATAACTGGTAAGTAAAAAAAAAAATGTAGAAAATAGAAGTAGGAGCTGATAACCAAGGATGACTATAAACCTGAAGGCCAGCATCCAGGAAACTGAAGTTCAGAATAGGATAAAACTACCAGGCACTATCGTATAGTCAAGGCTATGGTCTTCCCAATTGCAATGTATGGCTGTGAAAGTTGGACCATAAGAAAGGCCGAGCGCCAAAGAATTGAGGCCTTTGAACTATGGTGCTGGAGAAGACTCCCGTGAGTCCCTTGGACTGCAAAGCAATCAAACCGGTCAGTCCTAGAGGAGATCAACCCTTTAGAAGGCCAGATCCTGAAGTTGAAACTCAAATACTCTGGCCATCTAATGAGAAGGAAGGACTCACTGGAGAAGAGCCTAATGCTGGGAAAGGTCAAGGGCAAGAGAAGAAAGGAACAACAGAGAATGAGATGGCTGGATGGAGTCACTGAAGCAGTAGGCGTGAGCCTAAATGGAGTCCAGAAGATGGCAGAGGACAGGAAAGGCCTGGATGAACATTGTCCATGGGGTCGCAATGGGTCGGACATGACTTCCCAACTAACAACAACAACCAGGCACTATGAAATATAATGCAAAGCTATTTGTCTCCTGTGTAAGGAAATAATAATGGAGAATCGGGAGAAGGCAAGAACTGCTTAATGCCTGTTTTGTGTCTCTCTTTTTTCAGAATAATAATATAACAATAACAATAATAACTTTATTGTCACTTTGAATGTACACTAATCGGCATACATTAAAATGAAATTTCATTGCATACAGCTCTCAAAGGGTCACCATCTCCAATATATACTACATAAATATGACAAAAATAAATAAATACAGAATTATGTATATAACCACATACTGTATATTATATGACACAGAGAAACAACACAGTCTAGTTCAGGTTATGCATACATGTGGATGGCTAGAAAAATGAATCTTGCGAGTGTACCAGATGGATGGCATAGGGAACAAAGCTGTTACAGAATCTGGTAGTCCTGCTAGAAATACTTCAAAACCTCCTCCCAGAGGGGAGCAACAGAAACAGACTGTGAAGTGGGTGGGTGTGTGGGGTCTCTAACGATGCTCTGAGCTCTGAGCACATAGTGCTTATAAGCAGCATCCCAGATACCAGGAAGTGAGCTTCCTATGATCTTCTCAGCTGTCCTTACCACTCTCTGTATGGACTTTCTATCTGAGGCACCGCTGCCACAAAACCAGACAGTGATGCAGTTTGTTAAAATACTTTCAATTGTGCCTCTGTAAAAAGTGGCTAGGACAGAAGGAAAAAGATGTGCTCTACTCATCCAACGCAGAAAATGCAGACGCTGATTTGAAACATTCACTAAGATTGTTAGTTATCTGCACCCCCAGATACTTAATACTGTGGAAGAAATTCCCTTATGACATGACTGAAGAACATGAAGGACTGATCAACTAAGCATCCACCGAGCCACTTTAAATTATTTTTTAATTAATTAAAATTAATTTTTAAAAAAGAAAAGAAAAAAGAAAAGAGGAATATGTTAGCAGTGTTTCAATATTTGAGGGGCTGCCACAAGGAAGGGGGGGGGTTCAACCTATTCTCCAAACCAACAGAAGGGAAGACAAGAAACAATGGATGGAAACTAATCAAGGAGAAAATTCCTAACAGTGAGAACAATTAAGTGGTGAAATTGCTTGCCTTCAGAAGTTGTGGGTGCTCCAACACTGGAGGCTTTCAAGAAGAAACTGGACAGTCACTTGTATGGAATGGTATAGCGTCTCCTGCTTGAACAGGGGGTTGGACTAGATGACCTCCAAGGTGCCTTCTAACTCTGTTGTTCTATGTTCTAATTCAAGTCCCCAGGCCAGATTATAATCACATTTCAGGTACTGAAGGATGGTACTAGGAGATGTAATGTCAAATCATATAACTTAATGTATGTAAATGATTGCAGAAGAGCAAACCTGATTCCTATATTCAAATAGGGTAAGTGTATGTGTGTGTGTGCGCACACACACATATGTGCGTGCGTGCATGCGTATATGGTGGAGTGAGGGGGGGAAACCTGTAAAAATTATAGACAAATTAGTTTATAAATTTTAAACAGCACATCTACATACCAAATTTCAGCATGGGTTTGCCAAGAGGAAATAATGTCAGACAAACCTTATCTCTTTTTATGATGAAATGACTAATTTTGTAGATCAGTGGAATGCTGTGATGTGTTATAACTTGATCTCAGTAGACCATTTGGCAATATGTCAGAAAATATTCTAATGAACAAGATTATTAAATATGATCCGGCAGTCTGAAGGATATGCAACTCAACAGCAGTACCTGGAAAACGCTCAAAAATGGTTCTGTACCATCTCAGAGGAAATTTCAAGTAAGATCACTAAAAGTCAACAATGACTTGATGGCATGTAATCAATCAATCAATCTTTTTCTTTTTACAATCTTTAATCCCTTTATTTGACTGGAGTCGGAGCGACTAAGTGTAACTGAGCGTTTACTGACCAGATACCCTCCCTGGCACCTATGCAGAGTTCATAGCAGACATTTTCTCTTTACACTCTAAGAGAAATATCTGCTCCTACTTAGGATTCAACTCTCAACAATAATGACAAAAATACTCTAAGCAAATAATTGCATATGGATCTATCTGTATATCACAGTTATTTTCTTTTTTTAAAAATGATATTTTTTAATTAAAATTTTTCTGAGATATAAAAGATAAACAAAAAGGAATATAAAGTGAAGTTTCAGAAAAGGAAAGAAAGAAAAAAATGGAAGTGAGAAAATAAGAAAGGTATAAAAGAAAGACCACAATTAGCAACAAGAAAAGGAAAACCTATAAAGAAGCAACTCCAAATCTTCTCTTATAGCAGTTACCAAGCGAACCAATCTTCACCAAACCAATATTTTAAATTACCCCAGGCAACCCTTTGTAAATCAGAAAATCCATAAATCACCCATTCAACCCTGTGTGAATCATGACATTTAACCTGTGAGAAGTGGAATGCCCTCTGTCAGAAAAGGATTGGTCCAAATGGCCTTGTTGCTCGTGTACCCATTAGAGGCAATGTTATTGCAGGTTGCTGGATGCAAGACACATCTGAGTTAGCATTTGCATCATGCTCTGACTCAGCCTCCTTATTTTTGTTATGGATTACAGCTCCTGAACTTGAGGACAGTATGTGTTTGTGGGGGGGAAGATGACATTTCCTGGCAATGTTCCTTAGACAAATTTTCTGAGTCAGAATCTAATGCTATGAGTCTAATTAGCTAAGTAAAACTCTCCATTTCCATCCAACTGATAGATTCTGTTTCTTCCAGTCATTGTGTGTTTTCAGGGCCAAATTTGGTGCAATACAGATATTTCTGTCTGTTCTTCCTGCTATTTTTAATTCAACCCAACAGAGTCTTGAGGCCTTTCTGCAGTGGCAGGCTTTAGCAGATCAAACTCCTTGCTGTAAACCATAAGGACAACACTTCTGTCATGATGTCATTGTGACAATGACGTGAGTGGGGCTATTTATTTTAGTTGCAAGGTGTTGGATGAAAATTACACAATGGGTGTCAGATACATGATGCAGTTAGTATTAATTGTCCTCTTCCCACAACCTTGGGTGCCCGGTTTCCTTGCTATGACAGTATAGTGCTCTAATCCCTTTTAATGACCCTTAATTCAGGGTTGAATTGCATGGAGTTGAGCATTTACTGGCTGGATGCCCTTCCTGATGCCATATGGCATTTGCAGCAGATATCTTTTCTTTGTGCCCTAGGAGAGAAATATCTGCCACCACCTACTGTAGGATTGAATTCTCAACCTTCTGAGTGGGAGGTGTGCACCTTCACATTAGGCCACCACTGCTAGTCTAATGCTCTGATAACATGACAATAAATTATCTTAATCTCCTACTTGAATTATGACTATCTTTACACAATAACATTTACTTTATTTCTGAGGAACTCGATCTTTTAAATTTTTCCCGTTCCTTGAACCATGAACAAACCAAATAGCCTGGGCTTATATAACACTAAAAGCTAAAGAAAAAAGCTTAAAAGGCTTAAATATAAAGAAGCTTAACACTAACCAAGCTTAGCATATAATGTACATGAGCTACAAAGGCTTTTATTAACTTGGTTAAATATTGTATTTGATGGCTGACTAATACAATATGTTGTGTGCAAAGTAGTTGGGTAGGTGGCTATTTTGAGGGCGCTTATTGGATAACTGGCAGCCAATGGGTGTCTATTCCATCTACTCCTCAAATGTGCAAGAAACTCTCTCATGTCTCTGAATTTAACAATTTATGATTTATTGTTACATATTTATGCCACCCATCTCTCCTATAAAGTGGCTCTGGGTGGCTGATGACAGTCAATCAATGACAATCAAGGCTAGTCAGTCAGTGACAGTGAAGGTTGGCCTGGTCACAGAAATATATCCATCTGAAAATATAAAAACACTGTAATTTTTCCCCCAGAGCTTATTAAGAAAAAAAGCAGGTGTGTGGTGACCCTGAAAACAGCAGGCAAGGCAAAAATTCATAAACTAGGTCATGTGCTCAAGCAAGGTCAGCACCATGGATAAGTAAAATCTTTTTCAAGGTGGCATTATGGATATATCCATGTCACTTTCCTGGCAACAATATGGAAATAGTTTATCATTGCTTATTCCAGGAGGTTTTTGTCAACTTCTCAGGGCAGTGATGTTTTTTAACTGTTTTCAAGTACATATCAGATCTAATCCAGCTTAGTTTTTTTGATAGTAGAGATGATCTGCTACAGGGCTATCCATGGAGTGGGTCAAAAAACCAAAATGGTGGCCATGAGCATATACTTGAAGCTCCACCCACTTTTATCCATGTCATTCATACTGTATGATACATGTAATAATAATAATAATAATAATAATAATAATAATAATGATAATAATAATAATAATAATAATAATAATAATAATAATAATAATAATAATAGAAAAAGAGCTAGAGAAGATAGCAAAATGCAAATCCCTGAAAATAGAAATGGAGCAACAGTGGTAAAAGAAAGCAAAGGTAGTACCAATAGGCTTAGGCTCTTTGGGTACAAACTCAAAATAACTGGAGCACCACTTGAACAATATTGGCATTGACACATTCACCATCAGTCAATTGCAAAAGGCAGCTTTATTTGGAACAGCTTAATCCTGCAATGATACCTGTATCACCATCAAACATCCACATCTGCCTTGGGAAGGACTCAATAGGTGGACAAAAATGCCAAATCCAGCCTGAACAGCTGGCTGACTGTGTGAAGAACCGATAATGGAACTTAAATCATGGATGGTTGCAGTCTCGCCATCTTGCTCAATTTGATCAGCCCAGTGATGGATCATGCCAACAACCTAGCTGTGAAACCATCAAAGGTAGGATTTGAGTTGCCTGGTCCTCCAATCATAAATAACTGAAAAAAGGGGAGAGAAGTCTTTGAAAAAGCTGCCATCGACCCTAGATGGAGGTAGCAGCTGTAATCCTTGTCTGCTTTAAGGCTGAAGAAACATTGACAGCCATTTCTTTTTCCCTTTTTCTGCTGGGGTTGGCAGCTTTACTGAAGCAGCTTTTAGTTATCAGAAATCACTTTCTCCTTCTGGAAATACTGCTAAATGTAACACTTAACGGGGGCTGGGCCCATCTCATGGATGGAGCAATCTATCTAGGCAAATGCTTATTTATCTTTTGATTTTCACCATTAAAACAATGACAAAATAATAGCTTTGCCTGTCTGTGAACTGACAGATCCTTGTATGCTTTTGACTTTCATAGAATTTATGGATTCTGCTTTATGGAACTGAACAACAGGAGGGTTTTTAGTTTTGCTTTTTAATCTGTATGAGTACCAACTAGGTTATCACTTTTGTCAAGCAAATTGCTGGTTAAGAACACAAATGTTCAGGACACTGTTACCTGATGCATTAGCAAATGTGTGATTTCCTTCAGGCCGAAAAGAAGACAATTCACCACAGCTACAAATGACTGCTATTCCTGGGTGGTATAGTTGAGCTGTTTGGGTTCAATTCCAACCTCAGCCATAAAAACCTCATTAAGTAACCACTTTCTCATAGTCTAGCCTGGCTCACAGGGTGACTTCAAGAGAAGCCATCTACAGCTCCTGGAGGATAGACGGTGTAACATCTATTCAATTTGAGCAGCATTTCTTAGTAATGTTAAGATGTCTGGACTTCAACTCTCAGAAAACATTCTCGTTTTGAGGATCAATTCTATCTAGTTTCTCCATCTTTCATTTCCTCCTAACCCATTCACTTTTCTTCCCTCTGTTTGTTTTATAATTTGATCCTCCTTCATTTCTTCTTTGCAACCACAACCTTGCCAATAAACCTCTTTCATACTGTTTATTCCCCTTCATGGATTACTGCCTTGTTGTGGTGAAGGGGCTTGCGTAATTCAATGAAGCTATGAGCTATGCCGTGCAGGGCCACCCAAGATGGAAAGGTCATAGCAGAGAGTTCTGACAAAACGTGATCCACTGGAGAAGGAAATGGCAACCCACTCCAGTATCTTTGCCATGAAAACCCTATGGACAGTACCAAAAGGCAAAACGATATGACGCTGGAAGATGAGCCCCTCAGGTCGGAAGGCGTCCAATATGCTACTGGGGAAGAGCAGAGGGCTAGTACTAGTAGCGCCAGAAAGAATGAAGCGACTGGGCCAAAGCCGAAAGGACGCTCAGCTGTGGATGTGTCTGGTGGTGAAAGGAAAGTCCAATGCTGTAAAGATTTTTTTCTCCATAGGAACCTGGAATGTAAGATCCATGAATCAAGGAAAGCTGGACGTGGTCAAACAAGAGATGACAAGACTGAACATCGACATCTTAGGTATCAGTGAACTAAAATGGACAGGAATGGGTGAATTTAATTCAGATGACCATCAGGTATACTACTGCAGGCAAGAATCCCTCAGAAGAAATGGAGTAGCCTTCATAGTCAATAAAAGAGTAGGAAAAGCAATACTGGGATACAATCCTCAAAATGACAGAATGATCTCATTTCAAATCCAAAGCAAACCATTCAATATCACAGTAGTCAAAGTCTATGCCCCAACCACCAGTGCTAAAGAGGATGAAATTGACCGGTTCTATGAAGCCCTACAGCACCTTATAGAACTAACACAAAAAATGATGTCCTTATCATCATGGGGGATTGGAATGCTAAAGAAGGAAGCCAAAAGATAACCGGAATAACAGGCAAGTTTGGCCTTGGAGTACAAAATGAAGCAGGCACAGGCTGATAGAATTTTGTCAAAAGAATACGATGGTCATTGCAAACAATCTTTTCCAACAACCCAAGAGACGGCTCTACATGTGGACATCACCAGACGGTCAACACAGAAATCAGATTGACTATGTGCTCTGCAGCCAAAGATGGAGAAGCTCTATATAGTCAGTAAAAACAAAACCAGGAGCTGACTGTGGCTCAGACCATGAGCTTCTCATTGCAAAGTTTAAGCTTAAACTGAAGAAAGTAGGGAAAAGCACTAGGCCACTCAGGTATGAATTAAAACTTATCCCTGTTGAATATACAGTAGAGGTGACAAATAGATTTAAAGAATTAGATCTGATAGAGAGAGTGCCTGAAGAACTATGGACAGAGGTTCACAACATTGTACAACAGGTAGCAACCAAAACCATCCCAAAGAAAAAGAAATGCAAGAAAGCAAAATGGCTGTCTGAGGAAGCTTTGCAAATAGCTGAGGAAAGGAGGGAAGCGAAAGGCAAGGGAGAAAAACATAGATATGCCCAATTGAATGCAGAATTCCAGAGAATAGCTAGAAGAGATAAGAATGCCTTCTTAAATGAACAGTGCAAAGAAATAGAACAAAACAATAGAATAGGGAGGACCAGAGATCTTTTCAAGAAAATTGGAGAGATGAAGGGAACGTTTCATGCAAAAATGGGCATGATAAAGGAACAAAATGGCAGGGACCTAACAGAGGCAGAAGAGATTAAGAAGACGTGGCAAAATTACACAGAAGAACTATACAAGAATGAGCTTAACGTCACTGATAATCACAATGAGGTGGTCACTGACCTCGAGCCAGACATCCTAGAATGTGAAGTGGGCCTTAGAAAAGCTGAGTAACAACAAAGCTAGTGGAGGTGACAGTATTCCAGCTGAGCTATTCAAAATCTTAAAAGACGATGCAGTAAAAGTGCTACACTCAATTTGCCAGCAAATTTGGAAAACTCAACAGTGGCCACAGGATTGGAAAAGATCAGTTTACATTCCAATTCCAAAGAAAGCCAGTGCCAAAGAATGTTCAAACTATCGCACCATTGCACTCATTTCTCATGCTAGTAAAGTTATGCTTAAAATCCTACAAGCCAGACTCCAGCAGTATGTGGACCGAGAACTACCAGAAGTACAGGCAGGATTTCGAAGAGGCAGAGGAACTAGAGATCAAATTGCCAACATACGCTGGATCATGGAGAAAGCTAGAGAGTTCCAGAAAAACATCTACTTCTGCTTCATTGACTATACTAAAGCCTTTGATTGGGTGGATCATAACAAACTGTGGCAAGTTCTTAAAGAGATGGGCGTACCAGACCATCTTATTTGTCTCTTGCGAAACCTATATGTGGGCCAAGAAGCAACAGTGAGAACTGGACACGGAACCACTGATTGGTTCCAAATTGGGAAAGGAGTCTGGCAAGGCTGTATACTGTCGCCCTGCCTATTTAACTTATATGCAGAGCACATCATGAGAAAGGCAGGGCTAGATGAATCAAAAGTTGGAATTAAGATTGCCAGAAGAAATATCAACAACCTAACATATGCAGATGATACCACTCTAATGGCAGAAAGTGAAGAGGAACTAAAGAGCCTCTTGTTGCAGGTGAAGAAGGAGAGTGCAAAAGTTGGGTTGAAACTAAACATTAAGAAAACCAAGATCATGGCATCTGGCCCTCTCAATTCCTGGCAAATAGATGGGGAAGAAATGGAGGTAGTGACACACCTACTGCTTCAGTGACTCCATCCAGCCACCTCATTCTCTGTCGTCTCTTTCTTCTCTTGCCCTCAACCTTTCCCAGCTTTAGGCTCTTCTCCAGTGACTCCTTCCTTCTCATTAGATGGCCAAAGTATTTGAGTTTCAACTTCAGGATCTGGCCTTCTAAAGAACAGTCAGGGTTGATGTCCTCTAGGACTGACCAGTTTGATTGCCTTGCAGTCCAAGGGACTCGCAGGAGTCTTCTCCAGCACCATAGTTCAAAGGCCTCAGTTCTTTGGCATTCAGCCTTTCTTTTGGTTCAACTTTCACAGCCATACATTGCAACTGGGAAGACCATAGCCTTGACTATATGCACTTTTGTTGGCAGGGTGATGTCTCTGCTTTTTAGTGTGCTGTCTAGATTTGCCATGGCTTTCCTCCCCAGGAGCAAGCGTCTTTTAATTTCTTGGCTGCAGTCCCCATCTGCAGTGATCTTGGAGCCCAGGAAAATAAAATCTGTCACTACCTCCATTTCTTCCCCATCTATTTGCCAGGAATTGATAGGGCTGAATGTCATGATCTCGGTTTTCTTAATGTTAAGTTTCAAGCCAACTTTTGCACTCTCCTTCTTCACCCGCAACAAGAGGCTCTTTAGTTCCTCTTCACTTTCTGCCATTAGATTGGTATCATCTGCATATCTTAGGTTGTTGATATTTGTACTTCTAGAACTGTCTGATTTAGCACAGCAACCAAACAGGACAGGCATAGACTCCAATGGACTGCAGAAAAACAACTGCAACCAGCCTGCCTTCCATTGAGGACCTGTGTAGTACATGAGCCAGAAAGAGGGCTAAGAAAATATCTATGGACCCCTCACATCCTGGATGTAAACTGTTTCAACTCCTCCTCTCAGGATGCCACTATAGGGCATTGCATGTCAAAATAATTGGACAGTATTTTTCCTTGTTCCATCACTCTGCTAAACACCCAATTCCCACAGCATTGTCTTATGCCTAAAGATATTTACCAGTGTAGTAGGGCTGTATTATTACTATCCTTTTCATCTTTCTTATTACCTTTTCCTATTGGTATCTTATGATTTATCATTTTGTTGTTTGTAGGTACACTGGGAGTTTATGCACCAGAGACAAATTCTTTGTGTGGCCATAAAGATTTTTTTTTCTTTTAATGACCCTATAATCCCTTGCATTGGGGTGGAGTCCTTTGGGACTGTCTATGCTAGTTATGCATGGTATTGTTTCCACTAGCTTGGAAAGTTCTGTGTCCTTTTGATGGAGCGATATCATGTAAATTCTTGCCTGTTGTTGCTTTTGCCTTTTATCCTGTTTTGCCAGTTAACAGTTTTTGATGTTTGCACAGATACATTAGTTGATCTGGGAGCGTATGTGCTTTGATCTGGACAGGGAGGTTGATTGGGAGTGTGTTAGGTGTAAACTAAAATGGAAATTGCAGGCTGTAATTTTCCAACACACTCTTGATTATCCTTAGATTACATGGAGTTCAAATCAGTCAATCCTAAAAGAAATCAGCTCTGTTCTTTGGAAAGACAGATACTGAATCTGAAGCTCAAATAGTTTGGCCACCAAATGGGAAGAGACGACTCATTGGAAAATGGAGTTGGGGAAGACTGAAGGCAAAAGGAGAAGGGTATGGCAGAGGATGAGATAGATAGATAGTGTCCTTGACACAATGAACATGAATGTGGGCAAACTTGGGGGAAAGGGGAGGACAGGGAGACCTAGCATGCTATGGTCCATGGTGTCGCAAAGAGTCGGACATGACATAGCAACTGAACAGCAAAAAATTTCAACAGTTGTCCCTTCTGGGGAAAGCTATACAATATAGTTATTGTCTTGGTTAAGAAGTGAAATATCACCCAAGGTGTTCAAATTGTTGGTATTCTATGCTATAAATAAGGGTGCTTTAAACTGGAACAGGAGTGATGGAAATAGAATTGGAAGGGGCAAATTAGCCCACAGGTCTAGGCTTATATCAGTGCAGGAATCTAAATTCTCAACTTGAAATTAACTAGGAAAGAAACTCACAATCTCTCCCAATAGTTCCATTACCAAATTGACCTAACCATTAGCAAGCTTTCCGCTTTCTCTCCATCCCCAATATTCATCTGGAATCTGCTTTTCGGTATCTTACTAATCTTATCCAATTATTCAATTACTAACATATTTTACTTTGTGGGGTGAGGACGATGAAGACCCAAAGATGTTTTTTTTTCCCTGTGGCTGCACCCGTGCTTTGGAATATTTGCCCCGTGAAATTTGATGCTGAGCTTGTTGAACAGAAGGTCGGCAGTTTGGCGGGTCAAATCCCGAGTGCCGCGTAGGAGAGTGAGCGCCTGTTACTCATCCCAGCTTCTGCCAACCTAGCAGTTCAAAAGCACATAAAAATGCAAGTAGAAAAATAGGGACCACTCTGGTGGGAAGGTAACAGCGTTCCATGCGCCTTTGGTGTCTAGTCATGCCGGCCACATGACCACATAGATGTCATCGGACAAGTGCTGGCTCTTCGGATTTGAAACGGAGATGAGAACCGGCCCCTAGAATCGGAAACGACTAGCACGCATGTGCGGGAGAACCTTTACCTTTACCTTTTTATCTTGTTAAACTTTGGGAAATAATTAACAACAGAGCTATTTAAAAGAACTTTGACTTCTAGATGTTGCCATCTACTTACTCATTGTTCATATTTGTTGATTGTGCTTAAGATTTTTATTTGAGTACTTCTTGGGTTTTTTGCATTATTTGCTCCTGAATGCATAATTGTACCTAAACATTTTATTAGACTTAAGATTGCAATTATTCCACAATCACTTGACAGAAAAGACCCTGGTAAAATGATGCTAATTGTTGATGATGGAAAAAGAAAATATCAAATCAATAAATCTATTGGTCAATCAGTCCAGTTACCAGCATGCCCAAAATCACCCAAGCCAGGTCTGGAAGAGAAGCAGGACAAATAGTACATGTTTGGTTCTGGATGTAGTCACTACATGTTTTGGTCCTACCTGCCATTGATGTTCTGCATATTGTAGTCTAACAATTCTATATAAATCACTTTCATCTCCACACATTCTCCTTTCTTCCTCCAGATATCATTTCTCAAGCTAGTATTTTGATCTACTTTTGTAAATCTGTCACGGACCAGCAAAAAGCAGAATTGAAAATCTGAAATGGATATATCTCTTGCTTGTTCAAGAAGGAATCAAAGAGACTGTTCAAGAACTTTCAAAGAAAGTAAACAGCAATAGCATCCATTTTTTTCCTGTTGGCTCATTTCTAGCTAATGTGTCCCTCTGCATTCTCAGCTGCTGCATTACAGAATGATAAACCACATTAAACACTAGGACTGAATAAATATTAGAGCAGTAAAATGGTCTAGGCTACAGCTGGCTTTCCAATCTGATGAAGAGGTACATTCTGCTCTTTTGACCTGCTTTTCCCATTTCCACAACTCCCCCTGCAAGGAGCTAATTGCATAGAAAACGCCTTCCTGGGAAAGGTAATAGGTGGAGCTGAAATCAAGTCACACTAGGAGACACTTTTAATTAAGTCACATCAATAGAACACTCTCTTTAATGAAATGCTGGGGTCAAAATGACGCAGAGAAAATAAGAGAACTTTTGGCATGGTATACTAAGAGAAAAATTATTTAATGGGCTAGTAAGGAAGTCAAAGATATTAGAGAGAGAGAAAGAAAGAGAATAAACCAAATCTTTTTAATGGTTTAGTTAAAATTCACAATTGTAGTCCTGCATATGTATTTGTAAAAATATAGTTGAAATCTATGTCTTCTGTATTCCTGATATGGGTTATGCAGCATGCATGGAGACCATAAAATCTTTTAGCTTTTAATTCTTCAGATTCCTTATTCAGTCCCTGCTTTGTTTCATTGTCAGTGATAGAACAATGGATTCCTTAACTCACACATCAATGCCCAACAAGTTCCCTTAGGAGAGTTTCTTTTAGAGATCAGAAAATCAAAAACATCCTTTTCCAGTCTTTGTTGCAAAGACATATTCTCATGATGTGCTTGACTCTGCCAGCCTCAGCATAGCTGCCAAAAAAGCCACTTATTTTTATTTTATATGAATTAAATGAGGTTGGGCTGATTGCCATCATCTACAAGTACCAGCTTAATGGAACCATGGCATATCAGAAGATCCAGAATAGTAGACCTTCTCCAAATTCAGCAAAATGTCATCTCACGGGACTTACTAATATGGTCTCGGTGAACAAATAAAATCAAGACTAGGTGCTTGTTTATTTCAGAATGAAGTCATCTAAATCTATTTTGGCAGGGTGAAAAAGAAATCACCCCATAGTTCAATCAATTCAGGCAGAGAGATAATTAGGGACGGTTGTGTTAGTACATTAAACAATCATGGCTGATTTAGGACAGCCCTTCCATATATTCCATATAAGCCCACAAACACTGGCTCCTCTCCTCACAGTGAAGTTTTTGCTACACAAAGTCTAAACATGTACCGTGTTCCACTCAGAAGTGTTCCGTGTTCCACTATGGAAAATCTCACAAGCTGTTTGCTAAAGTTGTGTGGTTTCATCTAGTCTTTTGCCTTGGTAAGAGCAAAAAATCTTTTCTCAGCAGGACAACTAGTAGACAGAAGAAACTCTTGGTTTTGATGGATGTGCCTGCTAGCTCTTCCACCTGGCATCAACTTGAGTGGAAATAAGCAGAAACAGTTTTGGAGCTAGAATGTCACCAGTGAAAGAAGCAGAAATCTCACATTTGCAATTGATTGGTATAATTCAATCTGTTCGGTAATAATTGTCTTTTTGTACATCTGTCTAATTGCCTGTGCTTTAATTATATGTGTGTGGTTTTTTTAAAAGGAGAGATGTCAAGGAACAAAAAGAGTTGAGCAGCTATCATAAACAAGCAACAAACATATAACAAGTACTGTGGGAAGTAAGCATCATATCTGTGGGAAGGTTTGAAAGGACAAAATATTGTTCCTTGAGTATTCAGAAAGTGTGATTTGCTCACAACAGAACAAGAGCTTTAGGAGAAAAGAAGCAGACGGTGGCTTACAAACGGGGAATAAACTGCAGATTTATCAGCATGAATCCTCTTGCTTAGAAAACTGCTTCAAATAGCACCATCAGACACATTGTATGGACTCCTTTTCTCCATGGTTATACCCCACATATCCAATAGGTGTATATGAATAAGGTGTGAATAGTGCAAGTAAATAATCCACCCCACAATTGGAGACCTCCAAAAATTTAGATGACATTTCCCTTAACTCAACATTGAATAGGAATGATGAGAGCTGAAACCCAACAAGTCTGTTGGTCAACATCTTGGAGAAGGTTTGCAAGAAGCCTATTGGCTCTCATATTTTTTTTAATCCCATTTATATCCCGCCCTTCTCCGAAGACTCAGGGCGGCTTACAATCTAAAGCACAAATCAATATGCTCAGCAATATGTATCTATATAATGTTTATATTGACATGGATGTAGATAATGAAGCCAAATACATGGCTTCCAGATACAGAATCTTCTGTATCAGGCAGTCATGTGACTTCACTATCCATATTCATATAGACACATGTGAGAACCAGTTTGATGTGCTTGAAGCATCTGGCTCTAAACTGGGTGACCATTGGCCTGTTCTTAGCTCTTAGTTCTAGGAAGGAGGCAATGGCAAGCTACTTCTGAAAAACTTTGCTGAGAAAAACTGCATGGACTAGTCCAGGCAGTTGCCAAAAGTGACCACAGTCTTGAAGGCACAAAATAGCAAAATAAATACACAGGCACAAACACACAGAGAGACACACACACTTTAGACATACACACTTTAGCCAAGAGAAGGAAAACATCAATGTGAATTGGTCTACGCTACTTGGCAAATTCTGACATGACTTCTTCCCTGTGTTATATGTTGCCAAGATCTGCAGATAAATTCAAGTAGCTTATAAATAAGACAGCTAAAGAGGCATGCATTTTATGCAGCTCATATAAACCTTCCATAGCAGAGTTAACTCACATGTGAATATTTCAATTTCTATAATCCATTTAAGGTTAGGTGTAAACACAGAATTTGCAAAATGTATTTTCCTGCGAAAATGTGTTATACCTTCTTTTTATTCTGACATAAATGCATGGTTTTTACTGAACTTCCTCCATCCATTTCTTCTTCTCCTTTTCCTGAATAAGATGACCATTTCTCTAAACCAGTTAGACATTGCTTAACACTAGCATGTAATAAAGCTTTTGTTACCCAAGTCTATATATGAAACGAGCTTGACAAATTTGTTCAAATATAAGCTCCAAATATCTTATTTTAGACAAAGATATTTGGAGCTCCTCTGCAAACAAACAAGCAAATCTATTATTAAAGAAACAAAAAACCAGACTGATGAAAGATTGGTTGAGTGGGCTGTAGTGTATGCTCTTAAAGCATACACGGAATGTCAGCACAGCAGGGGGCTGGACAGCTCCAGGCTATAACCGCTTTTGGCGGGAAAGCCTGAATAGAGCGAGTCGTTGACAGCCCCAGGGCATGGTCAGCTCTGGCGGGAAGCCAGGGTTTAAATCCATTGGCCACCTGCACTGGCAGGAAGCCCAGGTTTGAATCTATTGGCTGCGATTCACCTGGGCAGGTATAAAGAGACGCCAGGTAACCCCTTTGCCTCAGCTTCATTCCTGATCAAATAAAGAAGTACTACCCAGCTCAAGTGTCCGTCTCTCTGTGCGACCACGTGACATTGCATGGGCCAAAATTGTCAATGATAAATCATGCTCTATGTTCAGATTAGATCAGGGGTGGGCAACTATAGCAACTTTACAACCCGTGGACTTCAATTCCCAGAATTCTTAAGCAAGGCTCAGGGCTAAGCTTGTAAGCCGCCCTGAGTCTTCGGAGAAGGGCGGGATATAAATGGAATTAAAATAAAAAAAATAAAAAATAAGGTCCACAGGTCATAAAGTTGCCATAGTTGACCACCCCTGAACTAGATTCTACTTTCTGTTTTCCTGCAACTGATAACTTCTTTCAGATTTAGTTTCCATAGCTACATTCTCTTTTATCACCTACTGGGATTCACCAGATTAAAATGAGAGCATCTAGTTAATTAAAAATGTAAAATATATAAAAGATCAGTATTGTTTACATTTCCAGAGGGAGGAGAGACAGCACTTGAATCCACCTGAGAAACAAGGATCTCTGGCATGGAACAAAAAAAAACCTGCCAGTGTTTGATTTTAACATAATGAATAATTGTTTGTCAGCCACATAAAACCAGGGCAGGTAAAAATACTGTTCAATAGTATGTGCAAAAGACTGACAGGGGAGTGTTAGTTAGGCTATTCTATAAAGTATGATTATAGAATTTGACAGTCTAGGGTTATTCTTATCTCTTCCTTCTTTCTGATTTCCTTTCATCTTTTCCTTTCTAGGTATTCTGTGATTCTGTAAAGCTGAATTTTCCCATATATGGAGCCAGCAAATTGATATTATATATAAAAGGTAAAGGTTCCCCCGCACATGCGTGCTAGTCGTTTCCAACTCTAGGGGCCGGTGCTCATCTCCGTTTCAAAGCCGAAGAGCCAGCGCTTGTCCGAGGACATCTCCGTGGTCATGTGGCCGGCATGACTAGAAGCCAAAGGTGCACGGAACGCTGTTACCTTCCCACCGTAGTGGTCCCTATTTTTCTACTTGCATTTTTACGTGCTTTCGAACTGCTAGGTTGGCAGAAGCTGGAACAAGTAACAGGTGCTCACTCTGCTACGCGGCACTTGGGATTCGACCCGCCAAACTGCCGACCTTCTGATCGACAAGCTCAGCGTCCTACAAGCGAAGTGGAGGGAGGATGGGATTTGTCCTGAAGATCATGGTAGACATACCATAGATAAGTGTAATTGTTTCTAAGCTCTCTTCAAGAGGTTTAAAGGTGCTTTACCCTCTTTCAATGAGATTTATTCTGATTTAAGTCATGATTATACCATAATCATGGCTGGAAGTTAGTGGAATAGTGTTCATTTCCAATCCCCTCTCTTCTATTGCTGTCATCCTGGTCCTTCCGACCTCTATGTATTAAAAGGTAGGACAATGGAGATTCTCAGTGATCCACATCACAGTTGTCCCAAAGATGCTCTTTCACAAAAACAAGAAAGTCCAGTTGCCTCGTGAAAAAGCATCTTTTGGTAGGACTGGAAAAGGGGATTCTTACTGTGAGCATGTAGGTTCTGCAATGTAGAACTATCATTGTTCCAAAGGTGCTTTTTCCAAAAGGCAACTGGACTTTTCTTGGTTTTTTCTCCCTTGAAAATATTTATTTCCTTATCCAAGAAGCTGCTTCAGTTCAGTTTTCAGCTTCTTGGCTAAGAAGCAAAATGTTTTCAAGCAAGAAAAATCAAGAAAGACCAGGAAGGAAAGGTATTTATTAACAACAAAAAAAGTTTCAAGGTTAAAAACTGAAGTCTAAGAAAAAGAAATTAAGTTAAAATAAAATAGGTAAAGGTAAAAGGTAAAGGTTCCCCCACACATGCATGCTAGTCGTTTCCAACTCTAGGGGCCAGTGCTCATCACCATTTCAAAGCCGAAGAGCCAGCGCTTGTCCAAGGACATCTCCGTGGTCCTGTGGCCGGCATGACTAGACACCAAAGGCGCACGGAACGCTGTTACCTTCCCACCGGAGTGGTCCCTATTTTTCTACTTGCATTTTTACGTGCCTTCGAACTGCTAGGTTGGCAGAAGCTGGGACGAGTAACAGGCGCTCACTCTGTTCCGCGGCACTTGGGATTCGACCCGCTAAACTGCCGACCTTCTGATTGACAAGCTCAGTGTCCTAACCCACTGAGCCACCGCGTCCCTTTAAAATAAAACAACCACTCTTAAAAATATAATGGGACAAGGTTTGAAAGTGGCCCAGCTGGGGAACCACTGCCTTCAGTACGTGAACATCCAGGGTGCTTTGTATATATCAGAACAATACAGCCCTTTTTGTAATGTCTGCCTGCTTGCGTCATCTTTAAAAGAAAGAAATCTGGGACAAAGCTGCTTTGTCACCTTGTGTCTTTTTGATCATCGTTGTCATGGGTTTCTTTTATTGTTTTTCTATTTCTGTATAGCCTTAACTTTTGTAATTTGATATATTATATTAATGCCAAGGGGGAGGAGAGAGGGCTATAAATAACAATAAAACCTTCCGAATCTCACCAGAGTGTTGCACTGAACCGAATAGAGTCACAGTTGTCTTTAAACACAGAAAGGAAAACATTTCACCTTTATTGTGAAATCAGGGCATAGTTTCTATGTCTCGGACTCAGCTTTTACCTGTTGGAGCTAAATATTAGATGTTGAGACTTTGGAAAAAGTGCAGAGAAGAGCAACAAAGATGATTAGGGGACTAGAGATTAAAACATATCTAAAAGGGTTGCAGGAATTGGGTATGGTCAATCTAGAGAAAAGAAGGACTAGGGGGTGACATGATAGCAATATTCCAGTATTTGAGAGGCTGCAAAAAGGAGCAGAGGTCAACTTATTTTCCAAAGCACCAGAAGGCAAGACAAGAAACAATGGATGGAAACTAACCAAGGAGAGAAGCAACCTAGAACTAAGGAGAAATTTCCTAACAGTGAGAACAATTAACCAGTGGAACAGCTTGCCTCCAGAACTTTGCCGAGATTCTCTTTGTGCCCAGCAGATTTTATTTTGGCATATTCTACATCATAAAAAGATCCAACTATAGCAGGAAGAAAGGGACAATGAGAGGGAGGAAAGGAAGGAAGGAAGGAAGGAAGGAAGGAAGGAAGGAAGGAAGGAAGGAAGGAAGGAAGGAAGGAAGGAAATCAGAATGGGAAGCAGGGAGGCAGGGAAAAAGGGAGGGTAAGGAGGAATGAGAGGGAGGGAGGGTCTGAGGGAAGTCCTGCCTTAGCACTTGGCCACCAGCAGCCCTGCTGCCCCTTTGCCATCTCCTTGCCCACTCTTCCTGGCGTATCCTGATGGTCTCCCATCCTATCTTTAAGGATGCTTTGGTTACAAAACTGGGTCTCCTCACATGGAGAGGAAGTGGGCCTCCCTCTGACCCACACACTTTGACCTCCTGCACCTGCCATGAGCAACCTGGCCATCAGCAGCATCAGTCTTGACAAGTGCAGCCAGGTGGCCTCTCAGGGAAGTGGGGCTGGAGTGGGTCAGGCTGCAGGGTCCTGGTGCCCCGAGAGCTCGAGAGCCAGGCTGGGTGCTTGCCCTCTGCTGCCCAGGGCTCCGGGCAACTCACATCACTATCCAGGAGTCCCCTGTGTGGCCCAAGAGGGATGGCAAGGCTCCTCTGGTGGACCATGCCCTGGTGCCCACCTCAGCCCCACTCCCCTCCACTGGAGGCCCCCAGATCCCCCCCACATCCCTGCCCACATCCCCCACAGGTGCCCCACGACCAGAGTGATGTTGAGCTGGCCACGCCCCCGGCCATTGACTTTCCTTGTCAAAAAGTTGCAAAAGGTGATCACATGATCCTGGGGCACTATGACCGTCATAAGTATGAATCAGTTACCAAGCATCCGAACATAAGTCACATGACCCTGGGGATGCTGCAATAGTCATAAATGTGAAAAATGGTCACAAGTCACTTTTTTCAATGCCGTTGTAACTTTGAACAGTCACTAAGCGAACTGTTGTAAGTCGAGGACTACCTGCACTTTATCACTTTTTTCCTTTTTTTTTTTGGTCAAGTTGCTAGGCGACTGGTGGTACTTGGATATTGCCATATCCCAAAAGTGGTGAAATCTGTGAAAAGGTTGAAAAGCCCTGGACTAGAAGACCTCCAAGGTCCCTTCCAGCTTTATTCTGATTCATTGAAATGAGACATTGCTGGGCTAATGTCACAATGTGGAATTGCAGGCCTATTGCAGAAGGCCAACCAAAGCTGACAAGTCTGTTCCAGATTCCTTCCTAGCACTCCAGTGCATGGTGAGTTGTTGACATTATATTTTCCCTGTCCTCTTTTTCTTTCTATGGTTTGTTGTTGTTAGCTGCGAAGTTGTGTCCGACCCATCGCGACCCTATGGACGATGTTCCTCCAGGCCTTCCTGTCCTCTACCATCTTCTGGAGTCCATTTAAGCTCACGCCTCCTGCTTCAGTGACTCCATCCAGCCACCTCATTCTCTGTCGTCCCCTTCTTCTATTGCCCTCAATCTTTCCCAGCATTAGGCCCTTCTCCAGTGAGTCCTTCCTTCTCATTAGGTGGCCAAAGTATTTGAGTTTTAGCTTCAGGATCTGGCCTTCTAAAGAGCTTTCTATGGTTATTTTGGGCAATTTTGGTAATAATCACTACAACATCTTACTTCTAGGTAGACTTGGGCATCATTTATTTTTTATTTGTTACCAATTGCTTGCGTCTTTGGACTTTGATTTCATTGTCACTGTTTCTAAGTTTTAATTTAGTTTGGGCTGTGGAAGTCTATGTAGATTCCCAGTCATCCAGATTATGATTGCCCCAAAGGCACTTTTTTTCAAAAGGCAACTGGACTTTCTTTGTTTTTCCTTGAAGAAGCTTCTTGGATGAGAAGTGAAATGTCTTCAAGGAAAAAGAAAGAAAATCCCTTTGCCCTTTGAAAAAGCACTTTCGGGTTGTGGAAGTTTTAAACTCGTTTATATCATATAAATAATGGTGAGTCAGTTTGAATGAGAGGAGGATGTCTGGGCAATGCAATGCAATTAGTTCACACCCACACACCCCACACACCCTACCCATATTCACACACACACACACACACACACACACACACACACACACACACACACAGTAGAGTGCTGGAGCTGGCCTGCCAGGACCATTTGTTAATTTTTCTGGAATTTTGTGAACTAGCTGAGAGCAAAGCTAAGCTGTGATCTAATGTGCTGATCAGTTGTTATACAACCAGTAAGTAGCATGGTGCAGTTGTGGCAGTGGAGCTGGAAGAGCTGGTTCCTAAACATTTCTAGCATACCACTGTCTGTTTAAAAATTAGCTGATCTTTGAACTTGTGCAGGAAGGCAGGCAGAATTCAATAAGAATAAGAACATGAGAGAATGAATCCCCACATTATAAGAAAGGACAGGAGGAAATATGCTAATTCCAGGAATCAGTGAGGCTCCTTAGGAAAGCTGCATGCCTAAAAGATACAGGAAGAGACGCAAATATCTGACTATGTGCTGGTCAAAGCTGGCACAATGAGGACAAATAGTACATTTTCCATAAATTCCCCATTCTAGCGACACCGTCATCAGCTAGAGATGCTTGAATCCCCAATAGAATTCATCTAGGATGGACATTTGATGGGGTAAGAATTGCTCCTCTAAATGTTAATGTGGCCAAATGTTCAATTCTGCTTCTTTTATTTTGCTCGAAATCCAATATAGCCATGAAGGATACTGCACTTCACACGGCACTTCCTGCTTGTCTATTTTCATATGAAATGCCATGAAAAATTCTGCTGGGGGACTCTAGCTGATTAATCTTAGCTCTGTTTTTTTCATGGTAGCTATGAGATCTGGAAATGGAGAACAGGAAATTAAGTTTAGGAGATGTTTTATAAAATGACTCACAGTCCATCAACATTGTCTGGGTAGATATACTCATAATAGAAATTATTTACAGCTAAAACTTGTGCCTGGTTATTGTATAGGTGTTGTGACTCAGGGCCAGCCTGTGGGTCCGACAGCCGGCTCCGATGTATCGGAGGACTCAGATGTGGGGGAGGAGGGAAACGAACCGGCTGATGATGATTTGGAGGCTTTGCAGAGTCCTCAGCCGGGGACCTCTTCTCAGCTGCGTGAGCCCGAGAGTGCGGAGGAAGATGACCCACAGCTGGCCCTGTTCAAGGACGCCCGATGCAGGAGGCAGTCGAGCAGGAACAAACAAAGAAAGGCTGTGAGACTCCTCGGGAGGAGGCACAGGGAGACCACGCCCTGAGCTCTCTATAAAAGGAGTGTTTGGGGAGGGGCTGGTTGCTGAAAGCAACTTTTCCGCTTGAGAAGACAAGCTCTAGTGTTTTTGTTAACTGCGTAATTAAATCTTGGCAGAAGCCTTTTAGCCTTGGACGCTCTCCAGACTCTTCTTTTTGAATAGGGGTTGCGAGAAGAGGGCTGGTTCAGAACAGTTTGCTTTCAGCCACCCACCCCTTATTACTACGATGGAGCAGCTTCTTGCCGAGAATGCCCAGCTCAACCAGCAACTCACCTTGCTGGCCACTCAGGTGGCACAACTGCAGGCTCAGGTACATGCTGCCCCCCCACCCAGGAGGAAATGTCAGATAGCTATGCCGGATAAATTTGCTGGTAAACCAGAACTGTTTCCTGCCTTCCTGGGACAATGCCAGCTTTATATCAGCGTGAGAGCAGCTGATTTCCCCACTGACCGAGATAAGGTGGGATTCGTGTTGAGCCTTCTGTCGGGAGATGCAGCTCGTTGGGGCACGCCTCTGTTGGCACAGCCTAGCCCTTTGTTGGATAACTTTGGGGGGTTTTGTGACCATATGCGCCTCATGTACGAGGACCCGATTAAGGCGCAGACTGCCACCCGACGCCTGAAAGCTTTGAGGCAGGGTCAGCGCCCTCTACAGGCCTATATCAGCGATTTCCGGCTGCTTAGCCAGGATTCCACCTGGAATGAGGCTGCGCTCGTGGATGCCTTTCAGGATGGCTTGTCAGAGGAGATGTTGGATGAGCTGGCCCGCGTGGACATTCCCTCAGATCTGAATGGGCTGATCCATCTTTGTCTGCGGATCGATGCCCGGTTGCAGCAGCGAAAGAGTCGCCGTGCCACCCCACAGACCCCTGCCGCCCCTGTTGTGCGTGAGCCCCCAGTCCAGAGGGAGGAGCCAATGGAGCTGGGTGCCGCCAGGTCCCGTCTATCGGTGACGGAAATGGACAGACGACGTTCGGAGGGGTTGTGTTTTTACTGTGGGGACCCTGGACATTTGGCTGCTTCTTGTCCAAAGAAGCGTCAGCGGGCATCAGTGACCAAGCCGGCCCTGAGAAAGTCCCCTGCTTTGCTGTCGGGAAACAGCCCGAGCCCGATCTAGACGGTGTGAAAGATCGGGCGACCCACAACGACCACGCCGAGCGATGCCGTTCCGACGGTGCCTGTGAACCTTCACGGCATTTGATTTTGGAGGCACGTCTGATCCTTCCTGGCAAGCCAGAGGGGATTCCGGTCCATGCCTTAATTGACTCTGGGGCTACCACTAACTTTATGGATTCGGCCTTTGTGGCCAAATGGGCTGTTCCCCAGTGTCCAGTGGATCCGCCCATGCTTGTGGAGACCATCGATGGTCGAGTGCTCCTGTCCGGGCCTATTACGGCCGCCACGCAACCCGTGTGTATGGCCATCAGTACCCATGTGGAGGCCATTCAGTTCTACGTCACTTCGGAACTGCACTTCCCCGTGGTCTTGGGACTGGCGTGGCTCCGGGCGCATGATCCACAGATCTATTGGTCTCAGAACTTGGTCACCTTCCCAAGTTTGCAGTGCGTGGACCACACCCGCCATATCTGTGCCGGCCAGGTGGAGGGTTCCCCAGGGGTTTCCTTGCCTCCCGAACTGTCCGACTTTGCTGACGTGTTCAGCGAGTCAGAGGCGGACCAATTACCCCCGCACAGGCCCTACGACTGCTCCATTGACCTAGTCCCTGATGCGCCTCTCCCAGTGGGGCGTTTGTACTCCATGTCGGAGCCCGAGTTGGCTGCATTGCGGGACTTCCTGACAAAGAACTTGGCTCGTGGATTCATCCGGCCCTCGTCCTCGCCAGTGTCTGCGCCCGTGCTCTTCGTCAAAAAGAAGTCGGGCGAGTTACGGCTTTGCTGTGACTACCGGAAACTCAACGCTATCACGGTGCGTAACCGCTACCCGCTGCCCCTCATCCCCGAGCTCTTGGACCGACTCCGGGAGGCTAAGATCTTCACGAAACTGGACCTGCGTGGAGCTTACAACCTCGTCAGGGTTCGGCCGGGTGATGAGTGGAAGACGGCGTTTGGTACTCGCTATGGACATTTCGAGTACACGGTGATGCCGTTTGGCCTGACCAACGCCCCCGCTGTGTTTCAGCATTTTATGAATGACATCTTTCGGGATCTGTTGGACCAGTTTGTTGTGATTTACCTGGACGACATCCTGATTTACTCCCCGTCGCGTGAAGCGCATCATCAGCATCTCCGTCAGGTCCTGCAGCGCCTCCGGAAACATCGGCTGTTTGCCAAGTTGGAGAAGTGCCAGTTCTACCAGGTGACCATTGATTTCTTGGGCCACCGCATTTCTCCTGAGGGCATCGCCATGGAACCGAGTAAAGTTGAGTCGTTGCAGAGTTGGCAACCCCCGCGTCGCGTGAAGGATGTTCAGCGACTTCTTGGATTTGCCAACTACTATCGGACATTCATCCCTGGCTTTGCTGCCTTGACAGCCCCCCTCACCTGGCTCCTGCAGAAGAAGACTCGGTTCCAGTGGAACGCCCCCGAACAACAGGCGTTCCAAGCTTTGAAGGACGCCTTCATGAAGGAGCCCATCTTGAAGCATCCTGACCCGCAACGGCCGTTTGTCGTGGAGGCGGACGCCTCCGACATTGCCATTGGGGCCGTGTTACTCCAGGCAGCGATGCCCAACGGTACCCTTTTCCCTTGCGCGTATCACTCTCGGAAATTGAATCCCTCGGAGCACAACTATACCATCTGGGAGAAGGAGCTGCTGGCCATCAAGGCGGCGTTCGAGGCTTGGAGGCATCATCTGGAGGGGGCGCGGCATCAAATCGAGGTCCGGACGGACCACAAGAATCTGGAAAGCCTACAGACCGCTCGGAATTTGAACCAACGCCAGATCCGGTGGTCCCTCTTCTTTGCGAGGTTTGACTTCCGGGTGCGGTACATACCAAGCGGGCACAACCAGAGAGCGGATGCTCTGTCCAGGAAGCCCGAGTACACCCGAGTGGAAGACAAGCTTCCGCCCAGGACAGTGATCCCCGTCGAGTCTTTTGCTGCGGTGCGGGAGCCGGTGGATATACGGGCTCGGATCCGGGAGGCGCAGCAGCAGGAGGCGTGGGTGGCTCAGCGGAAGGAAGAGGTGGGGCCAGATTCGCCTTGGTCGGTCACGGATGGACTCCTGTATTATCGTGACCGGCTCTATGTTCCAGGAGGGCCACTCAGGGGACTCGTCCTCAGCCAATGTCATGATAACCCGGCTGCGGGGCATTTTGGCCTGTTCAAGACTCTGAACCTGGTCTCCCGTACATTCTGGTGGCCCCGAGTCCGACACGATGTCCAGTCTTATGTCACCTCCTGCGTCCCATGCAGGCAGTCCAAGTCAGCGACAGGGGCCCCGCCTGGTTTACTGCAGCCTTTGCCAACGCCCAAGAGACCCTGGGGGGCTGTGTCCATGGACTTTCTGATGGATCTACCCCCATCCTCCGGCTTCACGACAGTGTTTGTGGTGGTGGACATGTTGACCAAGATGGCGCACTTCATCCCCTGTCGTGGCTTACCGTCAGCTCGCGCCACTAGTCGCATGTTCATCCAACAGGTGTTCCGGCTGCACGGCCTTCCCGATAGAGTCGTCTCCGATAGGGGGGCCCAGTTTACAGCCCGCTTCTGGCAGGAGTTGATGCGGGCGTTGGACATTAAGGTTTGCCTCTCGTCCGCGCATCATCCTCAGACCGACGGGGGTACCGAGAAGGTCATCGGCATCTTAGAGCAGTATCTGCGCTGCTACGTTAACCTGCAGCAGGACAATTGGGTGGACTATTTGGCCATAGCCGAGTTTGCCTTTAACAACTCGCAGCACACCTCCACGCAGATGACACCGTTCTTGGCCAACGTGGGTTATCACCCCCGGTTTTTCCCCCTTTCTCCCGTGGACTCACCGGAGCCGGCAGCGAATGAATTCATGGCGGAGTTACAGGCGATCCATCGGTTGGTGCGACGGCAGCTGGAGAAGGCCAAGGCCGACTACAAGAGGTTCGCTGATCGGTCGAGAAGGGATACGCCTCCATTATCGGTGGGGGATCGGGTCTGGCTGTCCACCAGGAACCTACCATCCACTCGGCCGGCGAGGAAGCTGGACCACCGTTACCTTGGACCGTTCCCAGTCGAGGCCGTCATCAACCCGGTCGCCTATCGTTTAACTCTGCCACGTTCCCTGCGCGTGCACCCCGTCTTCCATCGGTCCTTGTTGGTCCCCGAACAACCGGCTTGTCCACTTCGCCAAGCGGAACCTCCCCCATCAGGACCTCGTGATGGCGACAGCACCCCCGAGTACGAGGTCGCCAGCATCAGGGATTCCCGCTGGCTGAAAGGTCGCTTCCAGTACCTGATCGAGTGGAAAGGGTACGGGCCGGAGGACTTCACATGGGAAGACGCGACCGCCGTTCATGCCCCTGCGTTGGTGACTGCTTTTCACGAACAGTTCCCATCCCGACCGCATCCGGATCGGCAGACCCGGGGGAAGGGCCCTGCGGTGCGGGATAGTGTTGTGACTCAGGGCCAGCCTGTGGGTCCGACAGCCGGCTCCGATGTATCGGAGGACTCAGATGTGGGGGAGGAGGGAAACGAACCGGCTGATGATGATTTGGAGGCTTTGCAGAGTCCTCAGCCGGGGACCTCTTCTCAGCTGCGTGAGCCCGAGAGTGCGGAGGAAGATGACCCACAGCTGGCCCTGTTCAAGGACGCCCGATGCAGGAGGCAGTCGAGCAGGAACAAACAAAGAAAGGCTGTGAGACTCCTCGGGAGGAGGCACAGGGAGACCACGCCCTGAGCTCTCTATAAAAGGAGTGTTTGGGGAGGGGCTGGTTGCTGAAAGCAACTTTTCCGCTTGAGAAGACAAGCTCTAGTGTTTTTGTTAACTGCGTAATTAAATCTTGGCAGAAGCCTTTTAGCCTTGGACGCTCTCCAGACTCTTCTTTTTGAATAGGGGTTGCGAGAAGAGGGCTGGTTCAGAACAATAGGCCCCAAAGGGGCCATTTATCAAAATGGCCATTTTAGAGGGTGTACAATCTAAATCTATTTTCCATTTGCCTGCTGTGTATCAAACATGGTACCCGAAACATGCAGTAGAAACTTTTCCCTGGTTATATATAAAGTCTGTTAATTTAATTATCATTTTGCCAATTAGATCAAGTTTCCATAATTTCAATCAACAACTTCAACTCAAATGGGAAAAGACATGCCTATGAGGAGTTGATGTCTCTAGTCATGTGTGTCTGGTACAGATGGTCCATGTATAGTGAACACAATTGGGACTGGTAACTTGATCCTTAAATGAAACAGTTGCTAAGTGATACTGCAACTGTGCTTTCCATCTTACTTCAGCTTTCCTTTGCTTTGGCTGATTGGTAGCAAAATAACTTTTTTAATCAACATTATAACTGCAAACGGTTGATAAATGAGGAGTCGCTAAATGAGGACTATCTGTATTGTCTTTTCTTTGAGCAAAGAACATTCAGTTAATATCCCAAAGGTGCAGTTTCGGGAGGCAACTGGACTTTCTTATTTCTCTTTGAAGACATCTTACTTCTCATCTAAGAAGAAGCTTCTTGGATGAGAAGTGAAATGTCTTCAAAGAAAACAAAAAACAAAAAAAATGACAAGAAATTTCCGTTGCCTCCTGAAAAAGCACTTTGGGGACAGCCATGACCTTGAGGACTGATAATCTCCAGAGACATTCAGCACGAGAATTACAAGTTTCCCCATCAATGTTTCTGAGGTATTTTTAATACCTCAATTCTGGGCCTGGGCAACAAAAAATTAGCTACCAGTTCTCCCAAACTGGTGCAAACCAGTTGAATCCCAACCACTGGATGGAAGGATTTTTATTCCTTGCAGTCATCTGGTTGTTAGCACTCTTTCTGAGAGTTGTAGAGGCCACTTGGAGG
The DNA here is from genome assembly GCF_947247035.1 of Vipera ursinii. NCBI lineage: Eukaryota > Metazoa > Chordata > Lepidosauria > Squamata > Viperidae > Vipera > Vipera ursinii. The sequence continues at coordinate 16,475,833 of NC_139518.1, forward strand.
TTTATCTGTGCCCTCATGTTCACCTGAATAGTACAAATGGGCGTGGAACCTTCTTGGAACTGCTGAAAATACCTTGTTGTAAACAGAAGATAGGTGAGTGCCGTATCCCTCCCCTCTGTTGAGAGAGGGCTACTCAGTCTTAATATAGATGGTCTCTTTGACTGCTCTTTCAAACCAGCGGTTCTCTCTGGCCAGAATGTGGACTTTGCTTTTTACATGCACATCTGGCTCCAGATATGGTCTAAATCAGATGTGTGTGGATATGGTGAAGATCTGTAGGAGATGAGTAGGCTGAGGCTGAGGGTGAGACTAAATGCGTCATCAGTTTGGAATCACTGCGCAGCCACAAGAGACCCAAGTCCAACTACCCCATGAATTCCATTGACTTTTATCTAGCACCAATTTGGCTTGACCTTTAGTAGATCAGATTCTTATGTATAGGTAGCATGTAATAAACTTTTAGTGCTTTGAACTCAACTCCTATTCCTGGTTACTTGCACCTGACAAGAGCCATGGAGATAAATGGTTAGGTTTGTGCTAAGCTAGGGATTCAGAGCCAGGAAGAAAGAAATGGGAAAAGTCCAAATGGTTGGCAGAGAAGAAATGGGAGTTAACTGAGAGATAAATGAACACACATTCATTTGGGTAACAAATTAATGGGAAATTGCCTTGAGACTGATTTTCGATTTGAAGGATTAAATTAATTTGAGTTAAATGCATTTGTGTGATTTGGGGAAATCAACTGGCTAGCCTTCTGTGAAACTGGAACACCAAACTATGAATCAATGGAATCATTTTTATGGTTTTCAACTTGCAATAAAAACTCAGGGGTTACTTGGGGGTTTGTTTCTGTTTCAATTTTGGCCTTTTAACGTCACCTTTTGTGACACCCCTTTCCTCTGCTTGTATAAGGCTCTTAGAAAAGTTACCTGTCTCTCAATCAAAGTCTGTAGGGTGGAGAATATCAATCAAGATGATGACTACAATAGCATAATCAATACCTTTCCCATTGTTACATGCATCAAGCAATTTTAAAAAGCGTGGAGTTTCCATTATGTGGTTGCAGACACCATCTTGATTTTCTTTCTTTTTTTAATATAGGTTTTATTAGTTTTTATAGGACTAGGGATAAGTTGGGGACAGGATTAGGGTTGGGGTTTGGGTTAGAGTTGGGGTTAGGGTTAGGGTTGGGGTTGGGGTTGGGATTTTCCCAAATAACATTTTCAATATTTAGCTTAACCATCTTGATTTTCTGATGCTCCTCCTGTGGATGCCTCTGCCTTTGGATACACTTGCTTCGCTTGTCATAAATGAGGGGTTTTTAATTGCTGACCTCACCCACCCCTTACAACAACTGGAATTAGATAAGGTTAAAGCCTTCAACAGATTCCTCCTCATTATCAGAGAAAGTATATTTTAATTTTCTTTTTACATCTCATTATCAGCTTTCATGAGTCATCAGAAGGTTGAATCCATAAGGTTCGTTTTTTTAAAAAAAAAGTGAGGTTGGCAGAAGCTGTTTAAAAAGATGAGTTTGCTTTTGCAAATCACAGTTTGGCCAAATGTTTAGATGTTCCTCTCTTGTTACTCACTTTCTGGGTTTAACTTCATTCTGATTGCACTCTCTGCCTTTTATTAAAGACAGTCCTAGAGCTTTTCTGCTCTGTTGCTTATTATACTGTTATTTCTTTGCACTATTTTGAATTTTAGTAGATTCAGAATAGAGCTGGAACACAAAGTATTTTGCCCTTAGTACATACAAACACAATGACACTATTATGTGGTTATTGCAAGAGTGATAATAGCGTAATATTTTGTGAGCCAGTTGTAAGATTCGAATCACTAGCTTAGTGCAAATTATTAAGTACCATAATAAAAATGTGTAATGAACTATAGAATGACAAAAACAATTTGCATTTTGCCAACATGAAAACATTTTGCATTTTATCAACATGAAAATTAATGACATTTGTGTGCTGTGTGCTGTGGTTATGGAGGACACTAGGCTGTTATATCTGGTGGCTTACACAACTGTTATTTGTAAAACTGCTAGAGGAAAATTAGAAGTGACAGATCTTATGATGTTTAGCTAAAGGTCATTGGCTAATTGACATCCCAATTAAAATGTTTGTTCATAAACACACAAGTAATTTGAGACATAATTCAGTGAATCCTGGTAAAGCCAGCATAATTCCCATTTCGACCAACCAGCAGAATTCTATCAAACTGCCAATCTTTTTTGTTTGTTTATCTTTCTGAAAAGCTCTCAGCAAGCATTGTTTCCAAGAGATCATTTTTATACGGAATCACACATACTTATATGACCAAGTCACTCTTTCCTTTACCAAGGAAAGGTTACTTGGCATTTAGAAAAAAATGATACACCATATCCCAATGAAATTAAAGATGGCTTCAAATGCTAGATTAAATGCACAAATTTGATACATGCAAAATATCTGCTTTAATTAAGAACAGTGTTCTTTTTCTCTCCATCTAGATGTCAAGTAGTGATGGCATAATGTATACAGTTTCTGGTGAGGAAAATAGATTGGCAGTCATCTATCTGTCTTCAACCTTTATATTTCAGATTCTAATCCCCATGACCCCCAAACCTGCATTTCCAATATATTTCTGTCTCCACTTTGGAATAGTTGAGTTACAACACAATGAAGAAGTCTAATTTATCTATATATATGGGTACTATGCTATAATAGGTGTGATGGCCTAGTGGTAAAGATGCTCACCTCCCACTCGGAAGGTTGAGAGTTCAATCCTAGGAAGTGGCAGATGTTTCTTTCCTAGGGCGCAAAGAAAAAATATTTGCTGTGAACTCCTTGTAGGCATCAGGAAGGGCATCCAGCCAGTAAACACTCAGCTCCATCCGGTCGTCTTGCATCCTGAATTAAGGGATTACAGGGTCATAAAAAGGGAGGGATATGGTTATTAGGTTATGGAGCAGCTTATACAGTAATTTCCAAACAAATAATTCTTGATCTCTTGTACCACTGGAGCTTGGTCTAAATTACCTTTGAGATTTTTTCATATACTAGGATTCTTTATTATAAATTTCTACTCCTGATGCTGGTGTAAAAAAATGCTGAAACAACTGAATTCAAAAATCAGAGGAATAAAAAGCTAAGATGGACTTCCAGTGGTCAAAATTGCTCTTACCTGCAAAGGATTAATTCTGACTTTCTCCCTGCCATCCCCAAAATATCCCTGGCCATTTCTTTTCATGTTTTAATTAGATGATCTTCTCGCAATCTCTTCTGCTTTCTTCTATGGGTGTTGGAAATTAATTAAATGAAACCTGATGGTAAAGCTTGGCAAACTTTGCTTTGCCATTTATCCTGGCAACAGTGAGTAACTGATCAAGTCTTCCTAGTCTTTCTCAATCTTCCAGATATCTTGAATGCAGCTACCCTGCTCATTCACTCTGCTCATTCACTCATACACTCTGGCTGCAGAAGACATATCTAGAAACTAAACAAACCAATGTTTTCTGAGGTTCTCTATGTGTCTCAGTGGAGGTACACAAAAGCCCAACCAATCTCAGTTTGTAGCAGCCCCTGTAGGTGAATGAAACTTCACACTCAACCTAAGTTCAGTAACAATGGAGCAGGAGTAGTAGGGGTGAAGCAAATCTGCAATAGCAGCATGTACCCCACTTAGATGTTTTTCTAGAGGTCCTATGCCCACTTGACTGGAGGCTTTATATTTTGGAGGCTTTAATAATTCGCACAAAATCAAAGCTAGCATTTATAGGAACACAGAGAAAAAAATATTTACACACTCACTTGAATCTCTATAATTCGTAATTCCAGTGAATATCTATAATTCATGGATATTTTGGTACTATCTATGCAGTCATTGACCATGGAGAATCTCAATTGAACCCATTTTCTTTCAACTGGATTTGTTTGAAAGATAGTGAATATTTTCATATCCATTATGCTATTTCCTTGTGAGGTAAGGAATATTATGCAAAGCACAGAAAAAATAAAAGCCATTTAACAGATTGTTCCCATCCCTACTTCTGTTCTCAGGATTACATTCATTCAGAATGTTGCATAATCTTTCCTTAAACTCATTCCTGGATCTTTCATTGATATCATTACCTGGAGCACTTCGAGCATTTAATATCAACTTACGTGTTTTTATTTTCACATAGGCTCACAACAACCTAGATGATTATCAATTCATACTTTTTATTAAAAGTGTTAACCCTCTCTTTCATAATTAAATGTATTCTCTTACTATCCTCCAGTCTATTCTTGAGATCAGACTATCTTCATTCAGTTCTGTTATATTCTTTTCCTTTCTCTTAGTGTTACAGGCTTGTTACATATCTGCTTTTCTTTCATTTCTTATATTAATTCATGCTCTTGACCTATTCATTTTATATTCTGATACAGTCATCACTATGCCATGGTTAACAGCAGATGGGCCTACCAAAGCTGCCCATCCTGGCTTTAGCTAAACAAGGATTTCACATAGTGCTTTTTAGAATGATATGGAAACAGTAAGACTAGATTACCAACCTTAGTCGTGTCCCTGTTAAGAAAAAGGCTACAAAACCGGCCAAGTTTTAGCACATTTTGGAACTTATGGCTCAAACACAGTGAAAGCCCAGGGTATCCCAAATCTACCTGGGCTATTTTATGCCAGCTCTGATCTCTCATCTAGAGATTTCCTTGCAAGTCAACAATTGCTGCCTGTTTCCCAGCAGCTAGGAGATTCACTAACTCCAAACACTTTAAATGTTATTTTAAAGATTGATGACCAAACTGTTAGAATGGTTTGAAAATCTACTGTTCTGTCTCAATGCAATGTATGAATCTGTCATGCACAGCACCAAATATTATGGTTGTAGGCATTTCAGAGGGACGCGGTGGCTCAGTGGGTTAGGATGCTGAGCTTGTTGATTAGAAGGTCGGCAGTTTGGCGGGTCGAATCCCGAGTGCCACGTAACAGAGTGAGCGCCTGTTACTTGTCCCAGCTTCTGCCAACCTAGCAGTTCGAAAGCACATAAAAATGTAAGTAGAAAAATAGGGACCACTACGGTGGGAAGGTAACAGCATTCTGTGCACCTTTGGCATCTAGTCATGCCAGCCACATGACCACAGAGACGTCCTCGGACAAGCGCTGGCTCTTCGGCTTTGAAACGGAGATGAGCACTGGCCCCTAGAGTTGGAAACGACTAGCACACATGTGTGGGGGAACCTTTACCTTTACCTTTAGGCATTTTAGAACCAATCCTCTGTAATTCCACTTTTTAAAAATGTCAGCATGTAAGCTTCCCCTGCAACATCAAGAAGCAGCAAAGAGGCATTAAGATAAACTGAACACAGGTATTTGTCATCTTTTACATAAGACGATGAACATGTGACCCAACAAAGCAAGCTACCTCAAAAACCTTGAATCAGCTTCACTTTTGCCCACAATAAAAATATGTTAGCACCTCCTTTGCTGAAGGCAGTCAAACCTTCTGTTGCTATTAGCTGCGAGGAGGAAAATAAAACCAAATTTATATTCCATGCATGCCAGCAAAAGAAAGTTGATACTGCTTCTGGCATCCCAGTTACAGGTTTTAGAAACTCTTGCTAATAACTTCATGATGCTCACACAAAAAATTCAGCACAGAAATAATAAGGGCTTGGGAAAAGTAACATGTGGATCAGAAGGATCACTGCAATTCAAGACTCTATAAATTATTGCTTTTTCATCAAGGTGACTGGAGCACAATTCAATGTATGATATAATTGTTTCTTGTTGATATCTTTGGGATGGCCAGATTTCTGTTTGAGTTGCACCTCCTTCAGCCATGAAGAAGGACTCTTTTAATAAAAGGAAACATTATGATATCAAACATTTATTATTCTCATGCATATATTCACACATGGATGTTCTGACACATGCAGAATTCCTTTAATTTTCATTTGAAACTTTTTTACTTTTGCCTTTTTAAACCAATATACAAACTTGGTTCTTCAATATTTGGACCTTTCTGAATTAACAGTGCAGTTCACATATTTATTTTAAAAACTCTCAGAGAAAACAACACAACTCTGAATATATGAACACACACAAACTTAAATATTCATGAAAATAGCATATAAAATGCTTTATATTGGGGAAATTCTTATCAACCTCGGATTTCATTTGGGAAATACAAAATTGTGTGTGTGTGTATTGTTGTAAACCTTACAAAAACAGACTCAAATATTAATCATTGTTCATTACAGAAGGAGCAAAACATACTTCAAATGTCATTGTCAGGTTTGATGAACGCTTGGTATTCTAATCTGTTTGCTTTATTCCGGCGTCTGGGAGAAATTTTCCCTAATTTTGCTTTATGCCTTTTAATAAAATTAAGAAGCTTATACCCTTAATAAAAACCTTATGCCCTTTAATAAGATTTGGGTAGTCAGAAAAAATGCTCTCAGACTTCTGGTTTTTTTTGTTTTTTACTTATGCCTTTTAATAAAATTAAAAACCATATACCCTTAATAAAAAGCTTATGCCCTTCAATAAAATCTGTTATTCAGAAAAGATGATCCCCAGATTCTGATTATTATTATTTTGCTACCACCTACTAACATGGCTGTCCTCCTTCTCTACTACCTCCTCTTATTGGTATCATTATTATGATTATTATTACTCTGCTGCTTTGCGTGTACACTTAGAGCTTCTGCACTGAAGACAAATTCTTTGTGTATCTAATCATACTTGGCCAAATAAAGTTCTGTTCGATTCTGTTCTGCTCTGCTCTACTTACTCTGCAATTGCTTTTCTTTCTTTCACTGAAAAGAGAGAGACTGCTCTTTTGTAGGGAAGGAAAACAAAACTATCCTCCGAGCTGCCATTCGCAAAACAGAAGGAGGTCAGAAAATTGCCATGTTTGAATGGCTGCGCAGTTTGAAAGGCTTCATGGGTAGGAAAAATGAAGATGTACGATTAGATTCAGTGAACGCGAGTTCAAATAGTGCAATGTCAGATTTTCAAATTTATATACTGCCCCATCTCACTAAGTGACTCTGAGCGGTTTAGAAATGAGAAACATAAAACAGCATAGAGACCGTTAAAAAGACAGAATTTAAAAACCCAGTTAAAAACAAAGTTTAAAAGGAGGGAGGGAGCACCGTCAAGCCCCCCCAACCTTTCCCAAGGTTGCGTACCACTCTTGGATCCTTGTGCTAGTTGGCAGAGTTAGGTCTTAATGCCTGTGGGGACTAATCTCACCTCTCGGGACAAAATTTATTTATTTATTTTATTTTATTAAAGTTATATACCGCCCTTCTCCTGTAGGACTCAGGGCGGTTCACAAGGTTCCAAAGGGTGGGGTCAATGGCAGAAAAGGCTCTCTTTCTAGACCTGCCAGTCAAAATTCTTTCACCGACGGGGTCCATAGCATACCCTCTCTGCCTGACCATTGGAACAAGCTGATGTAATTTGGACAAGATGGCTCCTCAGATAACCTGGTGCCGTGCCATGGAGGGCTTCAAAGGTACCCAATGCAGCTCACACAGCAGAGGTGAATTAGTGTGACCCAAAGATGCTTTTCAAAAGGCAACTGGACTTCTTGCATTTTTTTCCCCTTGAAAATGTTTTGCTTCTCATCCAAGAAGCTTCTTCAGTGAGGAGCGAAATGTTTTCAAGGGAGAAAAAAAAATTGGGAAAGTCCAGTTGACTTTTGAAAAGTGTCACCTGGACGATTGAGAATCTTCATAAACATGAATTAGTGCAAGTTAGAAATGAGTACCAGATTGCATTTCATGCAAGCTAAAATTCAGTTAGTGTGAGGCTAGCATGCGTGCAGTTGCTGTTGGGGTTTCAAATGCTAATTCTCAGGCGTGTACAATGGAGAAAATGAAGTTTCCTTTCAAGGAAAGCTCAAAAAAAGAAGCAGCTCATTTTGAAGAGCTACAGAAGAATACAGGAGGCAGTAGGTGCCCTTTGGATAGGGGTTTTATCCTGCAGGTTGTCCTTTGTTCGCTTGGGCTATTTATTTCGAGTATTTATTAGTGTTTGTTTATTATCTATCTGGAAGATAGATAGGAATGGTTTTTTTAGAATGTTTTTATTTTTATTTTGCTTTTTATAGCTGGTCTGTGACTTAGTTAAAAATAAATGTAAGATGTAGGTATATTCTTTTTGTTAAGTAGTGGGCTCTTGGTGCAGGAATGATGACAGGAGGCTGAGTACAGGATAACTCATACTTTTATTCTTGCTAAAACTGTACTGAAGCATGGGCTGCAACCAGCCGCAATATATAGTCTAGCCCCTAGGCGGCAGCCAATAAGTTTGAACCAACTCTTGCTGCCTGGGGCTAGCCAATTGCAGGACAGGAGACAGTTAGTCTGGGTTGCTGGAGAGCCATTAGCTGCTCCAGCAACCCACGTGGTGTACAACCCAGTACATAACACTTTTCATCTTCTTATTTTTACATTTTTTTAATCCTGTCTTTTTATAAATAACTCAAGGTGGTGAACATACCTAACGCTCCTTCCTCCTCCTATTTTCCCCTTGACAACAAGAGTGTAGGCTGAGAAAGGGTTCTAGTCCCAGCTGGCTTTCATGCCTAAATTCTAGAAATGTTCTGATTTCTAAGAGGAATGTTATTCTAATCCTTATTTGAAACACTGACAATCACAACACATTATGTTTCTTAGTGAGTTGTACTACGTGTGTGTGTGTGTGTGTGTGTGTGTGTGTGTGTAGAGAGAGAGTAAACAGTCTGGGCAATGAAACATGAACTCCAGGAATAAAGAGGAGAAGACCATCTGTACTCAAAAGAATGCTAAAAAAAAGCCAATAAATTTACATCTGAAGGAATAACCAATTGCAAAAATACCGTCTGTGCAACAGCCTGCAGTGTCAGGGAGTCTAATTTTACTGATACAACAATTAGAGGAGGTAGGAGCCAATGATTTTACCTTCTGCAGAAAGATATTGAACTTTTAGCAAAGCAAGCCAAAGTTGGAAGCTGTTGTAGAAGACAGGAACCTTGAGTTGTCCAATTGAAGCTCAGAAAATGTGTTGTGATTCAGTGTCAGTCTGTGGTTCTGGCAGCTGAGTTGGATGATTCTGAAGAGGTGGAGGAGGAGGGGTTTGGAGAGCCTTTGGTGTCAGAGGAAGGTTCTGATGCACTGCAGAACTTTCAGTCTGGCCCCTCCCGTCTTGTTCCTCCAGTCTCTTCTTAAAGACTTCCAGTGTTGAAGCATTCACAGCTTCTGGAGGCAGGTTGTTCCACTGCTTAATTGTTCTAATTGTCAGGAAGTTTCTCCTTAGTTCTAGGTTGCTTCTCTCCTTGACTAGTTTCCATCCGTTGCTTCTTGTCCTGCCTTCGGGCGCTTTGGAGAATAGCTTGACTCCCTCTTCTTTGTGGCAGCCCCTGAGATATTGGAACACTGTGGAACAGTGTTACTTTGTGAAGCTTTGCCAAACTTTTCCTTAGAGCAAAATCATCCCAAACTCTTGCTTTTAAATAGCTAGTTATTATTTGCATTGTTTAGATTCAAAAAGAATTCTGATGAAAAGAAAAGTAAGGCACATTAAATTAATTCTTAACAGGTTAAAAATCAGTTTGGGGCCAGTTTGGTTTAGTGGTAAGGCATCAGGCTAGAAACCAGGGATGGACTAGTCTTGGGTTAGACGTGAATGCTGGATAGGTTAAATTGTTTAACAATAAAACCATAAAGAATTAAACATCATCTCCCACTTAAAATTTATTTTTAACAGACAACATCCATGGAAGTCAGTTTCCCCCACACACACACCCTTATAGACAGCACAACTGTAGCTTTTTAGCAAATAGTTCAGCTCCAAAGGCCAAGGCCTGCCTGAATGAAAGCATCTTTTGCCATCTGGAGGAAGAAGAGCAAAGATGAAACAGCTGGACATGAAACAAATGGAGGCAGTGAGATTGGTCCATCCTATTCTTTGAGAGGAGAAGATGTTTATGAGCATCTCGAAGGTGCTTTTCAAAGGCGAGTGGACGATGTTTTTTTCTTTGAGGAAGAAGACGTTTCTTTTCTCATCCAAGAAGCTATTTGAATGAGAGAATGAATTGTCTTCTTCCTCAAGGAAAAAAAAACATAGTCCACTTGCCTTTTGAAAAAGCACCTTTGAGAAAACCATGACCTGGATGATGGAGAATCTCCATAGAGATGCTTATAGGTATTATGTCTTTAGGACATGAGCTGCATGCTCTTCCAAACATAAGACTTGGAGGGGGCAATTTCAAAAGAGACAGTGGCAACTCCATCGAAATGCTTTTTTTCAGAGCTCCTTCCTTCTTTGTATGGACCTACTTACTTCCACATTCGTGATGTTATCTCCCAACCATTCAACTTCTTATGAATGTTTGTGCTCAGCTTCTTTTAGCTATATAAAATACCCTAATCCAAAGGATTCTGGGTGGGATATAAAAACAAAATAAGATTTTTATTTATTTTTTAAAAAGCATAATTCCACACTCTGAAATTAAATTAAATGCCCAAGATAGCTAACCTCTCTCAAATCAGCTCTGGTCTAAAGGCTTCTTAAATAGGAGGCTGCTTTATATAGTGTATTTTATCCACTAGGATCATAGTTGTCATTTATAGTCAGACACTACACTGATAATCTGACACACAGCTGCCTGAGCAGATGGGCTCTTTTCAATGGAAACCTAATATACCACTCCGAGCCTCCAACTGAGGAACAGAGTACTGTTCCTTTTGAGTCATTTTGCGTGGTTCATTGAATTCCCTCTGGCCTTGGATCTATGCTTCCTCTACCGTCCATTCTGAATCATTTTCCTGCATTCTCCTTTACTGTTACGCTACAGCAGCTCTGTATGGAAGTTCCAGAGAAAAGCAGTAGCCCAAGGTATAAAACTACTTTTAATGAAACAGAGAAGAACAGATGAATGGGGCAGTCTGAGTTAAGCAATCTTCTGGAACAAAAAAACAAACAAAAAAAAACACCATCCTGCCCAGGCTAATCACAGGACTTGAGCAAGTCTCTGCAGAGATGCAGGGGCCTTAAAGACAGCGAAGTCAGTTGGCCCTGAAATGGAGTGAGGATAATTATTGCTGCAATTAAAATTGCCTAAGTCCATTTGTACCTAGGCAGAAAATTACATTTCTGTTTGGGGAAGGGGTGGGCACCAGTTGCAGAGGATAGCAAGGGAATGGTCTGAGCTCAGTTGCTTTCATTCTTGATGGAAGTGATTAATACAGTTGGATTGCAGTGAAAGGTATGGATAAAAGTGATGTGCTTTTCTCGAAAACTGGGGTGGTCTTGTAAATTGCAAGCTTGGTTTAATATACAGAATAGACTCAGTGAGTGTTAAACTTAACTTCTGGTTGCCTTCTTTCCTCCACCATCAACTAAATTCTTTCTTTCTTTCTTTCTTTCTTTCTTTCTTTCTTTCTTTCTTTCTTTCTTTCTTTCTTTCTTTCTTTCTTTCTTTCGTTCTTTCTTTCTTTCTTTCTTTCTCTTTCTTCTTTCTTTCTTTCTTTCTTTCTTTCTTTCTTTCTTTCTTTCTCTTTCTTTCTTCTTTCTTTCTTTCTTTCTTTCTTTCTTTCTTTCTTTCTTTCTTTCTTTCTTAACTCACACTCATGGACTGCCCCACGATTCTTCAGATGAGCTAGATTGTTTTTAACCCAGTAACGTTCTAGTGTGTTCTGCTTCACAAAGTAAAGGGGCCTCTGTCTACCATCACTTTTTATCTGTAGGACTGTCTAATTCAGGGGTGTCAAACTGGCGGCCCGCAGGCTGGATGCGTCATGTAAAGACCACATCCATCCTGGCTCCGCAAAAGCAAAAAATGTTGCGATATGTCACGATATGTCATGTGACACGATCAAGTTTGACACCCATGGTCTAGTTCCTGCCCATAAAGAAATCCAAGGGGTCCATGTCTTGAACTGAGCAATAGCAAGTAGAATCACCTCATCATAGACTTCCCCACTATGATAAAGGAATGGCACGGCAGTGAGATTTTCTTTGCAACAGTATGGAAATGGTTTGCCATTGAGTTTATCCAGTACATTTTCTAAACTTCTCAAGAAAGTTTAGAACCTTTTGTTATCTTTATGGCATCACATGCATCCATTAATTAGGTCCACTTTTATGAAGTTTCCAAGGCCAAAAGTCAGCCAGGTCTGCTTGCTGCTTCATTTTGGTCTCAGATTGAGTTATATTTTCTCCAAATGAATGCTGGAACATAGTTTTATAAATCGGCAGTATATTTGCTAGAGATACCCTACCTTTTAGCAGAACTTTAATTTTCCAGAATTGTGGTAGGTTAGCGGGAAGCAGAATTATGTGGTTCTAGTGTATCTTTGTTAGATCAATCATGGGGAAACTCCATTTTAGAAAGTATAAATCAAGATGTGTGTGTGTGTGTGTGTGTGTGTATAAGAGAGAGAGAGAGAGAGAGAGAGAGAGAGAGAGAGAGAGAGAGAGAGAGAGAGAGAGAGATATTTGTTGTATCTTTTCAACTAAATTTGAATCAGGCAAAGATTTGCTACTTTATTGACAATTAACTCTTCAAGAATTACAATATCCACAGTCAGGTAATTGAGCAAAAATATAATATCACAAGCATGCTTAGTCATTCACTACTGGCAATAACAACTCAATACATTTTAGGTTCATTAACAAGAAACTCAAGAAACTGCACAGTGGAAATATTATTTTTATAAAAAAAATATTCTGGAGGCTGGTGCTTGCCTGCAAGAAAATGAAATATGCCTTTTATTTATTTATTCCTTTACTTTAAGAAATAACATAGGGATAAGAAGGCCTGAGTTACAGCTTGAAATTTGTTTTGTGTTTTTTGCCATTACTGGAGGAAGAAGACAGAAATGGAAGTAAAAGGAAAAATAATAACAGTCCTTAGGCTTAGGCTATCAGTTGAACCTCAACAGCTTCAATATGGGTGGACTTCAACTCCCTAAATTCTCTAGCCACTAACTTCTTGGCCCTATAAATTAGTAGGTGGGCAATTCAAAGCAACAACACAACATTACTTACTTGTAAATAGTAGTGGGGTTGCTTTGAATGGCCGAAAATATAACTTCTGGAAAAGATAATGGCTTCATCATGTTAATCTTTAATTAAGAAAACTCTAAACCAAATCTCTGTTCCACTAGAAAAGTTGGTGATTTACTCAGAGGCACTTGTTTTGAAAAATACCTTTCTCGGTCTAGTCGCCTGCAGATGGGTTGACCATATTGCCCATTATAACAAGCCACCATAGCCATTTGGCATGACTTTATGTATTTGAGAGAACTGAAGATGATTTAGCCTGTTTCCATCTATATTGCAGAATATTCAGCTGTGTAGTTGTAAAGAATGTGAAACCATTTCTAGTGATGGTTATGTCTCCCACAATGTTTCTGAAGCCTCAATATGACTTGCCCATGGAGAACTCTGCAAGTCTTAAATGACCATCTTTCAGTTTTCACCCTCAGCCACCAACCTTTCATTGTGGATTCCTTGATGCTGTTTAAGCCTGGTTGTTTTCTTGCAGACTTTTCATTACCTAACTAGGTAATATCTTCAGCACTAAAGAGGTTTCCTACTTAGGTAATGAAATGTCTGCAGGAAAACAACCAGACTCAGAAAGCACCAAGGATTCCAAAGTTTAATCCTGAGCTGCAAATATTTTCTATTGGCAAAACATTTAATGACAGGGTTGACTATCATTCAATGGTAATGTGTGAAGCTGTTCACTTCTTCACATTCCTCCTCCATCATCGCATATATTTGCTATCAGATGGAATAGCAACAGAAGAGACATTAGTCCTCCAAGCCCTTATCACAGAAAATGACATTCCCCTGTGACTCTCAACAAGCTTTGTTTCTGATTAACGATAGCCTTCTAATCTGCTCATTCTGCTTGCTGTTGGAGTCATTACTGTATAGCTAAAGGAGATGTTTTTCTGCAGCTTCACGTTTTACAAGTGCTCTTCATCAAAAAGGATTATTCCTAGAAGACAAATGCAAATAGAGGAGCAATACTGATAGTAATGGGGAGAGCACTGGAAATTCCACAAATAAGGAAATTTTTTACAAAATTGTGCTGCCTTTCTCAGCTTCCTTAATGCCCAGAAATCATTTCTGCTGAAAAGATTGCATTCTGATATTGCAGTTTGCAAAATTGGTGGTAGAGTTGTGGATTCATATAAACTGAAGCAATAATTCTAAAACATTGGCTGAAGCCTTGCATTGGCAGGTGAGATTACAGATCATCCAGGATTAAGGACTGCCTTGTTAAGTGACAATTCAAAATTATAATAGTGCTGATAAAGTAACTTTATGACAAAACTTCCCAAATTATAATTTTTGCAGCATTCCTGGCATCATGTGATCAAGCTTCAGGCATATTGTAACTGGTGGGTGTTTATAAGCATTGCAGCATCCCATGGTCATGCAGTCACCATTTGGATGCTTCAGAGCTAAGTCAATGGAGATGCCAGCAATAAAATCACAAGCTGCAGTCCCCTAATGTCTTGTTTAATGACTGCAGGTGAGTCACTTAATGACCACAGCAGAAATGGGATGGTAAGCCTGTCATGGCCACATGGAATCTCGCTTAATGGTTATGTAGCTTAGTGATAGAATTGCTGGTCCCCATTGTGGCCAGTGAGGGAGGACTATCAACACTGATTTCAGCGAGATTTATTTTTGATTCAGCTTGTATAGGGGTTGGATTGCAACACTCCACACAACCTACAAAAGATTTCTCCAACCTGTTATCTTACTGTAAATGTATAACAAGGATCAAGCCAAAATATTGAAATCATTTTCAAATTATTGAACTAGGGTAAGGCGCTCATATGTTGTCTGAATATTTATCTGGAAATATCTCTAGCTATTGCTTTACCTAAAATTGAACTGATTCAAATGATCAATGTACCAAGAATAATTTTGGCTAATTTGACATGCTGGCTAATTAACAACAATCAGTTGTGAATCAACAAAGTGACAGAAATTGGTTTTCTGCTTTGTTTCAGTGCAAAGGCATTATTAACTGACTGCAAGTGATAGCTGTGCCTGGAAGACTACAACTATTTAGAGCAGGGGGGTCTTCAAACTTGGCCCTCTTACGACTTGTGGACTTCAACTCCCAGAATTCCTCAGCCAGTGTGCCTGGCTGAGGAATCTGGGAGTTGAAGTCCACAAGTTATAAAGGGCCAAGTTTGAAGACCCCTGATTTAGAGCATGGGTGTCAAACTCACTGTGTCACATGATGTGTCATGATGTATTGTGACTTTTTTTGCATTGTCGGCACTGGGGTGGGGACAGCCTCCACATGATGCAACCAGCCCGTGGGCCGGCAGCTTGACACCCCTGATTTAGAGAGACTCCGGGGAACTTCAGTGATTTTACACTTGACAGAGCATGACATCAGCCAAATTTTTAAATTCTGTTTTTTTCTGGATGTGAGAAAAGCAATTGTACATCTATTGATTTAGAAAAAGGAGATGATAAAGTACATGGGCTTACATTACAGACATTACAGAAAGTTCTGCAAAAAATGTTTGAAGCGTGTGATAACAGTCGGGCAGGATGGAAAAAGAACATTTGTGAAATAAAATGCATTGCTTCACAACCAGTTCAACACCGAGCAGACAATAAGATGAAGACCTGTAGTATCCCACTCTTGGTTGTACTGTTGCTAAAGAGATTTTAGTTGGAAATGCGAACAAGGTCTCTCTCTCTCTAATTTCTGACACCCTCTGTGCCAAAAAAAAAGTTTTATGAAGATTTCTCAAACTAAGTACAAATTTGTAGCCATTATACTGTGATCTACCATCTAAAGCAGGGGTGCCAAATTGCTGGCCCACGGGCCGGTTTCATCATACCGAAGCCACGACAGACCAGGGAAGCCTCCGGTATAGCGCTCCACTTGCGGATGTCGTTGATACGGTCGGGGCGCCTGTACTTCTCGCCCTTGATGTCCCAACTGTTTTTCATCTTATATCCGGCCACCACAGAGACATCTAGGATGTACAGTTGGTTATCAGTCTCTGCGACCAGGTCTGGTTTGATAAAGGATGAACCAGATGGGATCACCGGTTCGAGAGTGGTTCGGACGCCTTTCTTCCGCAACAAATGGGCAAGACGGTGGAGTACATGATTGTGCTGAGCACATCTCGCATCGTGCGTTATCTCACATACCTGGCGTATGTGGTTCAGAGTTTCGGGCTGGCGGCAGGACCCTCTGCAAGTCTTGTCCCTGACTTGCCTGTTGGTACCCCTCGTGCTTCTGGCTTTGGTGGACAGGAGTCCACCCCTCAGCTGCATGCCTCTCATGTGTAGGTGTGGGAACACCCGTGAGGGACGTAAAAAAAAAGTTACAATATGTCACGACACATCACATGATGTGGTGAGTTTGACACCCATGATCTAAAGCACTTGCACCTTTTTACACTGTATTTTGCTTTTCTTTGCCTCTTCTTTTCCTTCTGGCTCATCCTTTCTCTGTGAAGGAAACATTCCTTCTTTCATCAAGCTTGTTTTTCTCTCTTGGCTGCTGCCTGCAGAGCTGCCAAGACACACACCTCTCCTCCATCCTCCCACCTGTTTCAAGGTTGCAATTTTATTGGCAATCCTGCTGTGCTGATGCTGGGGAGAAGGTTCACATAGACAGGGAGGAAGGCAGCCCAGGTGGCTGCAATTTTTCTCGGCACCCTGACCTTCCACGGCATTGAGAAGAAGATAATTGCATGAACAATGAAGGTCATGAAACTGAGAAGCTTCAGTTGACTATCTTTTGACTTTACATACAGTTACACTGTACGCTGCCTGATACTTTTATAATGGGTATCTATCCATACTAGCCTAAAGTCAGGGACGCAGTGGCTCAGTGAGTTAGGACGCTGAGCTTGTCAATCAGAAGATCGGCAGTTTGGCGGGTCGAATCCCGAGTGCCGCATAACAGAGTGAGCGCCTGTTACTCGTCCCAGCTTCTGCCAACCTAGCAGTTCGAAAGCATGTCAAAATGCAAGTAGAAAAATAGGGACCACTCCGGTGGGAAGGTAACAGCGTTCCGTGCGCCTTTGGCATCTAGTCATGCTGGCCACATGACCACGGAGACGTCCTCGGACAAGCACTGGCTCTTTGGCTTTGAAACGGAGATGAGCACTGGCCCCTAGAGTTGGAAACGACTAGCACGCATGTGCGGGGGAACCTTTACCTTTACCTTTATCCATACTTGAAACAGTAGAAAACTACACCTGCTTGACTTTTTCTGTCACAGTGTTTGGTCCTTAGCTTGCCTCTGTTGTTTCTCTTCTCTCTCAGAACAACTAAGGAGGTCTTACTCATAGGTTGGGGATAACATGAAGGTAAAACCAGAGGACATTGCAGAAAATAAACCTTGCCTGAGCAGGTTTGTTCAATGATTATGTTCAAGTGGGAAAAGTTTGAAATTACAGGTTTTTACTATATGGTAATAAATCAAACACCAGATCAGCTGTTATTTTGGCCTTTCTCCCAACAAAAAATGTTAAGGTGAATATTGCAATGCTATATTTATCCCTTCACTTAATTGCCTTTGATTTCTAAAGCAATGTTTAACAGGTACGGTTTTGCTATGGACACTGAGAATTGGTTATTTTAACAGCTCAGTGTGTAGTGGGAACCCAGCCACTTGTGATGGATGTTACATAGCATTTGTGGGGTTTTTTTAGTCTTTAAGGTTTAGTGTGAGGTATGAATCTATTTGGGCACTGATCAGAATGTTGTTGCTTTCATTCTTCTAGTTTCATTGGGTTTTTCTTCTTATATGACGTGTTTGTTATTTAAGACTGTAACAGTCTCCCATAGAGAATTTGAAACTAATAGCATTTCCCTTGAAGAAAAAGGCTGTTAATTGATTGATAGTCCAAGTACAAAGCATGACAATCAAGATCTACTCTTATTTGATCAGGTTACATTTCTCCTTCCACCCCACTGCCACTTCTGCTCCTTGTCCTGTTGCCATGAAATGTATGAGAAAATGGAATATATTTTTTCAGTAGTGGAACAATTTACAAAGGATTAACTCAGCTGCTTAATTAATGCTTAATTACTGTATCCAGTTTTGGTCACCACGATGTAAAAAAGATGTTGAGACTCTAGAAAGAGTACAGAGAAGAGCAACAAAGATGATTGGGGGACTAAAACATATAGGGAACGGTTGGTGGAATTGGGTATGTGTAGTTTAATGAAGAGAAGGGTAAGGGGTGACATGATAGCAGTGTTCCAATATCTCAGGGGCTGCCACAAAGAAGAGGGAGCCAAGCTATTCTCCAAGGCACCTGAAAGCAGGACAAGAAGCACTGGATGGAAACTCGTCAAGGAGAGAAGCAACCTAGAACTAAGGAGAGACTTCCTGACAGTTAGAACAACTAACCAGTGGAACAACCTGCCTCCAGAAGTGGTGAATGGTCCAACACTGGAAGTTTTTAAGAAGAGACTGGACAACCATTTGTCCAAAATGGTATAGGGTTTCCTGCCTGAGCAGGGGGTTGGACTAGATGACCTCCACCAAGGTCCCTTCCAACTTTATTATTATTATTATCATGGTTTCATTTGCTATTTGCAAGCTGAATATACTAAGGCATTTTTTATTTATCAGATTTTTTTTTTAAAAAAAGCAACCTTATTGTGGAAGAAGATGGCAGGCCTGATGCTTATGTTCTCATTCACATTGTTGTGGTGTTTCAAAACATGGTCATTGGGGAGAAAAATCATTTGCTGGGATGACTCAGCAGATTGTTAGGAGTACAACTGTTCCCTTGTCCAGGATTCTATTGAGCTTTTTGGTGTTCTGGCTGCTGTGGCCAGCAAGGCTTTGGACCTAAAACAAGACTGGCCTGATGTTTCAGAAGACATGAAAAGATTGTTTAAGTGAGAGGAAAGTATTTGGAGGTTGGGAACTGTTGCTCTTCAGAAATAAAGGAATAAGTACTTTCATTGGCAGGGGATGGAAACCTATGGCTTTCCTGATAGCAATAGGAATAGCATTTAAACTTATATACCACTTCATACTGCTTTACAGGCCTCCCTAAGTGGTTTGCAGAGTCAGCATGTTGCCTCCAACAATCTGGGTCCTCATTTTACCAACTTCGGAAAGATGGAAGACCGAATCAACCTTGAGCCAGTGAGAATCAAACTGCTGAACAGTGATAAGTCAAGGACTATCTGTATAATTAGGTATGTATTTCTCCAAATGTATGGATTTTTGTTTTTCCCTTGTCTAATGCAATTTGTGTGCATTCAAACTTGAGGAATGGATTTGGAGAGACTCCGAATCAGATCTATTGGATGAAAGAGTACTATGCATATCTCCTTCAGTGCAAAAAAGATTTATAATCTAATGTGTGCTCAATATAATTTATTTATTAATGACTATGTTCATTTAAAAATGAGCTAAGTATCTTTCTAGTCTAAAAGTTCTAGATCTCATGTAAACACAAAATGGAAAATACATTCCTTTTGAGTTAGGGGCAAAACAGCCCCTCGTGAATTTCCCAGCAGAAGAAAACGCATAACACCTACAGGGGACAGTGGAAATTTGAAAAATTTGTTTCATCTCAGGGGTACAAGAATAGCTGATCCATTCTGACTGCTCTTATCACCCAAGCTATAGAAAAGTTTAGCCTGATAATGTTTTTTAATTAAAAAAAAAGTTAAAGGTACAATAGGCATACTATAAGTAAAAGAAAGCCAGGAAAAGAGCAAACAATAAAAGAAGAATTTGACAAAATGATCCTCGGGTAGCAATAATATCTTCTTTACAGATGATCACTTGGGAAAAATCCATGCTGAATTTGAATGTGCCTCCCATCCATTCTTGGGTCCAGTCCACGTTTAAAGGTAAGTAAACAAAATAGAGAATAAATATCAAAACTGCCAAGCAACAAAGGAAATTGTGATAGGTCACGTGGTCCCAAATGAGAAGTATTATTTTTTAAAAAAGTTACACCAATAAATCTTCTAGAAATCTCTTGTTATCTCTTGTCTTCTTTTAGGGCCGTGCAAAATAGGTCACCCTATTAGACACACAACTTCCAGCATCTGTTTCACTTTGGTTTTTTTTATAACAAATACTGGAAAGTTAATGGCAGATGACACAATCTGAAAAATTAGGTCTCTGTGCCTATTCATTCATGCAGAAACTCTTTGGTCCTGTCTCCTAGTTGTTACAATGATCTGTTTACATCCGAGTACTCACCCGGGATGATACAGGCAACCCATAACTTCAGTTGATTAAAAAGTGAAAAGACATAATTTGTCAAGTTGGGATGTTGCTTCTTGGCAGGTCATTTGTTTTCCATTCTGATGAGCTGCCACAGTATTGTGAGTTGGGCCAACAAATTAATTTCCTTTTCTAGCACACTTGAATGTAAACCATAACCATTAGAATTTTATTTTTTTAATCTGACAGAAAAATGCTTCTCTGAATCTTTTATGTGTCAGCCTGAACTCACAACTTGCCAGTCCATATGCAGCAGCCTTTAAGGACTTTTCCTTTACTTTTATCAAGCATTTATTTTTGTAAATGTAGCACAAATACTTGAAGACAACAGAAAAATGGTTCTTTTGCTAAATTATTCCCTACGGTCATTTAAACAATTTTTTTTTGTCAGCTCCTGGACCTGACTTTAGGCACAGTTTGATAAACAGCTAATGATTTATAGTTTTGGAAAATGGACGATCAGCCGTTGTTTGTTTCTTCTGTCTCCACTCCATAGAGGAAATTATGGATGCAACCTGAAAGTATCAGAAATCCAGACAATGTATGGATGGGCAAACTTGGGCGTTGGAAATGTGTAAGACTTGAAACCATTTGTTGCCAAAAGCTGATCACAAGGAACTTCAAAGAACTCCAAAGAATTAAAATGTATCACACCTTTGCTCTAAATACATTAGATCAGCAGTTTCCAACCTTGGGAACTTTAAGACTTGTGGACTTCAACTCGCAGAATTCCACAGCCAGCCAAGCTGGCTGAGGAATTCTGGGAGTTGAAGTCCACAAGTCTTAAAGTTGCCAAGGTTGGGGACCTTTGCTTTAGATGGTGACCTTTCTATTGAGTTGGAAAGGACTTTTCTTCTGAGACTCTCCCATGAAATTCTCTATTGTAGTGCGGACCTGTGGACAATTTCTCTAAAGTCAGTTAAACTTTTCAGCAGAACCTTTGCAGTGAACTGTTAATCTGCTCTGCAGATCTCACCAGATCTCAGCTAACCCTTGTAGAGATTTCTCTTGATATCCAGGAGAATGCCTACAGTTAATAAAGAAAGTAAAACTGAAGAGAGATTGAATGCTTCAGCAACATGAGTAATTAACTCCCCCCTCAAAAGAATGAGGCTTTCGAATAGTTTGTTGTTGAAAAAAATGTGGGGAGATCTCACTCATGAGGTACATGCAAAGGAGATCTAAGAATATTTGGAGTAGGAAAAGATTCCCCAAGCAAGAATAGAAATATTCTTAACTCGCTACAGCAAAACATTTGAAACCTATTATTTCTGTCAAAGGAGGTGTTACAAAGTACGGGTTGAAAGGGTGTCCATACTTCCACACCTGGTGTGTTCAATTTTACTTTTCTTATTTTGAGTCTGTAAACAGAACATAAATAGTAAGTATGCATTCAAATTTGCCAAAATATATTGTATTTATGTTTTGTTGTTTCAGCTTCATTGAAGGTATTCACTGAAACATACAATTTAACCAGTAGGGCCTAAAGACTGTACTCAAATACATGTATACCCCTTTGCAATTTTAACCTAATGCACATATTAGCCTTTAGCATAATGCATTTTGATATATTTTAGGTATATATAATATTATCCACACACACACAAACAACAACATCTCTGTATCTAGCTGGTTCCAGTTATCCCATCAGGATGGTTTGGGTTGGTTTTTTTTTGCCAAAAAAAGTGATTTATAGCTAACTTGTATGTCATAATCCTTCAAAGCTGAATTTAATCAAAAGCCCCCATTTTCCTTTGCTTTGTCATACTTCATGTTATTTAACACTCCTGGTGCTCCAGCCTACATCAAACATTTGAGAAGGAGAGATGTCAAAAGGTTTTTCCATGGTGGTGAAGGAAGTATGCAAGCCTCTGTACTTATTTCTATGATCTCTCAAACCCTCACTGTTGCAGCGTGATTTTGAAAAGGTCATCAGAGTGTAAATTCATGAGCAAGACATTATAATTTTTCATAGCCCTGGATGAACTGATTTATTTTATGTAGTACCAAAAGGGGAAAAAATAATATTCCTGTACAGATAGTCCTGGACTTACGACCAGCCGCATAGTGACTGTTTAAAGTTATGATGGATATTGTCAGAGATACATACAACCTGGTTTTGAAATTAGGACTGTTGCCCGTCTGTGATCACATGTTCTCATTCTGGGCACTTGGCAACCAGCCCATATTTATGGCCATTTGTTGTGGTGATATTATTGTGATTTTCAGCTTTTTTTTTGCTGGAAGTTGGCATTTATTTCATTCCCATTGACTAAAATGCATTTGTTTAATGATTGTCATGCTTGACTAATGACTGCTGCAGAAAGAAAATAATAATATAATTGGGCACAGTTACATAGTAAACTGCTTAGAGAGGGCTGTAAAGTACTGTGAAGCGGTATATAAGTCTAAGTGCTATTGCTATTATATATCGCTTCATAGAGCTTTACAGCGCTTTCTAAGTGGTTTACAGAGTCAGCATATCAGCCCCAACAATCTGGATCCTCATTTTACTGACCTTGGAAGAATGGAAGGCTGAATCAACCTTGCGCCTGTCAAGATCGAACTCCAAGCTGTGGGGCGGAGTTTCCTTGCAATGCTGCATTCTAACCACTGCACCACCATGGCTCCTGAGCTTATGACAACAGTGGAGCCCAAAATTTCTGCAGCTGTTAAATGAGTTTCGCCCCATTTTATAACCTTTCTTGCCACTCTTGTTAAGTGAAGCACTGCAGTTGATAAGTTAGTAACACGGTTGTTATATGAATCTGGCTCTCCGCTGACTTTGCTTGTTAGAAAGTCACAGAAGGTGATCGCATGACCATGGGACCTTGCAAACGTCATAAATACATGCCAGTTGCCAAGCATCCAAAATTTTGATCATGTGACCATGGGTGATGCTGCAACAGCCATAAGCGTGAAAAATAAAGTCACTTTTTTTCCAGTGCCATTGTAACTTTTGAGTGGTCACTAAATGAGTGGTTGTAAGTCAAGGACTACCTGTTTAAAAAAAGGTGACTTTGTTTCCTTTGCAATTAATTGTGACTTGCTAAGTGGAGCCCCCGGGCCATATTTTGATAAAAAATTTCTCCAATAGATCCTATTATATAAATTATTATCACCAACAAAATAAATCATTTCTCCTTTTTCCTCTAATGAAATATAACAGTCACAGTGACCTATGAAAGGTCCTTATGAGAACAGTTTGATTGCTTTTTTAAAAAAATTGCATAGAACACAATGTCTAAATCTTTCTGGATATTATTCTGAAAAGACCTTTTAGAGTTCTGGTTTCTCCCTAATCTTGATGCCAAAGCACCATACAAATAGTAACAAAAGCAGATTTTTGCTTGCCAAATTATCTTGCTGGCTCCAAATTAAAGTAAGAAGTTTGGTCCAGTGAAGAAGCTGATTTAGCAAAGTGCAAAATCTAATTATATAATTGTTTTTGGCATGGCTACTGGGCATTTCAAAATAGCTTAAGTTCATTAAAAAAAGAACTTCACAAAAGCCGGTCTTTCCATGGTGCATCGCTTGTGCATAAAGTTTGTGCAAGATACCTAACCATCAGCAATCCATTCAAAATTAATCAGTTAAGAACAGCATAGGTTTGTGGGATGATTGCCTACTTTTTCAGCTATATGGTGTATTTTCCTAAAAAAGAGAAATAATCCTGGTAAAAAGAAATAATTATATTTAGAGAAATATAATTATTATATTACACAATTTATATGATTATAGCATCAAGAGAATAAAAGAATTGAAATGGAGATGGGGTGGTCACGTAGCAAGAAGAACTGATGGCAGATGGACTAAAGCAGTCATAGAATGGATCCCACTTGATCAAAAGCATCCACAAAAGAGACCAAAAACAGGACAGATTGACAACATCAGCAAGTATCGTGGGCCCAGCTGGCAAAAGAAAGCTCAAGACCGTATTGGCTGGAAACATGCGAAAGAGGCCTTCATCCTGCAGTGAGTAGACAATGGCTAGAAAGGTGAGGATGATGATTTATAAAGTTATAATATTATATTTATATAATAATAAAATACAATCTAATATAATAAATGTATTGCGTTTATATGACTCACAGTGACTCTAGGTGGCTTACGGATTGTTCAAAACGTTTAAAAACAACAACGGTACAAAAACACCAAATCGACACAAAGCAAAGGAAGAGAGATGGCAGAAGAAAACAAAGCTACTGTAGATGAGAAAAAGAACAAAGGAAGAAAAGGGGCACTCAGGCCAAAGGTCTGAGTGAAGATCCAGGTCTTCAGAGCCCTTCAAAGCACAATTAGGGTGGGGGCCAACTTGCCTGACTTCCAAGTAATAGGCGCCAAAGCCAACCAATTTAATAGCAAATAGCGATAGCATTTAGGCTTACATACCACCACATAGCCCTTTATAGAACTCTCTGGGTGCTTTACAGTGTAAGACTACATTTGCATATTGCCCTCAACAATTTGGGTCCTCATTTTACCAACTGGCAGGGTGGAAGTTTGGGTCAACCTAAGTCAACCTTCAGGATCAAACTCCGGGCTGTGGGCAGAGTTAGCCTGCAATACTACATTCTAACCACTGCGCCACCAGGGCTCGGCAAAACTCCTTGAGGCTGTGTTTGGGGTTCATGGCCACACTCAAGGGCTACCTGAATCTCAGAGGGAATCTTTTTCCACAAGGCAAGTGCTATGACAGAAAAGCCCCATGTTTAGGGTTCTAATAGATGGTTTTAGATTAATCCTTAGCATGCCAACCCTGCCAGATTGAACCAATAGGGCAGATACTATAGGAGATGGGGATTCCTCAAGTAGCCAGGCCTTATGCCTTTATAGGTAGTGACCAGCACCTTGAATTGCACCTGGAAAAAAATTGGCAACCAGTGCAGCTCACAAAGCAGAGGTGTTACATAGGTATACTGAAGTATGCCCGTTATTGTCTGCACTATTTCATTCTGGATTAGCTGAAGATTCTGCATAGTCTTCAAGGTTAGCCCCCTGCAAGTCAAGCTATGAGATGATTAGAGCCCTCCTTGTATTGGAAAGAGGATAAATGGCATAGCAGATACAGTTGAACAGAGCCCTCCCTGGCCACAGTGGCCACCAGTCAGGTGCTGTGAGTCCAGGAAGACCCCTCCCCTAAATCACACACCAGCCTTGAATGGGGAAATGACAGCCCATCCAAGGACAACGCTGAAATATCCCCAAATTGGGCAGTTCAGACACCCATAGTCTCTTGATCTTGGTCAGACTGAACTGGAGATGGTTCCTCCCCATCCAAACTTCAAGCTTTGGGAGAGAACTTCAACAATCTCCACTTGGCTAGGCCAGAGTCGAAAGTCATAATTGGGTTTCATCAAGCGTACTGATGGTGATGTGCTGATGAAGACCAAATCAATGGATTACCTCACTGGAGTTACATAGGAGGGCAGCGAGAATAGAATCCTGTGGTAGCCGATGGAGGAGAGGGGTAGAGATTGATCTCTTCACTTTAACCAACAATAGCTGGAAGCAGCCCCAGAGAAAGAAAGAAAGAGAACAGATCAGAAGGTCGGCAGTTTGGTGGGTCGAATCCCGAGTGCCGCATAACAGAGTGAGCGCCTGTTACTCATCCCAGCTTCTGCCAACCTAGCAGTTCGAAAGCACATAAAAATGCAAGTAGAAAAATAGGGACCACTACGGTGGGAAGGTAACAGCGTTCCGTGCGCCTTTGGCGTCTAGTCATGCCGGCCACATGACCACGGAGACGTCCTCGGACAAGCGCTGGCTCTTCGGTTTTGAAACGGAGATGAGCACTGGCCCCTAGATTCGGAAACGACTAGCACGCATGTGCGGGAGAACCTTTACCTTTACCTTTTAGCTGGAAGCAGCCCCAGAGAAAGAAAGAGAACTAAGTGAAAACAGTGCCTCCAACTGCCAACCCACAGAGCTGGTTCAGAAGGACACCAGGGTTGGTGGCATCAAAAGCCACCAAGAGATATCTTCTCCTGTTGATAAGGGAGAGGAGAAAGGTAGGAAAAAACAAAGTAATGGGGGATGAAGAAAGAGCTATCTGTGGACTGTGAAAGAATTCACACGAATTCAACCTAACAAAGACAGGTCTCCCTGTTAATTTTTGGATAGTGCCATTTCAAGCTTTCGGTTGGTTGGTTTTGAGTATTCTCTGACATAGGTTTTGACTTTCTGTTCAATATAAAGGGCAGTAAGTAAGAACATTGGCATCCCATTTGGCATTTCTAACTCATAGTTTTAAGGTTGTTTAAAGCAGTGTTTCCCAACCTTAGGAACTTGAAGATGCGTGGACTTCAACTCCCAGAATTCCCCAGCCAGCATAGCTGGCTGGGGAATTCTGGGAGTTGAAGTCCACGCATCTTCAAGTTCCTAAGGTTGGGAAACGCTGGTTTAAAGAGTTGCTTTGCTAGTGCAAAGGGAGCAAACGGAAAAGAGATTTAGCAAGAACGAAGTAGAAAAAGGAGCTTTCTTTTGAGGCACTGGTTTCCCTGCGCTATGGGTAAATCAAGCTCACATTGCACAGATGTAAGGATAAGTCCCCTTGAAGGAGATTAAATTCTGTTTAACTGGGAAGAGAAGGACTGGGGGCCATTACAAAAGAGCATTAGCCATGCACTTCGTAAGCAGGGAATTCCAGATTAGGCTCCCATCACCACCACCAGCTCCAATAAAAAAAAAAAGAAAAGGTCCGTTATCCAGCGGCAGAAAGAAGCCTCGGCTGAGTGCTTGGCAGAATTGATGGGTTGATTGGTTGATTTGAATGGAGTTATGAAATACGGTTAAAAAAGAAACAAAACCCTGGGGACAAAATTTGCTTTTGAGGTCCTGACCCCCATTAGGGCGATAGGGAAGGTCTGCCACGAAGGACTCAACCCCCCAGCAAACAGCCTCCTTTCCCAGCATCACAGGCTTTAACTGGCTGCCTCCGAGGGCGAAAGCAGGAAGAGAAACAAACACCCTTGACTCCAAGGCTGGGGCACACACACGATACCCTCGAGACTACGACGTTCGCGGGACGAGGCAGCGAAGCCCCTGGTCTAACGCGTCCCGCGATAGATTTGTTTTTGGGGTAGCGGCAGGTCGTGGGAAGGCAGCCGCTGCGGCTACCGTTAACCCGGGTTTGGCGAGTCGTGGGAAGGCAGCCAAAGGAGCGGGCCTCCTTAAGGCTTGGGCTGGATGGGTCTCCCGTGGGATGGGAGCCGCCTGCTACCGGCGCTGAGCCGGATCACGTGGCGGCGGGAAGCAGATGGGAAGAGACGGCAGAGGAGCGCTGAATAATTGAGGGACTGCAGCGCGCCGCCGGCCTCGGCTGCCTTCCCAAGCGCAAGCACAGGAGGCCGGCAGGCAGGCAGGCAGGCAGGCAGGCAGGCGCTGGCGAGGCGAGCATCTCCCGAGCCCCTCCCCAGCAGCTCCCACCCCTGGTAGTTGCGGACCGGAGAGACGCCTTCCTCCTCCTCCTCCTCCTCCTCCTCCTCCTCCTCCTCCTCCTCCTCCTCCTCCTCCTCCTCCTCCTCCTCCTCCCACCGATCCATCCCACTGAAAGCTGGAGTGGCCGCTCGCTGAGCCGGGCTTCCCAAGCCTCAGCCGGCTTCGCTTCCCCCTTCCACCCCGCCCGGGGAAAGCCGCCCAGAGCCTCGAAGCGGCAGGTGCGGCCAAGCCTCTTGCCTCCCAGAGCCGCAGCCCGCGGCGTCCCCGGCCAGGACCTGACGCCATCCGCCGCTTCCTCGGCCCTTCGCCAGCTCCCCTCGTTCCGGTCGCCGTCGCCCGCGCGGTAAGTGAAAGTGAGGGTGGGGGGGTGGGTGTGGGGGGGGAGCCGTCTCCAGCCCTCCCGCTTCTAGCTTAAGACGATTATTTGGGGCGGGGGGTGGTGGAGAAGGGGGGGGTTAGAAAATACACTGAAGATGTAATAAGAAGATGCTGCATCCCTCGTTTCTCCCTCCCTCCCTCCCTCCCCCCCAGCCCAGCCCAGCCCAGCCTAATTTCCCAGTTTGGAGACGCAACCCGTTTCTGTGTGCGGGACAGGCTGAGTCAAAGCAGGGTGAGGCTGGTCCTCAGGGAGTTTTGAAGAGTTGCCGAGGAGGGGGTGGGATGCTGGACCCCCCCCCCGCCTGCCCCGCCTGTCTTCCGGCACTTCCCCTCCCTCTGCGATCCCTAATGTGGGATGGAGGAAGGGTGCTTCAGAAGAAGGTTCGGGGAAGTGGCGGGATTCCCTCCCCCTCTTCAAAACAGGTAGTAGAAGAAGCAGAACTGTTGTGTTTTTTTTTTACGTGGACTCTTTGCAGTACAGTGTACAAGTCAAGGCAGTCCAAGATGTTGAATTTTTCCTTAGCGCTCTCTCTCTCCCTCCCTCCCTCCCTCCCTCCCTCCACCTTATCTTGTATCACTCTGCGTTTATGTAAGATGTTATGAAGGCTCCAGACACTTCCCGGGGTATATTTTTTTAACTTCAGAAGTCTCACAGCCAAGCTTTTGTGGTAATGAGCTTGATCGGGGTATTTTCTGTATATTTGCTTGTCGCTGATGTTCAAAGAG
Organism: Vipera ursinii; assembly: GCF_947247035.1. Taxonomy (NCBI): domain Eukaryota; kingdom Metazoa; phylum Chordata; class Lepidosauria; order Squamata; family Viperidae; genus Vipera; species Vipera ursinii. Next base: position 16,504,622 of record NC_139518.1, read on the forward strand.
AGAGTGTTACGTTTTGTTTTTAATCGTCTTCTTGGAATTCTTGGTTGTTTCGCATTATACTTTAACTCATCAACCATTGTGCAAAGAGCCGAGTACACCATCCGTTCATATACGGATAATGGCAACGGTCGTGGTAATAAAAGGATGCTGTCACAAGCGCTGTTGGTTTGTCAGTTTTGTTAGCAACTTACACAGCTGGAAAATGTTATGCCGTTCGCAAAAGGGCAGTTGAACGATTTCCCTGGTGATCGAAGGGAAGGATAGAGATTCTCATGAGATACACAGGACATTTTTTTGCAGCAGCATGCCTAAATTAATGTACAGATGGCATAAAATTAGTCAGTGATTACCAAGAGAGACAAATCATAAAAAAGCAGATGTTGGAAATGCTACACTAGAGAAGGCATATTCTACCACATGTGACCATGCAAAAAAAAAAAACCCTCAGAAGAATTGGAAGGAAATTGAAATGTTGAAAATGTTCAAAAAAATTAAAACATTAAACATGAACCGAAAGCAGAAATATTTTTATTAGAAATAATACCAGAAAACAAAGATGAAAAGTATCACTCATTTACTAAGATGTCTGCTGACAGCTGTAAAAATAAATTTGGCACCATGTTGGAAAAATGAAACTCTCCGAAGATAAAAGATTAGGAGAAGTCCTAACTGGAAACTAGGTAGCAATGGCAAAACTAACAGTACAGTATATATTTATAATAAAAGCCTAATTAAATCCATGCAAGAATTGCTATATGTGCCACATAATACAGCACAGCAAATTTATTTGGAATCTAGTTTTATTAAAAAAAAAGATCAGTCAAAAAAAAATAGTTGAAATGACTTAAACATACCAGCAATAACCTCCAATGTTTAATATACAATACACATATTTGGTGGTCTTTAGTGGCTGTTGAATAAATGGAAAGGAAGGAGAAAATATATTGCCAACATTTTTTATAATACTATTATTTTCCAGTTGTTAATGACTAAAAGAAAAGAAAATCCAAATTAATGCAGTCTTTAAATTGAAAGCCAGTCCCTTTCATTGTATAGAGGTGTGTGTGTGAGAGACAGACAGACAGAGGGAGGGAGGGAGGGAGGGAGGGAGGGAGAGAGAGAGAGAGAGAGAGAGAGAGAGAGAGAGAGAGAGAGAGAGAGAGAGAGAATCTCCAAGGGAGGGAAAAATGATTCATATGGCCCTGAACACTTTGGCATTGGTAGGAATATCTGATAGCATACAGATAAATAGATACCGGTATTCAAGATTAATGAGATTGATTGATTGATTGATTGATTGAAAGGACTTATAGCTCATCCCTCTCTAGAAGATGCTCCTGCACTTGAAATGGAGGATCTATATCGTGTAGTATTTACTCAAGAGATTTGTCTCAAGCCCTGTAGCATATGACTAAATGGAGTATTTTTCTGAGCATCATTGCCAGTCCAAACTGCCTAAGACTCAGGAAGATGTTCTCTGATTTTAAGAAAGCAAAAACTAATAGTAATAATTTTGAACTTGCCCTGGCATCTCTGTCTAACCAGTGTTTCTCAAACATGGCGAGATGTGTGCACCCAGGATGACTGGCTAGAAGATGAATGGAAGCCCCGTGTGAGGGTTGGTAGATAAATATAGGCACATCTTACAAAATTAAGTATTTCCTTTCCATGATTCCTCCCAAAGCTCTGTGTACAGGTGGTCCTTGACTTACAATAATTCATTTAGTGACCATTCAAAGTTACAACAGCAGTGAAAAAAGTGATTTATGACCGTTATTCACACTTACAACCACTGCAGCATCCCCATGGTCATGTGATTAAGATTCAGCCATGTGATCATTTCCCAGGATCATGTGATCACCTTTGGCGACCTTCTGACTAGCAAACCAGATTCACTTAACAGCTGGGTTACTAGGTTAACAACGTATGCCAGGAAGGTCATAAAATGGGACAAAATTCATTTTACAACTGTTTTGCTTAGCAATGGAAAGTCTGGCTCAATTTGGACTACCTGTAAATGTATGGAATCAGGTTACTGTATCCTGTTATGAAACCAAATGAGAAATAGCAAAACAAGAAATCCTGCAGGAAACAAACATAATGGATGTATACCACGGTTATAAATGGGAGGATGAATGAAAGTAAAAAGTAAAGGAGAGAGAGGAGAAAGAAAGAGAAATGGAAGACATCTGACAATCCACAAATACATTTTCTAGGATTGAGACGATCAGGTAAGTTTGATGTTAAAAACAGCCGGATCTACCATGCTAAAACCAGGCACTGATTCTCAGAAAACAGCCATCTGTATTCTAGTAAAGTGTTTACCACAGAATAATTATTCTAGTTGTCAGGCTGAAGTGTGTTCCCATTGGGTTTATCTCTGAGTAGAGATACACAAGTGTTAAATATTCCGCTCTTCACCGGCTCCATTTATTCTAGGCAAATTTCTTTCTAATCCCAAATTGATTCCTCTGCTTTTGTTATTTCCTCCTATTTGTAACATATACCAAATAAATTGGAATAACACATCCCAGGACAAGTGTGTAGTAAATTCTGAATCCATTGGTTTTTACCTCTCTAGACTGCAGCTTCTAATGTACAAAATATAGAATCAAGATCATGTGTACTGCTTTATCATGCCTTGGTAAGACCACACTTGGAATATTGCATCCAGGTTTGGTTGCCACAATATAAAAAAGATGTTGAGAAGAGTACAGAGAAGAGCAACAAAGATGATTTGGGGACTGGAGGATAAAACATATCAAGAATGGTTGCAGGAATTGGGTATGTCTAGTCTAGTCAAAAAAAGGACTAGCGGGTGACATGATAGGAATGTTCCAATATTTGAGGGGCTGCCACAAAGAAGGGAAGGGGAGTCAACCTATTTTCCAAAGCATCAGAAGACAAGAAACCATGGATGGAAACTAATCAAGGAGAGAAGCATCCTAGAATTAAGGAGAAATCTCCTGATAGTGAGAACAATTAACCAGAGGAAAGACTTGCCTTCAGAAGTTGTGGGTGCTCCAACACTGGAAGTTTTGAAGAAGAGATTGGACAGTGATTTGTCTGAAATACTGTAGTATAGGGCTTGAGCAGAGGGTTGGACTAGAAGACCTCCACGTCCCTTACAACTCTTATTCTGTGATCTGTTATGACGAAAGATGTTTTGAGCAGTCTTATACATTACATATTAAGAATGTACCTGCTTTTAGAGTACAATATGTGCAACTGCATAATGTACTGAATCAGAACGACAGTCCTTCATCCTCTGCATTATGCAGGTGGATTCCCAAGGAGATTGCTATTAGCTTCCCACCCATCAGTTGTTGCAGCTTTCACGTGCTCTTTTTGCCACTCTAGACTTGACTGTTAAAAGTAAGCATTGCTATTTCATTTGAAAGATTATCCCTTCGCTTAAAAGCAAGGAATGGAGCTACTACTTTTAAAAGTTTAAAAGAGGACATAAAGCTAACACAAACTAGTGCAGAATAAAGAGGGGGGAAAAGATGTAAGACAAAAGTGCAAAGAAAGAAAAGGTTAAAACAAATAGAAAGAGGCTTCCAATTTCTATTGCAGCAAAAATAAAGGTAAAGGTAAAGGTTCCCCTGCACATGCGTGCTAGTCGTTTCCGACTCTAGGGGCTGGTGCTCATCTCTGTTTCAAAGCCGAAGAGCCAGCGCTTGTCCAAGGACGTCTCTGTGGTCATGTGGCCGGCATGACTAGACACCAAAGGCACACAGAACGCTGTTACCTTCCCACCGTAGTGTACTGTATGATTATTAAAAAGCTCACTTTTTATTATCCAGGATTTTTTTTCTAATCGTCAAATCGTCATCATAAATGCATTTTTCTGTTTCACGCAGAAAGTCCATAAGGTCAGCCATAAATGTAGATATTGTCTTTTCTCTAATCAAGCAATTTAGCCATATCTGCAAGTTCCGTCATCTTCATCATCCATGGTGGATAGTGGCAAACCTTGCCACTTGGGGGATTACAATATTTTAATGGATGACTTTTCTAGATAAGTTTATTTGCAGGCAGAATTAATGTGGGCTTTCTTACATAGCAAAAGGCTTATGATATCCATTAGTTTGGTTGGTTTGTAAAAAAAAAGAAGTAAGCTAATGTATGAAGGATAAGTAGATATAAAAATTATTTAGAAGCATAGCAACCAAATTAAATCTCTATGCCCCAAGCCAGAATACTGTATTTCTGCTTCTACAAGGGCAGAATGTTGAAATCTCTGCCAATAGGCCTGATCTAGTCCATCAGGCTGATTTATCTGGTCCGCAGCAGGAAAGTGGTCAGTCATGCTGTACATCTTTAATGATATTCTGTTAATAACATTCCTAGAAACATTATTTGATTAAATGTGGTGTGTAGAATGAGCCTTTGTTGTAAGACAGCAAGAGGTTTTATTTTTCCCTATCTAGAATCCAGGGGATGGTTTATCTGATCCATTGGTAAAATTCAGTAGTCTATGGTATCTATTGGATTTACAATATTGATATCTTAGATATATATTTCATCTATTCAGGAGCAAAAGGGACCTTCCTTCCTTTTATTTCCAGAAAGATCCTGTGAGAGAATGGAATGGAGGGAGGAGGGTAGGAAGGAAGGATTGGTTTCAATGAGAGTCCATTACTTTAACCCCTGCATCATACTATTCATTCTATATTTCCTTTTAGACTTAGTGCATTGTCCAACGATATGTAATAAACTGGGACTTCTAATTTGGCTAAACTACTTTTTTCTTACTTGGACTTTTGGAAAGCATGCAGAATCAATTTATTTATGACATTTGGTGTCATTTCCAAGTCTATATACTATTGGATTAACACTATTTTTCAGCAGCTGCATAAATTAGAATTTTCTTGACCTTTTTTTGTTCCCTTTCTCTATTTTCATTTAAGGATCCTTTTTATAAATGTAGATCAATAGAAACTTCAATGTTGGGTGTTTTTTTCCCTCTTTTGGCATTAAGGAAAGAGCTGTAAATTCCTGATCAATCACATGTGTAGTTTGTAGATTTGAAAAATTTCAGTTACCAGGGCTGGGAAATATTTATGCCTGAAATTAAGCAAAGTTGCTGCAAGCTATAGAACTAAAGGGAACATTGGTTTAAATTACTGCATGGTAGCTGCTTATGTTCATAGTATAAGAGCAAAACCTGGCTTGATCAGGCACACTATAATATTGCTATTGTCACCAAATGAATGCTGAGTATATACTGTATTTAGCATATTTATTTAGGTAAACATTTCTAGACTGCCTAATGGATCTCAGTCTAGATTACAATATAATAAAAATGCCAGGTGATTATTCCTCACATAACATAATACCAAAAGGCAGCACAAACATGAGTGGCAATAAAATAGTTTAAAATGTTTGTACAAGTCAAAGTGCCTAGTGTTTAGATGCCTGCAGTTTTGGCAGTCACACAAAGATTTGCAGCCTGTGAGCTCTGCATTCAATTTGCACAATATGCCAAACTAGGCCAAAGTGGAGATGGATAATTTATAATTCAACATATGGTAAAACACCCATTTCTGTGATATGTGATGTGAATTAGACCATCACATTAAGACATAACACAGTTATTCATTTGAAAAGAGCAGATTACACCATTTTTCTTAGCCCAGATTTTGGGTTTAACAATGTTGTATGAACTCAACATTTGTGGCTTATACAAAAGTAAACAAACCTTAATACGTGGATCAGCATTGGATTCAGACACAGCACATTACACACATTGGTCCCGAATAAGCCCAAATAGCTGTATTCACAAATAGATCTGGTAAATGTTACACTTATTTAGTGTAAACCTTGGCTGCTGTTTTTATTACTTACCATGTCATATGAAAATAGCTTATTCTGTTAGTTTAATATGTTATATGCATCCAGAAAATGATTAATTTAATAATTAGATGAAGTAGTAGTGTGTTTTATTCCACAAAGCATTTGTTGGGATGATGTAAACTTCAGGGGCGCTGTCCAAGGTTCTGAAGTTGCTATTCTGATGACTTGGATAGGACAGCAAGAGCATTCATGCTCCTCCCCCCAATATAAAAACCGTATTAGCTCTGTTGGTACTGGGGGGGGGGGAATCTATGAACACAATATGTCTATGGAGATTCTCAGTCATCCAGGTTATGGTTGTCCCAAAGGTGCTTTTTCAAGAGAAAAGGTGCTTTTTCGGGAGATGGGTGGTATAGAAATTCAATTAAATAAATAAATAAATAAATGAATAAATGAATAAATAAATAAATAAATAAATAAATAAATAAATAAATAAATAAATAAATAAATAAACTTGTTTAAACAAGAAAGTCCAGTTGCCTCTTGAAAAGGCACCTTTGGGACATATAAACACAATACCTTTATCAGATAAAACATAAGTTTTTATATGGTGGGCTTGGGATTTCTTTCATCTATTATATTAATCCTGGATTTTTCCACAAAAAAACTAAAAATCTTAGAACCTAAAGATTGTTACTATCCGTATATAATTTTGGACTTTGACACAAGGGAATTTGTGCTAGATTTTCTTCCAGACCACTGACAGTGGTCTGGAAGAAAGCACTGTTATGTACCCTATTTCCTTTATGGTATTGTATCAATAATTTACTGAGCAGTGAAATATGATGAGCTGAATCAACAGAATAGGATGACAAAATGAAGCAAACATGCTATGCATAACAAATTCAGTTATTTTTCTTTAATTCAGATGCATGAATAAAATTATAAAGCTAGGCAGGTCTTCCTCCAGACAGTCACAGCCTAGCAGTAAGATGGGAGATTGCTTGCAGAAAAGGGACTATGCTATTAATGCATTCTTAATGTACTCAGAGAAATGTACGAAGATGGTAAAAGGCCCAGAGGCTGGATCCTATGAAGAACAGTTAAAAGAACTTAGTATATTTAATCTAAAGGAGAGACAGCTGAAAGGAGAGATGATAGCAGTCTTCCAATATCTGAGGGGATATCACAGTGAAGAGGATGTGGATTATAAATTATGCAGACCAGTATCAATGTGCTTGCTTATTTACCAGCATTTATCCATGCTTCTATTGAAGTTATGAACATAGAAATATATTAAAATATAAAATCAGTTCTGGATGTGAGCAAAGTTGAAAATTGTATTTTTGTCTTGTAATAAAAAAGAGGGAAAAGAAATGAGATTCTCAGAAAGTTTAATTGTATATTTCTAATTGTGAGGGTGGGGTTCTGCATTTACACACACACACACACACACACACACACACAGAGAGAGAGAGAGAGAGAGAGAGAGAGAGAGAGAGAGTTGAGCCCGAAATTTATGTTTTTAAGTGAGAAATTTTTAAGTGAGTTTTGCCCCATTTTATGACTTTTCTTGCCAGATTTCTTAAGTGAATCACTGCAGTTGTTAAATTAGCAACATGGTTGTAAAGTGAATCTGGCTTTGCTTGTCAGAAGGTCACAAAAGGGGATTACATGATCCTGAGACATTGCAACCGTCATAAATCTGAGTCAGTTGCTAAGCATCTGAATTTTATTCATGTGACCATAGGGATGCTGCGACGGTCATAAGTGTGAAAAATGGTCATAAGTCACTTTTTTCAGTGATGTTGTAACTTCAAACAGTCACTAAATGAACTGTTGTGAGGACTACCTGTATAAGTAATGGCAGACTTTGATCAGATAAAGCAGTTTCTGTCACAAAATGGCCTCTCTCATTTCTAGGACAGCTGCTTGTGTTTGTTAAGAGATTTTCCTTTATTTTGTCCCTAAATAAAAGCTTGGGAAATGCTGTGAGGCCATTGAAATGGAAAGAGATTTTCCGGAGCAGAGAGGAAAACAAACCTTTTATCTATGTAATCTGTGGTTCGTTATTGAAAGAGAAAGTTGCTAGGACTCAGCCTACTTTTACTAAAAATAAAGGTTTCTTGACATTTTACCCAGACAAGACAAAATGACGCCTAAATGAAAGGCAATATCTCCAGCACAGAGTTTTCCCTTTACATATAGAAAAACTCAAAATTCAACTCTTCCCAGTTAAAGCAGGGGTGCCCTAAAAGAAAGCTTTACATTTAACCCATGGAAGCTATTCCAAAATTGCTCAGAATTTAATTCTTGAATACTGTAACATTAGCTCTTAAACAGCGGGGGAAGATAACTGAATACATGGGCAGTAATCCTCTTAACTGTATTGACATAATTATTTTCTAATTCCATGACAATGAAATCAGCTTTAGCGTTTTCTCTGAAAGTGTCCATTTTTCTTCCTTTTTCTGCTGTAGCAGCTTCTGGCATAACCCACAAGAGATAAGCGTAACCCTCAGTTGGAGAAAATAAAATGTGTTCCAGCACCTCCGGAAGGACAGGTAGAAAAAAATCAAGATTGAAGATTTATTTTCTTTTTGTAAAGTGCTAAGGGTGTAACAGAAAAGCCTACAATGGGATTTCCAATATAGATGGGCGATGGTCACTGATGGTTATCAAAATATTAAATGCTAAATCCAATCACATTGCAAATACATCTGGGAGATGTTAATAGCTGGATGTGTCTTCTGCCATGACAGTACTTCAGGTTTTCTCCAAGGGCTGTTATCTGAAAAAAAGGTAAAGATTTCCCCTGTCTTTGTTGTTGTTAGCTGCGAAGTCGTGTCCAATCCATCGCGACCCCATGGACAACATTCCTCCAGGCCTTCCTGTCCTCTACCATCTTCTGGAGTCCATTTAAGCTCACGCCTACTGCTTCAGTGACTCCATCCAGCCACCTCATTCTCTGTCATCCCATTCTTCTCTTGCCCTCAATCTTTCCCAGCATTAGGCTCTTCTCCAGTGAGTCCTTCCTTCTCATTAGGTGGCCAAAGTATTTGAGTTCCAACTTCAGGATCTGGCCTTCTAAAGAGCAGTCAGGGTTGATCTCCTCTAGGACTGACCGGTTTGATCGCCTTGCAGTCCAAGGGACTCGCAGGAGTCTTCTCCAACACCATAGTTCAAAGGCCTCAATTCTTTGGTGGTCAGCCTTTCTTATGGTCCAACTTTCAAGCCATTCATTGCAACTGGGAAAACCATGGCCTTGACTATATGCACTTTTGTTGGCAGGGTGATGTCTCTTCTTTTTAGTGTGCTGTCTAGATTTGCCATGGCTTTCCTCCCCAGGAGCAAGTGTCTTTTAATTTCTTGGCTGCAGTCCCCGTCTGCGGTGATCTTGGAGCCCAGAAAAATAAAATCTGTCACTACCTCCATTTCTTCCCCATCTATTTGCCAGGAATTGAGAGGGCTGGATGCCATGATCTTGGTTCTAGGGGGCAGTGTTCATTGCCATTTCTTAGCCAAGGGAGCCAGTGTTGTCTACAGACATTTCCATGGTCATGTAGCCAACATAACTATATACCGAGGTGCATGGAATGCTGTTATCTTCCCACCAAAGTGGTACCTATTTATCTACTCACATTTACATGCTTTCAAATTGGCAGGAGCTAGGGCAAAAATGGGAGCTCAGCCTGTCATGCAATCCTTGGGTCTCAAACTGCCAATCTTCTAGTCAACAAGCCCAGTGTCTTAACTGCTAGGCCACCACACCACTGTTACCTGAAGTTTGGCTCATTTAATTTTACAAGTGAAAAGCATATGTGTTGTTATTCCTACATGTTGTACAAGCCCACTATGTTTGATTAGTTTGGAGTTTAGTCTGCCACACAAATCTAGAAACTGAGTTAATTGAGTAACCAGGCTGGTCTGAAGTCACCGGTTTTCCAGATGAAATTCTATACATCAAGAAAGCAAATTTCCCCCAAGAGGCTAGTCCACAGCCATGCCCAACAATGAAAATATATTGAATATTTTGCCAAAACATTGATAAACTTTTATAGTATTCTCAAGGGAATCCAGATAGAGTGTTTTCCATAAAACGTGAAAACATCTTTTTAGTATCTATTTCCAGCTTTGATGACAAGCTGTGTTTGGATATATCTGCTACTCCTTAAGCAGATTACATTCATTTAAATCAGGGTTTCCAAATCTTGGCAACTTTAAAACATGTGGACTTCAAGTCCCAGTATTCCCCAGCTAGCATGGTTAGCTGGGGAATTCTGGAAGTTGATATCCACACATCTAAAAGGTGCCAAGGTTGAGAAACCCTGACTTAGATAAATGGACTAATGGTCTGACTTAGGTTAAGTCAACATCAGGTGCTCAGCTCAAGTTCACATAAACTGGGTTCTTATATCTTTAAATAATTCTTTAAGTACATGTTGGTTTGGAGAGCAAAGATGTAAGAATGCTGCCAGTTAGTAGGCCTGCTTAGAGTCCCCATTCCGCATGAGATCAAGGGAACATTGGTTAGGCATTCTGTTGTGTCCCTTATTCTGCAAATCCTTGCCCCCAGCATTTTATGCAGCCGCCTCCTCTAAATACTAAATTTCACAAAGCCACCCAAAATAATCCTATTCCACTGTGGTTTTGAGCAGAACTGAACGTTTATGCTAGTTTATTTGGCCGCAGGATAAAAAGGAGGATCAAAGTATGGATCTATCATCCAACATTGATTCTTCCACTGTGCTCATGAAAATAATATTTAAAGTTGAAATCAGGAAGACCATCAGTTTTCCACTGACAAAAAGCAATGTAATGCAAGCTAGATCTGTATACCGAAATGCAATATGCCTCTGTGGTCCTTTTAGTCTCCATATAATTCCTATTTGTAAGGCCATGATATATCTTTTTTCAGGGATATGGCTTTAAAGGCAATCATCTTTTTGCTTAACTCAGCATCCAGCCCTGTTCTATCTAGTCAAGGATCACCTACCAATATTAAAGGTAAAAGGTAAAGGTTCCCCCGCACATGCGTGCTTGTCGTTTCCAACTCTAGGGGCCGGTGTTCATCTCCGTTTCAAAGCCGAAAAGCCAGTGCTTGTCCGAGGACATCTCCGTGGTCATGTGGCCGGCATGACTAGACGCCAAAGGCACACGGAACACTGTTACCTTCCGACCGTAGTGTTCCCTATTTTTCTACTTGCATTTTTACGTGCTTTCGAACTGCTAGGTTAGCAGAAGCTGGGATGAGTAACAGGCGCTCACTCTGTTACGCAGCACTCGGGATTCGACCCACCAAACTGCCGACCTTCTGATCGACAAGCTCAGCATCCTAACCCACTGAGCCACTAAAACACCACATTCTTTTAATATAGATTTCTCCTTCTGGTTCCCTTCTTTTCCATTTCTGCCTTTACAAGCACAATTTCAGCTGCCAATCCCCTCAATTCTGTAGACAGACCTGTAGATTTCCCATTTGTTTGCACAGCACATTTTTCTCACCAGTGGTGCTGAAAAGCATCCTCCATAACAGTGATAGATCTGTTTTCTGCAGGACCATTTACACTGAGTTCAGTCACACCACTATCCACTGCAAAGTCCAAACATCTCAAGTGTACCTTGACTTCAACTTTCACTCATATTACCTTCATTCCTGGAACATCCATCATTATCATCATCGTCGTCATCATCATCAAGTTGGAAGGGACCTTGGAGTTCATCTAGTCCAACCCCCTGCTCAGGCAGGAAACCCTATACCATTTCAGACAAATGGCTGTCCAGTCTCTTCTTAAAAACATCCAGTGTTGGAGCATTCACCGCTTCTGGAGGCAGGTTGTTCCACTGGTTAATTGTTCTAACTGTCAGGAAATTTATCCTTAGTTCTAGGTTGCTTCTCTCCTTGACTAGTTTCCACCCATTGCTTCTTGTCCTGCCTTCAGGTGCTTTGGAGAATACCTTGACTCCCTCTTCTTTGTGGCAACCCCTGAGACATTGGGACACTGCTATCATGTCATCCCTAGTCCTTCTCTTCATTAAATATATTTAATATACTTAGGACTTTTCCAAACCTTGCCATAAACACATCTGGAGACATGAGATAGTATTCTATAGAAAAAGCCCATGCATGTATATACAGCACAGAAATAGGAATTTTGTTGGGTATGAGAGAGAGAGAGAGAGAGAGAGAGAGAGAGAGAGAGAGAGAGAGAGAGAGAGAGAGAGAGAGAGAGAGAGATATTTTATTTATTTTTTATTTATTTTTATTTTAATTCCATTTATATCCCGCCCTTCTCCGAAGACTCAGGGCGGCTTACAAGCTTAGCAGTAGCCTTCATTCTATGTATATGCCTGCTTATTAGGGCTTTCACACACACACCAAGCGGCATTATTACAAAGTCAGCTTAATTGCCCCCAACAATCTGGGTCCTCATTTTACCTACCTCGGAAGGATGGAAGGCTGAGTCAACCTTGAGCCTGGTGGGATGCGAACCTGCACTAATTGCAGGCAGCTGGTGTTACTTAAGGAGGCATTAGCCCACTGCTCCACCAAGGCTCTTTAGTACAGTGACCCCCAAACTTTTGAATACCAGAGACTGGTTCTGTGGAGAGAGGTTTTTCCATGGACCAGAGGGGGTGTGGTTTCGTGTGCTGCCTGCATCCCACAGATGTCGCTTCACTTGTTTGTGTGGCCCGATTTCTGACATGCCATGGACTGGTCCCGGTCCACATACTGGGGGTTGGGGACCCCTGATTTAGTACCTAGGATTGCAACAGGTACCGTGCAAACCTTAGGATGAGGTAGGTCTCCCAAAGCTAATATTCTTTCAATGTGATAGATCTTTTTATATAATTTATGCTTGGAGCAATGAGATAAGTTAGAAATATTAGTTTTAAATTATGTGCATTCTGGCTGATGAGTTTCCCAACTTTATTTAAACTACTGTGCATCCATTCTACTCAGTAACAGCAATTCTTATAGAAATAGTACTTTTAGATCTCACCTATGAGAGCCTTTAATTTAGCTTAATGAATACCTTCCTGTCCGAACCTGTAGCCCAGAAAACTACCACAGAAGGCAAAGAAAAGAGGGAATCAGCTGGAAAACCAACTGTTTTCAGGATCAGGGAATTTTGGAAAATATAAAAACATGTAACATTCTATCTAATTAAATATATCCAGTGCCTCCTGTCTGTTGCGATGTGCGACCGGTCAGGGTTCTGGCTTCAACTCTTAGAGCCCCTTGACAGGGGTGAGAATTTGGAGGGACCCTCACGAGGGTGTGCACCTTGAATAAGGAAGGATCTGGCCCTTTGCCACCGACCCAGTGTGCCGGACTTTCCGACGGTCACACTTGGGAACTGCGATGACTTCAGGAACAGAGTCCCAGGAGAAACTGAGGCACCGACACAAGTTTGCTCAAGGTGAGAGCACAGAGTGCTCGGGGAAGATGTTATGCCCCCCGAACAGCTCCACAAACCCTCCTTTTATTAAGCTGTTTCATTTGGGAGGGGGGAAAATACACATGAGGAATTAACATAAAGGAAAACATAACTCATTGCATACATCTGCTAATGAACATACGTGAGGTCAAAGGAAAACATAACTCATTACACACATCTGCTAATGAACATATGTGAGGTCAAAGGAAACAATAAAACATAGTTTATGCTAACAGAGAACTGATAATGAAGAGGGTAAAGGCCATTACAGGAAACAATAATGCATAGCTATTTTATACAAATGTTGACAAGGGTTGTAAAGCAAGGACAAATACAGGAGACAAGTCTTGTTATAAATGAAGCAGGGGGCAAAGGTTTATCACAGGAATGCAGACTTCATAATTATAATTGGGGAAAGGCAGAGGTATTATCTTGAAGCAAGGACAATTGCAGGAAACAGGAAGCCATATCTTGAAGCATGAGCAATTACATGAAACAAGTCTTCTTAGTGTAAAGAGATTTATCACTACAACTCAAGAATGCAAAACTGTATAACTTTTAATATAGAAATTAAAAGGGTCTTTTGGAGTCTGGGATAATTACAACTCCTCCTTTTCTGTTTTTTAAAGCCAATTACTGAGAAGGCCCCTCAATGTCCAAAACTTTCTCTTCTGGGATACTTACGCGGGAAAAAGAGAAATCCTACGATACCTCCTGTGCCGGCGTTAGTGTTCCTTTCAAAGAGTGTTGGTGTGAGGGTGCATCAGTCTCTGGGTCAGAAGTGAATTCTAAAAGAGGGTGTTTGTATTCACTGTCAACAGTGTGTTTCATCAACAGAATGTCATCGCTAATGCTGCTCAGCCTTCGTTGTAGAAAATTTAAAAGTTTACCCATAACACATGGGCCAATTGCACATGCAAGTAATAATAAAATTAAAGGACCAGCTATAGCTGAGAAAAGGGTGGTCAGCCAGGGAGAAAAGTTAAACATTCCTTGATATCAAGTATGATGCTGGGAGCGTTCCCTTTCTCTGTCTTTCAATCGTTTGTTTAATTCTGCCATGGAGTCAAGCACAATCAAAGAAATACTGTTAGTAATACTTCTGATAAAAATAGGCAAGACACAAGGTAAAATAATACATCCTAATACAATCATACTAATAAAAGCTACAATAGCTTGTAAACCAAGTACTTTGGGAAACCAGGAGCCAAGTAATTCCTGAAAGTTGAAACCATTTCAAGTTTGGACAGGAACATGAGCACAGGAACATGAGCTACAGAGGTCACATAGATGATGATAGTAGACTCGTTGTTAACAGGTTGTTCCCTCTGGGTCCATGCGATAGGCAAAAACAGTGTGAAAAGAGCCATTTTTGACTGGAACCAATGTCAAAGGTATGAGAGGCGGCAAGACTTTGACGTCTGGGGTTAGCTTTCAGATGGAATTGTGTTTTAGCAGCATCAGTCAGTGGTGTAAGAACAAAGCTGAAAAAAGTCACAAACCATGCTGTCATCTTTAATGGGTTCTGCAGTTGTGTTTGTGGAGGCATGATACGAATGAATGTGGCGACCTGGGATCCACAGCACTTTGTCTGGCAGTTGAGCAACTGCGTAGCCTCTTCCCCAAGTGAGAAGGTCTGCAGGGCCTTTCCAAGTTAGGTCTGGAAGTTGGCGATACCAAACTTGTGGCTTAGGGAGATCTGAAGAAGAAGAAGAAAAATGCTGCTCTGCAGCTGTGGTTAAGGGATGGCCAGTGAAGTTTGAAAAGTTTAGAGTATAGAGGCAAAGATTAAGACTTTCATGCATTGCTGGGAGGTTGGGGTTTCGTTTTCCCCTGTTCTGATTTTTATAGTGATCTAAAGCATGTTTCAAGGTTTGGTTAACCCATTCCACCAAGGCTTGGCCTTGGCTATAATATGGAATTCCAAATTTGTGTGTGATTTGCCAATGATGACAAAATTTTGCCATGGCTTGACTGCTGTAAGCAGGGCCATTATCTGTTTTGAGTTCTTTTGGACATCCCAGCACTGCAAAGGTCCAAATACAATGATTAATGACATGTTTAGTGGCTTCTCCCCTTTGGGGGGTAGCCATGATGAATCCTGAAAAGGTATCAATTGAAACATGAAAATAAACTGCTTCTGCAAAGCTTTGGAATTTTGATGAAAATATGAATGACTTTCCCAGGGGGTGAGGGGTTGCAAAGAACAGGCTGAAGGTCCGGAGGCAGCCTGATCTGCAACATTGTTTCCCACTTGCAAAAAACCTGAAAAAGGCTGATGACTACGAATGTGAGCAATAAAAATAGGATGTTGGTGTTCAAAAAGCAAATTTTGCAAGGTTAAAAAAAAGTTGTAACAAATCTGGTTGAATGGAGGGGGATAAATAAGATCCATAAATCACTTGAATTGTGTGATAAACATAGGTTGAAAGGAAAAAAATTTGACAAGCAAAAATTGAAGCAGCCAGTTCAGCTTTTTGAGCTGACCGCTGGGGTGTTGTTTGCTTGGTTAGTGCGAACAATTTGCATTGCAAACGATAATCGGGTGGTGGGTGGCAAGAAACCTTGCCATGCCAATCAGCTAAGGAAAATTGCAATTCACTTGAGGTTTGAAAAAATGAGTCCCAAATTTGCAAAGACATAAAAATAATTGCGCTTCTCTGGTTAAAACAGAAACTTTGGGCGTATGGGATGAATGAATCCACTCCAAAATTTTCAATTGGTTAAACAATAGCAACATTCGACTCCCATCATGCAACATCTACCTCTCACTTTTCTACTACTTCCCATGTTCCTCCCTATCCATAGTACATTCTTGTTCCTTCAGCATTCTAAGGCTTGTGTTAAGGCATACAATTCATGCATGCAATTCACAAATCTGTGCAAACCAACTTAAAAACCACTTTTCTGTTTCTCCCTTCTATATCCATTCATTCACTGCCCTTCTGCCATTCTGGCCTAACTTCTGTCTTTTTTGCTTCCAGCTTCTATCAACGTTTGCATGAGCCAACTGTTGCTCTTAGCTATTAATCAATCCTCTACATTTCTAATCATAGTTGGAGTCAGTGTATCTTTATTAACAATCTCAGAGCCTGTTGTAAGGCATAAAATAGTGCAGATTAAGGGAGGGAAATTCTCCCAGATATCACCTTCTATCAATGTGTCCTGCACACAGACACAAAAACATCAAAAACAAGAAAACAAAAACAAAAAACAACTCCAGAAAAAGATCAGAGTAATTTCTTTTAGGTGAAGTTTAACTAAAACTCAAAGAATTCCAAAAACTTCTCCAGCAAAGAATCTCTCCTCTTTCGAGTAAAAAAAAATTGCAAGCTGAAACTGCAAGAGTGGGCATCAAGTTTCCACCCCCCTTTCTCAGACTGGAATTCTAAGCAGAGGAAAAAAAATGGTTAAAAGAACCAGCCACCCCCCCTCCTTCTGGCTGTCTCTCCTTTTCTCACTCTTAAAGTAACACAGCAGGGTTGGGGGGGAGTAAAAGAAACTTTACAAAAATCTCACCACCAAAAAAAATTAAAAATAAAAATAGTTTGCTCTCCTTTACATGCATTTACTCTCACACATCATCTATGGCTTTTACAACAATAAAATCTGCAGTTTTGAGGGCTAACACACTCATTTTTACATATCAGCAAATTAACTCATTCACTTCCATTCTGACTGCTTGCATAAACAATTTCACATACAAAAATTTCATTTCATACTTTCTCCAGACAAACCATACATTACAAAAATTCCATTTCATACTTTCTCCAGACAAACCATACATTGTTAAATAAGGCCTTTTTGTTTGGTGTTATCAGAGAGGATTTTGACCCTCTTCCAAGTCTTGGAAATAACACAGAACAACACAGACAGACATATATACACATATACTATTAAAACAACATTTATTTAAAACAGAACAAAACACACATATAAATTTGGGGTTTTAGGTTTTGGGCATATTCATTGTCTATTTGCCTTGTATTTTCTTCCTGCAATCTATCCACAAAGTCTGAATAAGCCTGATTGGGATCTTGATAAACTTTTGCAATAGCTTTTCCGTGAGGATATCTTGTGGAAAGCTGCTAAAGCCCCTTCAAATTAAAAGTCTCCCTTGGGCTTTGAGCCTGTTGGTCATTAGTAATGAATTGTCCCGTGCCAAATAATTGATCCCTATTTACTCCTTGAGGCAATCCAGCAAGAATTTTTCTCTATTTCTTTTTTATTTATATTCAGATTCCCAAACAAGATATTGTGATAGCCAAAACCATGTTAGCTTACCTATACTTATTAAAAATCCTTGCACATAGTTGATGAAGTCATGATGCAAGGGTGGATTGGTGAACCTCCGGCTGCCGGTGGTGGCAAAAAATTAACAAGATAACAAGATGACAAATCTTCCTCGTAAGGAGGGGGAGGTGGAGAAACTGAAAAGGCTTAATGAAAAAGAGAATCATTAAGAGGAAAGGAACAAAAGGTGCCTCTTGAGTGAGGAGAGAGATTTGGAGAAGGAGGAGGAGGGAAGGGGGGAGGGGGGGGTTTAGAAATAGCAACAAGCTCAGAGGCTTTTTCCTCTGTGCCGAGAGCAGAAAGAGAGACAGGCACAGCAGGGCAAAAATAAAAGGCAGAAGGAAGATTCTCCGGAGGCAGAGCAGAGGGGGGGACATGCACAGCAATAGGAGGAAGTTTCTCTGATTTTTCATAGGGTGGGGGTGGCAGATCAGAAGAGTGATCAAGAGGTTTAGAGATAGAAGATGTTAGATCTAAAGGAGATGGCAAGAGTTTTAATGTTGCCATCACGGCTTGCCATGCAGACAGAATGTCAGCAGGCACCCTGGGATGATTGTGAAAATATTTACGTAGCTTTTCCCAGGTTATAACAGACAAAGTACCTGATTCTGGATAAGCCAGACAATTTTTGTTAATATATTGTAAAAGTTTTGTTAAAAGTCTCTTTCCTACAAGATGGATCATGGTGCCATTGTGTTTTTGAACAAAATTAGCCTTCTGCATTATATTAAAAAGTTCGTCCCTATGACCTGACAAAACTTTGAAAATTGGGGAGCCCATGTACTCACGATTTGAAGCCTTCTCCGAAGTGCGTGAGAACAGGGAATGCAGGTAGCACACCCCTAGACAGGAGTCGTACTATGGAGTTGAAGCCGCGATCCAATGGACGAGCCCCCAGTTGTTGCGATGTGCGACCGGTCAGGGTTCTGGCTTCAACTCTTAGAGCCCCTTGACAGGGGTGAGAATTTGGAGGGACCCTCACGAGGGTGTGCACCTTGAATAAGGAAGGATCTGGCCCTTTGCCACCGACCCAGTGTGCCGGACTTTCCGACGGTCACACTTGGGAACTGCGATGACTTCAGGAACAGAGTCCCAGGAGAAACTGAGGCACCGACACAAGTTTGCTCAAGGTGAGAGCACAGAGTGCTCGGGGAAGATGTTATGCCCCCCGAACAGCTCCACAAACCCTCCTTTTATTAAGCTGTTTCATTTGGGAGGGGGGAAAATACACATGAGGAATTAACATAAAGGAAAACATAACTCATTGCATACATCTGCTAATGAACATACGTGAGGTCAAAGGAAAACATAACTCATTACACACATCTGCTAATGAACATATGTGAGGTCAAAGGAAACAATAAAACATAGTTTATGCTAACAGAGAACTGATAATGAAGAGGGTAAAGGCCATTACAGGAAACAATAATGCATAGCTATTTTATACAAATGTTGACAAGGGTTGTAAAGCAAGGACAAATACAGGAGACAAGTCTTGTTATAAATGAAGCAGGGGGCAAAGGTTTATCACAGGAATGCAGACTTCATAATTATAATTGGGGAAAGGCAGAGGTATTATCTTGAAGCAAGGACAATTGCAGGAAACAGGAAGCCATATCTTGAAGCATGAGCAATTACATGAAACAAGTCTTCTTAGTGTAAAGAGATTTATCACTACAACTCAAGAATGCAAAACTGTATAACTTTTAATATAGAAATTAAAAGGGTCTTTTGGAGTCTGGGATAATTACACCTGTCAATCAAGCTAGAAGCCAGAGTATCTTTAAGACAACCATGGCAACAGAGCAAATCTTTATGAATAATGCAGGATGTTTTCATAGTTCAAGATGATTTGTGCTTGTAAGCACTCAGCTTTATACATCTTGTGTTATGATTGCTGTTGTAGTTCATTTTCCCTAATGAAGAATGCTGTTGTGGTACAAACAGCCTTGCTAATAATGAGCCCACCCTTAGCACTTATTGGTAAATCGTTGATGTATAGGAGACACAAGGGAAAATCCTGCTAGAGGTTTTTCAAGAGATGACTGATTTCTTAGTGGTGAAAAGCCCATAGTTGGATCCACGTGAAGGTGAATTCATTATTGAACAAAGCTGTAGCTCTGCTGCTGTGAATAAGTGGGCAATAGCTCCATGTTAAGAAGCCATTCCTGAACACAAGGGTATTCAAGAATTTTCTTTCTGTCATCACCCTTCCTTTCTGCAGGTGAGTTTTGGAAAGGTAATCAGGTTATGACTTTAGATGGCCCTGGGAGAAGGGGATTCCTGGACAGCCTGGATGGGGAGGAACAAGCTCAGGGTCAACTTTAGCAACACTGAGTGGCTATGGTTTGGGGACTTACCATCATTGTTCTGAATGGGAAACCAGTTCCCTGTGCAGAAATAATGCACAATGGAAAAATCCTCCCACATTCTCAGCTCCTATTTGAGGAGCAATGCAGAAATCACCAGGAATAGCAATTGCATCATTCCTAGTCCAGAAGATTCTATTCACTGCTACTCACACCTCAATCATCTCCTGTTTAGATTATTGTTCTGTGTGGGGCTACCTTTGAAGAACTCTCAGAAGCTAGAGTTGGTGCAGAATGGAGGAATATGAATAGTTATGGGCATACCACAGTGAGCCCATGAAACAAATTCAACTTCACCAACTACCTTGGCTTTCAGTGGATTCCAGGTACAGTTCAAGATTTGGCTTATTATGTCTAAAGACCTTCACACTGCAGGATGGGTTATTTGTAGGTCCATCATCGCCAATCATTTTCTCAACCCTTCAAGTCTAACACAGCTGGCTCAGGAATTCTGGGAGTTGAAGTCCACGAGTCATAAAAGAGCCAAGGTTGCCTACCTTTGGGCTAGATGTTTGGATGAGTACTGTTGAGTACTGTGGTTATGGTTTTTTTTAATTACCCTGGGCATGATGAGTTGTTTTTAAATTGTTTCTTGTTGATTATTTTAATTATTAGCTGCTCAGAGTCACTTGTTAAGCTGTTTACATTAAATAAAGAGATAAAGTAACTGGCTTCTATAAGTTTGGGACTTATGATAGTAAATATGAAATTTGTAGAAATGGATGAATTGAATTAGGTCTGTCAGGCATAAATGATCAGGTCCATATGTGAAGGTTTAATTAAATTGATTTATTGGTAAAAGCCTCTGCACAAGAGTCTCCTCAATTAATGGTTTGAACCTGCTTAGAGTTAGATAAGGTTCAACACCACTCAAATGGGGTTGGGCTAAGTTCTCTTGTGGCTAAGTAGTGATTCTAGGCTGATCCCCCTTTTCACTTCACACCTTAGATTTGCCATCCCTTCTCCAACAGTTGGGGGACTTACAAGATTTTGCTTTACGCTCAGAAATTTCCATTTCCGCTTCTACTTAGCTAAACTTTATCAGGTATGTACTGTTTTTAGAAGTTCATGGTAAAACTTTCCTGGAATGTTATCTCCTAATAACCTCTGAAGCAAAGAAAATCGTAGCCTATGTTTTCTAAAATTTTAAAAAGGCAGTTGTGGTATCCAAAAAATCACAAAGATACGTTACCATTCACATTATTACTTTTATGTCCAAGGTAGTAAAAGTAATTGCTTTCCAAGCCTCACTGAACGACATCAAAGTAAGCAGAAAAAAAACATATTAACTTTCTGACAGCTAAAATGACTTTTGCATAGATTCCCTTTTATATTTTCTCGTGTCCAACATTACTTTAATAATTAACTGCTCAAGTCTGACAGATGGTCATGGACAGATGATCTAAGATACCATTCTCTTTCCCAACTCAAAAATAATCTTGTGTCAAACATTTTTGTTGATGTATATATATTCATCAGGAAGATTAATGTAGGAAGAAGTCATACCCCTTATTCTTCAAATCTCTATGCATCATTGTTTAACACTTTGGGTTGGCCATTCAAAAAACAACAATGAATTTTAATGGACATCTTACATTTTATGGCCCTGCCTTGTGCTGGAATCACTGATGTAGTACTGTCATTCACAAGACAAAGGAACATACGGTAGGATCCTTTCTGTTGTGGATATTGAGGTACAGGTAGTCCTTGATTTGTGACAATTGAGCCCAAAACTTCCATTCCTAAGCAGGGTAGTTGTTAAGTCAGTTTCCCTCACTTTATGATCTTTCTTGCCACAGTGTTAAGTGAATTACTGCAGTTTTTAAGTTAGTAACACAGTTGTTAAGTGAATCTGACTTTCCCATTGACTTTGCTTGTCAGAATGTCTTAAAAGGTGATCACATGACCCCAGGACATTGCAACCGTTGACAAGCCTCTGAATTTTGATCACGTGACTGTGGGGGATGCGACCGTCGTGTGAAAAACGGTCATCAGTCACTTTTTTTCAGTACTGTGGTAACTTTGGTCACTAAATGAATGGTTCTAAATCGAGGACTACCTGTACAAATGTCTGAATCACAAACAACCATGGTCAAGCTCTTGTCACCCTTCTGCTAAAACGTTTTCCTGCACTTTATATTTACAAGTGAGCAAATGCAGTTTGTATGGAGAATGCTTGCATTTCATTTAGTCAACTCAGTGGTGGGATTCAAATATGTGAACAACCAGTTCTCTGTGTGGATGCTGCTTCCGGAAGTCTATTCTGGGCCTGGGCAACAAAAAATTAGCTACCGGTTCTGCCGATCTGGTGCGAACTGGCTGAATCCCACCACTGAGTCAACTGCTTCCTCAGTCCTGGAATGTGCAAGAATTTTGCACATAAAAATGATCCCAGTTTTCCGGTTCGCACCCCTTAAATATTGGCTGTTCTTTGCTGATGAATTCCAATTGGAAGCCACGCTTGCCTGATTTCTGAAGGACAGTGAAGAGAGGGCTCCAGAGGGCTCAAAAGAGCATAGTTGGAGATGGCCTGCAGACTAATGGACAGAAGCTATAGGATTTCAGGCAGAAGCTTAATCATGTTGAAATTTGACCTTCTGGTATCTTATGTAAGCAAAGCTGTATAACAGCTCTCCTGTTATTATAGCAAGTAATGTTAGCAACTACCATTTCCAAGGATTCTTTCAAGAGAATCATCATAATAATATAGGAGCAAAATGTACCAATAAAACATAAAACATGCACCAGTTAAATAATGTGTAAATAAAAACATTGGTACTAAGTGTTTCCCATTAATTATTACAGTATTGTAGTTCGGGAACAAGAAACAGTCCTTTTAGCACTCTAAAGGTCTGGTATATTTATTTGGTATTCATGCATTGGACTCTAGTTTAAAAAAAAAGTCAAACTTTGTCTTTTATGAATAGGGCTCTTTCTTTGAAACTCCATTTTAAAAACATAACGAAGCAAAATTTTGTCCATGTCTGTTTGTCTGTTTCTCTTTATCTATCTATCTATCTATCTATCTATCTATCTATCTATCTATCTATCTATCTATCTATCTAATCATCTATCTATCTGTATTCTGCCCTTAATATCTTTAATAACGTTGGTTCTTCAAGTCTTTATGGCATTTTGTTCTGTTTACCATGCAAGAAACAAATCAACAGAGTGAGTGATACTTGTGACATTTAAGCCTTAAGGAACATTATGCTTCCTTGAGTTTTTTATGGCTTCACAGTGGGATACCTCTAAGTAGAGCTAGACATTGGCAGTTTAATTACAAAGCACTCAGTGGCAAATGTTCCAGATGTTTAAATGTTGCTGTTGTATTTATGAAAGATGTATGCTTAGGGATACTTAGAGGCTGCCCCACTTTATGGGAAAAATAAGGTCCAACTTCATATTGTTTGCTGTCATACACCGATACTCATACCTAATCTTGGCCACAATCATCCAATTGATTAAAACACTAATGTGGAAAATTAGAGAGTGGGAGCCCACAACTCGGTGGCCATGCTTTTGCAGCCAAGGGCTATATGTAGTCCTAGGGTTGGTCTGCCATTATCTACCCTGTTACTATAAATTACCGTATTTCTGCCTTCAAATCAGTGTTGACTCCTGGTCAAGTCCATGCAGCTTTCTTGGAAAGATTTTGAAAGTGGTTTGCCCTGCCATCTTCTTCTTAGGGCTGACTTTCCCAAGATCACCCAGCTGGTTTTCATGGCTAAAGTGGGACTAGAACTCTTAATGTCCCACTTTCTAGCCTGTTGCTTTATCCACTGGACCAAACTGGATTATTCCTGGATCAGATAGTACTATTGCTTGCCTTTGACATTGCCTTTTGATTTTCTTTTAAAATGGACCTCTTTTTGGTTTGATATGTCCCATGTTAGCAGTTATTGGTTGTCTTGGATTTTTTTTTTTTGATTAAGATTGCTGTTGGTATTTTCTTGTAAACCAGTCTGGCATCCTGGAGGAAGAAGAGTGAAATAGAAATAGAAATAATCAGGAATATCCTGGTGGGAGGGTGGTGAAAGACGAAACTATCAAAATGGCAGCCATCACTGTGTGACTGAAGCTGCCATCATGGGTTTTTTTTATTCTTCCACAGACACCCATTATTATTATCACAATAGCAATAGCAATAGCGTTTAGACTTCTATACTGCTTCGTGGTGCTTTAATACACTTTCTAAGTGGCTTACAGAGTCAGCCTATTGCCTCCAACAATCTGGCTCCTCATTTTACCGACCTCAGAAGGATGGAAGGCTAAGGCAACCTTGAGCCGATCAGAATTGAACTCCTGGCTGTGGACAGAATCAGCCTGCAATACTGCATTCTAACCACTATGCCACCCCAGCTACTCCTTGTCATCATCATGATCATCATGTATAAATCAAACCTAGTTTTGTACCTGCATCTTACAAAGGTATTCTGAATATCCTTTGTCTTGCCCAAGAAAGAGAGAAATGTTTTGGCAGAAGTTACTTCTAAAATTACCATCAGTAAATCTACACTGTAAATCTGTAACATACAGTAAGTGGATTAGATTGTAAGAAATGCCTGATTTTAAAACACTATGTTGATCCAACTGGATCTGTCATTCTCCAGGATTTACGACTTGAGTTATTTCCAATTCTCACTGGAAATTCCAGGGATCAAAACTGGAACCTTGTGCTCAAAGCACTATGATGTGGTTCCTCCCCTGCAAAATTACACAGTCTTCTACTAAAATATTGACTAACCTTACTTTAATCTTTCCACATGATTAGCAATTTTATTGATATTCGGGCATTCCTTAAGTTCTTCCTCCTTTGAGCCTACTGTCTCTGTAGCTTTCCATTCACTGTTTTCTTCTTTTTCCTTCTTACAGGAGTTTACAAGTTTACAAGGAAGAAGTGTCCACAGAAGAGTAAGAAAAGTTCCTTTTCAGATTCACAAGGATGTGACTTTGAATTGATTTGGACCTTTGGCAAAGAGAATTGTTTATATTTCAAAATTCACACTGTTCAGTTTTGTTCCCGGAATTAATTGACCTTTGCAATTCAACCTGGTGTTTTTCCTCTCGCCGTTGTCCTCACAATGAGTGGTATTTTCTCATACTTGGACCCCAGGCGGGTCCAGTGGGGTGCCACATGGTATGCCATGCACTCAAGAATCCTTCGCACCAAACCAGTAGAATCCATGCTGGAAGGCACAGGCACCACCACCCATGGAACAAAACTGGCCCAGGTACTCACAACCCTGGATTTGGTTTCTTTAGGTGTTGGAAGTTGTGTGGGGACTGGCATGTACGTGGTTTCTGGCCTAGTTGCTAAGGAGATGGCAGGGCCTGGAGTCATCGTTTCCTTCATCATTGCTGCTGTAGCCTCCATCTTGTCTGGTGAGTATTTATTTATTTATTTATTTATTTATTTATTTATTTATTTATTTATTTATTTATTTTATTTTATTTTATTTCTATACCACCCTTCTCCCAAAGGACTCAGGGCGGTGTACAGGGCAATATAAATACAACATACAAAAATAAAAAATAAGATTAAATTAATCTAGCCCTAACAATACATAATTACAAATTACAAATTAAAATACCCCAAACCCATTAGACCAGGCCGGCTTGTTCAAATAAGTAAGTTTTCAGATCACGGCGGAAAGAGCGAAGGTCGGGAGCCATCCGGAGCTCAACCGGTAATTGATTCCAAAGGGCTATACTACACTACACTTACACCTTTATATTATACTTTTCCCAACATAATTATTCTATCATTCTGTGACAGAGACTCTTCTTGAGGCCTCCTCTATTATTTTTGAAAAATTAGTCCATATACTGTATTTTTAAGACACTTAATTTGAAGGATATATACCATTGCTCTTCTTTACTAATTTAATTATGTAGAATTACTATATGACCATTTATCTTAAATACGTAACTCTATATTTAAGACTCCCTGCCTTGAGTCTTTCCAACTAAATGGCCTGCCATCATCATCTTTATCATTATCATCATCAACATCATCATTTTAATCTTTTCCTTTTCTCTATTCTATGCCTCTCTTGATTATGAGTTTTTCTAAAAACTTCCATAGGGCACTACTTCTAAAGTTCATGGGGCATATGCACCCCATCCCTTTTTTGCTCTGTTCCACCCCACTGCCAAATTCAGCAGCAAAGTGCTGTTCTCTGGGCAGTTAGATAAATGTGGTACATTTACTAAACATCTGGCTTGGTGCTGAGATATGCTTAGACCTCCTTCTTCAGTTAGAATCAACAAGTCCAATAAGACCATACTAGTAAAGAGTGCTTGGAATTTCTCCAATCTTAAAATTGGGGTGGGGGGAGGGAGGGAGGGCTGAGATCAGAAGGAAGAGTTTACTCATCCTGGTCTTGTTGCTGTAGAAAGCCTACTCCTGCAAATTAGACCTGTCCCATTCCCTGTTGGCTTTTGGGAAGTACCGGTAAGTTAAGATAGATCTTCCAAAAAGCCTTTTTAGCTAGTTAGGATAATGCTGTAGGAATTCTTCATTGCTACTCTAGTTAAGGTTAAAGTTGACTATTGGTTCTAAATGCTTACATTATGATTTGAATCATAACATGATATTTTATTCATACGTATACTCTCAAGAATCACATACTGTAACTGCAGTAGTATTAATCTCAAATGGATGAATAAATAAATAAATGATATATCCTGATTCTAATCCCCTGAATATAAGTCTTAACATTTCTACCCTGTCCTTCTCTCATTGAAATTCTGCCCTATTCACCTGAAAAGCATTAGAGTTTTCTCCCCCAATATCTTGAAAAAGAAGAAGAGCAGTGATTCTTAACCTTTTCTTCACCAGGGCCCCCCCTTTAAATACCTTTTCTGGCCATGGACCCCCAAGTCTTAAGGTTTAAATCATAATCTTTTTTCAAGCTTTCGCAGATCCCCTGTGATGACAATCTTGGCCCCCCCAGGGGTCCACAGACCACAGTTTGAGAACCACTGCTCTAAAAGTTAAAAATTGTGTACTCTCTTTTATATGGGTCAATTCAGGTTTCATAGTCCAGTCCCAGATTAAAGTCAATTTTTTTAAAAAAAAAATTTCCATGGCCAAAGGGAAGTTTTCCACCAATCAGTGTCATGCTCAGCAATTGACTGGATGTGTATACTGTTGTTGGATCTATCAACAGTTATTGTTATGTATGCAGGCACCTGCATAGCAACAGCCACCAGGGGGCGTTGGCCTGAACGGTTTTGGCGGGAAACCCAGTGTCGGCGGGAAACCTAGGGCCAACCCCATTGGCTGTCCGCTTACCTGGCTAGGTATTTAAGGAGGCCAGGTAACCCTCATTCCCCAGTTCGCTACCCCCCATCCAATAAAGAGCTGAACTCACACACCGGCTGGCGTCTCTTCCTTGCGTCGGACCCACTACACAACAGTTATTAGCCTGGAAATATAGGTTCATCAGAGAGACACCAAGGAGAAGACAGTGGTAGTATCCATACCTTGAACTGCTAGCAATCCAGATAGACTTCTGATCCAATCCAACAAGTTTACACGGCTTAGGTGTCCCAGATTTGGTGGTATACAATGCCTTCATTTGCAAGCCATGATTAAATGTTAAAAGATGTGCCAATGTACTTCTGCTATTCATACAGGTAAAAAAGAAAAGCAAGCCACACTGAAAAGAGCTTTTGTATAGTATGATAGCAACTACTAATGCACTGCATCTGTAAATAAAACATTAACGATAAATGCCACTATAATAAAATGTTTCATCTAATGTTTTTTTTTAAAAAAATAAAGACTACTCTCTAAAGACTGGTGTGCTACATGTAAAATCCATTAGTTTTTTATTCTTTTTTTTACTGCCTTTGTGCATGGAAATGGATTTTACACTCTTTTTTGAGGCTAGAATTCTTATTAGAAATTAGCTGGGATAGATATGAGAAGAGTACCAAGCAAAATAATTTGCTTTTTTCACTTGTTCCAAATGGCAGGCCCCCTTTGCACATCTGCTTCTTGTAGGAAAGTAAATTGATTTCTCAGTTTCTCATTAATAAGTGACCCTGTGGGATGTAAGAGTCCAGATGTTATATCAGGAAAACAAATTGAGCTATCAAGCTAGACTGGTGATAAGAACAAGAGAATTCTAAACCCTAGAAAGGATAATGCTCTTCTTGAGACATTTTCAGGATTTCCCCATCAAATTACGGTAATATTTGTTTTAATTGTGGTTTGTGGATCAGGCAATAATAGGTGGAAACTCCTGTAACAATAACTCATTGTGATTATTGAATAAAGCAGGGATGAGCAGACTTTCTCATCCTGAGCTGCTTCTTCTTCTTCTTCTTCTTCTTCTTCTTCTTCTTCTTCTTCTTCTTCTTCTTCTTCTTCTTCTTCTTCTTCTTCTTCTTCTTCTTCCTTTTCCTCTTCCTCTTCCTCTTCCTCTTCTTTTTTTACAGTATTATTGAGCTAGATCTCATGATATACTGAGTAGAAAAATTGTGGATTTGGAGATTAAGGATTTTAAAGATAGAAATGGATGTGCTAAGTCTCACAAAGGCTTAGCGGCTTAACACATCCATTTAGTCTATTCATTCTAGGAAAAATAAGCTAACAATCACAGCACTGTTTTTGCCACTGAATTTTATTGTTGCTCAAGGCCACAATATGAAGACTGAGATTCCTGTGAAGTTCATGCTATACCTAGCATGAATTGTAAATTACAAAACACAAAGAAAGACTGGTTTTACACAACTTCTTAAGTCAAAACTAAAAAAAAAGGAAGAGAAGAATTATGTGAGTCCAGCTACAATAAAGAATACCTGAAAGAATAGGATGATCCTGTCTTGTAGTTACTAAAGCACATGACTGGGCTGTTTCAACCAAAGTACAGTCAGTGTCACTATGAAGACACACTTACTTATATATCGTTTGAGCAAAACTTCTCTAACTGAACTTAACAGAGTTCAGTTCTGAAAGGACAAACCCTTTTCAGGCTGATGCTGAGTACATGTCTCGTGGAGGTTCATGGCTGAGCTCTGGAAATACATCTGCCTATCTCTGTATCTTTTGTATACCAACCATTCTGCAAAAGCCTCCAATTTAAAACATCACCTGTACAATTAAAAATCTTCAATGCACTTGAAACATTCACAGTTATTTTAAAATGTCCCTAATAGAGTCAGTATCAAATTGTCACAACATAGATAATGACAGCAATAACTTAAGGATCCCATAACAATAGAACTGTCAACCAATTGATAACAAAAACAACATACAATGCTGTCTTTCTTCTGATTCTTGGAAGAATTAATGGAATCACCTTCCATTTCAGACCATTGCATTCCTTTTTTCATCCACTGGATCAAAAGCATGGCTGTGAAATGTATTGTTAGATTTTAAGAGGCACCCCAATATCAAATTGAAATTTTATAATCAAGCTTTTAATTCCAGATTTAATGGTGCTTTTACTGAGAGAGGATTATGGTGCAATGTATAGTTGAAAGTGCACTGTTTTTCTGATTAACCATGGGGTTGTTCTATAGCAGGGGTGTCAAACTCA
Source organism: Vipera ursinii (assembly GCF_947247035.1). NCBI lineage: Eukaryota > Metazoa > Chordata > Lepidosauria > Squamata > Viperidae > Vipera > Vipera ursinii. The sequence goes on from NC_139518.1 coordinate 16,534,079, forward strand.
ATTTCATGGAGGGCCGCATCCGCATTGCGTTTGGCCTCAAGGGGCCGGGTGGGTATGGCCTAGGTGGGCGTGGCCTACTGGGTGGGTGTGGCTAGAGTGCGTATGGCCTACTGGGTGGGCGTGGCCAGCTCTACATCGTTTGCATCAAGGGTGCCTATGGGGGCCTGGGCAGGAGTGGGACAGATCTGAGGGTCTCTGGCAGAAGGAGGGTCTCTGGGCCCGGGCCAAGGCAGTGGGGGCCGTTCCCTCACTGTTTCCAGGATGGTTTTGCGGGCCGCATGAAACCACTTCGCGGGCCGGATCTGGCCCCTGGGCCCTGTGTTTGACATGTCTGTTCTATAGGAAGCAAAAGTGCTAAGACGAAACTTCATTGATCTTAGAACAAGTGCAGATTTTATGTACATGCAGTTACAATTTACACTTGTTCAGTTCCCAAACCTATCTGAGAAAAAGGAAAGGAGACAACCTCTTAGAGGAAGAAATTGAAATTTTCCATAAGAAATGTTAAAAACTCTTTCATGTTCAACACTAGGAATAATGAGTAAGTGAAAAGTAGCCTAGATGTTCTCTCATTATTATACAGCAGCTACTTCAAGTGTCAGAGATGAAATACAAATACAAATGAGAAGAGAATATATGAAGCTCCAAGTTGATCTGTGGAATCCTTGGTGATCTTTGAGCTTGGCTCTTTTCTTGCAGATGTTTCATTATCCAACTAGGTAACATCTAGCACTGATGATGTTACCTATTTGGGTAATGAAAGGTCTATGAAACAACCAAGCTAAGATAGCACCCAAATCCCCCCAAAATAAAGATTACTTTTGACTGAGCCTCAAATGCAGTTCTTACACTTAGGAAGAGTATTGTCTAAAAATGAACATTAATAGCAAATAATGTGTTAACTGCAAAGTTGCTTTTGAAGGTTTTGCAAACTGGGGACATGCAGTATTAGCAAAAATGTAATTATTCCTGAGTAGGTTTTGTAAACACTCTGAAGAAGAAACCAGAGTCATATTTTTGAATGTTAACTATCAAAACAACTCTTTGATGGTTTCCCCAGGGAACCTAAAACATATTATTTTTCTTTCACCTGATTTTTGAGCAAAGAAGTTATTGGATGTCATATTCAACTCAGTTAAAATTTCTTGCAATGAAACCACTTAATTCATAGGATCAGGTGAAGAGGTAACGTCTTTTCTCTCTCTCTGAATAAAGGAAAGACTGAAAAATTGGCGCTTGGAGGTGCATTGGCTGTGGAAAAGAAATATTATGGAGAAAGACTCATTTTGAGGTTTTTGGTGTTCTCTGTGCTGGTTTGTGTATTATCCCCGCCAAAACATCACAATTGGCATGCAGACTACAGCTTGTCTGACCCTTAATCCTGCATTTTTGAAAAAAACAACTATTGTGCATATATCCTATATTCCAGTATATCTCCTCTGAAAAGCCATGTCAGGTTTCTTCTCCATCCCCTTGTCTAGAGAAAATGCTAATGGGAAATATGAAATGTGAATAGTGAAGAGAGAATTACTATAAAAAAGGGATGAAAGCAAAGTATTTTTTCCCATCTAGCTGGCTGTCATAGAGCAGGGAGCTGATCTTTATTCACCCTGAATGAGCCAATCTGCTTTATTTAGGATAGACTAAATAATTGGTGACACAGCAGGTCATTGTTTCAGAGATATTTCCTTACCTACACAAAGAAACACAATGACCAAAAAAAAGGGTGTGTGTGTGTGTGGAAGTGACTTCTGACATTCTGTCAAATGACTGAAGTTGATTGTCCTCTGGCAGCTACGTGTCTCCAGAGGGCAGGAACAGTCTATCTGATTTCCAGCAACCAAAGGAAAGGTTGGTCTATCCAGTCTCCAGAGGTATATTGAACTTCTGGTGGTGTATATTGAACTTCTGGTGGTGACTCAATAGTGTGGCAGCACTGAAGCAACCACACATTCCACAAATTTCAATCCCATGGGGTCTCCTAAAATGGAGCCTAAATTGTATGCTACTTCACTTCCACTCTCAGGTTTACTGCTTTAAGGAAAGTTGCTGCCTTGAATGAAAAATATTAATGGACACAGGTAGAAACCGGCAAACCTAGTTCAGTGAGAGTTCAGATTTTGCTTAAAATCTACCTTGAAATTAATTTCTCAGCCATGTTCTTCCCCTGCAAAAGAAAGTTTTGTTTTTGTACCTTATGTTTGAGGAACTTCCTGTTCAAAATTCTCTTTCTGAGATTACATGAGAAGATGTAATTGCTGGTTTCATTTTCTCTTATCCAACTCCTCATGCTCAACTGTGGTGGCTGCCCACAATATGATAAAGCCCCAGTGTAGTTCCTTTATGATCTATTCCTTGAGATTAAATAGTCCTGTATAAATTCAAAGAGGCCACTGACTTGCAAAGAGATGCTTATTTCATGAAAGACAAGGCATTCACACACATTCCTTGCCCGTCTTGAAAACCCACAGGTATAAGAACACATCAGTCTACCTAGGATGATTTTACCAAAAAATCTCCTCCTCCTCCTCCTCCTCCTCCTCCTCCTCCTCCTCTTTGAAAAAAACTTGTCTGTTACTTGTTTGTTTTATATGGTCTTCTATCTCATAATATTGACTCTGGGTGGGGTGCAAAAATTAAAATCCAACTTGAAGTCCCATTCTGAGTGCCAAATTGTTGAAAGAAAAATCTTCATCAGGGTCCATTCCAAGCCGGGAATAAACAAAATGGAGACTGCTTTAGAAAGAAAGTTGTAGTTTATTGAAGAGCAGAGCCAGACAAAGGGCTCTGGGAAAGTTGACTACATGGAACAAGGAGTGGTGGGTTTTTATACCTTCTTGGGCTTTTGTGTTTGAAGTTGTTCCTGTGGCATTGACCTGAGGTTCAATGTGCTTTCTGGTATTCTGATGGTGGTGGGTTAATCCTATTATGTCCTAAAGGTCATATCCTGCTTCCCTGAGGCTGGGGCTGATAGCTATGTCCTGTGTTGGATTTTTTGGGGTGATTGTTATTAGCTCTAGGGATCTTTGTCTTTCTAATCCCATCAGCTCTAAGCTTCCTGGTGCATCTTTCTGAAAGGATTATCACATCTGCATTTCTACAGAGCTGGTTTCTGCTCGGGAGAGGGAGACTTGGGGCTATTAAGAAAAACTGGGCATGCTTTTCTGCCTTTTTAAGATCCTTTGAGGAAATATAATATTCTGCCTTTTAAATATTTCCTTCTCTAGGGGGGGAGGGCTGACTTCCCACACAACTTCCCAGGCTGAGTTTTAATTGGGGGTTTTAACTGGGGTTTTATATTTTTTCAGGGACTTAGTTTAATCTTTTTAAATTGCTCTTAATTTTGTATTGATTTTTTTTATATATACCCTGTAAACCGCCCTGAGTCCTTCGGGAAAGGGCGGTATATAAATTAAATTAAATTAAATTAAATTAAATTAAACAATAACCCACGTGCCCCAGATAAATGACACCTTCCAATCATAAAACATATCAAGCGCTGCCATGGAGAAGATATGATTCTTGGGTCCAACAAGATGATATTGTTTAATTGAGGGGACTCAGAGCATGCTGTCTCTGCCCGATCTGGTGAGTCAATAAAAAATAATGGGGGGAAAAAGACAGCTCTGTAAATAGCCTGGCCCAATTGAATTTTCTCTTTTTGCAATAATATTTAGTTTATTCAAGGAAAGTTAAAATATAAAACAGCAAAATATTACAGCAAAAAACAAAACAAGGGGGAAAAACCCCCCACCACAAACAAGATGTTGAAAAGAAAAAAAATGTTCTGGAAAAAAAAGATTAACACATACTGTGTACACATAACATCCATTAATATTGTTGTATTATATTAATCAGCATTCAATCAGGGAGGATGTTACGTGAATTAATTTCAATTAAATCCTCTTTCATCAGACTGAAGGGAACTGCTGGAAAATACAGTAAACTGCAGAGATTTATTTATGCATACATGCATTGCACAAGAGAAATTATAAAATAGCAGGTGCCCAATCTAATGAAATATTGACTAAGCCGTGTGTTCCTTTAATAGCTGACAAATGTGGATGGAAATTGGAGTCCCTGTCTTCTCGCCTTGCAGTTTGTCTAATACGGGACTTTCAAAGAAAGAAACTGTCAAAGTGGGGACAAATGGCTCTAAGAGTTGAAGAAATATAAATAAACATAACATCTAGAACATAGCTGCATGATAAGATGTTATGACCAATATTCAATAAAACACCTTTTGCCAAGCAGGTTTGATTTTAGATGCATAGAGCCAGGAAAAGATTAGGGGGAAAAATGCTCTAAAGAGCCAGGATTTTTTAAAGTTATAGCCAGCTTGATAAAAAAAACAACTAAATATGCAGCTGTGTTTATTGTCCCCGAATATTATCACAGTGATTATCATACCAACCATGTTTTTGTGATTGCTTATGATTTGAGACAGGGAAAGAATGTAAATGGTCCAATTTCCATTTCCAACCAATTGATCTGAGGGTCTGTTTAGATTTTGTTAAAAAAGAAAAAGGAATTACGCCAAATTGAACAAATCTGCTCCTAATTTGAAAGAACATTACAGAGTCCCATTAGAGTCCCTTGTTGGAAGCTCTGCTGTTTTTTTATTATAAAATGGAACAAACCTTTGCAGCCCACATGAATGCTGAATAGACAGACCAATAATCAAAAGCTGTATTCCTTTCACATAACACCGAATTACTTGGTTGCAGAATAATTGGATTTCTTGCACATAATACCTGGCATCCAGGTATTAGGTTGTATAGACCTCCTGTTTTACACAGCAGGTGAGGAAACTGGACTTCTAACAGAAGTCAAAGTATATTTTTGCTCTGTAAGAAGATGATTGTTTTAAATACATTTGCCTTTTTTAGTAATAGACAACAGAATTCTTCACAAATGAAGGCAAATATATGTGTCCCGGGATAATGTTACACAGGATCCAGTCTGGGTTGGGCACCAGGACTAGAGACTTAGTCTTCTGAGCTTTCAGACTGGTGCTGAAGCCCATCCTCAGAATTTATCTCTAGCAGAGCGTGTGCTTTGGGCTACTCTTTGGGCTATTCTCTGTGTGGTAAATTAGGCATTGCAAAGATTGCTCGGAGGTGGGAGATACAGTTGTTGACTTACAACACTTCGTTTAGTGACCGTTCAAAGTTACAAGGGCACTGAAAAAAAATGGCTTATGACTGTTTTTCACACTCACAACCATTGTAGCATCCCCTTGGTCATGGGCTCAAAATTCAGATGCTTGGGAACTGACTCACGTTTATGACCATTGCAGTGACCCAGGGTCATGTGATCACCTTTTGCAACCTTCTTGCAAGCAAAGTCAGTGGGGAAACCTGATACACTTAGCAACCTTGTTACTAATTTAACAACTGCAAGTGATTCACTTAACAACTGTGGCGAGAAAGGTTGTAAAATGGGGCAAAATTCACTTAACAAATGTTTCACTTAGCAACAAAAATTTTGGGCTCAGTTTTGGGTCGTAAGTCAAGGACTACCTGTATTTCCAATGTAATCTACTGGATCCCCTACATGGATTGCCCCTGTGACCTTGTAGGACAGACAGAGAGGAAGCTAACCACCAGATTGCAAGAACACAAGCAAGCAGTCAGACGAGGAGACCTAAACTCATTAGTACCCTCACATTGCAATGAACAAGGACATATGTTCAATTTTGCGGCTACTAAGATTGTTGAATGAGCAGGCACAAAAACAGCCAGGGAAGTGATTGAAGCCTGGGAAAGGGACCACTCGTAGCTAACAGGAGTGCTGATTTACCACCAGCTTATCAAGTACTTAGGAGGCGAGAGCTTGGCAGCACAAGGAAACCAAGAGTCAATAGCCAGCCATCAACACCACAATCAACTACTAAAAAGCCACACACATACAGGCACCATATAATTACCACACAAAAAATAGCCCAAAGCACACTGCTAGAGAGAAATTCCCTGAGGATGCGCTCCAGCACAAGTCCAAAAGCTCGGAAGACTTTGGTCCCAGTTACCGACTAATTTTTCTCTTTCCCCCTCTTATTTCAGTACAGTTTTTCGGACCTCTTTTTAGAGGTTGAGTGCTATTAGTTAAATGGCATTTGTGGCTGGTGGCTACTGGCAAATGTAGGTAAATGACAGATATGAAAAAAGCACATTAGGAAGGACTGCCTTGTTTTCTCCTTCTCTCCTTTTTATCCTCATCGCAGTGCCTCCAGATCAGCCTCATCCCTCCCTACTTCTAACGGACTTGTGATTCAATTTTTAAATTAACATCCGAAGGCATCCAGAGGAAATCTGCTTTAATTTTTTTCCCCATTTGTCATTAGACTCGCATGAGGTCATGTCTCTTACTAATTTTAGATCTCTGCTCAGAAGCTACTTTTCTGGAATGGCCTCCCACCATCTTTTTCTTACGGAAAGGAAAATGTTTCTGTTCTATTATTTCTGCTGGCTTGAACTTTTGATCCCAAGCGTCTCAGGTCTTTCCACTTCTCTAGCCATGTGCGTGGTCAGCCATGGCGATGATAAGGATCAAGATGATGGTGTCAACACCTTTAATTGGGAGTGCACAAAATTAGTCCAATATTGTCAATGTCTTCCAGATGCCAAGTATTTGCTAAAATATGGGTTGTGCCTGATTCCCTCAGGTGGAATGGAACTGTTTATTTATCTGGTAAATTGGTTTGACTACTTATTCATTATTTGTGCAACCTGTGAACTTTGAGTAATTGTTGGGTGAGCTGGAAGGTCTTTGCAGCTCTCTCTTTCAGTCTGCCTTTCCAAAAGGATCAGACAGGCATGGATTTTCTCCTGGAAGCCATTTCTTGTACCTTTTGGAGCAGAGCTTTTGAGGGAGAGAAGTTTACAGGTAGTCCTCGGCTTACATCCATTCATTTAGTGACCAGAGTTACGATGACATGTTTAAAAAAAGTCACCTATGGTCATTTTTTTCACACTCATGACAGCTGCAGCTTCCCCATGGTCACACGATCAAAATTCGGACACTTGGCAACTGCCATGTACTGTATTTATGGCAGTTACAATGTCCTGGGATCTTGTGATCACTCTTTGAGAACTGCTGACAAGCAAACTCAATGGGGCAGCCAGATTCACTTAATAACCATGTTACTAACTGAACAACTACAGCAATTCACTTAACAATTCTAGCAAGAAAGGTCATAACATGGAGCAAAAGGAGCCAGGGAAATCAGGAGATCCAGGCAGTTCAAATGGATATAAAAATTTATCATAACTTATCATTACAGTAATATTTATTTATTGTAAACTTAAGCTTCTTCTACAAGAATCTGAACTACTAAAGGTCAAAGCAATTTGGTGGTAGATAAGGAATTCACGGAGAGCTGGACTTAGATCTCTTGTGGGTGTGAAGGGACTCAAGACTGATGATGCCTTTGACCCCTCCCTCAGGCTCAGCCTGGTCATTTCCTACATAAAACTTACTTATCAACTGTCTTAGCAACAGAAATTTTGGACACAATTGTGATCATAAGTTGAGGACTACTTGCGTGCAAATGTTTCATACAAAAACTCGAACCAGCCCCGTAGTTTCTTCTTAAAGAGCGCTGAATTTTAGTAACTGCATCATCCACATAATTTTCTCGGCAACATTGCAGAAGGGAGTTTGGTAACCCTACTCCCGTGCATTTCTTTTGTCTTTTTAGCCTTCCATCACAGCACCAACCAGATCCAATCCTGTTTTGATTATGCACCCAGATAAGGTACATCTTTCATTAAACCTTATTTCCCCACAGCCAAAAGTTAGTAGCCAACTTTATTTTTGACTCATAACAAGTCAAAGCTTGGAACTGAACACCTATGGCATCTGTTTCATAAATCTTTCAGACACTGTTCTTCCCTTGCATTTGTAGGCTGCATGCATTTTTAATCATCTTTGAATATTACTTTATATGCAAGCCAGTGTTTGCAGGGTCAGCTGTGGGTGAGAGGTGATGTGAATTGGTGGGGGGTTTTGTTTTGTTTTCTTCTCTTGCTCAAACTCCTTTGTCCCTGAACACCATTGATAGAAATAAAAGTCTCAAATATCCCTTTGAAAATGGTTATTTCCAAGAGTACATTTAAAAAGAGATTGAGATGTACCAGGTCTTTGACAATACGAGCTTATACTATAAGGAACCATTAACGTCTGCACCATTTAATACACTCAGTGGCCTTATTGCAAGAACGGGTAAAATAAAATTGCTACAATTCCATCTTATTATTGGAGAAAAGTCCCCAAAAACTAATTTGGGGAGCAATGGGGCAGTGGAGAGTATTATCAGAAGAGTAGATATATAATTTAGCATAATCATAATGCTTTAAACGTTTATGGCATTATTTTGTATAAGAAATGGCTATTTGTGACCCCATGCCAAATCATATTCAGGGGAGTATTTGCAGGCCAATAATGTACAGATGGTATGTTTGGGAGAAAATACTCCCCAACTCATTAAAATTTCATTCATCCTGCTGCCTCACCCCACTTGCATTACTGGAGCATTCTAGGTACATGAAAGACTAGCAAGATAGCAGAATTTACATTCAAAGTAACCCAGATTTCAGATAAGGTGGCCATGAGTGACCATCCCTATGTGTGATTATTACCTTCTTTTTCTTACAAGAATTTAAAACTTGATTTAAGAATGCCATGTACTTCCCCAAATCCAATTGCTCTGCAATACACATTTTAGATGTTAGGATATTTGATAGGATTTGAGTTTTGTTTGCTTTATTCTGTCTGCAGTCTAATTATTGATGGTTGCCTCTATTTCTTGTCTTCGCTCAGGGGTTTGTTATGCTGAATTTGGAGTGCGGGTACCAAAAACAACAGGTTCTGCCTACACCTACAGCTATGTGACGGTGGGAGAGTTTGTCGCTTTTTTTATCGGATGGAACCTAATCCTCGAATATCTGATTGGCACAGCAGCTGGTGCCAGCGCTCTCAGCAGCATGTTTGACTCCCTGGCCAATCACACCATCAGTCATTGGATGATTGACAGCGTTGGGACTTTGAATGGATTGGGTGAGAATGTCCTGAATATAAACTATTTTTGATGCCTGATCATACTACTTGGACTCTGAAAACCAGCTGAATCCCTGGTGGAAAGTACATATGCCAAGATGCTGCTAATAATTTCAAGGGTCCCATTTTAGTGTTTGTAGACCCCAAGTTATTATGAAATATATAGGATTCTGCCAATATATTGGGCAGAATGAGACAGATGTTTCAGATAGCAAGGTTTATGATTGAGAAGTATATACCAGACATAGTGTATCTGTGTCTCTCAACATAGTCTTTTGACTTTTTCAACAACAGAAAGAATATTGTCCTCTCACCAATGTTGGAGAAAGATTCAACTGCTATTGTGGCCCACTTCTGTGCATGGCATGGGAAGGGCATCACTTTGTCCTTTCCTCTGGAAAAATAAAATTATTAAACAACACTTGGAGTTTGGGCATGTGGTTTTTTTTTTTTTAAAATAAGTTTTCTAAAGGTCACACAGAAAGATGGGGAAAAACCCACAGAGAAACTGTGAGGACAACTATGTGATTTCATTGTTATGTAGCTGTCCTGTTAAATGTAAATGAGTGTAGCTTAGCATGTTAGCAAATTCCTAGAGCAGGGGTCTTCAAATTTGGCCCTTTTATGACTTGTGGACTTCAAGTCCTAGGCATGCTGGCTGAGGAATTCTGGGAGTTGAAGTCCACAAGTCATAAAAGGGCCAAGTTTGAAGAACCCTGGCCTAGAGTGAAACCTTCTTACAAGTCATTTTCTCTGCCATTAAATTGATTCTGTCTAGATTTCTGGAATCACTGATCGTTTTTCTTTTCACAGGTAAAGGGGAAGAGTCCTACCCTGACCTACTAGCTTTGGTTATTGCAGTGATTGTAACTATCATAGTTGCTTTGGGAGTGAAAAACTCAGTAGGATTGAACAATGTGTTGAATGTGATCAATTTGGCTGTGTGGATCTTCATCATGATTGCAGGATTTACCTATGTGAATGGAGAATACTGGGCTGAAGGGCAGTTCCTACCATTTGGATGGTCAGGGGTGAGTGGACATTTTATGACAATTTGATAAAAGGAAAATTGGGAAATGGCGATAGAGCTCTAGAATGGTGTTTCTCAACCTTGGTAACTTTATGATATGTGGACTTCCCAGAGTTCCCAGAATTCCACAGCCAATTGCTCTAGGTCAGGGGTGTCAAACTGCTGGCCTGTGGGTCAGATGCATCATAGCAAAACTGCGCCCACCCCATTGCCAGCAATGGCAAAAAAAAGTCATGCTATGTCATGACATGTCATGTGACGTTGCAAGTTTGACACCCCTACTCAAGGTAGTTGACAGTATAATATCAATAGTTTTGATTAGATGAAAATGCCATAAGCCACATATAAGGAGACTTTGCTACAAAACTCATCACTACCCCATCATTCTTCATTAGAAGAAGGTGTATTTTTGTGGTGTTAATGTAAAGTTGTGTGGATTGTCTGAATTTGGAACCTAAGCAGAATTCTTATTGGCTAGTATATCAGTGAGAGACAACCAGAGAATTCCTAGTATAGGGACAAACTAGGAAATTGGGGGGGGGGGAAACACCCTCATGATAGCATAGCAAACTCTTCTGCTATTTTTTCCAGAAAACTCTGGACATATTTGTGAAATGACTGAGATTTGAACTTGATTCAAAGGAGCCTTTACTTTTTATGTGACAAATGATACATGTTAGGGCTTTGTTTGCTATAAGAAAGCATAATAATTCATATTATACAGAGGACAATGTATAACAGATTGCAAATTTATATTTACAAACATAGGAAAAAATCTTTATAATATTAACTGAATAAAATACACTAAATATGTTAATTGTGCATAAATCTGTTCAACATCCTCATGAGAACAAGGTTTTGGATAGATTTTTATTTAGAAAAACAAGCAGAACAAACTCCGTTTTGAAAGTTGACATAATGGAAGAATTAATGAGTACAGGTGTCATTCACCATAATCACATTTAGATAAGAAATATCTTCATTAGAGTCTGAATTGCCCAATAATAACATTTTTTTAAAAAAAAAAAGCATTTCCTTTAGAAATTAGGCTGCTGAAGGGTTTGGGGTACACTAGAAGTGGCTTATTTGTCATTCAGCTTATATCCCATTTCTTTTTTAAAATATAATGGAATAACAATCACAATATTTTGTAGCTGGACATGGATCTGTACTAGAATATCCTAAGGTGTCCTGGGATGAATAGATATACACCTTTAACCTGTCGGTAATGAGACGGAGGCAATATTTTGTAAAGCATAATCCAAACTATGCATGTTTCCATGTTCACAGAGCCTCCCTTCCACCTGTTCATTTTAATTTGGCTGTTTCAATGAAATATAAAAATAGTGATGTCCGGTTAACCTTTTGGACTCAAGAGCCACCATGCCTGAGTCTGTATTGTGGGCACAATGCCCTGAAGGTCCATTTGAGTCCAAAACACATTGGGCTGTGGAACAATTACGTTTCTTTCAATTGCAGGTAGATTTTTTCCGAACCGTTTGTTAGGTTTTATGTTATTGTGCTGTTCATCCCTCCGTGGGGATTCATTTAAGAGTTGCAGCATCCCTTGTGCCTTCAGAATATTCTCCAGAGAGTTGGGAGCTTCAGAGATTGAAATGCTTGCTTCTATCAGCAGGGGTCAGTGAGGTCCCCAGCCATAATACATTTCACAGCATTGCTAGAAAGACCATAGCTGACTTCCAGAGGTTGCTTGGACTGTAGAACCTACCAACTTTGGTTAATACATCCAGAGTTTGGGGATGACAGGAATTTATTTGTGTACAGGTAGTCCTTGACTCACGAGTACAATTATGCCCAACATTTCTGTTGCTAAGTGAGGCATTTGCCGAGTAGGTTTTGCCCCATTTAATGACCTTTCTTGCCACGGTTGCTAAGTGAATCACCCCAGTTGTTAAATTAATAACACGGTTATTTACGTGAATCTGGCTTCTCCATTGACTTTGCTTGTCAGAAGATCACAAAAGGTGATCACATGACGCCAGGACACTGCAGCCATCATAAGCATGAGTCAGTTGCCAAGCGTCTGAATTGTGATCATGTGACCATGGGGATGCTGCAATGGTCATAAGTAGGAAAAAACAGTCATGAGTCACTTTTTTCAGTGCCATTGTAACTTTGATCAGTCACTAAATGAACTGTTGCAAGTCGAGGATTATCTGTAATTATTAAATGTGTAGGTTGGCAACTCCATCATAGTTCTGAGCAGTGTATCAACCATTCAAAGCTATGCAACAAGAACAATATAAAGAGAAAATGGCGGGGAAAATGACACAACTTCTAACAAATATCCCCCAAGGGATCCATTACCCCTCATAACCCCAAAGCCCTCCTCTGAGGGAGCCATACAAAACTTGGGGAGTGGTAAGGAAATATCCTTCGAAGGGACAGGAACTATGAAAGAGAAGATCCATCCTCTGAGTCCTATCAGGTGACACTATTTAATGTATGGGACCTGGAGCAAGCTGGCTCAGCCAGTTTGTAAAGGATGAGCAAAACTACAGAAGACAGACGATCCCTGAGGTAACCAGGCCCTATGCCATAAACGGCTTTATATGTGATAGCCAGCACCTTGAATTACACTTGGAAATTTATTGGAAGTCAATTCGTTTTTTAAAATTTTCTCCCTCCTTTTCTACACTTTTCTTTTACCTCCTGTTTTTTCCTGCTATTTGCTTTTACGCTTTTGTATTTTATATTATAAATTAATTTTAAAAAACCGTAAAATCAGAACTTTATTGGTAACCATACAAGCCACAAAGCAGAAGTGTAATATGGATATTTTGCAGCATGCTCATAATTTGCAATAATCCAAATCCAAGCTAACCATAAATGGGTGCATTTGAAATACAGGTAGGCCTTGACTTATGACCAGTTGCATTAGTAGCCGTTCAAAGTTACAATAAACCCCCAGAAAGTTACTTATGATCTGGATTTGAACTTCCAACGGCTGTGCCCTTGTTAGTCACATGACCACATTTTGAACACTTGGCAACTGGAACACATCCATTTGTATCCATTTGCGGCATCCCATGGTTCCACATCTAATGGCAGAAAGTGAAGAAAAACTAAAGAGCCTCTTGTTGCGGGTGAAGAAGGAGAGTGCAAAAGTTGGGTTGAAACTTAACATAAAGAAAACCAAGATCATGGCATTCGGCCCTCTCAATTCCTGGCAAATAGATGGGGAAGAAATGGAGGTAGTGACAGATTTTATTTTCCTGGGCTCCAAGATCACTGCAGATGGGGACTGTAGCCAAGAAATTAAAAGACGCTTGCTCCTGGGGAGGAAAGCCATGACAAATCTAGACAGCACACTAAAAAGCAGAGACATCACCCTGTCAACAAAAGTGCGTATAGTCAAGGCTATGGTCTTCCCAGTTGCAATGTATGGCAGTGAAAGTTGGACCATAAGAAAAGCCGAGCACCAAAGAATTGAGGCCTTTGAGCTATGGTGCTGGAGAAGACTCCTGCGAGTCCCTTGGACTGCAAGGCGATCAAACCAGTCAGTCCTAGAGGAGATCAACCCTGACTGCTCTTTAGAAGGCCAGATCCTGAAGTTGAAACTCAAATACTTTGGCCATCTAATGAGAAGGAAGGAGTCACTGGAGAAGAGCCTAATGCTGGGAAAGGTCGAGGGCAATAGAAGAAGGGGACGACAGAGAATGAGGTGACTGGATGGAGTCACTGAAGCAGTAGGCGTGAGCTTAAATGGACTCCAGAAGATGTTAGAGGACAGGAAGGCCTGGAGGAACGTTGTCCATAGGGTCGCGATGGGTCGGACATGACTTCGCAGCTAACTACAATAACCATGGTTCCACAGCTGTGATTTACAGTGTTTTTGTTGGCAACTGGCAGTCACTTCCAGTTCCCTGTAAAAAAAATACACCCCAAAATGAATGTAATGACCACACTGTTTGATTTACAATCACCATGTTCACTTAACAACCACCACAAAAAAGTAAAATCAGACACAGTCATGTGGTGACCTATTTAAAGACCATCATAACTTACACCAGTAATTGAGTCCTCCATTATGGCCATAGGTGGAGGAGTACTTATACTAGATGAATTTGTGCAAAACCTTTTCTGGCCACAGCTGCCCTGGGCTCCTGAAGCAGGAGCGAGGAGACTAAAAGACTCCCAATTTGTACACAAATGCATCTTGGGGGATGTACTGTCATTCAGAACTAAAGATGGAACATCTCCAGATCTGAAGGGTCCAAATACAACCACTTGGTCTTGTCAAAGTTGAGTTTTAGCCTATTCCTCCTTGTTCAGACTCCCAACAGCCTTCAGACATCTGGACAAGATCTTGGCAATGGCAGCTGATTGAACCAAGGAAGTCATTGATGCTTGAAGACAGTAGGAGAAAGTGGGGAGGGGGGAATGGAAAATTCCATGGATCTTCACAGGCTTTAATTTTACTTAATATTTCAAGAACATGCATACATAATAGAGGGAAACAAAATGGAACTGATGCCATAATGAAATACGCTAGGTCACTCCCATATATATAAATACAAAATCCTAATTTTCATCTAGTTCCAGGTTTTCTAAGTCTCCAACTTTTCTCCAGGTGAGGTGCATCTCCCTGTGATGGAAAGTAAAAGAACTGAAGCAAAATGGAACTTAGACCAGTTTTAAGAGCTCATTGATGAGAGAGAATGACCTTTCTGCTTCAAATTAGTTGCTCAGAATTTGAATTTTCAGGGTTAGGCCCATTTTTCTCCTCAATCCAGATTGGCAGGTTTAGACTGGATTAACTCTTTCCGGTTCGGAATTCCCTGACACATATACACAGCCCTCAGTTCCTCCACTTCTCAATGTTTTCTTTTCCTTTCCTTACGGAAATGTGCTTCTCTTTTACTGCTCATTTTCAAATTAACCCTCCTCTGATGCCTACCCCTGAATTTTATTCAGGTAAACCCAAAAGACAACACTTCTTTCCTAAGTTGTCAAAATTGAAAGGGCTCCAAAGGAAATTACTCAGGAGGGTGATATTAGCAATTCATAAACATAATTATCTTGCTCTCTGAAGAATTGAGGCCTTAACAAACTAATTAAGCAATGTATGATTAAACTGCCTGAAAATCAATAGGCAGATGAGTTGCTCATTGAGATGAACAGTGATACAAGCAAAAATCAAGTTTTGTTAGGAAGGGCTATCTAATAAAACATACCCAGGTCTTCTCTTGTTATACAATCATCCTGGCCTATTCACAGAAAATGGGTCAAATTCTCTTTCTCACCCTGCCATATCTTCCTTTTAATTCCCAGGGGATTCTCTCCAACCAGCTTGACATTCCTGATAGAATGAGGAAAGGGAGGATTAATCTTTTTATATATATATTTTAATTTGACCTTGCCCAATGATTCAGTTTATGTAAGAGTGAAGTTATCTCCCACACCAACATTTGCCTTGGAAAATTCACTCCCCCTTCAAGATGGGGAGAGAGGAGAAGATTTACTCCAACTGGTTCTTTCCTCCCACAGGTCGTTCAAAAAAAAAAAGCATTCAGCAGTATTAAAGTTACAATGCTGTGGCAACTTTTGCAAAAACAAAACTTAGGCTAGGAAGAGATTTAGCATCTACCAGAGTAGAAATGTGTTCATTTGATCTGGACATTTTTGGCTGGCATAGAGCTGAGGTCCCCAACCCCCGGACTGTGGATCGGTACCGGGCCGCGTCATGCCAGCAACCAGTCTGCAGAAACAAGAAAAGCCCCATCCACGGGATGCGCACACAACCACAACCACACCGGTCCACGGGAAAACCTCTCTCTCCACTTAACTGGTCCCTGGTGCCCAAAGGGTTGGGGACCTCTGGCATATTGGACAACATATACAGTTACCCAATATGAATTTACTACATTTAGCCTTTATTTCAGATGAATTAGATACTACTCATGTTGGAGCTAAATATAGGCAGTCCTCAACTTATAACAGTTCATTTAGTGACCGTCTGGAGTTAAAACGGCCCTGGAAAAAAGTGACTAATGAGTATTTTTCACTCTTGGAACCATTATCACTTCCCCATGGTCATATGATCAAAATTCAGACCCTTGGCAACGGACTCAAATTTATGATGGTTGCAGTGTCCCGGGTCATGTGATCACTTTTTGTGACCCTCTGACAAGCAAAGTCAATGAGGAAGCCAGATTCACTTCACGACTGTGTTACCAATTTAACAGCTGCAGTGATTCACTTAACAACTGTGGAAAGAAAAGTTGTAAAATGGGGCAAAATTCATTTAACAAATGTCTCAGTTAGCAACATAAATGTTGGGTTCAATTGTGGTCATAGTTCAAGGAGCACTTTGCTTTTTCTGCTATCACTTTACAGCCAGAAAATGAAGAAAAGGCATCCCTTTAAAGTGGATGAGATACTAACAGATTTGATTTGGCTGCTTGTGAGTAAGAGAAAAGAAATGGGGTCCAGCATGTTTGCTTTGAATTCTGCCTAATGCTGCTCGGTTGATGCTTATGGCTAAACTTTGTTTACTGATTGCTTCAACCATTCAAAGTTAGAATGGTGCTGAAAAAATAATTTTGTAACGAAGAGATGCATTTGTGACTTTTGCAACATCTCTCTCTCTCTCTCTCTCTCTCTCTCTCTCTCTCTCTCTCTCTCTCTCTCTCTCTCTCTCTCTCTCTCTCTCTCTCTCTCTCTCTCTCTGTCACATATTTGCCATTACAGTCAGTATGAGTTATCCTGTGCCTGACCTTTTTTTTGGGTTCCCTCCTTCCACCTCACAGTGGAAAGATTGGAGAGAAAAGGATTACAAGAGACTAAGCAGACACACAATGGGGAATACACACTAAAAGCAATGCAATGGCACAGCTGTTTGCCTAGGATAATTGAGCTTACTCTCTTGTAACCTCTTCTTCTCCAATGAATGTAAATTACAATTCCCTTAGTAATTAACCACTTAGGTGAGTGTTGTAAAGGGTGAGGGGGGCGGGGGAAGCTGAAATATAATTGTAAGCATACTTGAGATTACATGACTTTCCAGTTAGCAACCACCCCACTTAGCAACCAAGTTGCCTGTCTCAGTTGTGCTTGCTAAATGAAAACTACCTTTATTTAATGTATTGCAAGTTGAATCCCATGACTTTTTTAAAATCAAAAAGTAATTGAAAGGGTAGCCTATGTAAACACACTTTAATGCTTTCTCTTATATTCTTTCCCAGTGAAAATCCTCCTTCTAATGTTGTAGTCTTCCTGCTATGGTTATTAGACTTATCTTCAAGTATACTATGGCACTGAGTCTTAACTTCTGCTGCAGTTGCTTAAAAATATGCACCCCTAGCTTACAAACTTTGAAACTTTAAATAGTCAGTAGCTGGTGCCAAATTAATTTTTTTTACTATAGAACTGCACTTCTGCTGGCAAACTGAGAGAGCTTACTAAAGTACAGTATGTTCTTAAATAAAAAAAATTGTAGTTTGCAAGATTTTGCATTTGATTTGCATATGGTTTCATCTAGTTCAGGCATGTCAAACTCACAACGTCACGTGACATCCCATGATGTATTGGGACTTTTTCCCCATTGCTGGCAATGGTATGGGCGCAGTTTTGGTATAACACATCCGGCCCACAGGCCAGCAGTTTGACATGCCTGATCTAGTTCCATGCAGCCCAACTATTCCATCATCATCATCATCATCATCATCATCATCATCATCATCATCATTATTATTATTATTATTATTATTATTATTATTATTATTATTATTATTATTATTATTATTATTATATGAGAATTGGAATAAGAGAAAAAACAGTAAGTGAAGCCATTCTAGTCAACCCAGGGAAATTTATGAAAGAATGTAACAAGGGGGCTACATTGATTTGCAGAGAGTGCAAATCTGAGCTTGGTTCTCATTGATGGTGCTGATGACATTACCTAGTTTGGTAATGAAATGCCTACAAGAAAACAACCAGGGTCAGAGAGCACCAAGGACCCCAAAGGAAACTTTTAAGTAAAGATTCAATAAGCTTTAATCATCATTGTATAGCATTAATGGGCAACATTATATAAATACTTTGCAGGTACTACAAGGGGCAGCCACTTGCTTTTATGCCTTCATTGGTTTTGACATCATTGCTACTACAGGAGAAGAAGCCAAGAGTCCCAATACATCTATCCCATATGCCATCACTGCTTCATTGGTCACATGCCTTGTAGCATATGTATCTGTAAGTAAGAAATTTTTGAGTGAAATTTCTCAATCAAACTTTCTGCTTTGCAGGAGAGAAAAGGTGCACATGAGGGCTGTTTCCACACAAAAAACTGTTTCAAATATTTGTCAATTCATCACTGCACTATGAAGTTAATTTTCCCAACCAGGTAACCAGGACAAACTGGATTACAGCTCCTACAATTCTCAACTAGCATCACAATAATGTATATCTCCAAGGGGAAAAAATCGGAGTGATCAGCTTTTCTTAAAGTAGTTTGGCAGTCTGTATGAGGCTATCATATCAGTTGGGAAACACCCAACCAAGTGGGGGGGGGGGGAAGCATCAAGTCTGGGATTAGCTTTGAGTCCTTGCACAGCTGCAAGAGGTCCAGAGCTGACCCTCCCCTCCTTAAGCTCTATAGAACCTTAACTACTGTTCCCAGGCTAAGACTGGCAGTCTGGGGAGATTCCTGTATAATAGGCAGACTATAATAAACCATTGAGCTTGCATGTGTAGTTCTGGTTACTTTGTCTGACAATATCCGGGCTATAAAAAATCAAGAACAAAGCATATTTCTGATGAATTTAACCAGCCCAGATACAGGAACTATAATTATATAGTTCTGGCAGGAGCCAGAATTTTGTATCTCCCTCGACACCCAAAGGAGGAGGAGGAGGAGGAGGAGGAGGAGGAGGAGGAGGAGGAGGAGGAGGAGGAGGAGGAGGATATGAAAGTAGATCTAAGGGTCCCTTTTTTTCCTGCATCATCTGCTGTGAACCTAGTCCCATCAGAAGTCTCAAAAGCACAGTGATAAATTAAATAATCTAAATTAGCAGAAAATATATTTAAAGTCTTCACACTTCGCAAATGTTGGCAATTACAAAACTTTTTAAAAGGAATCTATCAGGGGGCAAAAACCAGCTGGAATTCTGCTCTGCTAATATGGGGATAATACCTTAGAGAGTATTCAAATTCAATGCATCAAAGGAATTTTAACTGATAATTGAATGGGAATTTAGTTTATTATTTTTGCAGTTCTAGGGCCAGAAAGGAGAGAAAGACATTTGTAGGATTTTCTGTCTGAGAAAATAAAATAGCCAGAAAGATGGTAGGGAAGGAGTAATTTCCTGTCCTATCCAGGCAACAAAAGATCTTAATTCAGTCT
This sequence comes from Vipera ursinii, assembly GCF_947247035.1. Classification (NCBI taxonomy): domain Eukaryota; kingdom Metazoa; phylum Chordata; class Lepidosauria; order Squamata; family Viperidae; genus Vipera; species Vipera ursinii. The sequence goes on from NC_139518.1 coordinate 16,553,533, forward strand.
TGCTAACAAAGAATGAGATAAGTTTGCTATTTCTAATCTTGTCTTTGCCTATTTTATATTCACATTCCATTTTACACACACACACTTTATACAGAAGGCACATGCTGCTTGGATTCCATATTGTCCCTGGTGAAATAATCCTCCCATGCACATCTTTCATATGCTTACAGTTAACTGTTGTTGTAAAATGCTGCCTATCCAACAACTCCATTTATTCTTTGGCCTTGCATACTGATGTGTGTGGTTTTTAAAAAAAACACTGAACTATTGGAATACTCATAAACATTCCACAACTTCTCAGTAGCTGAGCCAATGGCAAAATGTGACTCCTTTCAGTCAATGAAGCCAGAACTTGTTCACCAATAATCATAAGGGCAGCTAACGTTTTGTTGCAGGTTAAACTTTCTTTTACATTATGGAATTAGCTTCTTTTTAGATTTGCAAAACTAAAAGTCTTGTTTTTTTTAAAAAAAATACTAGGAAATAGTAAGTAAAGGTAAAGGTAAAGGTTCCCCCGCACATGCGTGCTAGTCATTTCCGACTCTAGGGGCCGGTGCTCATCTCCGTTTCAAAGTTGAAGAGCCAGTGCTTGTCTGAGGACATCTCCGTGGTCATGTGGCCGGCATGACTAGATGCCAAAGGTGCACGGAACGCTGTTACCTTCCCACCGTAGTGGTCCCTATTTTTTTACTTGCATTTTTACGTGCTTTCGAACTGCTAGCTTGGCAGAAGCTGGGATGAGTAACAGGCACTCACTCTGTTACGCAGCACTTGGGATTCGACCCGCCAAACTGCCGACCATCTGGTCGACAAGCTCAGTGTCCTAACCCACTGAGCCACCGCGTCCCTTAGGAAATAGTAGTACTAAAGATATATTTAATTTAGTGTAGCACAGTTTAGAATTTCACTATTTCCTTATTTTTTTGTATTAATTCGGTTTAGAGGACCATCTGATTCCTAATCATTCTGGATGGCTCACAATTTTAAAAAGGTAACAACAATGCCAACCCCTCCCCAAAAACAAAAACAAGATCAGCTCAAAGATAAATATATAGACAAAGAAAAAAACACTATCTGACTGAAAAGCCCTCTGGAAATATCAATTTCTTGCTGTTCTCAAACAGTTTTGACCAAAAAAATGTCAAACACCAGCATAACTACTGTATATAAGTTGTTAGTCATTTGAAATAAGATACTGAAGTTCAGTATTAGTGGAAGCTCAAATTTTTTTTTGTCCATGTCCCTTTCTCTAACTATCTGTCTTCCTGTTTTCTACAATAGGTGAGCATTGTCTTAACACTGATGGTGCCATACAAAGACATTGATACGGAATCACCCTTGATGGAGATGTTTGTAGCTCATGGGTTTTACACGGCCAAGTTCATTGTTGCTATTGGATCTGTTGCTGGGCTCACCGTGAGTTTGCTGGGCTCCCTCTTCCCGATGCCTCGGGTAATTTATGCTATGGCTGGTGATGGACTTCTCTTTAGGTAAGATATTAACCTATATCCACACCACATTGATAATCAGAGTGCAAACAATTACAAGCGCCTAAAATATTTTAAATCCTGACAAGAAGGTTGAGGTTCTTCTTGGGTGGTGGCTTTCTTCCGTGCTGAGATAACATCTCAAAGCAGCTATGCAGAAATGTGTGTGGATCATTTTCAGACAACGGGGTGAATGTGAGGCCTCCACGGCCTTCCCATATTCTTCTCATCATCTGTCAGCTTCAGTGGAGAGAAGTTTGTGGTTTGTATCTAATTCAAGTTTCCCACTAAGTTCAAACCAGAAAATTCTAATTTTATTTTATCTGTTTAGAAAATGCATATGGCCACCCGCTCACTAACAGTGACTCTGGCAGCTTACAAAAGTTAATTAAATAAGCAAGATAATACTGTAATCCAGGATCTTCTCTAAGTTCTTTGGCTCAAATGTAATGGCAATTCTAGTTTAAACTGGGATCTGCTCACTGGAGAAGTCATGAAGCGAGAGGAGGAGCATGTGAATGGATAGGAGTACAATCCTTATCCATAATTCATAAATCATGAATGAATTCAGGGACAATTACCCACTGTCTATTGCCATGTAAGTCTTCCACAGTCACTGTGGTTCAATGAGCATATAATTGAATTTTAACATATTTGGCCTACATCTCAAATCTAAACAATATAAGAAGCTTATTTTAGAGTTGAAAGGTTCAGCGAGAAGGGGCGTGCATCAAATCCAAATTATGAATATTGCTATGCCAATAGTGTGAGGCATGCAGGGTCAGCCATTTCATGTGGAGAAGCCCAACTGTGCTGGGTTTTGAATCATTTCAACATTGCAAGGGTCTTTCAGAGGGCAGAAAGCTAAATTAGCAATGCAAAGCAGGCTATCTGCGAAACCCAATTCTGTAATCTAAGAAAGAGAAATGATGAAGAAGTTTAGAAGGAATAGCTGGACATCATTCTCTATTTCCCGACTGTCTCGATCTGCTAAATGTTAAGGCAGGCCTGTGTGTATCCTGGAGGAATTGGGTTAGTTTGTCTAACAGTTTCCCTTGCAGATACTTTTTTTGCCACATAAACAAATACAATAAATAAAGTGATCTGCAACTGGGGACACTGGAGGTAGGATTGACCTTACCCCCTGTTCTTCACTGAAAGTTTTCAGGACGTTTTCAGGCTTTTCTCCTGTTGTGTAACATAGTACAGTTTCTTTCTTCAACGCGTTGTCCTCCAGATGTGTGGAAACTGTAACTTTCAGAATTCCAAGTCAATATAGCTTTGATCTGTCTTGGCTGGGAATTTATGGTCTACCTCAACACACCTGAAGGACAGTAGATCATGAAATCCTATCCCACCCAACTGTGTGTGGTGTTGCCTTTCTGTAAAGTTAAATATGAAGTTGATGCTGAGTAACTTTCCTTCTTTTCTCCCTAGATTCTTGGCCCATGTAAGCTCCTATACTGAGACCCCTATAGTAGCATGCATTGTCTCAGGATTTCTGGCAGCACTCCTCTCCTTGCTAGTCAGCCTGAGGGACCTGATAGAGATGATGTCCATTGGTACTTTGCTTGCCTACACCTTAGTCTCTGTATGTGTCCTACTTCTGCGGTATCAACCAGAGAGTGATATTGATGGCTTTGTCAAATTCCTTTCTGAAGAACACACAAAAAAGAAAGAAGGGATTTTAGCTGACTGTGAAAAAGAAGTTTGCTCTCCAGTTAGTGATGGGGAAGATTTTGCAGGACCCCCCGCCAATACCTGTGGTGCAAAGAACCTCCCTTCCTTGGGTGACAATGAGATGCTAATTGGAAAATCAGACAAGTCCGCCTACAACATCAACCATCCCAACTATGGCACAGTTGACATGACCTCAGGAATAGAAGCAGATGAGTCTGAAAACATCTATCTCATCAAGCTGAAGAAATTAATAGGACCACGATATTACACTATGAGAATCCATCTTGGACTGCCAGGGAAAATGGACAGACCTACAGCAGCTACAGGCCAGACTGTTACTACCTGTGTACTCTTGCTGTTTATCCTTATGTTTGTCTTCTGCTCTTTCATTATCTTTGGAGTGGACTATGTTTATGACCAGAGCTGGTGGGCAATTCTTCTGGTGATCCTCATGGTCCTGCTGATTATTATGTTGGTCTTTGTTATCCTTCAACAGCCAGAAAACCCCAAAAAGCTGCCTTACATGGCCCCCTGTCTGCCTTTTGTTCCTGCATTTGCTATGCTCGTGAACATCTATCTCATGCTGAAACTTTCAAAGATCACTTGGATACGGTTTGCTGTCTGGTGCTTTGTGGGTATGTCCTGAATTTGAAATGGGAGTAATCAAAGCAGCCTTTCCAAAAATAGGACCATCCAATGTTGGACTGAAACTTTAATTCCTATCTTCTTCAAGGTTTTTCTTGATTTGATGGTACCTTCAGGGTTAGGAGCCATGCTGGTGCACTGGATAGAATGCACTATTGCAGGCTAAATGCCCGCAGTCAGGAGTTTGATCCTGACTGGCTCAAGGTTGACTCAGCATTGTAAACCTCCCAGAGAGTGCTGTAAAGCACTGTGGAGCAGTATATAAGTCTAAGTGCTATTGATATCGCTATTTGGAAGCACCTTGTCTCAAAATCCTAAGTAGCCAACAGTGAAAATGTTCAGGCAATTCTCCATGGCTTTGCAAATCACAGTTTACAAAGTCATGAAGAAACACCATGTCAGCTGTCAGTAATGGGAGCTGCTGTCCATTCAGCTTATCTTCAGAGTATAAGAGAAACCTATTTTATTAGAGAAAGGAAATAGCTGAATCGGCTTTTCAAAAATTATTTGACTCAATACCCTGAGGCATAATGTGATTCCAGATACAAGTAATAAAACATGATTTATGACTTACTCTACATTGTCTGAACCTGCTCCTTAAGTCATAGTTAAACAATGACATTAATTAATGAATTGTGGACTGCCTTCACATAACTTCACTAGGTTGAAAAATAAATTATCTGGGACCATTCCAGACTACATTTACATGGTGAGCTATTGGAACTTTAAGTAAAATGGCCCCTTGTTTATTCACATCCATTATTTACATTTTAAGTCCATTCGCAGATTGTTCATTTCAATGGCCCTTTTTAATCTCTATTTTTCTATGGCTATTTTTTAAAAAAATAACCTAGAGAGAGTGGATAGCCTCTCTGATTTTTAAAAAATTTAATTAGGTGATGCATGTAGCTTGTTTTGATCATCTTCTTATGAAAAACATACAAGTGGGAAAGCCAAAAGAAAAGGAAAAATAGACTGTCCGTCTTCAACATTGTTCCTTTTCTGCCTGGGTGTCTTGTTTTGTAGCTGAACAATGTAATAAATAATACATATTTTGGTGGGGAGAAAGAATTCATTGTGGAAGAAACAGGAACAACAGAACTGAGCCAATTATATAACTATCCGGCAGTATATATATTCCATACTTGAATTATAAATATTATAAAGTAAACTATTCAACATTATAGCAGTGAATACAGTGGATCTCTGTGAGTTGCCTTCTCTAGGCACTCAGGAGGTGACCTTCTTCTCTGTAAGGCTATGAGGTAACACAATTTGCAGCAGCAAGGCGCTTCTTCTTCAGATAAACAACACGCAGTTCAGGTTGCCTGAAGTAACCTCTCCGTGTCTGTGGAAGATGTGTAAAATCTTTTTCCAGGTGTTGGGACTGCCAGGAGAGAACTCAGAAGCAAGGCGAAGTGAAACAGTATGACTGCCTTGTCCCAAAGCTGCTTTTCAAAAGGCAACTAGACTTTCCCGGTTATTTTTTTTTTCCTTGAAAACTTTTCACACTTCTCATCCAAAAAGCTTCTTCATTTCTGACTGAATGGTGGGGAGTAGAAGGATTTGTATTCTTTGCAGTTATCTGGTGATCAGCACTCAGAAGGTCAGTTGTTAGCTCTGTGCGGAGGCCACTTGGGGATTTATCTGTACCCTCAGGGTCACCTGAATCAGAGTGCAAATGGGTGTGAAACCTTCTCGGGACTGCTGAAAGGCTCCACACCCATTTGCACTTTTTGATTCAGGTGACCCTGAGGATGGAGATAAATCCCCAAGTGGCCTCAGTGACTCTCAGAGAGCTACCATTAGAGTGCTAACGACCAGACGACTGCAAAGAATGTAAATCCTTCTATTCCCCACCATTCAGTCAGAAATCAAGAGGCTTCTTGGATGAGAAGCAAAATGTTTTCAAAGAAAAAGCAAAAGAAGTCCAGTTGCCTCCTGAAAAAGCACCTTTTGGACAGCCATGACCTGGAGGATGAGAATCTCCGTAGACATATGGCTGCCTTACTTTGATTTTAAAAAGTAGGAGAAAAAAAATCCTGCATTACTTCATGAAGCAGCTTGGATGGGTTGTTTCACTTCAAACAAATGTCAAAGTGAGATCCTTCCAACGCTTTGTGTAGTCCTAATGTAGGTCAGCCTTCTTCTTTAGTAAAAGCAGATCAAAAAGAAGGAGAAGACAGAGTTTGATCAAATATACTATGATGACTTTTTTTATCTACAGGACTTTGTTGCTCAGTGTCTATAGAGATTGTCAGTCATCCAGGTCATAGTTATCCTAAAGGTGCTTTTTCACGAGGTAACTGGACTTTGTTGTTTTTCTTTGAAGACATTTTGCTTCTCATCCAAGAAGCGTCTTCAGCCCTGACTGGATGGTGGGGAACTGGCAATACTCAGGTGACCCTGACAACACAGATAAACCTCCAAGTGACCTCAATGACTCTCTAAAAGAATGCAAATAACCAGCTGTCTGCAAGGAATATAAATCCACTCCCCGCCATCCAGTTGGAGCTGATGAAGCTTCTTGGATGAGAAACGAAATGCCTTCAAAGAAAAAAACAAGGAAGTCCAGTTGCCTCTTGAAAAACCACCTTTGGGTTCTCTCTTGCTCCTGGCATTGTCAATTGATCATGATTACAGTAAATATGGGGGACTTGAACATAGCCACTGATGGGCCAAATTCTCTTCTTTTTTCCCTAGGGCTGCTGATTTATTTCGGCTACGGCATATGGAACAGTACACTGGAAATCACAGCTCGAGAGGAGGCTTTGCACCAAAGCACTTACCAGCGTTACGATGTTGATGTGGATCCATTCTCCATTGAAGAAGGATTTGACTCCGCTGGGAATGAAAAGCACCAGGACTGGGATCCTGCTGATGACAAAGGTTTCTCTTATCAGCAGATGGCTGAAGGAAAGGAAAGCAGTCGGACAAGTAGCAAATCAAAGAACAAAGCCAAACATAAAAAGAACTCAGATGCATTGATTTCTAATGATGAGTTAGACTACTCACCAGAGTAGGTGCGATAGAAACACAACCATGGTGTTTTTTTTTTTAATTTTATTTGGTCACTAAGCTAACACTTGGGCTGAAATTCAGGGGCAGTATTCACACAACCTGTTCAACCCAGTTATTGGATTCACCCATTTGGGGGGATTAATATTATGAACCATGATGGCCTAACTCAATAAGCATTTCCACAACATGGCAAGCTTCATGAGCTACTAGCAAGCTCAACATATTGTGCAAAGGCATTTGTTAGGTCTTTAACTGACCCGGTTAAGAGTGTTGTGTGAATCGAGGCAGCAACTTCATTTCAACCATTCTTATCAAGGTTTGGATCCTTCTGCCAGTAATTACTTCACTCACTCTCTGCTGCTCAGGATGGTTCTGTCAAGGGTTCATCCTGAATCCACTGGAGGTCCAACTAAAGGAATCAAAACTGATTTCTCTACACACACCGTCCCAGCCCTAATGTTCTTTCATTTGATGTTGACAGCAACTGATCCTTTACACAAACTAGGAGAGCTTGTGAAGCCTTTCTAGGAAACCCATGCATGAAATGCCTCCTGTTTGCACTGACTTAAGCTTTCAGCCAAAAATGCATCCCAAAAAAATATCAGCAACATAAATTGGGTTCCATTGGTAAGGAAAATGTTAATATTTCCAATGCTTTCCTCAAGAACAGACAATCTTTTTGCATTCAAGGACCACATTTCTTTTCCTTCTCCTCCCCTCTGTGGACTTCTGATGGCATGACAGTGATTTTGTGATGTCGTCCTAGGGTATCAGGCTACAATATTGCTGAAAAAGGAGAAGGATTGGAGGCACGGGAAATAACTGTAATAGATATGTTGAAATTAATGGCATCTTAATTACATCAATTCAGTTTTTTGTTTGTTTTCTGTGAAAAGTTATGTCCTGGTGGAGTGAAAAGAGGGCTAGAGGGCAAATATGACCACAGGATATGGGCTGCAGACCCTTGCTGTAGAAAATGGCTCATCAAGTCTTCTGGCAAATAGATCAGAGTTTCCTTTATTTAAAGATAAGATTGACAAATCATGTTGGCATGCTGAGGATGGTACTATAGTATGTTCCCAAGGAATATGACACAGAGAAAATAGAGATGCAGTGGTTGGGTAGAACAAGTGCATCTTTTCACATACCAATTTAACTTTTTTCCATTTGCATTTTGATTCCATACTTTTTTTTTGTTTGTGCCATCTCAGCTAATTCCCACTGACCTACATTTTTTTCCTGATGAACCAGGGTTCTCCTCAGAGTATGGTCATAAAAGTCAAGATGGCAGCTGCATTGGTGCAGCCAAAGTTCTGCCTGGTTTGTATTTGCATTACATTACCCATGCCAAGCTTCAGTTGCACCATCACATTTGCCCATCTTGACTATGAAGACCATTCCATGAAGATACCAAAGTGATTAATTATGATACAACATTACATGATTGGACTAGATTTGCATCTTGGTAAGATTTGGGGTTGGCTTTCCTTTCACTGAAGGAAATTTGGTTATCCATATTCTCTGATGTAAATTCTATAGGTCAGAACAATGCAGACGCCGTACGACAACAATAAAATTTCAATAGAATGACAGTAAATGCTGAAATTCAGTAGAATTACACAGTACTGTTCTTTTTTATCCTATACTAGTTTAAATTATGGTAGTGGAAAACACAGTTGATTACTTCCTTACAGAATAAAGTTTCCTGCGTGAACATGTCATTAAAACTCTTCTACCATATAATTTCCTAAGCACAAAAAGCTCCTTATTTTATTGTCAGAATCAGAACTATCTCAGTGCAACATTTTGTTTCTCACACTGGCCAACTAGATGTCTCCCAGATGCTAAAGCAAGTGATAGAGACACCCCCTTCTCCCACAAATTCTTCCCTGAAATTCATATTTGGATGCATCCAGCTACTAACAAGGAAGTAGCATTAATTTGTGAAGACTAAATGCCCATAATAAACTGGACCTGTATACATTTATTCAACTATCCCTAAAACCATCTAAATCAGTAGTCATCACCGTGACATGTGGCAATCAATTCAACATGTGAATGAGTTGCTGTATGAAGAAAGTGCTTTCTTTTGCTCTTCAAAATCTCTTTCTCACCAGCTTCATTGGATGACCTCTAGTGTTTTCAGAAAGTGTGGGACAAAAGCTCCTTGTCTCCATCCATGCTTGCTTTTGTGTAGCTCAGACAAGATCTTCCCAGATGCTTGTTTTCTATGCTAAGGTTCCAAACATCTTTTTTAGGGAAGATGTTCAAGTCATTTAGGTTGTCATCTTCTGCCTGATTTTTCCAGCTATATTATATCATTTTACAATGTAACTACCAGAACCTTTTCCTAATATGGATTTAATATGGAGTTATATAAAAGCATCACAATATATTACATTTTTCTTTTTTCCTTTTATTCTTTATTTTTTCTTTGTTTGGTCTACCTTTATCTTGCCTTCTTAATTGTTGCTGTCCTTCTTAACTTTACAGGATCTTGGGAATTATTAGAGATCTTCTGGAACTGGATTGACCCTCCTGATATTGTAGAATACATTCTAGTTGAGTCTTAATTATTATGACTTTATATAATGTATGATTGAGTGTGTGACCCCCCTTAATCCTTCCTTTCCATCTTTTATTCACCAATATCCTTGGCTTTAGTTCTTCCATTTTGTAGTCAGATGTAATTGCATCAAACCCTGCAAGCAATTTCCCAGTTGGATGTAGGGTATATGTAAGAACAGTTTGTTCACTGCTTCCTATCATCTCTACAACACTTAAGTCTTATATGAGATTACGCTCATCATTGTGGATTAAATCTAGGTTTGCTTTTCCCTTGTTGAGTTCCAAGATCATCTGTGTTGGTCACAGTCATTTGGGAAATGTTAACTTCTTACCCTATACATGAATGCAGTCAATCTCTGGTTAGATTCCTTGGCCACTTCTCCATTCCCCAATAACATCAAGCAGCTTCTCAGAACTGTGCATAATGTCTCTAGTCTTCATTAAAAAGACAAATTAACACACAATCTATGCATTAATCACTTAACCCACCTCTGCTTCTAATATCAATTGCACAACCCAAAAAATCTGCGTATCCCTGGCAGAGGGAATTTATTATCCAATGATTGGGTCCCTCTAAAAGGAATATCTTCTTTGTTCTCGAGATGATATCCTTCTTCATAAGAATCCTCCTTCACCTTTGTAGCAAAAGAGCTATCATCCTGAGTGTGAGATGAGGCCGTTATATCCTATTAGATCTCAGCAACCCTAACCCTAATCCTCTGAGCATCTCCAACTCAGCCACCTTGGCTTCAGAGTAATGAACTTGTTCTTGAAAACTGAAAGCTCACTACTCTGAGCACAAATCCATAACATTGCATCCAATAGACAGCTAGTCAAACATTTTACATTCTGTGTGATAAATTAGAAAATAGTTCCTTTCCTAAGGCTTTTGACACTTAGATTTATTGTTGACAAGCTTGGTTTCATTCTTCTGTGGAAACTATTTGACCAAACAACTAGCTCTTCTGTTATGCTTGGCTTCATCAAACAGTGGCAAACCTACCTTGATATTTTTTTCTCTGGCAAATTAGTATGATCCTTCCCCACTAAACCTACTTAGAAAATTCCTCTGTTTTCTTGTTTTCTTCTATTTATTTGCTCTGATAATAAGTTCCCAGGTGCCTCTTATTTTTCTAAAAGTCTTGCCTGAGGCTGAGATTGTTCCTTGTAATTTTTATAAAATCTCCTACAAGTTTTCCTTTGTCCTGCTGTATGATTCTGTTGATCACCTAGATAACCACTATCTACAAACATCTCTCTTGAAAATAAAGTATCAGCAGCTAAATCTAGAATGTGAAGGCTTCTTCTCTAAAACATAATTGGTTACTAGCTTCCATTATTCTTCCTTGAGTGTACTTGAAGCAAAGTTTGAACCACGATCACAATATCTTTGATTTAGGTCATATGAGCCCTGATTAATGTGAATAAATACATACTACCGGTAGGTGTAAGATTACTTCACTCAAAAGATACCTAATTTTGATTATTCTACAATAACTTGTAGTTATTTTGTATACTGATATCCTGAAAGTTCAGTCCTGCTTTATTTGCAACACATAGAGGAAACAAATGCCACCCTTCTGTTTCCTTTTATCTAAATCATAGGCCACTAAATAAAAGTGGTGTGTGTGTGTGTGTGTGTGTGTGTGTGTGTGTGTGTGTTACATCTGGAAATATATATATAGGAAGAAAGGGTTATTTTTATTTTTTTATTTTATTTTAATTCCATTTATATCCCGCCCTTCTCCGAAGACTCAGGGCGGCTTACAAGCTTAGCAGTAGCCTTCATTCTATGTATATGCCTGCTTATTAGGGCTTTCACAAACACCCCCAAGCGGCATTATTACAAAGTCAACTTAATTGCCCCCAACAATCTGGGTCCTACCTGAGGAGTTGTATGTATCTCTTTTCCATTCCTTTGCTTCTGCAGCTCCATGTTTTCTACACTAAACTCTGTAGCCCAGGTTTATTGATAGGACTGAGCTTAAGAGTCCACAAAATCCCCTCTTCCATTATGTGTCTCATTTTTCTTCATCAAGCCCGTTGAGATTTGCACTTGGAATCTTATGAAGGCCATGAGTTCAAAAGGAGGAGGCTGCAGAACCCTTCACTGAACCCCATCATCATCATCATCATCATCATCGTTAACATTGTCATCTATTGAATTTATGTGCTGCCCAACTCCCAGTGATTCTAAAGCAAAGCCCAAAGGAATATTTCCGTAAGAAGGGTAGGAGATTCATTTCAGTCTGTTCTTTCTCCAAGTTTCTATTTAGCTGCAACACGTTATCCCTGTGCTATGGCACCCTTCTCCAAAAGAAGGTCCTCTTCTTTAACTCTCATAAAATCAGACTTAGAACAAGAATAAGAAAACCCTATGGCATTTCCATGGCTTCTCCGAGTCAACAAGAAGTCAATAATAATAGAATTTGTAATCTCACAATTACAGGAACAAAGGTTTCCCCATCCTTGGTCTAGAGCCCCTCCAGGGGTTGCCAACCCAAGTCAAAATGGCTAATGGTCAGAGAAACTAGCAGTTGTAGTTCAAGTGAAAACACCACTTACCCATCCAGACTAATATTGCTAGGTTGGCCATTTTTATTGGAATCAATGGCTATTTAGTATGCTATTGCTAATAAGATTTAGAGACTAGGTGAAGACTTTGTTGTTCTGTGGTATGGGAAGATAAATTCATCTTTCTTTACCACAGATCATGATGCCATGGCTGCTATTTAGCTTTCTAAGCTACATATTAATTACAAATTTGGAAATTTTATCATGTTAGTTCCAGATGTTTAATTATCCATGTTTTCTTGCTCTAGTATTGATTTAAACTAAATTCCTCTGTCTTAAAAAAAAGATTGTTATTTACAAAGCCCCTTCCCAACTGTGTCTGCATAGCTAAGTGCTGGAACTAGTACTTAGTTCCAACTCAATGGTACAAGTACTTAGAACCAACTCAATGAAACCAGTAGCACTCAATTGGCCATACCTACCTTGAGAACCGCTGACAGATCTGCTGTGTTCTCATCATACCATTTATCACAAATAATTGCTGTTCAGAGTTTTGCATCCCAGTTCAAACCCTAATTTGAAGATTTATCATGTACCGTTAGAAGCTGTTTGCCTTGGAAGTGCTTCGCTGGGGTGGGTCTCCTTGTTTTCCTTGACTGCTATCACTAAAGTCATGGAAACACTTTCTAAGGTCAAAGCTTCAACCCAAAATAGGATACAGTCATCGATATAGCTCTGCTGCTCTTTATGAAGCAAACCACGGGAATCTATCGTTGATATACAGTTTGATGGATTTTGAGAGCATGGAATTGGTCTGCACATGCATGATTATCATTAAGCGATTGTGGCATCAGATGGTGACATGCATTGTCAATGAGCCATTTCTGATCGAACGGCAGAAATGAGACCGCCATGGTAGCTTCCACTGTCACAAACACATTGCTTTTCCTGGGATCAGTTCACACATACACAGCAAAGTAGTCAATGCCAGTCAAATGACATGTCTGTGCAACTAATGTATTTGTTTGCCCATGTATTTGTTATGGGAAAGGTGGATGGATGCATGCCCTGTTCTGCATATACCATGTGGCTTTTCTTTGGAAGCAAATGAAAGGCTCTTAAGAGCTGCTTGCGTCACTCCTGTGTCCACAGTGAACCAGTGGAAAAAGGGCAGGGATCCTGCAATTATTTAACTATAAGGCCCTTTACTCAAGCTTTGTTGCTGCAAAAGACTGTCACTGTGCGTCAAACAAAGGCATTTGTATTCAACATGCAATTAGTAAATGGTCTTTGCTGCATTGAATTTCGGTCAGTCTCAATATTGTCTCCTTGGAAGTTGTTTTTGTTTTGTTTTTACAGGTGGCATTTCCTGCTGTGAAGATTATTTGCACTTCTTATATGAAATTGATGTATTTGTTTAAAAGGAAAAATACTTGTTCTCTTATTTATTTTTGTGATTCCCATACCCCGTTGGTGTACTATGCAATGGGCTTTTGTGGTGTGTCCTGATGACAGTTTATGCAGATATCTTAATGAAGTGACCTTTATTTTGAGAATGATTGTGTTGTTGATTATTATATAATATATACAAATATATATAATGATGTCAGAAGACACTTGGAAAAGAAATCTATATTTACCAAAATGTGTATATTTTAATAGATGCATAATGCTTCATTGTGTGCCTTTATATTTACAGAAAAACAGGGATGGGGTTTTAAAAAAGCCAACATCTCAGCTGAATTGTCCATAGGTTTTAAAATGAAATATTAAACCAAAAAAGAGAGAAGAAGAAAACTCATAGTCTATACTGATATATACAAATAGTTCTTAAAATGACCAATATCAGAAGATCTGGTGTTTTTCAGCACTAAAGTGAATTAAATACAGATTATGCCTTAAGAAGCTGGAAATATGTCCTTTGTAGAATAGTAGTTGAAATGGGCTGACTTTGGGGATTTATTTGCATTGTTGGGAAAGGAAAATGGTATTAGATTTCGCAATAAAACTTGGAAAACAACAACAACAACATGTTTAGGGCATTTCCATCATTCTCTGTCTCCTGATCTTTGTTTCTTCCACCCTCTCACTGTCTGAATTCAATATGTCTCATTCCAGCAGTTTTAACTCTTCCCCAAGCAGTTTTAGATCAATGAATAACAGAGTTGGATGGGACCTTGGAGGTCTTCTAGTCCAACCCCCTGCTCAAGCAGGAAACCCTATAGCATTTCAGACAAATGGTTGTCCAATCTCTTCTTAAAAACCTCCAGTGTTGCAGCACTTACAACTTGTGGGGGGCAAGTCATTCCACTGATAAATTGTTCTAACTGTCAGGAAATTTCTTCTTACTTCTAGGTTGCTTCATTCCTTGGTTAGTTTCCATCCATTGCTTCTTGTCCTACCTTTGGGCGCTTTGGAGAATAAATTGACTTGCTTTTCATTGGGGCAGCTCCTTAGATTTTGGAATTTCTAATATGAGGAGTATCTAATATGAGGATGCTGAAACCCATAATCCCCAGAAAAGAATTATTCATGCCAATAATTTACTAAGATCAAATTATTATTAAAGCAATCTCCATGACGAAATTGCACACTTTGTCATTTTGGACTTGGGAATGAATACGTCAGCTCTGTATGTTACCAGAATGGCATCTGTTGAATCTCTGCTATTTCAATGGAAACTCAATTCTCTTGTCAGCCATAAGTAGGCCTTGCTGAAATGAACAGAAATTGGGCCATTAGAGTATTGCAAGGAGAAGATTGGATGCTACAGAAAACTATGTCCACTTTTAGCCTGTTAAGACAGTTTGCCTTGGGCTCTCATGCAGATCAAACGGTCTATTTGGGTAAAGCATCCATGCTATTTCTCCACAGAAGCCAAACCCATTGACACTGACAATGTGAGTTTTGTGTCACATCTTCTCCAAAGCCACCAAACTCCACGCTAAGATTTCCCTCTCCTGAGGACCTAAATTTGAAGAGAGATTGAGGCTGCAGACAGGACATAAGAGTCCTTCCTGCCTAGCACCATCAGCTGCTGGCAAGGCAGAGAGGAGGAGGTGGTGCAGAAGAGCCCAAGAGACATTTCTAACTCAGTCCCTCCTCCACTTGAAGAGCCAAGGACCTTCCTGCCCACACAATGTCCCTCAGTGATCCTACCAAGCGGCTAAGCCTCTGCATAGCCTTAGGGAAAGTCACGTGACCTACTGATAAACATTATTTATAGCCTTGTATGTGCATACAGTACCATCCTTGTTTGGGCAATGTTTGCAACAAAGAAGAATGCCATTATCTTCTCCCCCATGCCACCCACCCACAAGGCATCCACCAGAGGCAGTCAGTCCGCATGCGATCATAAACCACGGCCGCAAGAGACAGGGGATGCGACCCAGAGAAGAATCACCAGAAAGCAGAAGCATCAGGGCTGTATTTGTACCCAGAGATGATCTTTAGCATGTAATGGTAAGATTTGGCTGTGTAGAAGTGTCTGCTCAGATATGATTGTCATGGGTTGTTCTACTAAATTTGGGCTCCACAGCCTGGTACCATTGACTTACAGCATGCCTGTAAGAATTTCCTTTGGTGCCTATGATGCTTTGCAGTACACACACACACACACACACACATACACACACACACACACACTTATTTCCCAAAAAGAAAAATCAATCTGAACTTAATCCCTTCCTTACCCAGTATAAGGATGCCTTCTTTACTGTATTCTCAGAGAATTTAAGACAATTTGAGAGATAAACTGTATGTGAAAAAAACCAGATGATTCTTTCAGAGAAATACAATTTGCACGTACATGTATATACCCTTGTGGACGCAAAGATAGAAAATTATTGTAATTGCAAAAATTAAAAGTGCCACAGAACTCTTGCATCATCATTTGTTCTAATAATCCTTTCTCCCTTTCCCCCCCCCCTCCCTCCCAGCCTGGACATTTGCAGAAAAGAAAAAAAAAACACATCTTTGGAAACATATCAATTTGCAGAGGAAAAATGAGGGTAAACCTTGAGTACTTTTAAAATAATGTTTTAAAAAGAAAAACAATCACTCCTTAAGTGTATTTAAAATAAATATGGGAAAAAAGACAAGGTTGTGGTCACCATTTTTACTTGTTTATATTTTTAACCCCCTTCTGCCATACATAACCCCCACAGGTACAACGGTAATCCAGAATTATAACCACCACACTACTGTAGCTCCATACAGTAATTTCTCATTTGTATTCTTTGTCTATTTATTTGTATTTACTTATTTTTACCCCACACATCCTCCAAGAAACTGTATTACAGTGTTCTATGCCCTTTTGCAATTCACAATGCGAAATTCATTTGAGGTGGTGATTGATTCAAGATCAGCTACTGTAGTTGTTACCTGAGGCCTGCTTTCCTATTTACAGTATCCAGTGACACTGTAACCTCTGTGCACTCCAACTGGCTGTTGAATATCAGTTCCTCAGGTCTCCTAGTTCTCCTCTTCTTGTAACAGCAGAATAACAGAGTTGAAAGGGAACTTGGAGGTCTTCTAATTCCTCCTCCTACAGGAAACCCTATACCATTTCAGACAGTTGGTTGTCCAATTTCTTCTTAAAAACTTCCAGGGTTGGAATAACCACAACTTCTGGAGACAACTTGTTCCACTGATTAATCATTGTAAGTGTCAGGAAATTTCTCCTTGGTTCTAGGTTGCTTCTCTCCTTGATGGGTTTCCATCCATTGTTTCTTGTCCTGCCTACAGGAGCTTTGGAGAATAGGTTGACCCCCTCTTCTTTGAGGCAACCCCTTCGATATTGGAACAATGCAAAGCAGAATACATCCTTCCTGGTGGGACCCTTTCAGACAAGTCTATCTTTCTCAAAGGAAAGCAGGAACTGGGGGGAAAACTGAAAAATACACCTGAGATGTTTCTGGCAAGCAGGAGATATGCCTGTGAGTTGGGATACATTGTTTGGGTGGTCTACTAGACCAGAGGCCTTTTGTAGTTGAGTTGTTCCATCCTTAAGCTAGAGTACCTGACCAGACATCCTTTTGATATATGTATAGTTATGTGCATAGAATGGAAGTTAGGCATGGACCTAGAAACATGAAAAACATATTAGGTTTTGAAGAACACTAAGCAGAATTGTAAATGTAACATAAAATCATCATTGGAGAACACTAAGCATGAATGCACACTTTAGAAGTAGGTACTCCATGTTCCTTATTTATATCTTAATTTCAGTTTTGCAGCTTCTCGTGCCATTTGCCATCCAAAGTATTATGATCAATTTTAGAATACTCCAAGATAGACTAGCCATAATCTTCTAAGCATCTTTGCTCTCCAGTCATATTTGGACCCTGGTTGAGCTGCTCAACCCCCTTCCAGGCCTTTCAATGGGAGTCATTGAGCAGAAAGCGGCATACACCAAAACAACACAGGCCACAATCCTGGGCCAGTCTTCACAAAGCTGCACAGCTGTGTGTTACACATTCCTTTATAGCGCCCACATATTACAATGGCAGTGGTTATTGTTTCTTTTGGGGGTATACAACAAGCAACTGTATCGAGAGCCTATGATGTAATGAGCAGAAATGTTCTGCCAAGATGCTCTGGAATTAGAGTTCACACTGTGAACATTGTGTCAGATAGTGAGAGAATGAAAAACAATATGAAATTAAGATAACAAATTACAGTGAGTGACAGAATACACATTTTGTTCTAAATCTGTTTGACTCCCAAGCCAGTTTGCTACTAACATGTTCAGTGCCAAAGTGGTGGTGTTCTGAACTAACAAATATCTATAGCCACTGCTGAAATAGAGATCCCAAAGCCCATTGAAAACAATGGGATCAGATGCACAAAAGCTTAAGATTGGCAATTTGGTAACTCTTGTCTGCAGTTCAAACAGAATAGGTGAAATTCCAATGGCAGGTTCAGGGCCCATTCCTGGGATAATAATCCATGGTCTACAAGCAAATCTCCCCTTCATGGATTACTGCCTTGTCGTGGCGAAGGGGCTTGCGTAATTCAATGAAGCTATGGGCTATGCCGTGCAGGGCCACCCAAGACGGACAGGTCATAGCAGAGAGTTCTGACAAAACGTGATCCACTGGAGAAGGAAATGGCAACCCACTCCAGTATCTTTGCCATGAAAACCCTATGGACAGTACCAAAAGGCAAAACGATATGACGCTGGAAGATGAGCCCCTCAGGTCGGAAGGCGTCCAACATGCTACTGGGGAAGAGCAGAGGGCTAGTACTAGTAGCGCCAGAAAGAATGAAGCGACTGGGCCAAAGCCGAAAGGACGCTCAGCTGTGGATATGTCTGGTGGTGAAAGGAAAGTCCGATGCTGTAAAGATTTTTTCTCCATAGGAACCTGGAATGTAAGATCCATGAATCAAGGAAAGCTGGACGTGGTCAAACAAGAGATGACAAGACTAAACATTGACATCTTAGGTATCAGCGAACTAAAATGGACAGGAATGGGTGAATTTAATTCAGATGACCATCAGGTATACTACTGTGGGCAAGAATCCCTCAAAAGAAATGGAGTAGCCTTCATAGTCAATAAAAGAGTAGGAAAAGCAATACTGGGATACAATCCTCAAAATGACAGAATGATCTCAGTTCGAATCCAAGGCAAACCATTCAATATCACAGTAGTCCAAGTCTATGCCCCAACCACCAGTGCTGAAGAGGATGAAATTGACCGGTTCTATGAAGCCCTACAGCACCTTATAGAACTAACACCCAGAAATGATGTCCTTATCATCATGGGGGATTGGAATGCTAAAGTAGGAAGCCAAAAGATAACTGGAATAACAGGCAAGTTTGGCCTTGGAGTACAAAATGAAGCAGGGCACAGGCTGATAGAATTTTGTCAACAGAATACGATGGTCATAGCAAACACTCTTTTCCAACAACCCAAGAGACGGCTTTACACATGGACATCACCAGACGGTCAACACAGAAATCAGATTGACTATATGCTCTGCAGCCAAAGATGGAGAAGCTCTATACAGTCAGTAAAAACAAGACCAGGAGCTGACTGTGGCTCAGACCATGAGCTTCTCCTTGCAAAGTTTAGGCTTAAATTAAAGAAAGTAGGGAAAAGCGCTAGGCCAGTCAGGTATGAATTAAATCATATTCCTGTTGAATATACAGTAGAGGTGACAAATAGATTTAAGGAATTAGATCTGATAGACAGAGTGCCTGAAGAACTATGGACAGAGGTTCGCAACATTGTACAACAGGTAGCAACCAAAACCATCCCAAAGAAAAAGAAATGCAAGAAAGCAAAATGGCTGTCTGAGGAAGCTTTGCAAATAGCTGAGGAAAGGAGGGAAGCGAAAGGCAAGGGAGAAAAAGAAAGATATGCCCAATTGAATGCAGAATTCCAAAGAATAGCTAGAAGAGATAAGAATGCCTTCTTAAATGAACAATGCAAAGAAATAGAAGAAAACAATAGAATAGGGAGGACCAGAGATCTTTTCAAGAAAATTGGAGAGATGAAAGGAACGTTTCATGCAAAAATGGGCATGATAAAGGACCAAAATGGCAGGGACCTAACAGAGGCAGAAGAGATTAAGAAGAGGTGGCAAAATTACACAGAAGAATTATACAAGAATGAGCTTAACGTCCCTGATAATCACAATGAGGTGGTCACTGAGCTCGAGCCAGACATCCTAGAATGTGAAGTGAAGTGGGCCTTAGAAAAGCTGAGCAACAACAAAGCTAGTGGAGGTGACAGTATTCCAGCTGAGCTATTCAAAATCTTAAAAGACGATGCAGTAAAAGTGCTACACTCAATTTGCCAGCAAATTTGGAAAACTCAACAGTGGCCACAGGATTGGAAAAGATCAGTTTACATTCCAATTCCAAAGAAAGGCAGTGCCAAAGAATGTTCAAACTATCGCACCATTGCACTCATTTCTCATGCTAGTAAAGTTATGCTTAAAATTCTACAAGCTAGACTCCAGCAGTATGTGGATCGAGAACTACCAGAAGTACAGGCAGGATTTCGAAGAGGCAGAGGAACTAGAGATCAAATTGCTAACATACGCTGGATCATGGAGAAAGCTAGAGAGTTCCAGAAAAACATCTACTTCTGCTTCATTGACTATGCTAAAGCCTTTGATTGTGTGGATCATAACAAACTGTGGCAAGTCCTTAAAGAGATGGGCATACCAGACCATCTTATTTGTCTCTTGAGAAATCTATATGCGGGCCAAGAAGCAACAGTGAGAACTGGACACGGAACCACTGATTGGTTCAAAATTGGGAAAGGAGTCCGGCAAGGCTGTATACTGTCACCTTGCCTATTTAACTTATATGCAGAGCACATCATGAGAAAGGCAGGGCTAGATGAATCAAAAGTTGGAATTAAGATTGCCGGAAGAAACATCAACAACCTAAGATATGCAGATGATACCACTCTAATGGCAGAAAGTGAAGAAGAACTAAAGAGCCTGGTGTTGCGGGTGAAGAAGGAGAGTGCAAAACTTGGGTTGAAACTAAACATTAAGAAAACCAAGATCATGGCATCTGGCCCTCTCAATTCCTGGCAAATAGATGGGGAAGAAATGGAGGTAGTGACAGATTTTATTTTCCTTGGCTCCAAGATCACTGCAGATGGGGACTGTAGCCAAGAAATTAAAAGACGCTTGCTCCTTGGGAGGAAAGCCATGGCAAATCTAGACAGCACACTAAAAAGCAGAGACATCACCCTGTCAACAAAAATCCGTATAGTCAAGGCTATGGTCTTCCCAGTTGCAATGTATGGCAGTGAAAGCTGGACCATAAGAAAGGCTGAGCGCCAAAGAATTGAAGCCTTTGAACTATGGTGCTGGAGAAGACTCCTGCGAGTTCCTTGGACTGCAAGGCGATCAAACCGGTCAGTCCTAGAGGAGATCAACCCTGACTGCTCTTTAGAAGGCCAGATCCTGAAGCTAAAACTCAAATACTTTGGCCACCTAATGAGAAGGAAGGACTCACTGGAGAAGAGCCTAATGCTGGGAAAGATTGAGGGCAATAGAAGAAGGGGACGACAGAGAATGAGGTGGCTGGATGGAGTCACTGAAGCAGTAGGCGTGAGCTTAGATGGACTCCAGAAGATGGTAGAGGACAGGAAGGCCTGGAGGAACATTGTCCATAGGGTCGCGATGGGTCGGACACGACTTCGCAACTAACAACAAACACAAGCAAATCTTGGTTATCATGTATTGGTTCAATCTGAAGAGGGGATCATTTTTTCTCTCTTTCACATGTCGTCCTATATTTCATTCCCTTCTTTCACTGGACAAGTCATGCATGATCATGAGGATCTGAGTCCAGGGCTTTTTTTGTCATAGAACGCTCAGAACGGAGTTCCGGCACCTTTTTTGGATGGAACCTTGTAGGGTAGGCAAGGCAGGTTGTATGACATGTGTGAATTCTGGCATCTTTTTCTCTTACAAAAAAAAAAAGCACTGAATATAACCATCAACTACTAGGCAGGAAATATGGCCAGCTCTCAAAAAATAGGGCTAGCCTTACATTTCCTACTTTATCCCTTCTCTTGTTTGTAGCCACCCAGTTCTAATCTCCAAGAAAGGCTAGATTTTACCTAGCCATATTCTGGGAGCACATCCTAAATAGTTAATTTAGGTTTCGTCTGTTGTGAGAACCTAGAAAAATGGGTTCATTCAGTGAATCCATGAATTAAGTTAATCATGGGTTAGACACATTGTAGGAAAAGTGTCCTAATCACTAGATCAAACTATATTAATATTTGTTTTTTAACAGGGCAAAGGCCTGTATTCTCCAATCAGTGAGGTCTGCATGGTCAAAGCCCCACCCCTCTTCTACTCACATCAATGTCATGTACACGTAAAAGGGGCAGGACTTTAATTTAATTTAATAATTTAATTTAATAATTTAATTTGTATATCGCCCTTCTCCCGAGGGACTCAGGGCGGTGAACAGGGCAATACATAGTAAAAAACCGAATACAAAAATTAAAAGCGATTAAACCATTGTGCCCATAATAATTAATACATCTTAAAATTAGAGCTATTTATAAAAACCCAACCCCATCCCATCAGACCAGGCCAGCTTGTTCAAAAAAGAAGGTTTTAAGATCGCGCCAGAAGGAGCGAAGGTCGGGGGCCATCCGGAGCTCAACCGGTAAGCGGTTCCAAAGGTCTGGCGTGCCCACAGAGAACGCTTTCCCCCTGGGGGCCACCAATCGGCATTCTTTGATCGGTGGCACCCTAAGGAGGCCCTCTCTGTGGGAGCGCACTGGACGGAGGGAAGTTGACGCCGGCCGCAGGTGTTGCCGTAGGTAATCCGGACCCATGCCATGAAGGGCTTTGTAAGTCATCACTAAGACCTTGAACCTCACCCGGAGAGCAACCGGTAGCCAATGCAGCTCACGGAGCAAAGGTGTAACATGGGAGTATCGGGAAACCCCCAAGACAACTCGCGCGGCTGCATTCTGCACCAGCTGAAGTCTCCGGGTGGACCTCAAGGGCAGCCCCATGTAGAGAGCATTACAGTAGTCCAGACGAGAGGTCATGAGCGCATGAGTGACTGTACGCAAGGCATCCCGGTCTAGATAGGACCGCAACTGGCGCACCAGGCGAACCTGGGCAAAGGCCCCCCTAGTCACAGCTCCAATATGCTCTTCCAAAGAGAACTGTGAATCTAGAAGGACCCCCAAGTTGCGAGCCCTATCTACGGGGGGTAATAGCTCACCCCCCCATGGCCAATGATGGAATAATTGGAATTTCCCGGGATGCCGGCACGAACAGCCACTCAGTCTTGTCAGGGTTGAGTCGAAGCCTGTTCCTCCCCATCCAGACCCGGACCGCCTCCAGGCAACGGGACATCACGTCAAGGGCAGTTACACAGTTACATCCCGCCATCTTGATTTTTTTGACCCTCCTGAACGCCTGTGTCCCCATTTATATTAGAAGCCACAACCAGAACAAAACTTGCACACCACATTCTGAATTGCTAGAAGGACTGGGTTGGAGCAATTTGAAAGGGAAGATATCAACAGGCAAAATGAGAAGAAAATAAACTCGTTAATTTCAACATTTATTTCAGTATATTGCGCAGTATTTCACTTCAGAACAAAAAGCATCATTACCATCATCAGTATTCATTGGATGTGACTGGAATTGGCTCTGATTACAGTACAAAAATTTAGATAATAGTTCAATCGCTTATGTCAGAATACAAATTAATTGAAACAAAGTAAAAAAAAACAAGTTGGCAGAAAGGAGACTGAAGAAAAAACATTTAGGATCGGTCCCACTGCATATATATATAAGGAGATATATACATTTTTTGTGTTATTTACCTTGCAATTAGAAATGGGTCTCTTTAATTTCCTTCATACTGATGCATGTAGACAAAAAAAAAAGAACTCCCCACTGTTACTGAAATAGTCATCTTCCTTATAGTGCTTGTTCTGTTTTCAGACTGAGAAAACAAAGAGATATCCCTTAATCTTTGGGGAAAGAAAACATTTCTGCAGTTGGAACACAGAGGCTTCTTTCACCTATCTTGGTAAGCACTGCCAGATAAGATGGCCTTGAGTGATATCAAAGGAAGGGGTAACTTGCATTCTCTGAAATCAGTTTCAGACCATTCAGATACATATTTGTTAATCCTGTTCCTAGCAAGAGGGAGGGAGGGAGGAGGAAGGAAGGGAAAAAGAAAAAGAGGCTTAATATTTTGACAGAATTATGAATGAAAAAGCCTGACCAAAGAAGACTGTGCCTGGACCTAGCTTGATGTTTATTTGCTATTTCAATTCAGAGAAATGGGGTGTTTACGCTTTACAAACACCAGGTTGTGTTTTTTTTCTATTTTCTACAACCGATGCAGCTTAGAAGATGGAAAGTGGAAGTAGATGGATGACCAAAAATTGAATGTAAACCTTTCCACTTGTGCCAAAAAATGTTTCTCCAAGGCCTGGGAAGTTTTAGGAGCTCTTATACGTGGGCACTCTTTGCGTGGGTGGGAGAGCTTGATCCAGAAGCATAGTAGAAGCGGTTCTCTCCAAACGTTTGGGCATCACCTGAACAACAAACAATGATGCATCCACCGAAGAGGCAAAGAGCCGAGCCGATCCAGCCGGTGTAGAGGGAATATCCAAAGCTCATAATCATGGTTTCACGGTGAGCACTCACAGGGAACCAAATGGTAGCCACAATGCCACACAGAGCTGGGGAAACATTTAAAACAAATCACTGCAGCCCATCACAGAGTCTAGAATTCCACAGCAATTTACAAATCCTAGATTTAACAAGTGTCAGAAATAAAATTAAAGGTCAAAAAATTGTGCAGTCATATCATATTATTAGAATGTGTTGTCATGTAAGCCTTTTGATTGATTTTTCTGAATGCCCAAAGATGCTTTTTCACGAGGCAACTGGGCTTTCTTGTTTTTCTTTGAAGACGTTTCTCTTCTCATCCAAGAAGCTTCTTCAGCTCTGAAGCTGAGGAAGCTTCTTGGGTGAGAAGCAAAACATCTTCAAAGAAAAACAAGTCCAGATGCCTTGTGAAAAAGCATCTTTGGGATAACTATTACCTGGATGACTGAGAATCTCCATAGACATTTTTCTGAATGAATTCTCTAAAAAGCAGACACATTAAGTACTATTTCTTAAATGCTCAAGCACTTGACAATTATCTTTCACTCATTGGCTTAAGGTGCAAAATAAACTTGTGACAATTTTTTTTAAAAAAAATTGCCAAACATGGCTAAGCAGAATATGGGATTGTTAACTCTTAGATCTTCAGTCTTTGACTACACCAAAGCCTAGTGGTCTGAAGTAGCAAACTGAATTAATGTGTTACGGTATATATTGTGAAGAAATATCTCCCTTTGGTGAATCTGCAATAGACTCCTTTCTAATTTTATTGAGGATTCTAACAGAAGTCATTTTTTTCCAACTCTCTGCTACTTCTTTTCATTATGCTTTTCTTTCTTGTGTCTTTTTTTAGTATAAGAAAAGGAGATAACGTTCCTCCCTCCAGTCATATAATTTGGCCTTGCAAGAACTGGATCCCTGAATAATTAACTAGACACTGAAATAAAATAAACATTCTAAGCATGCTCAGTCAAGAGTCCATCTCATCAAAATCAGTTATTAGTTTGAAGGAAATAAAAAATGAAATAGGAACATTAAGAGAGACTTTTCCACAGTCACTTTTTAGATATATTGGAAAATGTGGGCAACCAAGGAAGCTTCAGAGTGCAATAGAACAAAGCCTGGATTGCAGCAGCATCTTTTTCTTCCTCCAAAAGCCGAGTTGGTGTAAATGCTCCACTAAGAGAAATCCAAAAGAAATTCTCTATCGTTCTGAGGATAAGATAAAATAATAGATGCCTTTGAAATAATAGAAAATACTTGTGGCTTGGGTTTTAGATTTTGAGCAGTGGTTTGCTCTCCAAGCTTGTTTCAATTTATTTCCCGACCGTTTCGTTAACCAGACTAGGTAACATCGTCTTTCCTTGTCCTATTCTCCTTAGCTTATAAATGTCTTCTGTAATAGTAATAATAGATGCCTTTTGGGGGAAGGGAGGCAGAAATTGGACATCAGATTTCAGCAAGGCACTAGAAAGCATGCTTGAGAGGGGACCACTGAAATGGGGCACACAAAACTGCACAGGTTCTTTTAATGTGGGTGTGACACATTGCATGCCCATAAAACAGAAGTGTGGCCTGGGTCACACAGTGGGAGCCACCATCCTGATCTTTTTGGCCTCCCACACCACTGTGTCGAGGGCTTTTTAAAGAGCCAAAATTATTCCGTTTTACATTTATGCCACAAGAATCCAACACTATGGAACTGTCAAAACATGAAGTCCCATCTTGGTTTAGGAAAAAGCAATGACTTGACAACTGAACTGGCCAATTATTTTATTGCCTGCAGTGGAGAGACACACTGGATTCAATCATTTAAATTCTTTGGGAACCCATGTGTAAGAAAACGCTAGGAGAACTTGTGTTGTCCCAGAGACCACATGGAAAACATAATAAGGCAGTGTCAAAATCCCGAGGTTACAAAAGGAAGAAAATTACAGGGGGGGGAAATAGAAAACAGGGATCAAATGTTTGACTTAAGAGGGATAACCCCATTGCCAGGCCTCCAGGACTAGGATATCACAAGCAAAGTTGTGGCTGTTGAAAAGAGAAAACAGCAGGACAGATGACAGGATCTTAGTAAATTCAAATAGTTTCTATCTAGGACCTCCCAGAGCATCAAACGTCCAACCCAAGTCCATGATGGACACTGTTAACTGTGTGTGAGCAACCCTGCCACAAAGTTTTCGAGCAGCCTGTGAAATGTTATGGGGAGTGTGTGTTTGTTTGGAGATTCCATTAATTCCACAGTGATTTAGGTAGTGTCAGAGAAGAGCAGAAGTGGGAACTTTAGGACTTGAAATCTCTGCATTTTCAATAGGTAACTCTCTTTGTCATATCCAGGGGCAGCATTTTAAAACAGTGTCTGGAACCAAGAAATGTTGCTGTCAGAAAACCATATCATCATAAAACCATAAGGGATTTCAGGAATCATCTAATCCAGCCCCTTGCTTGGTATAGGATCCACTAAAGTGTTTCAGAGAGGTGTGGAGTCCTTGCTGATCTCCGGGCTTGGTTGTTTTCTTGCAGACATTTCAATACCCAATTTAGCACTGATGATGTTATCTAGTTGGGTAATGAAACATCTGCAAGAAAACAACCAAGTTCAGAGAGCACCAAGCACTGCTCAGTGCAACCATGAGCTATAAATATTCTACTCTTTTGGTCTCAAGCCACTGTTTGAAGACCTCTAAGACAAGGGAAGTAAACTACTTCATGAGGAATCTAATCTCCTGATGGAAAGAGAGACCTCCTGAGGATCTCCTGATTCCTAACCTGAATCTACTTTCCTACAAAGAGGAAGCAGATTTACAATGAGGCCATACACTCTTCTCTTTTTATCTCTATGTATCTCTTTCTCCATTCTCCATCTCTAACTCTTCCAGTCAGCACCTTCACCTCATCTTTGCTTTGTCCTTGTTTCACTTTGCTAACTTTTTGGGAAGGCTTGTTCTCTCAATACTTTTTGGAGGGAGAATCAGCAGCAAATGCAGCAAGCCTTGATTATTTGCTTTAGATCCTGTACTGGATTCCTCAGAACAGACCAGTACATCTACAGAGGGTCAAAAGCATCAAAACAGCAAGAATGACTGACAGTTAACTCTCTGCCTTTTTGACATGTCTCGCAGGCATCACATGTGCATAAAAAAGGGAGGGCCTTGACCATCTGGTCATGTTGCCATTTTACCCCAGATAACCCCTCATGCACATCCAGATGTTTCTGGTGCTATCCAGCCAATACATTTGGACAGACAAGCACAGCTAGGAAATACCAGCCCAGAGAAGCTGGATGGAACGAGACTATGATTGTTCTTTCAAATTAATTCATATGAATGGCTCATCTCTCACTCTTCTGGCTTCAAAGATTTCCTTGCAGAAGAATGCATTAACTAATTAGCTGCCAACAAAGGGCTCTTCCTTACAGTTGGGCTAATTTGCCTTCTTACAGTGTTTGAATTGCCACAAAAGAATAATTTATTTTATTTATATTTATTTAAATTTAGATGCTACCAGTTGCCCATTTCATGGTTTGTGGTGACTTGATATACACTGAGCTGCCCCAATCACCAATCCCTGTTTTGTCACAATGACAAAGCTGGTGACTAGGCCTCTCCTTACATTTTTAAGGTAGTATAATTAAAGTATAGCAACTGATGCATTTCCCCCTCCTTCCCAGTACAGGTAGTCCTTGACATATGACCACAGTTGAGCCCAAAACTTCTGTTGTTAAGAGAGACATTTGTTAACTGACTTTTGCCCCATTTTACGACCTTTCTTGCCACAGTTGTTAAGTGAATCACTACAGTTGATAAGTTAATAACCCACTTGCTAAGTGACTCTGGCTACCCCATTGACTTTGCTTGTCAGAAGTTCACAAAAAGGGACCTCATGAACCTGGGACACTGCAATGCTCATAAATATGAGCCAGAATTTGGATCATATGATCGTGGGGATGCTGCAAAGGTCGTAACTGTGAAAAATGGTCATAAGTCACTTTTTCCAGTGCCGTTGTAACTTTGAATGGTCACTAAATGAAGTGTTGTAAGTCAAGGACTACTCATATCACTCGTTGGCAGCATCAATCACTACCTTTAATGTAAGACAGGCTTGGTGACTACAAATGTGTGTCTGGGACAGAGGTTTTAGCCACATTCCTGGTTGCCCTGCTCCTCCTGAACGATCTTGCAGGTTATTTCTGAAAATGCATCCAGGTCAATGGATCTGTTTGTTTAAATACAGGTCTAATGGTCTTCTGGAAGTGCATTAAACCCATGTCCCCAAAATAGCCCCAATGCAGTAGGGGAGTGCAGGATGATGCTCAAATTTTAGTTTTTAAAACTAAATTAAACTAAACTTAGTTGTTTTTTTTCAGGAGATCTATCCTGCTTCATCCCATGTCTTTCTTACTGCTCTGCATGTGACCAGTCAGCCAGGCTGTTTTTGGGACATGAGTTTGGTGGGTCTTATGAAAATCACTAGTCCCATCTTCAAAAATAGCTGCCAACATGGCAAAGGGATTGCAAGGTGCATCAGGAGAGCTCGCTTTCCCTTCAATCCATGCCCTTTGCTATGAATGCTCATCTCTCGGACACCAGATGAAACCTGAAGGAATGAACAAAAAAAGGGGTTGCAAGAGAATTGAAGTATGGCCAATTGGTTGCAGCGTCCAAATCACTCTCTCGTCCACCTTTCCTCAACAGGTTCTCCTCTGCCCTGACTTTGCTGGCAAAAAGACCAAGACAGAAGAAGAATGTGGAAGAGAGATAATAATTCTTGACAGAAGTAAGCAAGATGGAGACTGGAAACAGCCACTACGTTTCAGTATACTGGTTTCCAGGAAAAGCAGAGAGTTAAATCACCTGCAGATGGGAGGAACCATGGTAGGAGCAAAGCTGAGCTTGTCTGGCACTAGAGGTAAAGGAGGGGTTGACCTGGACCCAAGAAAACCGTCAGGGAACAGAGATTAATGTCTCTGGGAAGGAGAAGTGGCAGAGATTCTAGGCTGGCAGAATGGATGGCCTGGGACTGGTAGTAAAAACTCAGCTAAGAGTGTTGGAATGGAGGTTAAAGAATTATAATGCAGAAACCTCCAGGGTGTCAAACAGGAGCTAAAATAAAATGTTCCAAAAGCTTTGATTAAAGGTTGCAATCACAGGGAGTCATGGATTAGTCCACAGCTCTGCAACCCGCGGCTCCGGAGCCGCATGTGGCTCTTTCAGCCACCTCCTGCGGCTCCCAGTCCTCTGCCATGTGCAGTCCAAAAAAAGAAAAAAGAAAAAGTGGGACTAAAAAAGTTCAACCAATCAATTCAAATATGCAGGGTAGGTGCATATCTCACCTTGGCTCCACTCTTCAGTCAAACCCTGTTCTGCGCATGCGCGCACATACGCGCATGCGTGCACATTTTTTGCGGCTCCCAGTTTTTCCTTTTGTGAGGGAACCAGTTCCGAGTGGCTCTTTCACTGTTTCAGGTTGCTGACCCCTGGATTAGTCAGTACCAGCAACTTGGAGAAGCAAGATAGGAAAAAATCTCTCTTCTGGTGGGAAAGTAAAAGTTCTAGGCTAGGATTTGCACTCAAGTACATTCTTTTGTTTTCAGGAACATTCCTCTGCCTTATGGATGCTAGTATTGGGGAAGAGATGACTAATTTTGCCCTTTGTTTGGCATCGTTTTATGGTAAATGTACCACTCTACTTGTATTATTTTACTGTATTTTATGCTAACTCAAGCCTTGCAAGTTTTCTGCCATCTTAAGCCATTTCAGCCCAGTTCTTACTCTATTCAGTGGAAAAAAAAGATGTTGCTTTTGACATTTCTTCCAAAAGAAATAAAACATTTTGGTGAAATTCTCATGGCCAGAATCTACTCCTGAACTGATTTTGTTGCAAGTAGCCAAGAGACGGATGTGAATGTCCTATCTCCCATTGAACAATAATCTCTTTGGCAGTTTATAGTCTCTCTGGCTTCCCACATTTTGATTAAATTGTTTTTTTTAAAAAAGATATTATAAGGGAACTTCCCATAGTTTCCCCCCAAGATGGGAGAGATATTGAGTATGTTGAAAGCCCATCTGATGGGCTGGTTAAGGTGCTGGCCTAGGAATTAGGAGACTGTGAGTTCTAGTCCTGCCTTAGGAAATGAAAACAACAGGTTGGGTAACTTTGCACCAATTATTCTCTCTCAGCCCAACATACCACACAGGATTGCTGTTGTGGGAAAAAATGGGAGGAGGAAAGAGTATTATCCATGTTCCCTGCCTTGATTTACTTATAAAGTGGTAAAGGCAGGATAAAAATCTAATACATAAATAAGTTACGCCACATCAATATCCTTCCCACTGGCAGATTGTTTCAAACCAAACTATAAAATTCCTCCACTTTCTCCTATCTGCCAGTCAAAGCATGGCACAATTATTATGGCTCTGAGTTTGAAGTTTGCGGAGGACATCTTCAGCCAATCATTGTGCAGCTTCAATGGGCCAATAAAAGAACACAGGAAATACCAGCTAATGAGCACTCATTCTCCCATTTTCTAACTTTCCCATTCTGGAAGCCTTAGGGCTTCCCTTATCCTCTTCAAGGACAAACAATTTTCTATCCCACACCCCGAACAGAGTCAATGCACTCGAAAACATGTATTTGTGTTTCTTTGTAACTTTGAAGGACAACTTTTGATGCCAGGTGATTAAAGAGGAGATAGTTTATTTAAGTAGTAGCAAATACAAAGACAAGTCTAGGAAACCTCATATTTTTTTTAAAAAAAAATACATTTGTGAAAAGTTCTGAAATTAATCAAAAGAACTTCTGTCACATAATCTATGAGCGACATAAATAAAGAATGATATTAGGGTTGAAGCCAAATTGTTATCATTCTCATTTTTGCCAGCCTCAAAACACTATTGTGAAGAGTTGTGGCTAAGCTGCCAAAGTCACCATTCCTTTGTTATTAAGGAAGTTATCTTTCCATTTTCAGACATAGTTTCTTTACTAAAGGCAATAGCACCATCAAAATATGCTAGACAATTTTTTTAAAAGAGAACTGATTGCAACTCAATTCCAGCCTCATTCAATTTTTGCATTCACACATGAGACTAAATCCAGATGTCCTTTTTTTTAAAAAAAAAAAAGAACAAGCCATAGTGTCTAGTTTGTATACAGCAATCATAATGACTAGAATTATATATTATGCTAAGCCAAGTGGAAACAAACTATACAATGGTTTGTGAAAATGGAAAGATAACTTCCTTAATAATGAAGGAATGGGGACTTTGGCAGCTTAGCCACAACCCTTCACAATAGCGTTTTGAGGCTGGCAGAAACAAGAATGATAACAATTTGGCTTCAACCCTAATATCATTCTTTAGTGATGATGGAGGAGGAGGAGGAGGAGGAGGAGGAGGAGGAGGAGGAGGAGGAGGAGGAGGAGGAGGAGGTGGAGGAGGAGGAGAAAAAATCCTATAAATCTGCAACCACTAGATCTGTAAGAAGTGGAGTAGAATTTCACTTTCAGATCTAAGAAGTTTGGAATTACAAGTAAGAAGAGTTAGGGATGGTCTCTAAAGCAATCTTCTCTCAAGTGGCCTCCTCCAGATATGCTGAGTCTGCAGTTCCCCAAACGTCTGACCAAACAGAATAGAATAGAATAGAGCTGGAAGGGACCTTGGTCTTCTAGTCCAGCCCCCTGCTGAAGCAGGAGAACCTGTACCATCTCAGATAAGTGACTGTCTAGACTCTTTTTAAAAATCTCCAGTGATTTCTGGATCAAGCTATTCGACTAGTTAATTGTCCTCACTGTCAGGAAGTTTCTCCTTAATTCCTGGTTGCTTCTCTCTTTGATCAGTTTCCAAACATTGTTTCTTGTCCTGTCCCCTGGTGCTTTGGTGAATAACATGACCCCCTCTTCTTCGTGGCAGCCCCTCAGATACTGGAACACTGCTATCATGTCTCCCCTAGTTCTTCTTTTCTTTAGACTAGCCCAGAGGTAGGCAACCTTGGCTCTTTTATGACTCGTGAACTTCAATTCCCAGAATTCCTGAGCCAGCCACGAGTCATAAAAGAGCCAAGGTTGCCTACCCCTGGACTAGCCAAGCCCAAGTCCTGCAGCTGTTCTTCGTATGTTTTAGTCTCCAGGCCTCTGATCATCTTAGTTGCTCTTCTCTGATTTTTTTCCAAACTGTCAACATCTTTTTTGTGATATGGTGACCAAAATTGGCTGTAGTATTCCAGGTGTGGTCTTACTAGTGTTTTATAAAGCGGTACCAATACCTCTATGCCTCTGTTTATACAACCCAGGATTGTATTAGCTTTTTTGGCTGCTGCTGCACACTGCTGGCTCATGGTTAAGTGATTATCCACTAGGACTCCAAGGTCCCTCTCACAGTTACTGTTTTTAAGCCAGGTATTGCAAAGGTGCTTGTACCTTTGATTTTTCCTACCTAAATGTAAAACTTTGCTTTTCTCCACATTGAAACTCATTTTCTTGAATAGGTCCCATTGTTCAAGTTTGTCAAGACCTTTTTGGATCCTGAGTTTGTCTTCTGGGGTGTTGGCTACTCCTGCCAGTTTGGTGTCGTCTGCAAATTTGATGAGTTCCCCCTCAATTCCCTCATCTAAGTCACTGATGAAGATATTGCAGAGTACTGGGCCTAGGACATAACCTTGTGGTACCCCACTGCTTACTTCTCTCTAAATGGCTAATATTAATAAGATAAGAGCTGAGAAAGGTGCACCCATCCAGACTATAAAGTTCCTTTGAAGTAAGCTCAGCTACTCTTCATCACTTCTTCCGTGTAGTTTTGTTGGAATAATACTGTACAATAATGCCTTTTTCTAGGATGCTTTTTCAACTTTCCAGGGTAGTCTAGAGAGCTGATTAGCAGCACTCAGGCATTATCTGGCTTCAGTTCTGCATAGCTATCTAAGATAAGCTGCTTAACTATAATTCCTAGTAGTCCCAATCATTATAACCAATGGTTAGGAACTCTTGTAGGCTGGCTACATCTTGAAATCTATAACCTCCTTATCCTTTCTGTCAGTCTGTCTAGGTCTTTGGTTGTTTAACCTGTTGGAACAGTTGGATTTTGGGCTACATATTGCAAATTGCAGAGAACTTGGAAGTCTCTACTGCAGCTGGACATGTCTTCTCCAGTATGGTGGAAACTGGGCATCCATTATAATAAAGCATGATGTCAGTGCTGGCTACCAGAAGCAGAGAGTCCACTTCAGGGCAAGGCAGCACAAAGAAGCTACTCTCCTCTTGGCCAACCCATCCTCCTCCTCAGCTAAACAAACTGGTGAAAAAAAAGACACCAAGGCTTCTTGTTGTGAGATGGCCAGGCTCAAAAATGCACAGGTGCTAATGATGGTTGTATTGGCCATTGTTGTCAGGGTGATACTGACTGGGTCTTCCATACTGATCAGAAGAAAATACATTATATGAGAATTGCTCCTGATCAACATAAGCATAACAGCCCAATAGTAGGGGGAGGAGGACACATAGGGACAATCATCTTCAGAATTCTGTATTCACAAAATGCAATTGACCTCTTTGGTTTCCTGAAAAATGACAACCCCGCTGAATTTGATAGCAGCTTCCAATTTGGCAATTGTGTGAACCAGCCAGCCCCAGTACAAGCTTCCCCATAATGTTGATCCTCAACTGTTCTGTCATCCTTGGTCATTTTTCCAGGACAGGTAGTCCTTGACTTACAACCACAACTGAACTCAACGTTTCTGTTGCTAAGTGTGACAGTAGGTTTCGCCCCATTTGGCGACCTTTCTTGCCACAGTTGTTCAGTGAATCACTGCGGTTGTTAAGTTAGTAACTCGGTTGTTAAGAGAATCTGGCTTCCCCATTGATTTTGTCTGTCATGTTTATAAACCTGCAGCTGTCATAAATATGAGCCAGCTGCCAAGTGTATGAATTTTGATCCTGTGACCAGGGGGATGCTGCAACAGTTGTAAGTGTGAAAAAATGATCGTATTTTCAGGGTCGTTGTAACTTCAAACAGTCGCTAAATGAATGCTGCGTGGCAGCGGTGGTTAGAACGCAGCACTGCAGGCAAACTCTGCCCGCAGCTTGGCGTTTGATCCTGACCGGCTCAAAGGTTGACTCAGCCTTCCATCCTTCCGAAGTCGGTAAAATGAGGACCCACATTATTGGGGGCAACATGCTGACTATGTAAACTGCTTAGAGAGGGCTGTAAAGCACTGTGGAGCAGTATGTAAGTGCTGCTGCTATTGGGGCAGTATAGTTTATACTGGCATCCTTTTCACTGAGTCAAGGACTGGAGATAAGAACTGGAAGGAAGGCTCTTTAGTGTGCCCACAAACCTCAAACACAGCCTCAAGGAGCTTTAAGTCTGTTAGCTCTGGCATCTAATACTTGGAAGTCAGGCAAGTTGGCAGCAGCTGGGAACAGAGGCAAGACAGGGATCAGCAACTGGAAAAGGACATTTTATGCCAGCATTGCTTTCTTCCAACTCAAGGCTGGACAGAGAGAACCCTAATTTAGTAATATAGAAAAGCCCACCACTTCTGCATAAAGTAGCTACAGGCAGTATGTATGGCCCCAGTTGGAGATGGAATGGTCTGTTGCTAACCATGGCAGTTGTTAAATGAGTTGTGCCTGATTTTATGTCCTTTTAATGCCACAGTTGTTAAGTGATCACCCGAACTGTTAAGTGAATCATATAGTCATTAAGCGGATCCAGCTTTCCCCCCCCCATTGAGTTTGCTTGCTACTGCTATTGTAAATCAAGGACTACCTGTATTCCCAAAAATTGTCTAGCATAAAATGGATGGAGTCTTGCATCAATACTTAACCAGCTCAGGAAAGGATGTAGTACATGCATTCACACATCTTAAGCTCCATTCATGTCAACATTGGTTAGATTTGTTGAGGTTTAGAGTGAGTCAGGCAGATCAGTGCCATTTGGGTAAGATATGATTCAATATATTGTATAGATCAGGGGTCTTCAAACTTGGCCCTTTTATGACTTGTGGACTTCAACTCCCAGAATTGCCTGGCTGAGGAATTCTGGGAGTTGAAGTCCACAAGTCATAAAAGGGCCAAGTTTGAAGACCCCTGGTATACAGTAGATATTCAAAACAGGTTAATGTAGCATGCTTGAATGCAGCCTTCAAGGAGAGGCTGGCTCTGTTCCAGGTTAGAGTGATGATAACTATGATCCGGGGGTCAAGCACAGCTTTGTGGATCTCTCACTTGCTAGATTAGAGTTTGATTAGCAATCAAGGAAGAGAATTGAGACATGGGGAAAACCTTACCCAAGAGGATTAGAAGGATTCCACCCAACTGAGAACGCCGATACTTAGCCACTCCAGGTTCATGACCCATCCGAATGCAAGGCAAAACAGTCACCAAGAGGAAAACAGCTGGGAGTCCCAAAACTGTGGCAGCAATCATCAGGGCCCGACATGCCTGTACATACCCTGTGGGAAGAAAGAGTTCAGAACGTGCAAACCTACAGTGTTCGATGGTGTATATCTGCTTTAAATAACAGGGATGACCTCGACAATTGCAACTACCAAACAAAGGCCTTCCCCAGAGGAAAAAATCCATTTGCATGACTGAAAACTTCCATCTGCACTTCCTCTCAGTGGGACCTCTAAAGCAGGGGGCAGACAACCTTTCTTTCCAGAGAGGAAAGGATAGTCCTTCCCTTCCAAAGGCTGCACAGATGACAACACAATAGAGGAAGCAGAGTCTACAACTTTGAACTGGTTTGTTGTTGTTGTTGTTTTTCCTGTGGCAGTGGCAAACATGCTGGCTTGTTACTTTTATATCAAACTTTCCAGAAAGTGACATCAGCTATTTTTATCATTTTCTTCCTAATTGTCAGTTTTAGGATTTGGGGGTGAACTAAAACTCAACAGGAATGCCCGCTGCAGCCACAAAGTCAGGTACACGTACGGTGCTCTGTACCAGGAATCCTCAAACTTGGCCACTTTAAGACTTGTGGACTTCAACTCCCAGAATTCACCAGCCAGCCATGCTGGCTGCGGAGTTCTGGGAGTTGAAGTCCACAAGTTTTAAAGTGGCCAGGTTTGAGGACCCCTGCTCTGTACTGAAGCCCCTAGGCATGCCAGGTACCTTCTAAAAGGGAAAGGTGGAAACTTTCTTACTTGGAATAATAGGCTGGCAAGCAGACTGAAACCAATCAGCTCAAAATAATAATCTCCAAGGCTAAAAAATGTAGCGAAAAGTGAAGCAAGAATGCCTAGGAATTCTCTGAGCTCACAAATTGATTTCTAAATTAGGTATAGGGCAGGGGTAGGCAACCTTGGGTCTTTTATGACTCATGGACTTCAACTCCCAGAATTCCTGAGCCATCCATGCTGAGGGGAAAGGGAGAGGTTTCCAAGCTGAGCCATGCTGGCTCAGGAATTCTGGGAGTTGAAGTCCACGAGTCATAAAAGAGCCAAGGTTGCCTACCCTTGGTATAGGGTGATAATAGGTTGTCTTCTTCCAACTACGGGTTGACTTACAATCACAACTGAGCCCCAAAAGCAAGAGAGTTGTTAAGCTGTGCCCCATTTTAATGACCTGTTTTGCCATGGTTGTTAAGTGAATCATGCGGTTAAGTGAATCTGGCTTCTCCATGGACTGTTTGGCAAAAGGCAGCTGGGAAGGTAACAAGTGATCCTGGAATGGCACAACAGTTATAAATATAAGCCAGTTGCCAAGCACCCAAATTTTTACCATGTGACCATGGGGGATGCTTCACTGGTCGTAAGTGTGGAAACTGGTCCTAAATCACTTTTTCCAATGTTGTTGTAACTTCAAACAGCCACTAAATGAAAGGCTGTAAATCGAGGACTACTTGAACCATGTTCCTGTCACTTGCAGAATTGCAGTTACAGAAAATAACAGTAAATCATCTTCAATATTAGGAGGGAGCAAAAGAGTTTTATGACTACAACTTGCTAATGACATCAGATTTAAATAAAAGAGGAGGTTGGTGTTTTGGAGCTTGAATGGGGAGATCTAGATTTAAATCTGCATTTCCCTATAGAACAATTGGAAGACTTGGGGCCAGTCACATTCTCTGCCTCTAGCTGACCCCACAAGGTTGATGTAAGAATATGGTCTAGGCCAGGCGTCCCCAACCCTGGTCCATGGACCGGTACTGGGCCACAGCATGCCAGCAACTGGTCAGCACAAAAAAGTGAAGCCCCATTTGCAGGATGCAGGCAGCACACAAAATCACGTACTCTCTGGTCCATGGAAAAACCTTTCTCCACAGAACTGGTCCCTCGTGCCCAAAAGGTTGGGGATCTAGGGGAGGAAAATAATTGTATGGACCTCTAGAGGTTTGAAGATAATGAGATTTACAATCATGCGCATCAGAATAGCTCCAGGTTAGAGAAAACTGATAACAGCAAACTGGAGAATTAGAAGTATGAAACCTAGATTTATTATATGCAAACAGGAGCTGGTGTAGAACTGAGCAGTAAGTTAAACATTCTGGGACTACAGAAGGTCTTCCAGAGATGAATAACCTATAGTTTGAGTTTATGCTGGCTGCTAATGATGTCATGTTGCCAAAAGTGAGCAGAATTCCAGCTTTCAGGTGCTATTTTATTGGGGACTTTAAAATTTTAATCAAAGTATTTGTATTCTGACCTTAAAATCCATTACTTGAAATCTGTTGCAAAAGATTAGCTGTCAAAAGATTAGCATTTAAAACATCTCAGCCTGGAAATGTATTCACAGGGACAAAATTGAATAAAATTTACAGTCCTTCTACACTAATGTTCCCTGGGGTTTTTCGAATTTTAGCTCTATGAGAATTGGAACTGATTTATTAAAGTTCCTGCAAAGTATGCAGAAAATATGTGTGTATATCTCAGCCAGATCTTTTCTAACCACTGGACTAATGTAATTCCTGAAAGGGACACTTCCCTGCTTCACCTTTCATGTTATGCTTGAATGTGTGTGTTATGTACTGGGCTCATAGTAATACCACATGGGTTGCTGGAGCAGCTAATGGCTCTCCAGCAACCCAGACTACAAGTCTCCAATGCTACAATTGGCTATTCCTAGGCAGCAATAGTTGTTTCAAACCTATTGGCTGCCGCCTAGGGGGCTAGACTATATATTGCGGCTAGTTGCAGCCATTTGCTCAGTACAGATTCTGCACGAAATAAAATATGAGGTTCCCTATACTCAGCTACCTCGTCTTCATTCCTGCGCCAAAGAACCCGCTATTGAACAGTGTGGATATTTGCAGACTAACCATGCTGTTAGTTAAGCCAATCATGTACATAAGAAAAGCAGAATATAACATCACCTTTTCTGGAACAACTGTCTATTCCTCCATCCTATTTAATAGCTTTTAATTTTGAACTTCTGGAAAACCCTCTAAGTTCTAGCAACTTTCATCACCTGATATTCAGATGTATCTTTGAATTAGGAGATTACATAGAAACTGGCCATTAATAAATGTGTCCTCCCAGGAGCCCTTTGACTTGGTGGTCATTTCTATCCAATGGCAGGGAGTTCCATAAGTCCATGAAGCAACATATAAAAGGCTATTTCCAACTCTTACCAATCAAACTGGTGCTCATAATGTTACAATGAAATAAAATGAAATAAGACCAATATACCAAGCTTTTAAAAATGATATCATACTGGCTGGGTGAGGTCAAGCTTCTAGTTAGAATATCTCATTAGTCAGGAACTCACTAGCCAGCCTCAAGTAATTAGTCAAGGCTCTGACCTGAAAGTTGAGGGATAATAGAGAAAAATATATTATTATATATAACATAATAATATATTATTCTTTATTATCCCTCAACTGCATATATAATATAATAATATCTGAGATATTTAGGAAACAAATATAGGTTATAGGTTTGTGACTACATAAAATATTTCATGATTCTAATTTGTTGCATCTTTTAAGCATTGTTTTATGTCATATGCACACAATGTGATCAGTCCTCTCAATTTAATATTTTCAACTTTCTTAAATGTTATATGTGTATCTGTGCATGTGTGTGTGTGTATGTGTGTGCGTACGTGCATTAAAAAATAAAAAAATATGTGGATTATAAATATTATTGTCATAATCTTTATATCCTTTATAATGGATGTGTGCACGCACACAGGATTTTTATACATGCATGCACACATGTATACAAATCCTAAAATCTGGAGAAGAGGAGGAACATATTTAACATATGTTTAATATTGATTGATAATGACTAATTGATAAATGTATGAACACTGTTTGTTAATAATAATGCTAATTATCATGCTAACCCTTTGTTTAGTTCTTTATTATCAGAAAAACATATCCTTCCTGGAGAAAGTGACTCTTGTAAAGTCATGGTCTAATAGGCTAGAGAGTCATAAAAAAACCCCACTTTTTTGACATGGTGATTCTAAAACATATCCTCCCTGATAGCACAAACTTCCCATGCTGGAATAAAAGAATTCAGCTGTTACTGTTTGTATAGCTTTGTATTTTGTACCATACAGTGTGGAAAATATTTTCATTGTCTCCATTCCCACACAAAGTCACTGAAGCTAACCCACCAGTAAAAAAAAGAGCTTGGTGATACAGAGCAGATGGTATATTAGATTTCATTCCAGGCTGGGAAAGACCTGCCCAATAGTATAAACAGGATTTACCAGATAGCCCCTAAGCCCAACCTATTTTAAGACAAATGTCAAAGCGTCTATCAGTCCCATTTTACTGATAGTTAAATAGAGACCCCAAGATGTGGAATATCCAGAATCACACAAATTTCAGTGGCAATTTCTAGGAATTAGGGCCTGGCTGTGGAGTCAAAGACAGGCTTAAAAGATGACCCCATGCCAACCACTCACAGTGACTGGAAATTGGGTGGAAAGTAAATTTAAAAAAAATTATTACAGTTAGCCTGATTTTTGCTCTGCCCCTTTTGAATATTTCCATTTGCCAGAAATTGGGATATTTTGATCTGAGCATGTGCACAATAATAATAACTGATGTGACAATACCAGAACAGAAGACAAAGAATTGGAGAAGAACAGAAAGCCTCAAGATCTGAAAATCGAAACTGAAAAGATTGTGGCATACAGCAACTATGGTGGTCCCATGGGGGTTACTGGGCACACTGAGTACCACACTAAAAAAAATCTTGGATGGCACTTAGAAAATTGATAAATTTTCCATCTCTCAATTGCAAAAGGCCACACTGCTCGTATCCATACATATATACCAAGCCCGATACATTATGATGTCCTAAGTTCTTGGGAAGAATTCTTCAATTGCAGGAATTGGGTACGTCTAGTCTAATGAAAAGAAGACATGACAGCAGTCTTCCAATATCTAAGGGGCTGCCACAAAGAAGAGGGGGGTCAAGCTATTCTCCAAAGCACCTGAAGGCAGAATAAGAAGCAATGGATGGAAGTTAATCAAGGAGAGAAGCAACCTAGCACTAAGGAAGAATTTTTGGACAGTCAGAACAATCGATCAGTGGAACAATTTGCCTCCAGATGTTGTGAATGCGCCAACACTGGAAGTATTTAACAAGAGATTAGAAGGCCATTTGTCTGAAATGGTACATGGTCTTCTGCTTGACCAGGGGATTGAACTAGAAGACCTCAAAGGTCCCTTCCAACTCTGTTTCCAAGGTGTCCTCACTTCATAAATTCCTTCACAAATTTATCTCTCTCTCTGTTTATTCAAATATAATTTCAAATGCACCCTTTCTATAAAAGATTAACCCTCAGTTTGCTGCTGTTATTATTGGGATTCTAAACAAACATAACTAGATTTCCCCACATATTACTTCTTTGTCTGTTCTAATTCTTTATTATTTTCCATGTAGAAAAAAATAGCCTGTAAAATCTTTGGAACATCGTTTGAAAATTTTTCAGCAATTCTACCAAACATTCCCAAATTCCCCTAAGAAGTCCTATCTAAAAATATAATAAGCCAGCACCAAAGCTGTGGGGTTTAGTTTGAGTTGGGAGTCCTTGGCAGTTGCTAGATAATCCATACCTGGTAATATGAGGATGTCCACCAGTGGCTTGCAGTGATATAGCCCTGTTGCCATGACACAGTCAGCCCACAGTCCCTTGGACCCCAGCTCGTCCATCTTCCGGCAAGTGGTGATGGTGTATCCACAAGTCACAACCCAGTCATTTGTGGAAGTGGCCACAATCAAGCCAATCCAGCCGACAAAGCTAGACACAAACCCAGTAAGATGTAAACAAGTGGCAACCATTCTTCTCCTAAGATTGGCTGAACACTGAAAAACTGGTAAGCAAGAAGGTGAGGGTCTGACTGCAAGTTGTCAGCTAAAGGCACTAAAATGAGATCAGCTCAGATGGAGATGCTTGGCATCTCTTAGCACAGCCCCTGGGAGGAGACACCTCCCACACAGATGGAGGGAGGTGGCTCAAAATGTGCCAAGTTTTGTTCTTCTTTTCCCTTTGTTTAAAACTTCCTGCAACTACACAGTAGGAAAAGTGAACGCAGAAAGGCAAATGGGAGTAGAGAGTACACATTTAGGTCTGAGCTTAAACAAGGCCTGATCCTAAGTTAGAAAATGCATTGAGGAAAGATATGAGGAAACACGAATTAGAGGAAGCGATCCTTTTCAAAAGAAGAGGCAGCGCAAAAGGCCAGCTTATTACTGTGCCCATTCTCTGAAGAGTCTTGTTCTACAACACGCAGGCACACCACCACACTTTTTGCAGAAAAAACCACTGCAGCAAATAAATGGGGTAAATACAGATCCTCAGAATCATATTTGCACCCTTTGGAATAGACGGAGTACAGCAGATGGGTTGGTGGGCATTTTCAGTCTCTTTTCTGCATTGGGTGAAGTTAGGGATGTTTTAAGGATAAAGTGGATGCTTTTGGCTTAGATTACATGGATCTTCAAACTGGGCCCTTTTATGACTTGTGGACTTCAACTCCCAGAATTCTTCAGCCAGCCTGGCTGAGGAATTCTGGGAGTTGAAGTCCACAAGTCATAAAAGGTCCCAGTTTGAAGACCCCTGGCTTAGAAGAAGCTTCGGGCACTCAGAGTAACTCTGACCGCACTCCATGATTGGGCTGATTTATTTTCTCTGGAAAGGTTGTGGTCAGTCATGTGCCTTAAGCCTCTACACATTACAGGTATTCTATGACTCACGACCACAATTGAACCCAAAATTTATGTTGCTAAGTGAGAAATTTGCCAAGTGATTTTTACCGCATTTTCCGATTTTTCTTGCCACTTTTGTTAAGGGAACCACTGCAATTATTAAATTAGTAAGTGAATTTGTTTTCCCCATTGACTTTGCTTGTCAGAATGTCACAAAAAATGATCACATGACCCCGGGACACTGCAACCGTCACAGATATGAACCAATTGTCCAGCATCCGAATGTAAATGACGTGACCATGGGGGATGCTGCAATGGTCATAAATGTGAAAAATGGTCATAACTCACTTTTTTCAGTGCTGTTGTAAGTTTGAACAGTCACTCAATGAACTGTTGTAAATCAAGGACTACCTGTACTTTATTCATTTCTACAACTCCATTCATAGCTAAGATTGCTAATTTTACAGGTGGGATATATTTTAGGGATTGAAGCAAACTAGGGATTATGTCTTTTGGTAAACTGACTTTATGCAATTGTACTACAATGATTAATCTCTGGTTTGACAGTCTCAGTAGCTCAATGCTTTTGCAATAATCCTAAAGGTTATGGAGGGGGGGGGGACAGATTTAAGGTCAGTTTATAAACCTGGAATAAACAATTACAAGTGGATTCTATTTTAATATTCAGAGAGATTTTAATCAAAATCTGAAAGACTTGTTTGCTAAGATCAAAGGTGAAAAATAAATCTTCAAGAGAGTTTTCAAAGCAAAACCTAATAGAATCCACTTTGCATTCAAGTTAGAATTTTTCCTTTCTCGAATAAAACGTGCCTATAGCGACCACCAGTGGCATTTTGAGGCATTGCAGTCCTTGTTACAAAGCAGGTTGCTTGACCTTTTTCCTTGACCTTTTGGCAACTCACAA
Organism: Vipera ursinii; assembly: GCF_947247035.1. Classification (NCBI taxonomy): domain Eukaryota; kingdom Metazoa; phylum Chordata; class Lepidosauria; order Squamata; family Viperidae; genus Vipera; species Vipera ursinii. Next base: position 16,596,610 of record NC_139518.1, read on the forward strand.
TGGAATAAAATTAAACATGTGAAAGACTGCATTGGGAGAGCACTGTGGGTGCAAGTCATGCATTTGATCGAAGGTGGTTCCCTCACATATGCAGGGGATGGACTTAAATTAGCAAATATTGAATATCCGGCAATCAGCAATATTTATGGTAGGGTGAGCAGATGAAATCATCCCTACATTTACAGTTTTACTCATCTCATGTACATGTGCTGCAGACTCCCTTTAGAAAATAAAAAGAGAAAATCTGATCTATGGAATCAATATGTGTGTGTGTGTATGTATACACACACACACACACATACAAACACACACACACACACATATATATACATATATACATATACATATATATATATATATATATATATATATATATATATATATATATATATATATATATATATATATATATATATATATATATATATATATATACACATACACACACACACACATATATATATATAAGGTAAAGGTTCCCCCGCAGATGCGTGCTAGTCGTTTCCAACTCTAGGGGCCGGTGCTCATCTCCGTTTTAAAGCCGAAGAGCCAGCGCTTGTCCGAGGACGTCTCCGGCATGACTAGATGCCAGAGGCACATGGAACACTGTTACCTTCCCACTGCAGTGGTCCCTATTTTTCTACTTGCATTTTTACGTGCTTTCGAACTGCTAGGTTGGCAGAAACTGGGACGAGTAACAGGCGCTCACTCTGTTACGCGACACTCAGGATTCGACCCGCCAAACTGCCAACCTTTTGATCGACAAGCTCAGCGTCCTAACCCACTGAGCTACCGCGTGTGTATATATATATATATATATATATATATATTTGTTTTATTTGTTTGTTTTATTTAATTTATATACCGCCCTTCTCCCTGGGGACTCAGGGCGGTTCACAGGGCATATAAATAAAAATACCATACTATACAAAAGTTAAAACAAAGATTAAATCAGTGCCCAATTAAAAAACAATAATGCAATCTAAAATAACAATTTAAAACCCAGCTCCCCCATCAGGCCAGACCGGCCAATTCAAACAAATGGGTCTTCAGACCACGGCGGAAAGTTCGGAGGTCCGATGCCGTCCGGAGCTCCACCGGCAGTTGGTTCCACAAAGCCGGGGCACCCACAGAGAAGGCTCTCCCCCTGGGGGCCGCCAGTCGGCATTCCCTGACCGGAGGCACCCTGAGGAGGCCCTCTCTGTGGGAACGCACAGGGCGGAGGGGAGTTGAAGCCGGCAGCAGGTGGTCCCCGAGGTACCCCGGACCCATGCCATGTAGGGACTTAAAGATCATAACTAATACCTTGAACCTCACCCGGAAGACAACTGGTAACCAATGCAGCTCGCGGAGCAAAGGTGTAACATGGGAGTACCGGGAAACTCCCAAGACAACTCTCGCGGCCGCATTCTGTACCAGTTGGAGCCTCCGAGTGGTCTTCAAGGGAAGCCCCATGTAGAGAGCATTACAGTAGTCAAGGCGAGAGGTCACAAGCGCATGAGTGACCGTGCACAGGGCATCCCGGTCCAGATAGGGCCGCAACTGGCGCACCAGGCGAACCTGGGCAAAAGCCCCCCTAGTCACGGCCACTACATGATCTTCTAGGGTAAGCCGTGAATCTAGGAGGACTCCCAAGTTGCGAGCCCTATCCACGGGGGGTAAGAGCTCACCCCCCATAGAAAGAGATGGAACATTTTGAATGTCCCGGGATGCCGGAATGCACAGCCACTCAGTCTTGTCAGGGTTGAGCTGAAGTCTGTTCCTCCCCATACAGACCCGAACCGCCTCCAGGCAACGGGACATCACAGCGAGGGCATCACTGGGGTGGTTTGGGGTCGAAAAGAAAAGTTGGGTATCATCGGCATATTGATGATACCCAACTCCAAAACCACGAATGATCTCACCCAGCGGTTTCATGTAGATGTTGAACAGGAGAGGCGAGAGAACCGACCCCTGAGGAACTCCACAAACGAGAGACCTCGGGGCCGATCTCTGCCCCCCTGCCAACACCGACTGCGAACGTCCCAGGAGATAGGAGGAGAACCACCGAAGAACCGTGCCTCCCACTCCTAATCCCCTGAGACGCCGCAGCAAGATACCATGGTCGATGGTATCGAAAGCCGCCGAGAGGTCTAATAGGACTAGGACAGAGGAATATCCCCTGTCCCGAGCCCTCCAGAGATCATTCACCAGAGCGACCAATGCCGTCTCCGTGCTGTACCCGGGCCTGAAACCCGATTGGTAGGGGTCCAGATAATCCGCTTCATCCAGGACCAGAGGGAGCTGATGCGCCACCACACTCTCAACAACCTTCGCAAGAAAGCGAAGGTTGGAGACTGGACGAAAGTTGTTCAATACAGCTGGGTCCAAGGCAGGCTTCTTGAGGAGAGGTCTCACCACCGCCTCCTTCAAGACGGTGGGGAAATAACCCTCACTCAAAGAAGCAGATATAACCGCCTGGAGCCAGCCTCGTGTCCTCTCCCTAGCTGCGTAAACCAGCCAGGAAGGGCACGGATCCAACAAACATGTGGAGGAGCTCAGCCTCCCCATAATCCTGTCCATATATATATATATATATATATATGTTTTCTGAGGTTTTCGCGGGTGCCTGTATGTGGATCCTTGGTTTTTCGGGTTTCTCCCCGCGTAGAACTAAAGGTGTATACCGTATATACTTGAGTATAAGCCGACTCGAGTATAAGCCGAGACTCCCAATTTCACCCCCAAAAACTGGAAAAAGTTGGTGACTCGAGTATAAGCCGATCTGCCGTTCTGCAAGCCTCCGCTGCCGGCGGAGGCTGGATCTGCGCTCTGCAAGCCTCTGCCGCCAGCAGAGGCTCGATCCACCATTTTGCAAGCCTGAATACACAGGAATACCCTGTGTGGCCGCGGCTCTCGGGGAAGCCCTGGCTGTCCGCTTCCTCGCTCCACGCTGCCATTCGGGGCCCGCGCGTTCCCCGGGCAAATTGCGGCGCCCAGCAGGCGAGGAAACACGCCCGCTCCAGTCGCCCCCCCTTCCCTCAGGAGACGCGAAGCAAGTGACCGCCCGGAGCTTACCGAGGACTTGCTTCGGTGCTTCCAGGATCGCGCACACCTCTCCCAAGCCGCCGCCGTCCGGAGACCTGCCAAAGTTTGGGGAGGTTTGGGGAGGTGCGCGCGCACCTCCCCAAACCTCCCCAAACGTCGGCAGGTCTCCGGACCTCCACGCCCTAGAATTCCCCAACAATATGGCCACTGCTGAAAATTGTCCATCCATCTTGAATGTGCCAAGGCCGATTTATATATACAAAGGTAATCCTCACTTAGCAGTCTCAACTGGGACCAATGACACAGTCACTGAGCAGAGAAATCACATTATTACAAATGGGCTTACAATTTTACTTACTCTGGTTGCTAAGTTCAGTGTTGGTAAGTGAAAAATCGCTTGACAAATGCTTTACCATTTCACTTCTGCCTCTCATACTTACAGTATTAATCCTGGCTGTCTCAAGCAGAAATATGTGACAGTTGTGAATTACGTGAATGACAGTCATGATTGCAATATATATATATATATTTTTCAAGACTGTGGAATAATTAAGATTGATATCAGTATCAGTCTCCGAAGCATCATGAATACACAGGAAATAGAAATTCGTTCGTTGCTGATTTGCTTTATTGTGGAGGCAATATAATTAGACCAATATTTAGACTAGTCATTCTGGATAGTCATTGCAACAGTGATAAAAGCAAGGACTGGTCTCAGTTATTTTTTTTAGCACCGTCATAACTTTGAATGGTCGCTGTACAAGGCAGTCAGTGAAGACTATCTGCATCTATCTATCTCTGTGAATCAGATTGATCATCCCAGTTGCATGCAGAAGACTTTTGATGCATGTTGGTTCAACAGGAGTTGATATAACATAGCCAGGGAAAGCAGATGCTTTTGTTAGTCCTTGAGCTAATGACCATGACTGATACCCAAAATTGTGATTAAAAATCATGTCAATCATTAAGGTCATCATGTGATCAACCTGTTTTTAAATTTCTTGGTCACAGTCATTAAGTGAATGTAGCGGTAAAGCAAATGCCATGGTCATTAAGCAAACCCATTGTTTGCTTAATGAAGGTATTTTTTTGTAGGGAACTGGACATGCATGCCAGTTTCCAGCAAAAAACATTGTAAATTGTGGCCACATGATCTCTGAATGCTACAAAGTGCCACAACTATGGGCTGGTTGCTAAACACCCAAAATGCAATTGTGTGACCATGGGAGAGGGGGTCTGAATGTCAGAAATTCAAATCTGGGTCTTAAGTACCTTTTTTCCCCCCCCAGTATAACTTAGAACGGACTACTGAGCGACCTGTCATTAAGTGAGAGCTACTTTTATCATCAAAGCTTGGTGATAAATGGCAAAACAATCTTTAACTGCTTGGAGTGAGGAGACTGCATAATTTGTCTTCTGTTCAGGGCTATATGTTCAAATATTCTAAACAATTATGAGGGATGAAGGCATGTTCAGAATTATGGGCTGAATTGTCACTGTGTTGACCACATTTCATTTTCCTGGCTTTGCAAACAAAATGATGGGAATCCAGGGGTGATTGGTATAAGAGGCTTTGTTATTATTTCAGATATCTGTTTGTTTTTTTTAAAAAAAACGGGGTAAATACAATGGAAAGCAATGCTTTTCAACTTAGGTAGCCATAGAGGTCTCCTGATTTATGCCATTATAAAGACTACAGTGAATGGCACACTGTCAATGTACAAAACTAGCATTGAGAAATAATTGGAACAAACATTCAGTTCACAAGGCTATATGTACAAAGAATAGAAAGGGAGGAAGTCTTTGATATTTGAATTGTTTATTTAAATGTGGATCACAAACTATACAAGGTATTTACAATGCATGAAAAATGGAAAACTGCACAAAATACATTTGAGGTATAAGCAAAAAGCACAGTATGTTATATTTTAATAAATAGAATTCAAAATCTGTAAACTAAGTGAACAGCTAAATGCATTTTTTGTTTTACTAAAACTGTACAAAATCTCTCTCTTGTTCTGTCTTATTTTGAATCACATGAGGTAGAGGACAGTTTTGTGTATCAGAAGATGAACTCAAACTGTACATCATTGGCAAAACACGGAAAACTCTTGGTTTGCACCAAACATTTTGTCTTAGACCTGTTTGACCAAACTACTTCTGGTCTTGACTCCTTGTACAACTTCTTACAGTAATTGTTATAAACTCTTCTAAATGTTTTCATTGTGATCCAGAAGGTCGTTAGTTTAAGAGTTTTCATGTGACCATTTGAACATGATAGATAGATAGATGATAGATAGATAGATAGATAGATAGATAGATAGATAGATAGATAGATAGATAGATAGATAGATAGATAAAACAACATGCCGTACAACTATATATAGTAGGGAGAAATTCTGTTCAAGATACATGTCAGAGATCCCACTGAGTATTCAAAATATATATTTTTCAACACTGTGGAACAATTGAGATTAATAAACATTTTCAAAAGCATCATGAATACAAAGAAAATAGAAGTTTGTTAGTTCTTTGTTGATTTGCTTTATTGTGAAGGTAATCTAATTGCATCAAGAACATTTAAACCAGTAATTCTGTGTATTCATTAAAACAGATGCATTTACAACTGTGCTTCCCTTTTCTTAATCAGAGGTATTTGAAAAAAATTACAGGATTGCTGTCCTTAAAAAGAGACATTTGGGGGTGGCAGGGAGAGTCTTGGTGCTTGTGCGATCTGTAAATGATAGGACTTTTGCTTTTACAACAGAGAACATTTGCAATAGTATTAATCAAAGTAATTCCTGTTCTGAAATTATGGACTGTCTTACATTATGATAAGTATTGAAGAACCAATAGAAAGTTATAATTAAAATATCAAGTTGTTGCTTGCAGAACTGAATTATTTTACAGTGGCAATATACACTGAAGCATTTCTAGTCTAAGATTACAAATGGTGTGTTCTGGTATTACGCAATCAGATCTTTAATACAGTACATATTGTTCCATATTCTGTGCAAAAGAAGAAGAAATAAGCATTTACACTTTCCTAAGAATTTTTGACTTGGAGATTGTTTTGAGGTCAGCCAGATAATCCTATAACTGCAAATTAGCCCCACCCCATCGCACTGAAAATTCTGCATTTTGAAACTGAAGCTAAATATAGAAGTGTAATCATTGTAGGTTTCTAGGATGCAAAGCTAAGCCAACACTGAGATAACGAATTGCTTGGCTGGATTCCTTCCCTAGTATATTTTATTCCAAGGGTGCCATTAAAATACACTATGTACAAATTATCATACAACTATCAATATATTAAATACATAATTAACATTAATCCAAAAATGTAAAGCTATCACACTTACCTGAAATATTTAAACTACGTAATATAAATCCAAAATGTAAGCCAAATCTGCTGAAATACCTTAACAGCCAATCTTTTCAAGTCTGAAGTCTTTAGTGCTGCCAATCTGGTTAAGAGAGCAGTTGCAAATTTCTAGCAGAAACTAACCCTGTCATGCCTAGTTATTTGACAGTGCAGACCTAGCTTATCTAATCACTGTCATTTTGGGTTTCGGTATTTAACCCTTTATAAACAGAAACGTTTAGAAAATTCCTCCAGAGAAGAAATGGAGAACTAAAAGCAACACAGCAGAACAAAAAACCAATAAGTAGACCAACTCATAATTCCTCCCTGGGCAAGGAGAAAATTTCAGATTGCCCACCAAAGCTCCACACAGTTGCTCCATACAGCTGTGGGAGACAAGGGAATAGCCCTCTTGCTAAATTGGAGCCTTTGAAAGGACACAGCATTCCCATGTTTCTTTTGTAATCACTTTCCGAAATTGGTTAACTGTGTTTCAGCTAATAGGAACCTTTGGATCAATAGTACCATCAATTATTAGTGAAAGGAGTTTTAAAGGCAAGTGTAAGAACTTTAAAAAAAATAGGAAAAGGGTGATTAAAACCTTGGATTTTAAAAAGTTAAAAACAACCTAAGAATCCAGAAAAAAAATTGAAACAATATTTTGGAATTAATTGTAGAGAATCTTTCCAATGGGAAAATGTTTTGCGTTGAATTCTCTAAAAAACATAAGATGGGATTTGAAAGTTAGGCATTAGAGGAATTTAGAAGAAATTAAAGATTACAATTAAAGGAGAAGAGCACTTAAATTTGACTTACTAATACCAAACAGAGCAAAACAGTTTTAACATTCAACATGTTGAAGAATATTTTTGATCAAGGGTCCCAGAAATAAATTTTAAGAATGTCTGTGTCTATATATGCACTTTGTTCAAAACAAGTTATGAAACAGGAACAATTTTTATTGGACAAGATTGAGACTGATCTGAAAATGGATTTAAAAATATCAAGCTACAAGAATGATAAAAGAAAGAAAAAAAGGTTACACCAGATATACCAAGGAAATTGGTTGATGTCTTAATAATTGAAAGGGATCTACAAATAACAAACCATAATCTTCCTATATTGGATTTACAAAAGTGTCTTGTTAAGGCTTTGAAAAATTTGTGAGGAGACAAAGGGAAAAAAAACACCTAAATTTTAGGACATTTGAAGAGACTAAAGACCAAGACTGTCAAAAGTAAAAGAAATGAATATAAAGTTGGTTTATTTATCACGGTTAAATAGACAAACTGTCTATCTCTAGAAACCCTTAATAGACTTTTGCTGATCAGGACTGAAATGATGACTTTAAGGATTTGTCATAAATAAAAGATGGATATGGGAAGAAGAGATCATTTGCTGTATTTTAAGAGGTATAAGTTATTAAAATTGCTTATACTTGTAATGAAGAGGGAAGACTAATACACACACACACACACACACACACACACGATTTTCTATATTCTTCCTTTTCTCTGTACCTATTTTTATTTTTTAGTTTATCATTTTAGTTTTAGTTTATCACTGTAATTGTTATTTTTAATAACACTATTACTAAAAAGATTTTTTTATAAAATTAACTAGATTCTTTGGAGATCTTAAAGATATACAAATTCTAGCTTTCAGGTTTTGTGAATACTTTAGCCTAGACATGAATTTGACTCATCATTAAAGCATATGCTGTAATTTGTGTCTTTAAGATACCACAAAACCTTTCATTATTTTTGGTTTAATTGACACACCCTTCGGAAATAATGAAATTTCTATGAAGGTTAGACTGGAAGTTGAAAAAGTATCCTTAATAATAGAAATGGCAAGCCACTTGTGAATCACACTGAAGTCAGTTCCCAGAAATCTAGACTTCAAACTTGCATCACCATTCTTAATACTCATATATTTTTATATTGTGATACTTATGTGCCTATTTTATATTCTGAAATGTTATTTATGGCTGAGACTGTGTCTTAAGAAATTTGGACATATTTCTGATTTCTTTAAGGATCGAGGTACATTATATTATTGTACAAAACTTAATTTCATATCAGTACCACCACTGCTGCACATTACTGAGCTAAAATTCTTCCTGGTAAAACGTCTCTTTAAAAAAAAAGCAAGAATGTTGATTTTTTTTCTTTTTAAAGACCTTTTGGCAGCCTTGCTGTTAGTCCTTAATTAAGAATTAAAGCAGCCTTTGAGAAAAGCATGAAAGGAATAAAACAGAAATAAGCATCAATGTATATGTGACTTAATAATTAATGTTATAAGCACATTAAAATAAATTCAAACAGACAGGATTATTTGTTCCCTTAAAATGAGCAGCCTTATATCAAATCAAACTGTATAGATAATGGAATCAATTATTCATCAAGCACATTGTGCCAAGAGATCAACATAAGAAATTACTTGCTCTATGACATATGTAGTTTATTATAAAACTAACTTTTACTATGGACATTTATGGCACAATTTTATGTACAGGCTATTTAACTTCTGCAGAAAAAACTTATGCAAAGAAGCTGAAATTATTGTGCAGAGAAATTATACTTATGATTTTAATTATGAATGTGGAGATTTGGTCTTATGTATTTTTAAACATAATAATCTAAAATCTATTCACTTTCTTTCACCACTACCCCTTACTATAACCGTAAAACTATTTTTCTAAAATAAAGTTAGAATTGCCCTCACTAGCTCAGCTCCAGTATTTGTTGGGACTACAAAAACATTTAATATACTTACTTTTGCAGCTTCATTGTTGCACTGTGCATACACAGAGACAACACTGTAGCTATTGCTGAGATCCTAAAATACATTCTAAAAATATATTTCTCCATATGCAAGAGTGAACCTTCTCTTGCATCCACATTCAAAAAGGTATCCCTGTTCAAAAGTAAAAACATGATCTACTCTATTAAATGAACTAGTTGTTTGCAATAGTGGCGAACAATGAACTAGTTGTGTTTGCATTATTCTGATATTGAGTATGAGGAAGATACTGCTTGAATGTTAACTACTTATACATTTTCTTTCATGCTCTGGTCAAACATATTTGTCTTCACGAACCTTCAACCATCTAGATAATTATTAACTACCAACCACTGAAATCAGTACTATTACTGGTGAACAATAAAAAGTACCATTTCATGTATTTATACATGAGTATATATTTTAAGATGAAACAACATGCATAAGTAGTGACTTATGATACTCAAACTGGCCTTCAATTTATGATAGAATACTGTAATAATCATCCTACCAGTTTTGTCAACATATGACAAAATACTGCAATAATCACCTTAGCAGGCTACTATATCAAGATTTCCAATATCCAATGACTACAGCTCGACACTTTACGCATCTGATTTTGGAATGAATTGTAGTCACTAGATATTACACACCTAGGAAGTCTGATTATGACTATGCTTGTTGATCTATTACCATTGTAGGCAACATTTCTTTTAAGGTGTACAGCCAATTATGTAAACTGATGAAGTGACCTTTTTGAGTGCTCTTACCCTTATATAATTGGTCAGTTCCATAGCCACATGCTTACGGATTACTTGCAGACCATCATCTTGGATTACTTGCAGACCATCAGGATTGCCATGTTGTTGGTATTTAATGGGGAGCTTACAGCATCAAAATATAACGAAACAGCAAAACAGTACTTTCCACATGGTCAGTTCCCTTCCTGCCTCCCACCATTTCAAAGGACAGCATAACTAACTGAGAAAAGTTTTATAGGGATTTTACTGAAATAACGGATTAGTTCTGTTACCTTTCTGAATAAGCTATAATACCTTATTTTTGGAAGACTGAATGACTCAGGAAATGTTGAATTCACCTGTTTCAAAGAGTCCACACTAATCCAATGTAAGGAATGCAAGTTTACATGCACTTTTGATGTACTCTTTGAACTTCAGTTGTGGTTAGGCACATTCTTTTGAGGTTAAAGTCCACCCAACAGCAAATGATTAAATTACGTGCTTTACAGGAGTTGCCTCTGACGAACATTTCAGCCAGCTTCAACTGAAATAGCTGAATTGTCTTACACACACAAAATCTATTGTAATTTTCCTAACACACTGCCATGGGTTTTAGTGCTTAAGATTGCACAACATGCTAAGCCGACATTAAGTGACCACATTATGGCTTTACATGATTCTGCAGCATTTTTATTGGGTTCCAATTAATTTGCAGTGAAATTCATAGAATTGATTCTGACTTTTAGTCCTAGATTGGGCCTAGGATACTTGGAAGGTTCTTCTCTGCCTGCATAAACCACTGACCCACCAGAATTGACCACGAAATCAGATTATTATAGGTGCTGCTGCAAAGATGACAATATTTCACCTACAAGTAAAATTCTTTATACGGCTGTGAAAAAGCTGAGTTTTTTTAGCGTTTTAGTACTGCAGGCATTTATTTAAAAAAACCCCTTCTTTTAGCCCAGTTTCCCTATTGATTATATATCTTATGGAATGATCTGCCCTTATCAATTTAAACTGATGTATACAGGTAGTGCTTGACTTACGACCACAATTGAACCCAAAATTTCTATTGCTAAGCAAAACAGTTCAGTAAATTTGGCCGTTTTTTTATCACCTTTCTTGCAACAGTTGTTAAGTGAATCACTGCAGTTGTTAAAATTAGTAACACAGTTGACAAGTGAATCTTGGCTTCCCTACTGACTTTGCTTGTCGGAAGGTTGCAGAAGGTGATCAGGTTGCAGCGTTGCAGCACAGTGTTGGCACACTGCAACCATCATAAATATGAGTCAGTTGCCAAGTATCTGAATTTTGATCACCTGACCATGGGGATGCTGCATTGATTATGACCTAAGTAAAACGTCATAAGTCACTTTTTTTTCCAGCGCCGTTGTAAACTTCAAATGGTCACTAAGTGAACTGTTGTAAGTCAAGGACTACCTGTATGGAAGTATATGTGAAATAATCCTTATACATAAATATGTTTAATCCTTTCCCATAAATACGTTGTATATCTATCTACATTACAGGTTTCCAGCTGAAGGGAAAGGAATGTAGACGGCCATCGGATATACAAATCTGCGGCCTAATTACTGCTGCAAAGGCACATTTCCATAAATTTTGCAGAACACTTTCCCACAAGCGTTCTTGTACCATCAGTCACACAAATCTATGATAAAAGTAAGTTAATACTTTTGTGAATAAAAGGTAACGTTGCTATGTATGTACAATGATCTGAATAGGGAGGCATAGCCAACAATTGGCAAATATTTAATACAAGACATTCTGAGCAATTAAAACTTTGTCAATCTATATACAATATAAAACCATATTATTTCTTTCCTTCTGTACAGTCAAGCACTGCATTTCCTTTTCTGTGCAGCATTGTTTATTTAGTCTTTGTGCGATGAAACTTTTTATTAATCAACATTTTTAGGGGAAAAAATCACGTCATGAAATTCTTTCAGTCATTTATCTTTCTGACTTCCAATTATATAAATTCTGGAATGAACGGCTTATGATTTAGCACCAGACATTTTCCCACACCAATGTCAAATACTAAAAAGATTTAGTATTTTCAAAGAAATAAAGTTTTAGTAACAGCGTTATTTTTGAAAAATGTTAATGGTTTAACTTGGTGCTTTTTTAAAAAAAAAGAATAACCAAACTTTCCCAATATCTGACACCATTTGTTCCCTACTGGCTTTGTAACACTTTTTAAAATGACAAGATCACCTATTTTCATGCACTCAAAGATCATATGTGGGAATGCTATTGCTACCGAAGTAACGTGATAATTAAAAATGCTTCTCCACAAAATAAGACTGACATTATAAAGCCCTATTGGGGTTTAGAAATGCTCAAAGAACAATATTAAATATGAAATTATTTACTATCGAATTGTTACCCTAACCCACTAGAGTGAATAAATAAAATGTTTCAGCAACCCCTTTTCAAAACAGCACTCAGCATAGTACTAAAAACTGGTATTTAACCATTAATAATTAACATTTAGTGTAAAAGTTCAACATGAAAATCTGCATTTAAAGAAGTTTTCACTGTTTAGTGATTTCCAATTAACAGTTTCTCTTTTGATACAGCATCATCAAATGAAATATTGGAGCAAAGCAAATATAAAACTATATATTTTTTCAGTTTGATTCTTGAATTGCATGCAAAAAAGGTACTGTGTATTTTGAATCAAGGATGTTGCATTCAGTGAGAGTCCTCAAGACACTTTGTAAAATAAACAGATACACACCGACCATTGTAAAATAAAATTTCAATGTTGCTCATAACTATAAAAGAAGCAGCACAAATACAGATTTGGTCAGTCTGGAAGCTGTATAAATATACATATCATTGTAGATTTCTACGCACATGTTGGACATAATCTACTGAGAACTTTTCTTGTGCAGATCACCATAGAAATGATTGTGAGTTTCCAAACACCTCTGCTACTGATGTGGGATGCACAGGAAAAGTTTTCCATAATTGTGCCCAATACCTTCACTTTTCCATGGCTTGACCTCTCCTTGGCAGGCAATTTTTTTTTAGCCTTGCTGAGAAAATGCAGATGCACTCTGGATGGTATTTCATTTTCATTTTCCATTTTTTGAAGATTTCTGAATCTGAAGTTTTAATTCTTTGATCATCTTCTCTAACTTCCGTCTCGCTTCTCGTTCCTGCCTCAGTTCATCTTGGAGCTCCTGTCTATCAGCCTCTGCATGATCCAGTCTCTGCCTCAGCTCTGCTAACTGCAAGTTTGAAAAGTAAAGACAAGTTAAAACAGCTGCTATATCATTCACTTGTTTCTTAATCCTGGTAAATATGCAAACATTTCATGCTGTTCCAAAAGGAAGCATCTGTCAGTAATCATACCATAAAGAAATACCAAACTGGAACACTAAATATGTGCAAATACATAAAAAAAAAAACAATACAAATTTAAAATACTTCCTATACGTTCTCTTTCCACTTTGCTATTGCAACATTTTTAGTGAAAATATTCTTACTTCTTTCAAGTAGATGTTACTAAATTGCCAGAAAAAACATTCATCCATTAAAACCACACCCAAATATTTGGATAGAACTGAAATAGCAATCTGAGTTAGTAAACAATGTAGGAAAAATCAAATAGTGTAGGCATGAGAAAAGTAAGGCATATTTTAGGGTTAAATGAAACTGTTTTTAAAGATAAATAAAGCTGCAATCCATATGCTGCAGACTTGAATGCATGGAGCTCCAATGTGTTAGCAGCTATTCGGGCATCTGAGGGGCAGAACTAGCAAGAGTGTATATTTCATATTTTTACCAGCAATCCAGCATTACATGTAACTCTTGGTTTATGACTGTTTAACGATGGTTTAAAGTTATAACAGCCTCAGGAAAAATTACTTACGTGTACTCACATTTATGACTGTTGCATTACCCTCACAGTCATGTGATCACAATTCAGGTGCTTGGCAACCAGCTCATATTTACAACTAGTTGCAGCATTTTGTAGTCACATGATTGTGATGATTTTTTTAAAAAAACCCATTTATATCCCGCCCTTCTCCGAAGACTCAGGGCGGCTTACAATCTAAGCACAAATCAATGTGCTTAGCAACCTTTTTTGTCAATTACTGGCAAAAATCACCCATTGAGGAAGCTGAATTTGCTTAATGATGAGATGATGCATTTAATGACTGTGGTGATCTAACTTGCTGCTGTCAAAACTAACATAAGATTGTGCCAGATTCAATTTATGACCACAATGACTTATAATGGAAATTTTGATCCCAACTGTGATCCTAAGCTGAGGGGTACTTGTATCAAAGAAACATAGTCCAGTCCCAAATGAAACTCAATTTTGCTGCTCACCTGGGCTGCGTATTCTGCTTCTTTGTCCTTTTCCAAGCTGGAATCACAGGTACATTTTTGCTTTATTACCTGCTCTAGCTTCTTCTCTAAATCTCTCTGCTCAACATAAAACTCTTGCATTCTTTGAGCATGCTCAGTCTGCAAAGATTCAAGTTCTTTTTGTAAATTTTGTTGCTCTTCTGTCAACTCCTTCATGGCTTTGGAACTACTTAACATTTCAACTTCCTATGAAGAAATGACAATTATATATAGTTTTCAAAACACAGAATTACAAAAAAAAAATTATGTTTCAAATTTCATAGCCCTCAGGCTCTATTTCACTTGAAATAGGACTTAATATGGATATGCATCTTGTCCTTTTAAGATTTCTTCTCTCAGAAATGTAACTCGCGGTAGTTGTTAAGCATGTACTTATATGTGTATGTACACTTACTATATATACTCTATCAATACACACACACACACACACACACACACATTAGACACACACAGACAAATATGAACATCAATTAGGCACCAGTATTTCTACTTCAACATTCTCCATTAATATCTTCTCAGATATTTGGGGGAAAATATTTCAGATACAGTTTTTTAAAGTAAAAAAACCATATGAAATGTTGAGAAATTTTTCCCTCTGCCTTTAAATATTATACTATAAAGAATTTTTCCCCATGTTCCAATTAAAATGCTAATCACAAATGTAAGCTTACAACAATCTGAAACTGCCCTAATTTTATTTCTACTAGCTATCTTCTAATAGTCCTGACTTTCTGGACACCCTTTTTTCAGACACGAGTGCTGAGCAATTTTCATCATAGTAACCTTAGGGAACACAGTTTAACCATGCTCATTATCCAGTGGACACATAACAGATGCCAATGTAATACAAGATGTTATTAGGAATTTCAATCTTCAAAGAGGGTATGTGTGTGTATGTGTGTGTGTGTGTGTGTTTGTGTGTGTGTGATTCAACAAAGTTTTAATCAAAGCACTGTCTCTAAGCAAAGC
This sequence comes from Vipera ursinii, assembly GCF_947247035.1. Taxonomy (NCBI): domain Eukaryota; kingdom Metazoa; phylum Chordata; class Lepidosauria; order Squamata; family Viperidae; genus Vipera; species Vipera ursinii. The sequence goes on from NC_139518.1 coordinate 16,611,901, forward strand.
ACAGAATCAAAGGGGCATTCCTCTTCAAAGCACTACATGAGAGCAGCACCCCATTTTTGACCCAGATATTAAAAGGGGCTTCTCTGCATGCACTCCAGAGTGGGAAAGTTCCACCAATGCAAAGAGAATGGCTGAAATGGGCCAGCCTACTGCAGCAAAACATTAAGCAGAGATCTACTACGGAGATTCTCAGTCATCCAGGTCATGGTTGTCCCAAAGGTGCTTTTTCTTTGAAGAAGTTTCACTTCTCATCCAAGCAGCTTCTTCAGCTCTGACTGGATGGTAGGGAATAGAAGAATTTATATTCCCTGAAGACAAGTTGGTCATTTGCATTCTTTTAAAGAGTCGTTGAGGCCACTTGGAGGTTTGTCTGTGTCCTCAGGGTTACCTGAATAGTGCAAATGGGTTTGGAGACTTCTTGGAACTGCGGAAAGGACTGTGTTGTGGAGCTGTGTTTTCTGCAGGATGTTTTCTGCCCGGTGTCCTTTCACTGGTGTGAGAGTATGAATGATTTACAGAAAAACTGCAGACTACAGGAACCATTTGCGCTTCAGTTTGAAATGGAGACAACACAGACTGCGTATCTGTTCAACAGCAAAGGGACACAGGGCAGACATCTTATAAAAAACATAGCTCCACAACACAGTCCTTTCAGCAGTTCCAAGAAGGCTCCACACCCATCTGCATTACTCAGGTGACCCCGAAGATACAGACAAACCTCCAAGTGGCTTCAACAACTCTCTAAAAGAATGGAAATGACCAGCTGTCTGCAAGGAATATAAAACTTTCTATTCCCCACCATCCAGTCAGAGCTGAAGGAGCTTCTTGGATGAGAAGCGAAATGTCTTCAAAAAAAAAAGTCCCGTTTCCTCTTGAAAAAGCACCTTTGGGACATTAAGCAGAGGGACAACGTATTATCAAAGTTACGTTTGATAATAGCTGAAGTCCAACTTTCAGGTTTGCATTCTTGGATGAAAGTCAGCTTTTAATACAAGTAAATATTAAATGAAACAGAGGTTAAAGTTTGGGGTTTTTTTTAACCCTGTCATGGTATGATTCATAATTATAAACTTTCATCTTAATATGGGAACTAATACAAAAAAAAGGGAAGACACCGTTTGGGTGGCAGACAAAAATAAAATCGAGTTCACCTCATACCATTTGAAGATGCTGCTTCTTTTGCAGAATTGTATGGAGCCTTTCTTGTTGTTTAATATACGTTTTCATTACTTCTTCCATCATTTTCCCTTTATCATCATCAGATCCAATACCATCGGTAAGAGCCTGAGATGAGGATTGGGCATCACTATTTATTTCCATCTCATCTTCTGTAGTCTCCCTGGAACTGACCTGCTCTGTTTTCCTTCTGTTTGCAGGCTTAATGGGGATGGATTGCTCTACAGAATCAAAAAGTCAGGAAAGCAACGCTTGTTGATTTTCTACAAAAACAATTTCGTTAATGTTATCATTACGAAACAGTGTCATTTTTTTACTCACCTATACTGGCACATATTCCAGATCTGGGCTTTAAGTCAAACTTCTCTTGTCCTTCGAGAGCGATGTCCTGATAAAAGACACTTTTTTTGTGTTTGCCTGCATTTTGCTGTTTCAGGGACGTCCCCGGAAATGATTTATATACCTCTGATATTTTTTCAACAGTTTTCGTGGTTTCTTTACACTGTGGCATTGAAGTACTAAGAGATACATTGGGAGCAACCACTTTATCACACATGTAAAAGAAATAGCTGGAAACAACAAAATTGAAAAATTATTAGAATATATATATATAAGTTAAAGTATACCAAATCAAGCACAAAATAGAAAACCATGGAAACAAACAAACAAAAATCAACTCTTTAATCCCCAGCCTGCTACACGGCAGTTGTAGATAATCATTATTTTGTGTAGCATAGGAACCATCAAATCAATTACAAAGTAAAAGAAAATATATTGCCATCAGTATATTCAAAAATCTATTGGCGAAAATGAAAGTCCATTTTAATTTTCAAAGGTATCTTAACACTCCTGATTTTATTAGTCCCCTTATGCACTTTAATGTATTTGTTTTATAACTATATATGTTTTATAACTATATATGCGGTGGCTCAGTGGGTTAGGACGCTGAGCTTGTCGATCAGAAGGTTGGCAGTTTGGTGGGTCGAATCCCGAGTGCCGCGTAACAGAGTGAGCACCTGTTACTCATCCCAGCTTCTGCCAACCTAGCAGTTCGAAAGCACGTAAAAATGCAAGTAGAAAAATAGGGACCACTACGGTGGGAAGGTAACAGTGTTCCGTGCGCCTTTGGCGTCTAGTCATGCCGGCCACATGACCACGGAGACGTCCTTGGACAAGCGCTGGCTCTTCGGCTTTGAAACGGAGATGAGCACTGGCCCCTAGAGTTGGAAACCACTAGCACGCATGTGCGGGGGAACCTTTACCTTTACCTTTATGCCAGCCCACTCAAAAGATTCTGGGCAGATCAAAGAGCGGGTGGCAACTGTGGCCAAAAGGACTTTTGCAAAGCTCCATGTCACACACCAACTGCAACCTTTCCTGGAATGGCAGGCATTGCTCACAATGACTCATGCCTTAATTACTGTATGTCTTGACTGAAGTATTGCAATATGCTCCATACACACGTGCCTATCTTTGAAGAGCATTCAAAAGCAGTAGCTGGGTTCAGAATGCAGGGACCCGGGTAGCAAGAGCACTCTCAGGTCATCCACATAACTGAGATCTGCCCTGGTTGCTACTGTAGTTGGCTTTGGTGAGCAATTCAAGGTGCTGGTTGAACTTTGAAAGTCCTTTGTGCTTTGAGGCCAGAATATCTGCAGGACTGGCTTTACCCTGCAGTATCTATCCACCAAATATGATCCGGTAGGGTGGATTTGCTCCATGTCCCCTCAATTACAGAATGTCACCCTCAAGAACCAAACAAGCATATCTTTTCAGTTGCCACTTCTCCTCTCTGGGATAGCCCCCCCCCCACCTCCCCCAATCTGTGATTTCTTCTGGTCTTTTAGGAAACTAGTGAAAACCTGGTTGCTTCACCAAAACAAGGATTGCTGCAATTGACTCCCAGTTTCTTAATTGTTTTATTTACAATCTTCACTTCCATAGGAACATTGCTAGCTATTGTTTGTTCAACTGTCTATATGATTTTAATCCCAATTACATAACACTAGGAATTGTTTGCCACTCAGAGCAGGCAGATTGAATCAGCCTATAAGCAGCCTGTAAATAAATATGTAAAAGCACAAAAGGTTTTTAAAATGTACGATACTCAAAATTTTAAAGGCCTAGAGCAGGGGTAGGCAACCTCGGCTCTTTTATGACTCATGGACTTCAACTCCCAGAATTCCTGAGTCAGCATAGAGTTCTAGAGCACTTCGAAAGTAACCAGCATTTTTGTTTTATTTTTAAAACAACTTTTGAACATGGGCTGAACTTGCTATTCTTTTTCAATGCAACAATAACTAGAATGAAAAACAACTACTACAAAGCTATTATTAATAAGCTGCTAGTAGATTTGTCACATAAATTATCCCAAGGTACTTGAAGACTCTGTTTCCTACTCACAAAGTTTTGATGATATAACACTGACACCCATTTCATACTAATAATGTAAGTTCTATCATAGAGGAGGTCCCAAAAATGGAGCAAATTGGGATTCAATGTCTTATGCAGTTAATTTCCAGAACAAATGGGAGGTACTTAGCTTTGATTCACAGAGATGTAAATCAGATTAAGTGCAGAACTTCAAAGATCAGCTGATTAGACCCCCTGAGGACACTATATATACATATGGAAATTCCAGGATTCACCATATTTTATATCTGGAATAAAACAACGTGGTCCTTATGATGCTAATAAAGTAGAGGTCCCAAGCGTTAAGCAGCATCAGAGAATGGGAAACACTAAAAGTCTCCAGGGGAAAGTTTAAAGGTTTTGAAGTGGAAATAAGTTCTTAGCAAAGATACTGGTAACAGTTATTTCAAAGAATGGAATTAAGAAGAGAATCTCCTGTGCAAAAGCTACATCTAACAATGCTTTGCTCTAGATTTTTTTATGTAGATCCAACAGTATGTAAAAGACATAGCATATTCTCCATACAAACCCAGAAAGTGTAATTAAATTATGTAAAATATCCATTTAAATTATGTAAGCCATGCAATTGTATTTATAGCTGGCTTATGAAATAATTAAAATAAGATTATCTGATCATTTTTATTAACGGAAGAATTTTACCTGGGATGTATAAATGAATGTGGCTGATCTGTAGAATCCGTTTCTTGCTTTATAACCGGATACCACTGCTGAAATTCTACATTATAATGGGAATCTGCCTAATGAGGGAGAAAATATTTACATTTGTTATATACCATTCTAGTTTTAAAGCAAATTGCAATTTTTATCAATTTTGTTATATAAAAAAAATAGATCACAAATATAAATCAGCATCATTTCCATTTTCCCTACTCAACTATACTGTAAATAAAATCATAAGCAGCTTTCATATTGTAAGACAGCTAATGCTCTATGTTTCCCTTTCAGTCAAAAGAAATATTGTGCAGTATTTTGATAATTAATATCAATTAATTATTGTTCAATAAAATGGTCGATTAATATTAATTTGATTTAATATTGCCTATTTTAAGAAATGAAACTGACTTTGTCAGGCAATTCACTCAACATCTAAGAAAATTGTAAGCATGAATAAAGTACACTGTGTACACAAATCTATTCATGCCTATCAAAGTTTACATGGAAGAAGTGAAAAAGCAAGAATTCAAAACCAACATGAAGCAATACAAGCACACTCCCTAGGTCAGGGGTAGGCAACCTTGGCTGGCTCAGGATTTCTCGGAGTTGAAGTCCATGAGTCATAAAAGGGCCAAGGTTGCCTACCCCTGCCCTAGGTGACCAATCTAATATTAAGCAAGATTGACTCCATATGGGAAACCTGACTTGCTACCAGCTTTTGCTTTTCATTCATTCAGTTTTTATAGTTTTAATATGGTTTTTATATTGTTGAGTTTGTTGTAAGACAGGCAGCTATTTTAAATAAATAAATAGATATTTAATAGATCCAGGAACTCTTACACATTCATTAATTCATTCATTAATTCATATAGCCTTATCTTTTCAAAAAGATTTTTTTTAATCAGTGTTTTCTTGTAGTCTTATAGTTTTTATTTTTATGCATCTACTTAAAAGCAATACATCTACATTTTCAAACTGAAGGAGGGAAAGTAAGTTTTCGTAGGACCACCACAAAAACCTAGCAAACCTGTTAAGAGAATACAGATTTGTTCCACCTTTCTCTCAAGCCATAAAGTTGCTTAACTTTATGTCATTATGCTATTACAATTTCTGCCACCTAAGACAACCAGATAAACATTTGAAGGCCAGTGGGCATAGTACAAGAACAAATCGGTTTCATTTTGTATCCCTGTTCATCATCATCATCATCATCATCATCATATTATTATTATTATTATTATTATTATTATTATTATTATTATTATTATTATTATTATTGTTGTTGTTGTTGTTGTTGTTGTTGTTGTTGGACTGGATTTGGCATTTTTATCTATCTATCGAATCCTTCCCAAGTACCTGGGAGAGGTAAATATTATTATTTCGGTTTGTCGCATGGTCAGTCAAATGTTCAGGCTACATTTGGCCCTTTCTCCACCTATCGAGTCCTTCCCAAGGAATCTGGATTATTGATGGTCTTAAAGGTATGTATCTGGATGTAAGGTGTTCTGAGCAAAGCTGCCTTTTGCAATTGACTGGTGGTGATTTTGTCAATGTTGATCATGTTAAATGGGGCACTCAAGATGCCTATTACTATCAGTACTATCTTTTCTTTCTTTTGCCACAGTCGTCTATTTCTATTTGCAGGTTCTGTTTCTATTTATTATCATTACCAAATTTCACTTTGCAACAGATTAAAAGTAGTAAATAAAATTAAAAGTAATAATCAGAATGGCTGACAATAAAGTTAATTACTATGATAACTAGACTTTGATTTTAAGAGTTATAATTAGGTGAATACTTTTATTTGGGCCCAAAGAAGCTTTTTTGCACATGAATAAAATATTCCCATGAATAGAATATTATATAATTTAAAATAATGTATTTTATTTTTGAATGGCTGTGATTCTTCCATTCATGCTTTTTCAACAATTCTTCAGAATTAGGACTACTTCATACTAGTAGAAGGGTATCCCTGCCCACATCATAACCCAGTTAGTTTTTCCTCTTCTGTTCAAAATGTGAAGATTCCCCTGTACTCTGCATTTTAACACTTGTTACTTTGCTGTTCACAAATCAGAAGTGTTAGAAGCACTGCTGAAACAGCAAAGTGTTTCTGCACTTTCTGTTAGTGCATACATAATAGGAACAATTGAAGGTTTTTACTTTTAAAAAACCTTGCATATTTTGCATTCTATTTCTAAATCCACTTTAATTTGGGGGGGCAAGAGCCACAGTTCTGCAGTTAGACTAAAAGGAAAAACATATACAATTACTTTAAATGTTGATCACATTTGTTTTACAAAGGAGGCTAAGTAAATCAACTAAAAAATGTGTTTGAAATTATGGCTGAAATGTATGTCTTGCCTTAGACCAGGGGTGTCAAACTGTAGGCCGGATGCGTCATCCCAAAACCGTGCCCACCCCATTGCCGGCAATGGAGAAAATGCTCTGATACGTTGCACGACGCCATGTGACATCGCGAGTTTGACATGTCTGCCTTAGACCATGAGTGAATGTGTAAGTTTTATACAATGGCTCTACTCACTGTGGCCTCAATTCCCTCCATGTAGTTCTCATTTAACTACAGTAATAGGAACCAGAATTTCCCTGGCTAAGCGGTGCAGTTGTAAAGTGTAGCATCACATGACTGTGTCACATAGTGATACCAATCCTAGCAGTCTCTGTTGCCAGAAAAGGACTGTGGCTTATTAAATGAGACCTCACTTGACTGAGACTTGCGACTTCCTACCAAATTCTAACAAAGCCAATGGGGAAGCAGCAAGAAGTTACAAGTCCCAATCACAAGCTTTTCCTTAGGTGACTTGGAAGCAGAACAGTCAACTGGCACTAGCTATGGAGTGTAGGGAGGCAGGATGGGCCTTGTGTCATAAGTGCAGCAGGGAAGTGGGTGCAATGGGGGGTGCATGAGTGCAATGGGGGTCCATAGGTGGGCACTGTGATGCTAGTGCAGGAGAAGTGGTGATCACATGATTGAGGAATGATGCAGCCATCCTAAATGTGATCCAATTGCCAAAAGCCCACTACAATTTAGAGGACCAGTCATAAATCCTTGTTTAGCACCATAAGTTTGAAGGGCCACATAATGGTCATTAAGCAAGGACAATCTGTATTTTTAATGTACACAAGCAACTGTCTTATAATGAGCCTAAGAAGGAATTCAAATCAAAACTAGAGATCATCCCTTCCACAATTTGAGAGGAGAAACATGGGCCCCCCAAAATATTTATATATTTACATATTTGTTTGTATGTATGTATGTATGTATGTATGTATGTATGTATGTACCGGTATGTATATTCATTCTGCAAGACAGGAAAAAATCAGAAGAAGAAATTCAAAACAAAAGAAACCATAGACTCTAGTAATATTTAATAATATTATATTAAATATTAAATCACTGAATCAATATCTCATTTCTTGGTTTTATTAAAATGTTTTTCCCTAAAAATCATTTCTTGAATCTGTATTATGAAAGCTCCAAACAGTTCATATGTATGTATGTATGTATGTATGTATGTATGTATATATATATATATGTTTTCGTAGATTTTGTAGATCTACACACACACACACACACACACACACACACACACACACATATATATATGTGTGTGTGTGTGTGTGTGTGTGTACACACACACACACATACACACATACACACACACAATAGTTTGATAACACATAGAGATCATATATCTATAAGACTGCAACACTATTATGAAATGTAATTTAGGCAACTATAGTACTGCAACTGAATGCAAACAAGTAAATTGGCTACATCATTAATGAGTATATAAATCATGTTAAGCTTACAAATGTAGTTTCAGCTTCCATATGCTGAGCTGTATCCTATTTACATACAGCTAATCAAATAATCTTTTAATAACTGATCTGTACAAGACTAATTTAAAACATATTATTACCAGTCAGCATATCCTGGATAGCCTTAAGTGAACTCTACTTCTCTCTGCTTTAGTTATTTTACTTTTACTTTAACATTCCAATGTGCAGGCAAGCAAGAAGCAAACTAGGCCTTCTTTTCCTGGAATGAATTTGATTCTATATCTGAGAAATCAATGTTACTGAAAATGGAATCCTCTCTGGAGCAAATTTTCCTCCTCAAAAACCTTAATGTTCTAAGTCAGACATGTCAAACTCACGACGTCACGTGACGCCGCGCGACGTATTGGAACTTTTCCCCCATTGCCGGCAATGGGGTGGGTGTGGTTTCTTTGTGACGCGTCTGGCCCGCGGGCCAGCAGTTTGACACCCTTGTTCTAAGTGAAAAAACTGAGGCACGATCTGGGCATTTTCCAGCTATGAATTTTCAGTTTCCTTCCTGCCTATGAAAAAAACATAAGATGATTTTTCTACAACATATCTTTGGCACATGCCAGAAAGTTTTTGAATTGTTCAGGGAACAGGAATATAAAATGGCGAGGTTTACAAACATGCTTGTTGAATAATAGCTTGATTTGTACATGTACATGTAGAATTTGTGCATTCTATATGATTCTGACCAAACAGATGCTCTTCATGAAAGACCTAATGCCCCTACCATTTTAAAGAATCCGTGACAGCTTATTGTGATTTGGGTCAGGATCAATCCTGTTGTTTTGTTTTTTGTTATGCAAAAAATATGTTAACTGCTGCCCAGAATATAGGCTTTAGCAGTACTAATAATGGGGGGGGGAGGATTTGGGAAGATTGGGCAGAGGGGGTTCCTTGGAGTCACTGCTGACTCTTGCGACTGCCTGAACAAGCCCTTGTAGTTTTCTTGGCAAGATTTCAGAAGTAATTTGCACCGTCTCCTTCCTAGGGCTCAGAGGGAAAGACTAGTGCAAGGTCACTCAGCCAGCTGTGTGCCTAAGCCCAAATTAGAACTCGTGGTCTCCTGGACCCCTGACAGTAATAGCCCTTAGACGTATATATCACTTCACAGTGCTTTACAGCCCTCTCTAAGCGGTTTACAGAATCAGCATATTGCCCCCAACAACCTGGGTGCTCATTTTACCGACCTTGAAAGGATGGAAGGCTGAGTCAAACTGGAGCCAGTGAGAATCGAACTGCTGGCAGTTAGCAGAATTAGGCTGCAATACTGCATTCTAACCAAGGTTCATGGTAATTAATTGTCCCTTTTTTCTAACAAATTCTACATTAAATAGATATTTATCTCACATTTCCCTGTGCATTTCAAGCTACTTCTCCATAGTAGAATGTAGTGACAGGTTGTATATTTTAGTTAGATGGTCTACAAGCTAAGCTTTAAGACACTTAGTAACACTAAAGTGGAGGCTATCAAGGCCTGTTTATTTGTTTATGCTGAATAAGACCTAGCAACTATAAAACATATATTTGTATTTTAAACGGCAAACTACTTCTGTATTATTGCAAAGAAAGTCATATGTATACAGCTCAACAATTTAGACAAGTTTGAATGTGAGATGAGAAATCCCAAGGTCTGAATTTCAAGTTCTCAAATTACTAGGAGAGAATACTCTGTTTTCACAATTAGGTCTGAAGATAAAATGGACAAGTCAAAGCTGAAAAGAATGTGCCAGTATCGGCAGAAGAGTTTCTCAAAGTGCACATAATTGGCACATGGAATATGAAAGCAAGGAAAACTGAAACTGTCAAAGTGAAATAAACCATGCTAATTGGATGACTTACAAATAAGTGGAATTTAGATAAGATTGAATGAGCCACTTTAATCCAGATAAATTATATGATATTCATGATGTCAGACGTACAAAACATGGAAACAGTGAATATTAGTGAATTAGTGAATATCAATGTTACACAATATTTGAACTTGTAACTGCAGTGGTGGAAGACACTGAAAAATTCTATGAGAAATTGCAAAAGATACTAAATGCAACTTCAAGAAAATACATACTGCTACTAATGGATGGATGGATGGAATGCAGTATAGAAGAAATGGAGAAACCTGAAGTTTGGACCAGATATCTCAATTAAAGCATATAAAACTATACATGAAAATAACAAAAGAACGAGAATTAAGAAATATTTCAGAAAAGGAAAGCAGAGTCAAGGACGGACATTAGCTGCAAGTCTATTAAATGTCTTCAGTGAATATATTATAAGAATGGCAGGGTTGGAAGAAATTACAGGCTCAAAACGTGAGGTCAAAACATACGCAGAAATCACCACTTTGTAGCTTAATGTTGGAAAAGCTCATTATGTAAGTAAACCAGAAAGTGGAAGCTCGGGTTAATGTTAAATATTAAAAGGTAATGTTAACCAGCGTGCTTAGTTGTTCCCGGGCCGTTTTCGGGCCACTTTACCATCGACTGGTGAATGATCTCTGGAGGGCTCGGGACAGGGGATATTCCTCTGTTCTAGTCCTATTAGACCTCTCGGCGGCTTTCGATACCATCGACCATGGTATCTTGCTGCGGCGTCTCAGGGGATTGGGAGTGGGAGGCACAGTTTTACAGTGGTTCTCCTCCTATCTCCAGGGACGTTCGCAGTCGGTGTTGGCAGGGGGACAGAGGTCGACCGTGAGGTCTCTCATTTGTGGAGTTCCTCAGGGGTCGGTCCTCTCGCCTCTCCTGTTCAACATCTACATGAAACCGCTGGGTGAGATCATTCGTGGCTTTGGAGTTGGGTATCATCAGTACGCTGATGATACCCAACTTTTCCTTTCGACCCCAAACCACCCCAGTGATGCCCTCAACGTGATGTCCCGGTGCCTGGAGGCAGTTCGGGTCTGGATGGGGAGGAACAGACTCCGGCTCAACCCCGACAAGACTGAGTGGCTTTGCATACCTTCATCCCGGGTTTATTCGGATGTTCCACCTCTGGCTATGGGGGGTGAACTATTACCCCCCGAAGATAGGGCTCGCAACTTGGGAGTCCTCCTAGATTCACGGCTCACCTTGGAAGACCATATAGGAGCTGTGACTAGGGGGGCCTTCGCCCAGGTTCGCCTGGTGCGCCAGTTGTGGCCCTATCTTAGCCGGGATGATTTGTGCACGGTCACTCATGCGCTCGTGTCCTCTCGTCTGGACTACTGCAACGCTCTCTACATGGGGCTGCCCTTGAGGACCACCCGGAAGCTCCAACTGGTACAGAATGCAGCCGCGAGAGTTGTGTTGGGAGTCTCCCGATACTCCCACGTTACACCGCTGCTCCGTGAGCTGCATTGGTTGCCAGTTGTCTTCCGGGTGAGATTCAAGGTACTGGTAACAGTGTTTAAAGCCCTTCATGGCATGGGGCCGGAGTACCTTAGGGAACATCTGCTGCCGGCATCAAGCTCCCTGCGCCCTGTGCGTTCCCACAGAGAGGGCCTCCTCAGGGTGCCACCGATCAGAGAATGTCGATTGGTGGCCCCCAGGGGGAGATCCTTCTCTGTGGGCGCTCCGGAGCTGTGGAACCAGCTACCGGTAGAGCTCCGGATGGCGCCCGATCTTCGCTCCTTTCGTCGCGATCTCAAGACGTTTCTGTTTGTTCAAGCCGGCCTAGCCTGATGGGGATTGGTGGGGTTTTTTAATTTTGTGCTTTAATTTTAACTTGGTGTTTTAGAATTTTATTCCAACTGTTTTAATATGGGCAATTATTTAATCTTGTTTTAACGTTTGTATTTAGTATTTTATTCTGCCCTGTGAACCGCCCTGAGTCCTCAGGGAGAAGGGCAGTATATAAATATTATTAAATTAAATTAAATTAAATTAAATTAAATTAAATTAAATTAAATTAGTGAACTTACAATTGACAACCAAGAAATAAGGGAGGGGGGCTGAATTAGGGAGAGAGGATCAATAATTTATAGAACCGGACCGAAATACAGAAGGAATCAGTTGTAGGGAGGGACACAATTACAAGCATAAACAAGATTTTGAAGAATAAGTATATTTCTACAACAAAACCATTATAGTAAAAGCACTGGTCTTTCTGGTATCACTATAGTGAAAGCAATGGTCTCTCCAGTAATAATGTACAGCTGTGAAAGCTGGGAATTGAAACCGAACAAGATAAGGTTCCTCTGAATTATGGCTCTGGAGATGCTTATTAATAACAACATGGATCACAAGAAAAATAAATTAGCCAATCCTGGATCAAATTCATTGCTCCTTTAAGGCAGTGTCAATCAGCAAAAACTCACTCTAATCCTGCAGATGGATGATGGAGTACAAAAGAACTAAAAAAGTAGGTAAGACAAACTCAAGATGATTACAGGATTGGCCAAAAACAGCTATGTCATACTACTGCAGACAGATCAAAATGGTTATTATCTAACTATGCAATTATCAGAACTCAAACCAGACTTGATGGAACCTATCTAATCAATGGTATTCTTCCATGTCGGATACCATTTAGCCATGGCTTTAAGTAAGTACAGTATTTGAAAATCTCCTGAGTATTTTTTTTTTAGAGTAACACTCCTGTGTGTCCTTTTTTCACATACTCCTGCACATCCAAACTGAGCTCCATCTTTATTTTTATCAGTGCACAATTTGTGATTATTTTAGGCATTCAGGTTTTATACATGAAGCAAAATCACTTGACATTTTACAACAAAATTCTATGCCTTGTTGTAGACATACATCAGAAATAACTATTCCAGTACAGTATTTTGTGCTCACATTTTTTCAAAACTATAAAGAAACAACTCTATAAAGTATACACTTAATGCATGTAAAAGCAATCTTTACAACCAATCTATTCAAATATTATATTTTATAAACAGACTTACCTTAGACTGGGGTATTTTTTGACTCTTCGTGCTAAATTTTTCTTTCATTTGTTCTAAGAGTTGCTTCACATTTCTTTCTTCAGATGTTCCTAAATATTTTTGGTTAATGTGAAGGTAACAGTGCCACTTTGCTGACTCAAAGCCCCAGTGACAAGTCCTCTTGTCTGGAGATCGATGGGAATGCATCACAAAGGTTTGGGGTGAAAACATACCATAGCATTCTGAACACTGGATACATGGGGAATCTGGCTGAAGATAAAACTGTGGAGCAAACAAACCTTGACACTTGCCCAAGCATTCATGTTCTACTTCAAAGGCACTTCCAGTCTCCTTTAGTTGGGGCAGTGAACTTTTAGTATGAAGCAGGCTGCCATTTTGAGGAAAAGTACGAGGGCGCAACAATGCATTGCATAATCTTTGAGCATCGGTCAAAGTGATAAGTCCACAAGAAGGAGCATTAAAGGGCAGAATGCCCAAAACTTTTAAAATGTGAAGCTGATCAGAACTGCATCTAGAACAATAGATGTAAAGTTCATCACACACTGTGTTAATTTGTTGTAGAGAATAGTCTCTGAGGACAGAATTCAAAACTTGAGGCAAACAAAGTCTCTTTTCTCCTCCAACTTTAAAACAAGATATAGACTCCCCTTCCAGTAAAGTCTGAGTCAACTCTGTAGAACTATCTGATGGGACAAGCAATGGGCCAGGAAGAATCTGAGGTGATGGAAGAGGTACAAAAACAGATGACATATTTTCTTGTGAATGGCGAGCAGAAAATGCTGCTGGTCCACCAAGTGAACTCTGACTGCTTAAATGGAATTGTGCCAATGTATGTTTCAAACCAGGATTTAAGTTCAAAGGCTCTGATGCTGCAGCAATATTTGGTTTAACGTCTTCTTCTCCTCTGTCGTGCATAAGACTTTCTTCACATTCATCCAAATGTTCCTTCTTAATTACTGGCAACTTATTTACTACCATTGTGTGTATTTTATCTTTTACATGGATTTCTGTCATAACTTTTTTTGATGGAGGGCTACCATCTTCCTGTGCAACAGTCCCTTTTGATTGATGTCCCAAGATGAAATTTTTCTTTGGAGCTTCCATAGCTAAATTTGAAATTTGAACAAAGATAACTATTTCACATCTCAGTTTCCAGTTAACCTAGTTGCAAAACTAATATGGTTTTTTATTTTGAGGTAAATATAATGAATTACATAAAATTTCTGACATTTAATAAAGGATTCTTTCAAAATGACAATATAAAATGTATAACTCAATATCATACCAAAATAGTTGGCTTTAGACCATTTTGTTTTAAAATTATCCAATAACCCAACATAAAACTGTAATTTAATAGAAAAACTACTTTTGAAATTTTCTATTTTTATAGAAATAAAGGATCATATTTCCTTCCATTTGAACCTGAATCACACAAATGCACCTATTCTCACATCCAAAGCATGCCAATTTCAAACTAGACTGAGAGATTAGTTGGATATAGCTTTATGCAGAAGAATTCTAATATTCCCAGTATCAGAAGCAACACTTTGACACTTGTTCTTCTAAAATACGGGTGTCAAACACACGTCACGTGACGTGACGCAACCTATAGTGACTTTTTTTGCATTGCTGCAGCTGGAGCATGGCCTCCGTATGATGCAACTGGCCTGCGGGCTGGCAGTTTGACACCCCTGTTCTAAAAGAAAGCCAAAAGAAATCTGATCCCAGAGTCCCGGTTTCAACACTATCTATATGTACCTGACGAGGTGGCAGTATATCTATACAGAAATAAAGGCCATTCTGAATTCCAATGTTCCAACCACAATACTGAATCAAGACAAGTAAGTTTAAGGCATCAGCATAATTTCTAGAGCTACTATTTCACATATATTCATCCATTAGGAGAATCTTAACAGAGGGAATAAAAATAGGAAATTTACAGCTAGGAATAGGTTAAAATCAAAAAGCTCCAAATACAATAGGACACATCCTAAATGGAGATATTACTATATTGGGCCCAGAGATTAAAGCACGTGAAATACTTACATAGCAACTGTTCAGGAACGAATATAATTTATACTTTAAGATTCTGGATTAAAAGATAAAGATTCTAGGTATGTCTTTGAAACTATTTAATTAACAGACTAATACAAAACCTTTATCCTCTTAGAATACAAACAATTTCTCTTGCAAGAAAGATCCATGATCAATCTTGCAAAATATTTGTAAAGCACAAATCAGCCATAAAAATAGAGTAGCAGCAAAAAGCAAAATGTGTTTTAGATTCCCCGCTCCCCTGTACATGATAATCCTCTCCCCAAGCTGCTATTTTCTCCCCTGGAGGGTGGGTGGGGGGTTTCTCCATTCTACTCTCATACTTCCTATTACATTTATTCATCTGTGCATGCTGAAAAAGGACAGTTGCATCCATAAACTCCAGTGATTTTCAGTTCTTGTAAATGTGTCATTTAAAATACAATTCAGGCAACTTGATTACATTATATCCTGACCTTCTTTCCCCGTTTTTAGAGGGAAACTTTCCCTCTACGGCTAGACACAAATACTAACATAATGATAACAACAGAATAATGAAGCCTACACCTATTTTGAAAGAAAGGAGAACACAAGGAAAGCTTCTACCAAATTTTCTCCTTCCCCAACAAGAAATTTTACACTTTCACAAAGCCCTCAATTACTAGTGCATGATTTCAGAACTCATCATAAACACGTACATGGTGCCACATTTCCTCAATTTTCTTTTAAAAAATATCTTCTTTCCTCTCTAAATCATTAATTTTGCTTCAAGGCTGTAGACTTCCTCTGACTAGAAGCCTACTCCTGTTTCCCCATTTTCATTTGGAATTCATTCTGAGTTTAGAGAGCACCAGAGACTCCAGTTTAATCCTGAGCTACATATCTTGCCTTTGACATTAACACATACAATTAGAAAATAAATTGTTTGTTGTCTACACACAAATTCTTCCTAAGTAAGTAATGTTTTCCATGGATCTGGAGGAGACCTCAGTCTTTTAAGATTAATGATGGTGGCAACACTCCAACCATACTCATGCTTAAAATGTATTTCTATACTGCACATTCTACCAGAAAACATTAGAATAAAAAAATTCAAAACACTAAAATCGTAAGTATATTTTAAAAACACTAAAACTACAGTCAAATACTAAAATTACATTCTATATTTAGAGCAACTTTGGCCTTTTCCAATCAATGTAAAACTAAAGTTAGATGAGCCTCCTATTATGGAAACTTCTGTTGTATACCAGTTGTTGTGCAAAAACAAAAACAAACCCTGTCACTATTGTTTTACATAAAGCAACTCAAACATAATGAGGTTTAAACAATGCAGATTGTATTACAAAACATGAACAGCCAATATTCTTCCCGTTTTCTATTATTCAGCATATTTCTCAAAACCTATCTCCTCAGCTCTAGAGGATCACTCTCTCTCGTGAACTAATGTAAAAAAAAATGTAAATCATCTCCTATGACTGTGTATGTACATTCAACATACTTTGTCTAAATTTCAAATACATGCTGCAATAATATATTCACTCCTAAACGGAATCATCCAAGCTTCCTACTTACTAGCCACATTCTCCTCCTCACTCAATGAAAAAACCCGCATTATTTTCCCATAAAAGCAGTGAAGCCTTCAGAATTATATATAAAAAAGCTCCTTTTATTAATTGCCACATGAAGTTCCCACGTTGCAGCAACCTCACACAAAATCTTTCTCAAGCTAGGCATTCTAATAATTCATGGCTTATTTTGCACAACCTCTTCTTGTCCTTTCACACAATGCCGGTGTCCTTAAGAAAGCTATCTGAAGTCTCGGGCAGGCGGGCGGCGGCGTGGCAGTTAAAGCGAGCCTATCCTCTGACAGCAGCTATTTTCAAAGAAACAAGAGTTAGAAAATGGCAGGCAAAGCTTTCCTGAAGGCTGACTTAGCCACCAGTCCGCAGATCGCAACCACCACTGGATCGGCTGAGGGGCTCTAAGGTCTGCTGTCTGCCCTTGCCCAAAGAACAAAAGTTGGGCCCAATCCACTGCAAAAAAAAAAAAAAACCACAAAAAAAACCAACCACCATATTCTCTGCCTGGGAATATCCTTGCACCCGGCAGACAGACACGCCAAACTTCCCCCAGCAGATACGTTCACCTGAATAAAGATTACCTGGAGCTGGGAAACGCAACCCCCTCCCCTGCGGGCTTCCCGGGTGGGGGGTGGGGGTGGTGTTTGGGGGGGATGGCCGTCGCTCATCTCATAAGCCCCCCTCTCCAAATAAATAAGCTGCTCGCCCCCCCCTGAGAAAAGCGAGGGACCTCCTCTTTTGTCCCTGACCCCACTTTCCTTCGGGTCCCGAATTTGCTCCTCCTCCCCCCCCGCAAATATCACTTGCTGAAGCTACGAAGGTTCCTCGTCCCCCCCACCAACCCGGATCTTTCCTCCAGAAAGCCGCCTCTTCTCCTCCTCCCCCCCCCCGCCCCGTTTTTTGTTTTTTTTGTACCCCGGGCTGGAGGCTGCTGCTGCTGCTGCTGCTTTGGCGGGCGGAATTTCCCCCCCTCCTTGCCCTGCCTTCAACTCTCCTCCTCCTCCTCCTCCTCCTCCTTCCCCTTTCTTCAGCCAGACGGGCTGGCTCGTCTGCTGCTCCAGACGCTCCTCCCCCGCGGGGGTGAGGAAGGTGAAGTCTAGCAGCGGAGGCGGGGAGGGCGACGCCGCCGCGCGGGGCTGGGAGCCTGGAAGCTGCTCCTTCAGCTCCTGGCCCTGTCTCCCACTCCCCCCACCCCCCCACCCCAGGATGAGGGCCCGGGGAGGCCCCTTCCCCGCCGCTCCTGCCCCCCCCGCCCCTAGGAAGCTCTATTCCTCCCCGCAGCCCTGCTTCCCAGCCCACGGCGGCGGCCCCAAACCCACTCCCGGACCCTCCCTCTGTCCCTGCCTCCCAGCCCCCCGGGCGATCTAGGCAGCCTTCCCTAACTCCCAGCCCCTGTCCCCGCCGAGCGGCTGGATTACAACTCCCATCTTCCTTCTCCTCCCGCCACCCCGATCCGGGCAGCACCGGCGTCGGGGCTTAGGGTCAGGTGTGTGTGTGGGTGGGGGGGGGGGGGGGGGGGGGGGCGGGGGGGGGGAGAGAGAGGACGAGTCCTGAATGTGCGTCGCCCCGCCCACTGTAAGCCCCCTCCCCCCACTGTAAGCCCCCTCCCCACTGTAAGCCCCCTCCCCCCCACTGTAAGTCCCTTGCCCCCACTGTAAGTCCCCTCCCCCCCTGTAAGCCCCCTCCCCCCCTGTAAGCCCCTCCCCCCACTGTAAGCCCCCTCCCCCCTGTAAGCCCCCTCCCCCCCACTGTAAGCCCCCCTCCCCCACTGTAAGCCCCCTCCCCCCCCCACTGTAAGCCCCCTCCCCCACTGTAAGCCCCCCTCCCCCCTGTAAGTCCCCTCCCCCCCTGTAAGTCCCCTCCCCCCACTGTAAGCCCCCTCCCCACTGTAAGCCCCCTCCCCCACTGTAAGCCCCCTCCCCCACTGTAACCCCCCTCCCCCCACTGTAACCCCCCTCCCCCCACTGTAACCCCCTCCCCCCACTGTAACCCCCCTCCCCCCACTGTAACCCCCTCCCCCCACTGTAACCCCCCTCCCCCCCACTGTAACCCCCCTCCCCCCACTGTAACCCCCTCCCCCCACTGTAACCCCCCTCCCCCCACTGTAAGCCCCCTCCCCCCACTGTAACCCCCTCCCCCCCACTGTAAGCCCCCTCCCGGGGCGCGGGGGGTTGTCCTCACCTCTCCCCCCTCCCCGCCGTTCCATTACTTCAGCGTAACCACACCCCCCCCACCCTCGCTCCCCCTCCGCTCGCTCTTTTTTTTTTCCACAGACTCCCTTCCCCCCCCCCCCCCAGGGAAACGTCCTCTCCTTACCGCACATCCCAGCGGGCGCCCCGGTTCTTCCCAAAGAGTGGAAGGGAAGCGGCTGCCGCCGCCGACGTACCGCCCACCCGTGACCTCACTGCGGAGACAGAGGAGGAGGAGGAAGAGGGTGGGAAGCCACCGTGACGTCGGCGGCGGCGGCGGCGGCGGCTGAGGCGCACGGGCAGGAATCCGCCCGGCTCGCGCGTCTCGCCAAGCCCCGCCCCTGTCTGGGCCAGCCGGCGCCGGCGCTGCGCTGCGGCGCGCGTGTGTGTCTGCGAAGAGACGTCATCCTGCTTTTTTTTTCCCTCCTCCTCCTCCTCCTCCCGGCCTTGGGGGCGAGCGAGGGAACCCCCGTCTGCTGCGCCGTTTTCAACGCCGCTCGGCTCCTTCCACGCGTGGGCCAGACCGCCACCTGGGGTGGGTGGGTGAGTGGGTGGGTGGAGGTGTCATTAGATTTCCCCCAACCCCGTTAAGGTGCCGTGCCTGGGGCCACGTGATTTCCCGGCGACTCTCCCGCCCCGACCTGGTAGGATCCCGAGCCGACCTTGGTTGACCTCGAAAACCTGAGCCGGGTCTGCTCGCGCCAGTGCGCGGGAGAGGAGACCACCAGGAAATCCCAGGCTGCCAGGGAGATGGGGGGAAAAAAAGTATTATGTGGCAGCCACTTCCGTATTACTGCAAGGTATGCCAGCCATAAGTCTTCCAGATCTAAGGTGGCTGGAAAACCCATCTTTCCGCTGCCTCAACTCCCTTGGCTCCCATCTCGTCCTCCCCAGAATCTCTTCCTTCCCGAGCCAAATAGCGTGTTTACGAATGCGCAGCCTCTCTTGCCTTCGCAGGGGTCGTTTCAGAAGAGCAAACCCCCAGGCGAGAGTGCCGCAGAGTTTTTGCACGGTGCTTCGTGCAGGGTGTGGGTGTGCAAAATGAGTTTCGTGTTCACGATTAAAAGGCTGCCTTTTGCGGAGGAGGGGGGAGGGGCAGACTGATCTTACGTGGTATTTGTGGATCAGAGAAACTAGCCCCCTCCGGATTTTCCTGGACTTTAGATCCCAGGATTTACGAACCTACAAATATCGGCATCTTGGCTTATTGGGTTTGGTGATTCCAGCAATGGGAGTCTAAATGCTAATTACTGGCTAGGAATTCTGGAAGTTGCAGTTCTGGCACATCTGGAGTTCACCTGATTGGGCAAAGCTAAACCAGGCTCTCTACTGCCATTTAGAAAATGAAACGTTCGTGCAATAAATTGCTTAAAGCAGAAAATCCAAATGACGCCTTTCCCCTCCCACTTCCATTACCTAAAGGTATCAGACTTCCCTCTGGATTGCTTTGCGACTTAGATGTCACTGGATGAGGAATTTACATTATCTCATGATAAACTGTCTTGATGTGCTTGTTTTTAGGTTGTCTGGTCAAAAACCACATTATTTTCTTTGGTGTAGTTTGAAGAGTTTCTGAACCCCAGCAACTAGCCAGGGATTCTGGAAAGTGAAGTCCACACATCTTAAAGTAGCTGAGATTGACAAACCATGTTTAACCTCTTCATATATATTCTGACTATAAAGTTGGAACTTACTAGTAACAAGTTTTCTTTTTCACATAATATCGCTTTCCGTCAAAACTGTTATAAAGTTTATCTGGCAAAACTTTTTAATATGGGGAAGGGTCATTGTTAACCAGTTTTCTCTCCTTTAAGGATACTTCCTGTATATTTCTCAAAATCTGTGTAACCTCCAATCACAATTAAATGTATGGGTGCACGTAACCCAGGAATTTCAAGTAATGCACAATAAGTGTGTTTGCCTTCAAGTCAGTTCTGACTCTTAGTGACTATCTGGACTAGTCAGTTTTCTTGGGAAACTATTTTTAGAAGTGGTTTGCCCTGACTTTTTTTTAAACTGATAGTGTGACTGGCCCAAGTTTACCCAGCTAGCTTCATGCCTAAAACTCAAAGTCTCAATTACTAAGGCAGAATGATTAAAACAAGATGCAGTGTGTGTATCCTAAGCAAAAATAAGAAATGTTTGAATTAAGAATCTAGTCCTCTAAATTCTGATAAGGGTGAAAACAAAGGAAAGAGAGAGGCAACACATTTGAATTTGAAGAAATACAATTGCAATGAATTCAATATTGTCTGAGTTTACAAGGCTCATTGAAAAAGAAATTGCTGTGTTAACTCTTGGTGCAAACAAGCAAGTGTTAAAGACACATTAAGATCATTCTAAAATAGAAACAATTATGATCAGTCACAATCTGTACAAAGTGATTTGCTGAGTAAAACATAATGAGCTTTCGGATAGCAGACAGCACGGAGAAACATTGACACTCGGTATAAAACTTTTATAAGAAAATATATAGTATATATTTATGTAATATTTACTTTTATTTATAATGTATGTTTAATACTACACACACATATACATATATATACACACACATAGACATACACACACACATTAGTAATGTAATTATATAACAGTAATTTAATTTATAATTACTATAGTATATTATATATTTATAAATAGATAAAAAATAAGAAAATCCTGTAGGGTAAATATATACTTCTGAAGTATGGCCTCATTATTTACCAAAAGAGAGCAAGCAAAGAAGCTTCACAAGGCAGAATAGTCAGGCAAAAAAGCAAGCTGAATGGAAAGAGGAAGGTGATGAAAGCTCTAAAAATTCCAGTTCTACTAATAAGGGGCATGTTAAATAGTAATATGCAAACTAAGTCATTCAAAAAAAGGAGATGTAATGCTCTGCTAACTACCAGTTTCAATTGGCCCCAGTGATAGTATGTTCTTCAGTGCAAACAGCCATTGCTTGCAAAGTTGAATTTCCCACACAGACTGTCTCTGGAGTGTCAAAGTGCTGGCCCACTGGCCGGATGCATCATGGCAAAACCGCACCCACCCCATTGCCGGGAATGGGAAAAAAAGTCACGATACATCGCGATACGTCACATAACATTGCGAGTGACACCCCTGGACTATGCTCAGCCATAAAGCATTGCTTTCAAATCACAATGGCTAGGTTCACATCTCACACCACACTTACTCAAAGCAGACAGACAACATGGTGGAATATTATGGCTAATAGATTCGTATTATGACTAATATGAATCTTGACGTTAGGTTAGTTAGATGTGCAATTGTCAGCTGGATTCAGCCAAAAGATGAAATTCAGATCACTTGGTAAGAGAACAGAGAAGTGCATAAGAAACAATAGAAAATGAACTCCAATAGGAATGGGATGGCAACGAGAAATACAGAGGATTTCTTGCAAAATATCTTGCAAGAAGTAGCTTAATAATAATCTCTTAAAACTTCATCCAGTACCAAATGTGTTTCTACAGGTAGTCCTTGAATACAACTATTCATTTAGTGACTGTTTGTGCTTACAACGGTACTGAAAAAAGTGAGTTACGATTGTTTTTCACACTTATGACCATTGCAGCATCTCCATAGTCATTAGCATTAACATTAGATCCTCCTATGCTATGTAGCATATCGGGCACCAAGAGTTCTCCAACATTTTCGGTTTTGAGTGAGAATTTCAGCATCTTCCCATGTAATATTTAAAATCTTTAAGTCTTCTATCCCCCATGGTCACATGATCAAGATTCAGATGCTTGGGAACTGGCTCCTATTTATGATGGATACAGTGTCCCAGGATCATGTGATCGCCTTTCACGACCTTCTGGCAAGCAAAATCAATGGGGAAGCCAGATTCACTTAACAACCGTGTTACTAACTTGACAACTGCAGTGATTCACTTAACAAATGCATCAAGAAAGGTCATAAAATGGGGCAAAACTCACTTAGCTGTTTCACTTAGCAATGGAAATTTTGGGCTTTCGAGGACCAACTTTATCAGGTTCTAATTTTTTTAAAAAAAAACCAAACACACTCCCCCCACCCAAGCTTCTTCTCTCAATAGCCTTGGGTGGTGAGCTTAATTTAAGACATTTAGACTGGGAATGAGCAAAGGAAAAAGGATGGTGGAAGCAATGTAATTTATATAATCAGAACACCAAATCCACAACTTTCATTACGTCCAGAAGATTGCTAGCAAAGTTGTAAAGCTCTGAGTTCTCATACAAGATAAAATAAATGTAACAAGTTCTTTTAAGGAGCTTTCTATCTGGCACAGTGTGAAAATTCCATAGGGCAATTTTAAGGTCTCTTTATAGCTCACCTTTCACATTTTTTAATGTGGTTTTTGATAGGTGATGTCTCTCTCACCCACACATGAAGGAAAAAGTGAGACAACTGATCTGCATTTTTAATACACAAGTGAAAATTGCTCTCCCAAATTGCTTCACATTGAAAAGAAAGGTGTTGACTAGGGTTGTACAAAAAGATTAAAAATAACCTTCCTGTCAAACTGGTTAACACACACACCAAGCCTGTTTTTTTCAAACTGCTAAAATGGATACAGAATTTTATCACACTGTTTTATGAATTAATTTTCCGTGCCCGTTGTAAACATGTCATACAAAAAAAAAAGATGTGATTTCCTACATTAACCGAGTACATGATTAAAACATAAGGGCAGAAAGAAAAATGTCTATTAAAAATTCCATAATCCATGAAAAGTGGTTTGATTTTAAATAGTTTGTAACTGCTCAATAATGATTTTTTTATTTATTCATTCAATATTCAAATAAGGGAGGCGGTGGCTCAGTGGGTTAGGACGCTGAGCCTGTCGATCAGAAGGTCAGCAGTTTGGCGGGTCGAATCCCGAGTGCCGCGTAACAGAGTGAGCGCCTGTTACTCGTCCCAGCTTCTGCCAACCTAGCAGTTTGAAAGCACGTAAAAATGCAAGTAGAAAAATAGGGACCACTCCGGTGGGAAGGTAACAGCGTTCCGTGCGCCTTTGGCGTCTAGTCATGCCGGCCACATGACCACGGAGACGTTCTCGAACAAGCGCTGGCTCTTCGGCTTTGAAACGGAGATGAGCACCGGCCCCTAGAGTCGGAAACGACTAGCACACGTGCGGGGGAACCTTTACCTTTTTTACCTCAATATTTATAACCAATTCTTCATCAGTTCCTAGCAGATGGGTGTTGAGTTACTAAGGCTCAAATATATTATTAATCCACACCTAATAGATACCGTCTTTCCCCCAAAATAATACCTACCTCAAAAATAAGCCCTACCTTGATTTTTTGGGGAGGAGGAAGAAGTGGGCCTTATATAAGCCTACCCCAAAAATAAGCCCTAATTTGCTAAGACATGAGGTGAGGCAGGGGGAGGGGGAGTTGCCTCACACCCCCCACACCCATTTATCATGCTGCAGGGGTTCTGCAGCCACCAAAATGCACATTACAACACTGTTGCCTTTGCTGAGATATGCATCCCGCCATTGCAGCCACCATTGCTGCTGTGAGGTACATCGCACCACTGTTCCAAGGCGTGTTGTGCTGCTGTTGCTGCTACCCTGGGGTGCACTGTGCTGCTGCAAGGTGCATCCTGCTGCCGTGAGGTATGTTGCAATGTTGCCACCGCCACTGTAAGGTGCATCCCGCTGCTGCCACCACTGCCATGAGGTGCGTCATGGGATACACCTCACCATGGCAGCAGGACATATTTTGCAGCGGTGGCAGCTGCAGCACAACCAGCCTTGTAGCGGTGGCAGCAGGAGCCCTGCAGCATGGTAAGCGGGTGCCGAGGGCATGGGGCAGCTCCTGGAAAAAAATAAGACATCCCCCGGAAATAAGACCTAATGTCTCTTTTGGAGGCAAAAATAATAATAATAAGACCGGGTCTTATTTTGGGGGAAACACGGGTAACTACTATAATCCCACAGATGAACATTTTTACTGAATGTCTTTAAAGGAATTTCTGAACATTGTGCTTCAAAAACCTATGAACAAAAAGAACTATGAATGTAGAAATCAGTTTTCTTGCCAAGTGAAATTCTTGGTATCTATCTGTTAACAGATCTTCCTTCTCTGTTTCCTGGCCAAATTTTAACGAAAACCAGTTTATTATTAAGAAAGGGAAGTTATTCTAAATTTTACCTATTATTAACAGTATGGTTGCCAAGAAATAGCATCATGTGTTTACAGATAAGGATCATTATAGCAACCATACAAAGCAATTTTCATCTCGCTACTATTAATACCTTACCAGACGTAGAGTAGGCATGTATTGTGGTCAGAAGGAATGGCCTCAAAGGAGAGCCCTCTCACAAACAAACTTTGAAAGATGAGTTAAATGATAAGAAAGTTATGTCTTTAGTCACAGGCAATGGTTTATCACAGAAGCATCACCAGTGCCATGAAATAACGTAGGATCTTACTTGCTGGATTTTGTAAACGCTCTCTCCTCCCAGTAATACCTGAAAAGCTTTAGTGGAGATGATGAATAGTTATGAATGCTTGACTGTTTTCCTTAGACTTACAACCAAGCCTAAATTCTGTTTTCGCAGTTTTCAAGCCATTCATTTTACCATAACATTTCTTCATTGTTACTATAATTTCCTTTTTGGAGGTCAGTTGTGCACGCCCCATGTTCCCCATCCTGCAATCTCTTTAAATATGTCGTATTCAGTTTTTAGCGGCTAATGCATAGGCATTTGATTACATACTTCACGGTTCTGTATTCTTCTCTTTTCCTTGGTGCATAGTTCTCACTTCTGTACAAAATAAATTTCTCACACACCACGAGTGATGTAGCATGCACTTTCTCTTAATGAAGTATACTTTTAACACATTAGTTGTCAGTATGAAAGATCTGTGTGGTGTTGGCAAGCTTCATAGTACCTCTAGGGGAACAAGGAGCAGATTTGCTATTGGCACTTTCTAAGTCCTCCCCATGTCCCCAAAACATAAAACTCCAAGTGCAAAAACAGTACTTTGGAACAAAGCTAACCTTCACATAAGGCTGTTGTTAATTAATGAAGGGAATATGGGACTTGCAGCTTCAACCAACCAGAGAATATAGCAATGGAATTTATATCCTGCACTGGTGTGACAACTACCCAACTTATCATTGTTTACTCCTCTGCCAAATGAAGGAGTGTAGCTGTGAGTAAGCATGAGTTCTCTGCTTATCTTAGTTAGGTGTGGCATTAACTATTAAGTTGGACCAGAGATTCTCACTGCATCATATCCTACGATGCAATGGACCGTTGTCAACAAATGAGGGCTCTTTTTTGCAGTTTGAGTAGCTCACTGAAGGAGGTTGCTGCGCTATTGATGAATCAGGAAAAAAACAAAAATATAAATACCAGTGGACACCATCAGATGCCTCTTTACTCCTCCTATGCTGGGTTTTTGGTTACTGCATAAGACATAGACAGACATGGATGGGATTACTCTGAAGTGGGCGATTATCCTGTCTGCATTCCAGGGCAATACACATCACTAATGTCTGCCTCTTGACAGAGAAAGCAGAATTACCCATAAGCAAAAGACAATGTTTATACTACTCTTACATGAAAAGTAGCAAACATAGTCAGTCATTCAAAGGGAATTTGTGAAAAAGAGAAGGACGAATTGCAACATAGTATATAAACAAAAGCCCTGCTTTTTTATTTTGAAACTTAAAAATGACAGTTTAAAAAGTATGTAGAAATTTCAGGAGATGGTTACACAAATATCAAAGGCAACAAAAAAAGGAAACTCACAACAGAACAGAACTAGTTCAGGGAAAACATCCACCAACACAGTTTTTATACAAAACAGTTACATCCCATCATGTGTACTAGCTGTCCATATTTGAACTCCTAGTTCAATTATTTTAAAATAGCTTCTACATTTTAATAAAAAGGTTTAAAAATTAACACTTTAATATCATGGCATTTACCTGAAACAAATATGAAAACAAAAACCCTCAAAATACATTTTAATATTCAAAGTTGACATCACAAAATGAAACATACACTACACATGTACACAGACAGACAAGACACATTTACAGGATGGGTATGGAAGCAACTCTTGTCTGTAAGTGCATCAATTTTGTGCTTGGAATTCTTGAATGTTAAAAAATTTATTCTAGAATTGTGCAAGTCAGACAAAGTACTTCTGTTAGAAAACCAATTTGTACCAAGGCCACTGTAAGTAGCCTAATTTTATTTGCTGTAATGAAGAAATCTGAAAAGGAAGAGGGAAGGAGTCAAAACATTTGGAAGGAAATAATTGCTGCCGCCCTCAAAAGATTGCCGAAGATAACTTACCAGATCTAAGGACCAAAAAGGTGTTTAGATGTACCCTGAGTATGATACAGCTTGTTAGCATTATAATGAAAGTACAAGAATGAGTTAGTGTTTTTATTTGAATAGTACAAAATAATTCATACTATTCAAATAAACAAATTTCCCTCAGTGCAGCAAAAAGAGTAATTTGGACTTGTGAGGATTTGACTGGGACATCTGTCACCCCATTGGCTGCCAGACTGATTTGGCTGATGTGACTAACTGGGTGCCCCTTTCTTTCCCATTGCTTATTCTGATTTGTATTATAGAATGCTAAACATGATATATCAGTCAGAATAGAGTTGGAAGGAGCCTTGGAGGTCTTCTAGTCCAACCCCATGCTCAAGCAGGAGACCCTATACCATTTCAGACAGATGGCTGTCCAGTCTTTTCTTAAAAACCTCCAGTGATGAAGCACCTACAACTTCTGAAGGCAAGTTATTCCATTGATTAATTGTCTTCCCAGTTAGGAAGTTTCTCCTTAATTCCAGGTTGCTTCTCTCCTTGATTAGTTTCCACCCATTATTTCTTTTGTCTTGCCTTCTGGTGCTTTGAAAAATAAATTGACCCTCTCTTCTATGTGGCAGCCCCTCAAATACTGGAATAATGCTATCATGTTTTTCCTAGTCCTTCTTTTCTCTAGACTGGCCATACCCAATTCCTGCAAGCATTCTTCAATATTGTTTTATATATTTTGCTTTGGATTTCATTAACCCTGAAATTAGCTGGAGTATACTAGCTTTTTAAAAACATTGTTTTAAGTAATTAGTGGTCCCCATTAAGATTATAAAATAGCCACTGAGACCTACTTTTGGAACATTATCTACCTATTTCTCCTCAAAAAGACCCAACAACTGAATTTTTTTTTTGCTTAAATTAGCTTTGTACTATCAAAAAGCTGAGGAAGGCACTCATTTATATAGCATAAGTTATCAAAAGATTTCGCTAAAAATTAAAAGCAATGAAGTACATGTGCTTAATAAGAAAATTCTCTTTTACAACAGGACCATTAATGTCATTGCATCTATTATCCACGGTTCAACCACTGTTACAGGAAATGCTATTCCACTTTTATTTAGTCTGCAGAATGAAGGCTTCATTCATAATTCTTAAGGGATACAGATAATAAGTATACACAAGATGTTTCAAAGTCCCAAATGCAACAAGAGAGTAATTCTAGGGAGGTTTAATCAGAAGCACATCCCACCAAATTCAATGGGTCTCAATAACAAAGTCAATTCACAGTATATTCAGAATGTTTACAGAATGAAAAAAGGTTTTAATACTATCTGTAAGCCCCTAACTTGTTTGGACATAACATTTAGTACATTCAGTACCGGGATACTTCTTACTTTGCGATTTATTTTTAATTAGTTTTCAAAATTAATTTGGTAGTTTAATTTGGACAATGTGGTAAGTAAAGATGGAGGGAGGAAAAAAAAGATGCAGTTTTATGGAATACCTCTAAACCTAGTTGTCAGAAAACCACACTCTATATACAATTTGCTAAACATCACTTAATGCAACAGCAAATCTATAAAACACAAACTAACATTACATGTGAAGCAGAAACATCTGACAAAATCTTTTATTTCATATTAGACAACTTCTGGCTAGAACAATTACCTTGTCTTAGACTCCAATTTTGGCATAATTGTTACTATTCTTTTGTTTCCTTTTATATCAATGAAGAAGTATTCCGCTTACAGCAAGTTAATGATATGTTATGATAAAGTTCATACCAGATGACAAATGCATTGGATCCATTGCTTCCCAACAGAAACATTTTTCACCCATGCAGGAAATATATATATATAAAAAAGATGGCACAGGTTACACGTAGGAGATCAGACACATTCCTCGGCTGACATCAGAAGGGGATTGATATATTCAAATCCTTCAAACTCGGACTGATCAATCTTCTTTACAATATCACTGAAAATACGAATAAGGATACCAAAATTAAGTTTCTACTCCAAAAATAAGACAGGTAGTCCTCATTTTAAGATTAGTTGCTTAGTGACAGTTGGAAGTTATAATGGACCTTCCCAGGACTGCTTATGATTGAGATTTCAAGTTCCAAATGCCACACCCCTATAGTAACATGACTGCATTTTTAACGCTCTGCAGCCAGGCCATGTTTACAGCCCTTTGCCCTTTCCTGGACCACGTGATTATGATTTATGACTTTCTTTTTGGCCAGAAATTGGCATCTGCTTCCGGTTTCCAGCAAAAACCACCCATTGCAGACAATGGATTCGCTTAACAACCATGACCATCCGCTGTGGGGTTCGCTTTACAACTGCTGCATTCGCTTAACAACTGCCATAAAAATGGTAGTAAAATCGATCGTGGTCACCCGGTGACCCACTTAATAACCAGCATAACTTACAACTGTAATTCTGGGCTCAATTATGGTCATTAAGATGAGGATCTTAAATGTCAGAAATACATAGTCCTCGGGTACTCTTCTCTCCACGAATCATAAATAATGAACTGTAGAAGGATCAAGCTTGCTCATTGTTGACAGGGAAAGATTCAGATAATAAAATCCTTGAATGGACACGTTGGGCTGAACATTTCACCATCGTTCTGCATCACTCCTCCTAAACATGTACCTGCAGAAATACAGACTACAGGCTGTTTTGTTTTTAACTAAGATCCACCTCCATTCTGTTGGCGTGGATCTCAATGTTCTCTCAGTGTAGGAGGACTGGCAGAACCCGGGGGGGGGGGAGTTAAAGAGGAGCGTTAAAGAGGCAACAGTTTAGAATCCTGACGTAGCCACAAGTGAACTTTTATCGATGACCCTTATCTAGTAGTTCTAGCCAGGTGTTAACTGTTAGTCTGAGAAGATTCTTGTACATAGGCTTTAACAATAAATCAGTAATTTGAAACTTTTGTTTGTGGACCTGTTTTTTTCCTGCCTGACAGAAAGGGCTTCAAAACTTAATTCTGCCTATTGGCTTGGTTCCCCCAATGAGACCTGGATGTGCCTAATGGACTAAAAAGATGATCCCATCTTTGTACCACGCATGTACTGGTTCCTAGTTTTATTCAATCCTTGTTAACTGTAATGTTTTTTTATGTTTCTATATTCTTGCTTTTATTGCGCTGTAAAGTGCCAAGATTCAATATGGAATAATAATAATAATAATATTTATTTACTTATTTATTTATTTATTATTAATGGGATTTATATCCCGCCCTATCTCCCGAAGGACTCAGGGCGGCTAACAACAAAACATATAAGTACAGAAATTAAGATAAAAATAAAATTAAAATCATCTGTGCAATAAATTAAAATTAAAAATTAAAAATAAATTAAAAATTGTAAATATAATTAAAATGCCTGTCAGTCCAGGTCAGCCAGGTGGAAAAGCAGTGTTTTGAGGCCGCGGCGAAAGGACTGGAGATTTTGGGCCATCCGAAGCTCAGAGGGGAGCTGATTCCATAGGACTGGCGCTCCCACAGAGAAGGCTCTCCCCCTGGGGGTCGCCGGCTGACATTG
Source organism: Vipera ursinii (assembly GCF_947247035.1). Lineage (NCBI taxonomy): Eukaryota > Metazoa > Chordata > Lepidosauria > Squamata > Viperidae > Vipera > Vipera ursinii. Next base: position 16,642,538 of record NC_139518.1, read on the forward strand.
TCTAGCCGAAGGTACCCTGAGGAGGCCTTCTCTGTGTGAGCGTATTGGGCAATGGGAATTCGTTCCTGGTAGCAGATGGTCCTGCAAGTATCCCGGGGCTAAGCCATGTAGGGCTATAAAGGTAAGTACCAGCACCTTAAATCTCACCCGGAGGGCAACCGGTAACCAATGTAGCTCATGGAGCAGAGGTGTTATATGGGAGTATCGGGGAGCTCCCATCACTACCCGTGCAGCCGCATTCTGCACCAGTTGAAGCCTCCGGGTGGTTTTCAAGGGCAGCCCCATGTAGAGAGCATTGCAGTAGTCTATATGGGAGGTAACAAGTGCGTGGGTGACTGTACGTAGGGCATCTCGGTCCAGAAAGGGGCGCAATTGGTATATTAGGTGAATCTGGGCAAATGCCCCCCTAGCTACGACTCCAATATGATCTTCAAAACTGAGTCGTGAATCTAGGAGGACGCCCAGATTGCGTGCTCTATCAATGGGAGGTAACATCTCTCCTCTAATAATAATAATAATAATAATAATAATAATAATAATAATAATAATAATAATAATAATAATAATAATAATAATAGTAGTAGTAATGTAAAATATAGCAAAGTGTGTTTTTCTTTAATCTTTCCTTCTCTTCAAATGCTTAATTAAAAATGTATAACCCTTGAAATATAACAATGCTCAAGAAATGCCAGCTTTATTAACTATTTATTAACTCTAGCGCAAAAGTCCTGTTTCCTTCCTATATTAGTTTTCTGTGTATTTCTTGTTTCAGATATCCAAAAACAGTCAAATTTACTTTATGGCAGAAAAGGAAGGTTTCACTGCTACCAGTTAATCAATTTCTAGTTAAAAATTGCTTGGTAGCTTTTTGCTATAATCTGCAATACCTGAAGAACTCTTGACATGAAGAGAACCTGCGTGGTTTTACTCTTGGTTAGCATTTTCTGATTTGCACCATGTGACTCAGTTACTTCAGTTGATAGGGCAAATGCGGAAACACTAGGATCAATCTGTGGCATCTTCACTTGGAATGACACGGTAGCTGCTGATCCTCAACCAAAGGAGTGCACGAAGTGATGCCAGATAATTTTGGACGTGTGTCAGTTTCTCATACTGAATTATCAGAAGAGGTTAGATCGGCCTCACTGACCTTAAATTTCATAAATTAATGTAACTAGACTTTTATACTCCAATTTATCACCAGGCTTTCTATTCATTACATGAAGAAAGTCATTTCTGATGAAGAATGGTCCATGTTCAATCAGACCATGGATCTATCATCGTAGGAGCTCACTGGCTTCATGGTTAGGACACTGGGCTGACAATCAGCAAGCCTGTGTTCGAGACCCAGTTGCTGCTGTGGGATGGAGTGAGCTCCTGTCACTCTCTCCAGCTCCTGCCAAATTAGCAGTTTGAAAGTGGGCAACTGCGAGTAGCTAGATAGGTACCACTTTGTTAGGCAACTTAACGGGGACATGAAAGAAGCCCCAGCCGGGCATCTCCAGACAACGGTGATTTCACCGCTTAATCTTTTCATCACGGAAGCACTTCAGTGTTCCTGACACAAATGTAGTAGTAGTATGGAGCTATCAAATAACCTGCTTCTAAGTGGTCAATCATATCACAACATGAAGGTATAACCTCAAACGGACAGGAAGTAAGTTCAAAAGTAATGTTAGAAAGTATGACTTCACAGAAAGAGTAATGGAAGCTTGGGATCAACTTCCAGAGAAGATAGAGGGTCAATCATCAGTAACTGAGTTTAAAGTTGCTTGGGATACACACATGCCCATCATCTGACAAAAAATTAAAAATAAAATAAAAAATAATAAAAAAATAATTATTGAAAATAATAAACAAACAAACCAAATAAATTCAAAGGGCAGACTTGATGGACCACTAGGTCTTTTTCTGCTGTGAATTTTCTATGTTTTTGTATCATTCAAGATGCTCGTAAGCCAGTGAAGGTATTTGCCTTGACCAACATTCAAACTTTATGAACATGAAGGTTATACATAGGTCTCTTACACTACACAGAACATGGTTTCATGACAGCTGCTAGGTTTACGAGAGTATTTTTTTCTGAAATCATTTACTTACTCATCGTCAGGTGTGAGTTGTACAGGTTCATTGGTAAACTGGGAATCAAAGTTGTCCAGACCAAATTCTCCAGAAATATTTGGTTTAAATGGAGGAACAACTTGTTTTTGTTCCATCTAGGAATAAAGCATTCAGCATTAAAATATAGCTTTTTATAAATAATGGGTAATATTTCCAAGATGCCAAGAAGTTTTATCCGATCTTTAATTTTATCATTTCTTTGACTGCTTCACAAATTTAACTCAGATTCTTACTTATGGTAGTAAGTTATGACAAAACCTCTGATTTGGACTGAATTTTGAATTTGATTGTGCTTTTGGATTATGCAAATAAGCAATACACTCAGAATCCATAGGTCTTAATTTAGAGGAAGTACAAATTCCAGAGGAAAGAATATTTTCCAATATTTTCAGAAAAACAAGACATTTCAAAGAAATGAAAATAATTTTAAAAAACTTTACAAATCTAAACTTGTCCTATTTCAGAAACATAAAATATATCATGTATAATTTTATTTTTCACATCCTTGGTATATTAAAATATTTTCAGGTTTGGTTGGCAAATAATATTGCAAAATATCTGATTATTAAGATTCAAACACATGAACATGTGATATAATAGCTAAAATAGGAACTCATGCTTATCTTTCAATATGGAGCTTTTTCAGTTTCTTTGGGCAGCAATACTCATTTGTGGATTTTAAAAATTGATTTACATTCCCAAGAAACCCTTCAGTTTCCAAGACTTTTAGTCCTTCTCTATACTCTTAAGCAAACAGGACAAATTATTCCTTATTTCTAATTTAAACTCTAAAAAGTACTGCTACCCAACCAACTGTACATTAGGCCTTCTAAGAGCAGAAGATCTATCAGCCTTTCCAAATGTAAACCAGAAAGCCACAAGCAAAGAAAGCATGGTATTTTCCTTCCTTGCTTGTAGAATGGATCATGCTTCTAATAGCAGAAAAATTATGTAGTGCCCAGATTTCAGAAATGATTTTGAAAAGCTAAACTTTTAATCTTTTGTCATAGTTACTTTATTCAGTGTTTAAAAAGACAGTATTTCTTACTTCTTTTAAAAATCTAAGCAACCTCACACACCAAATTCTTCTCCCCTGAATTTGTTTTTACCTCAGATTTTTACATAAAAGATTTGCATGAATCTTACAGAGTTCTACAAAGAGCAATTATAAGGAGAAATAATAAAGCATTTAACAACTTTGTCCTATCAGTATTAGAAACTGACTGATTTAATTATACTACAAAGATCCACTGTACCTGAAGTTATTAAATGCAGTATTTACACAGATGCTTACCATATCCCAATCAACATTACGGAAAAATGGATGTCCCTGAATGTCTGCAAAGCCTGTTTGAGGATGGCATCCTAAACGTTCTTTTGGATCCTATGAATAAAAGAAAAATAAGCATATTTTTGAATAATAAAAGTGGATACTTTTGAAGTGGATAATGCATAGCTACTATGACCAAATCCATTTAACTTTTAGCAAACCTGTAGCATCACATGCTTTCACATGGACAATGCCCTGAATGACAACTTTATTTTTTACTCTTTTTATGCTAAAGCTTCACAGCTGGTACATCTCTATCATTTAATTGCAGATTAAAGTTATGTCTCAATTATAAGCCAATCATGTAAAGGCAAATTCATTTAGTTTACAGCTGTTACCCCATGTCATCTTTGTACTTGCATTTTTAGCTAAGTAATGTTCCTTTTAAAACAGTCTGGAAAAATTACAATTTCTGCAAAGGGGAGATCTTGTATAGATGATGATGATGATGATGATGATGATGATGATGATGATGATGATGATAATAATAATAATAATAATAATAATAATAATAATAATAATAATAATAAGTTGGAAGGGACCTTGGAGGTCATCTAGTCCAACCCCCTGCTCAGGCAGGAAACCCTATACCATTTCAGACAAATGGCTGGCCAGTCTCTTCTTAAAAACATCCAGTGTTGGAGCATTCACCACTTCTGGAGGCAGGTTGTTCCACTGGTTAGTTGTTCTAACTGTCAGGAAGTTTCTCCTTAGTTCTAGGTTGCTTCTCTCCTTGATTAGTTTCCATCCGTTGCTTCTTGTCCTACCTTCAGGTGCTTTGGAGAATAGCTTGGCTCCCTCTTCTTTGTGGCAGCTCCTGAGATATTGGAGCTGAGATATTTTCGTTATGCTTTCATGATTAATTATATAAATGATAGATGTCTGATATTTTTTTTAGCTTCTGTGTCTTCTTTTAAAATCATTCACCTTTAGTGCTAACCCAATAACTAATTACTAGTTTATGTAGAATTGTATCAATTTAGGAAACTGTACAAGTACCCAGAGACCTTGAACCTCCATCCCATAAGTTTACCTGTATACACTAGCCATTCCCACTTGATCTGCGATAGTACTGAGATCTCTTCTCTAAAATACTGTATTTCTCCTGCACCAAGAAATAGGTGATGCTATCAAAATGGTTATGGAGGCCTCTCTAATTGATTCCTTACCTAGAGAAATAATTAAAAACTAAGATCAAAGAGAAATTTCTTCCTTTGGCAACAGCATGCAGACAAAGCAAGCTTTCTACTTCAGGGCTTTTCAACCAGTGGTACGGGTACCACCTGTGGTACATTGGCACCTGGCAGGTGGTATGCAACAATCCTAGAAAAGTGGTAACGGGGGAGGGGAATGAGCTGAACCGGTGGTAGCACCGCACAAGCCTAATCGAGAGATGGCTGGAGCTAGGCGACTGGTGGTACTCGGATATTGCCATATCCTAAAAGTGGTACAATGGGTGAAAAGATTGAAAAGCCCTGTTCTACCTGACACCATTAAATAAAAAATCACTCACGCAAACTCAAGCATCATCCTCAGCTGGGCTCTAAGCAGCCAGAAAAAGAACTAAAGCTAAAGTCTTACGTACACTTGAACTGGGAGCAGATTCCACCACTGAGTTTTGCCTGCACGCAAACCCAGACTAAAATAAAATAAAAACTCTGGGCAAATACTTTTAAGCAGATCTCGTAACAAAATGGCTTCGATCATTCTAAAGACTTCTTTCACAACATTGTAACTGCAAGATGTACATTCCAAACTATATATGGCACAAACTCTCACCTTGTTTAAAAAGCTTTTTAGAACACTTGCTGCCTTCACAGAGAGGGACCGTGGGATACGGATTTGCTTCTCCAGAATAACTAGAAGAAATAATTAGGGGCACTGAAAATTCATAAATTAGCAATCTCAACATGTGTCTGGGGACTGCAGACCAAGTGCCCTTCAAACTGAGTATAATTTCTGGTGACGTCATGGGCACAACTTGTAGGGATTTTTTTCAGCAAGAATATGAAAGGGGGTTTCCACTGCCTTCTCTCAAAGAGACAGTAGTGTAATCTTTCCTATCTATTTATTCTGCTAAACCAAACAAGTTTTTAATGCCACACATCTTTTTGTTAATTATTAATTTCTATCCATGGAATACATTTTCCCCAGCAACAAATAATTTACTTACATCTCCTATCGTGCTTTAAGTATATTATGTAATTAAAGATATATTTTCAGCAAACATGAATGGAAACGAAAATCGAGAGGCAAGATCTGCTACACCAGACATGTCAAACACAAGGCCCGGGGGCCAGATCCGGCCCGCGAAGTGGTTTCATGTGGCCCGTGAAGCCATCCTGGCAACAGTGAGGGAACGGCCCCCCACTGCCTTGGCCCTGGCCCAGAGACCCTCCTTCTGCCAGAGATCCTCAGATCTGTCCCACTCCTGCCCAGGCCCCCATAGGCACCCTTGATGCGAACGATGTAGAGCTGGCCATGCCCACCCAGTAGGCCATACACACTCGAGCCACGCCCACCCAGTAGGCCACGCCCACCCAAGCCACACCCACCCGGCCCCCTGAGGGCAACCGCAATGCTGATGCGGCCCTCAATGAAATTGAGTTTGACACCCCTGTGCTACACTCTTCAGTTTTACCATGTAGGTGGTTTTTCTTCATTGACTACTACACACTTAAGAGTTAACTAACCTTGGAAGAGGTAATCTTCTGTGTTTTGATCAGGATTATCCGAACTTCCAACAATATCAAAGGGAGATCTTCCCGCCATCATTTCAAACATCAGGACACCTAAAGCCCACCAGTCTACACTAAAACCTAAGATTTAGAAGAAGACAGTGTAACACGTTAAGAAGCATAATCCAATCAAAATATTTATTTTTAAAAAATTATGATAATGCAATAAATATAGCTAAATTAAGAGCTTAGACCTGATCACAAAGAAGTTGAAGTAACATACATGTTAAGAAATTCTAAAGTTTTCTAAACTCATCTACCTGTTTTTTTGATTCTCTCACAAATTCTGAGCAAAGCCGATTCTGTTTTAACAGAAGATAATCCCCATAAAATGTAAAATCATAAAATGTAAAATCATGGGCAGCGGATATTTTAGCCAGTGTTCTTATAAACAAAGCTAGACTAACATTTTATATACACAAAACATTTTTAAATGGTGTTTTTCTCTTGCCTATAGACTGAAATAGTACAATATAGCAAAAAAAATATCTATATTGACAACTAGGCCTACATGTTACTTCATGAAAGTCATAAACTGGGGCTATAGAACATGTTACATTTAGGTTAACAAATGCAGCTCTGGGCTCACATAGCTTTCCCAAATAAACTATATTATGACTCAATCAAATGTCTGATTAGACAATGATTGTTGTTGTTAGCTGTGAAGTCATGTCCAACCCATCACGACCCCATGGGCAACGTTCCTCCAGGCCTTCCTGTCCTCTACCATCTTCTGAAGTCCATTTAAGCTCACGCCTACTGCTTCAGTGACTCCATCCAGCCACCTCATTCTCTGTCGCCCCCTTCTTCTATTGCCCTCAATCGTTCCCAGCATTAGGCTCTTCTCCAGTGAGTCCTTCCTTCTCATTTGGTGGCCAAAGTATTTGAGTTTCAACTTCAGGATCTGGCCTTCTAAAGAGCAGTCAGGGTTGATCTCCTCTAGGACTGACCGGTTTGATCGCCTTGCAGTCCAAGGGATGATTAAGTGACAGTAAAACAACTGCTGGATTTCCCAATAAAACTGAATCTGACTACTGACTTTATTTTAACCTAGCCTAACACACACTGTGTTAATTCATGCACTCTGCTAATTCATGCACTGGTTATTTTTTTGTTCCTAAACTGAGTTTAGTTGAATTCAATAAAAGGCCAAATATGCTTCTCTTTGCATAATGTAATAAAGTTTTAGAGCATAAAGGCTTACAATGATAGTAGAAAGCATGTGAATTCCTTAGAATTATCCAGAAGAATCCTGTATGTGGTATAATTGACCACAGCTTCATTTAAGCTCCATTAACAGATACAGAGATTTTGGTTAAAGAAATGCTATACAAAACAGTCCTGTGTCCTGACTATTGAACACAACCAGCTTTCACCTTCTTTGTGAAATGAGCCACGTTTATTTAAGTTTCAGCTCACAGATGTATACGACTATCCTATAAAATATAGTGGTACAACTGAGAATGAACTGTTGCATAAATGACCAGAAACTTCTAGATCTGGAGGCAGCCAAGCAATCCCAAATCACAATGCTGTAGATTTCTCATATGAATACTATCCCCCTGACTATGTACCGAGCTGTTTAGTATACCTTTCGGCGACTGTCGTGAGAGGACGGTGGTTGGCCTGTCCTGGGGGTGCACCCAGCTTAGTGGCAGTGGCTGGGTGGAGGGCCGGGACACCTATTTGTTCTCTGCTTAGACCCTCCTTACTGACTATGGACTGCCTGCATCTGGACTGCTCTTATGCCTTATCTTAGGTATTCTTCTACGGACTTGCTCGCCCTCAGGGGTGCTCCCCCTTCCTGGGGGCGACCCGCCTTTCCAGCCACGTACAATCTCGAGGAAGGGCCCACTTGTTCGGACCCTGAGAGATGGCTGGGCACGGGTAGGGGCCTCCGACGTAAACCTAATAAGAGGCCCCTGGTTTGTTTTTTATCGAAATTTTTTCAGGGGTTAGGGAGGAGGGAGGGTACTTCTTTTGGTTGTTTGGACGAGGGGGGCAGTCCAACAACCTCTGTTCAGGCCAGTGCTGAGGCGGATCGCGGGGGGGAGGAGCGGGGGTCGGTTGCTTCTGGGGCTCCAGGGCCAGTCGTGGGATTACCTATTCCCACGACGTTAGGGAATGGCAGCAGGTGTAGGAACAGAGGGCCGTATCGATCTCTGGGAAGGTCTCTCCGCTGCTTACAAGCGGTGAGGCACTCCGACCCTCTGGCCCCGCCCCGAGGTCCCGGGAGTGAGGATGTGCAGCCTCCTGAGCTCCGGCTGGTGTACTTGAATGCCAGGTCTGTCGTTAATAAAGCTCCTCTCGTACGTGACTTGGTCGAGGGTGAGCAGGCGGACCTGGCTTGCATCACGGAAACTTGGTTGGGCCCAGAGGGCGGTATTCCTCTGGTTGATCTTTGCCCACCAGGTTTCCGGGTGCTACACCGGCCTCGGGCTCAGGGTAGGGGTGGGGGAGTGGCTGTTGTTGTGAGGGAGACCTTGTGTCCACGGGAGGCCACCGTTCCCCAGATAGTCGGGTGTGAGTCTCTCTTCTTGAGATGCGGCCCTGGTGCGCAGTTGGGCTTGCTGCTGGTGTACCTTTCGCCTAGTCACGCAGCAGCAGCCCTGCCTGAGCTTCTCGATGTCCTCTCTGGGTTGGTGATTGAGTTCCCGAAACTTATAGTTTTGGGGGACTTCAATCTACCATCTCTGGGAGGATCATCTGAGTTGGCTCGGGAGTTCATGGCTTCCATGACGGCCATGGACCTGACGCAAGTAATTTCGGGACCGACTCATGAGGGAGGCCACACCCTTGACCTAGTTTTCTTATCTGGACGGTGGTTAGATGATCTTGGTGGGGGCTCCCCAATTGTTATGCCCCTGTCATGGACCGATCATCATCTCCTGCGGCTGGTCTTCCGTTTTGCCACCCCCCGCCGTGGGTGTGTGGAACCTATCAAATGGTACCGCCCCAGACGCTTAATGGATCCCCAGAGGTTCCAGGCGGCGCTGGGGTCCCCACCTGCCTCCCTTGCTCACAGCTCAGCAGACGCCTTAGTGGAAGCCTGGGAAAGGGCGGCCACTGAGGCTCTTGACCGAGTTGTACCCCTGCGGCCCCTGACCCGGTGCAGATCCCGTCGAGCCCCATGGTTCTCCGTGGAGCTCCGGGAGATGAAACGTCGGAGACGGGGCCTAGAGAGCGGTTGGAGATCCAGCCGATCCGAATCCGATCGATTGCGACTAAGAACCTATACTAGGTCTTATCTCGCTGCGATAAGGGAGGCGAGGTCTAACCACTTCGCCACCCTTATCGCGTCCGCAGATAATCGCCCGGCCGCCCTGTTTAGGGTGACTCGCTCCCTCCTGAATCAGGTGGTGAGGGAGGATCCCTTGCAGGGTCGTGCCGAGGAGTTTAACCAGCATCTGTCGGACAAAATCGCTCGGATTCGGGTCGGTCTGGACTCTGACTGGGCAGAGTCTGTCGAGCAGGACACGGGTGGTCTTGTCGATATCACCTGGGAGGAGTTTGATTCTGTGACTCCGGAGGAAGTGGACAGGATCATGGGGAGGCTGAGCACCACCACATGTTTATTGGACCCGTGCCCTTCCTGGCTGGTCTATGCAGCCCGGGAGAGGACACGCAGCTGGTTCCAGGCAGTTATATCGGCTTCTTTGAGTGAGGGTAGCTTCCCCGCCGTCTTGAAAGAGGCGGTGGTGAGGCCTCTCCTCAAGAAGCCTGCCTTGGACCCAGCTGTATTGAACAACTTTCGTCCTGTCTCCAACCTTCGCTTTCTTGCGAAGGTTGTTGAGAGTGTGGTGGCACATCAGCTCCCTCTGGTCCTGGATGAAGCGGATTATCTAGACCCGTACCAATCGGGTTTCAGGCCCGGGTACAGCACGGAGACGGCATTGGTCGCGCTGGTGAATGATCTCTGGAGGGCCCGGGACAGGGGGCATTCCTCTGTTCTGGTCCTATTAGACCTCTCAGCGGCTTTCGATACCATCGACCATGGTATCTTGCTGCGGCGTCTTAGGGGATTGGGAGTGGGAGGCACGGTTTTACAGTGGTTCTCCTCCTATCTCCAGGGACGCTCGCAGTCGGTGTTGGCAGGAGGGCAGAGGTCGACCGCGAGGTCTCTCATTTGTGGAGTTCCTCAGGGGTCGGTCCTCTCGCCTCTCCTGTTCAACATCTATATGAAACCGCTGGGTGAGATCATTCGTGGTTTTGGAGTTGGGTATCATCAGTATGCTGATGATACCCAGCTTTTCTTTTCGACCCCAAACCACCCCAGTGATGCCCTCACCGTGATGTCCCGTTGCCTGGAGGCGGTTCGGGTCTGGATGGGGAGGAACAGACTTCAACTCAACCCCGACAAGACCGAGTGGCTTTGCATACCTTCATCCCGGGTTTATTCGGACATTCCATCTCTTTCTATGGGGGGCGAATTATTACCCCCCGTAGATAGGGCTCGCAACTTGGGAGTCCTCCTAGATTCACGGCTCACCCTGGAAGACCACATAGGAGCTGTGACTAGGGGGGCTTTCGCCCAGGTTCGCCTGGTGCGCCAGTTGCGGCCCTATCTATGCACAGTCACTCACGCTCTCGTGACCTCTCGACTAGACTACTGCAACGCTCTCTACATGGGGCTGCCCTTGAGGACCACCCGGAAGCTCCAACTGGCACAGAATGCAGCCGCGAGAGTTGTGTTGGGAGTTTCCCGATACTCCCATGTTACACCTCTGCTCCGTGAGCTGCATTGGTTGCCAGTTGTCTTCCGGGTGAGATTCAAGGTACTAGTCATGGTGTTTAAAGCCCTACATGGCAGGGGTCCGGAGTACCTCAGGGAACACCTGCTGCCGGCATCAACTTCCCTCCGCCCTGTGCGTTCCCACAGAGAGGGCCTCCTCAGGGTGCCACCGGTCAGAGAATGTAGATTGGTGGCCCCCAGGGGGAGGTCTTTCTCTGTGGGCGCCCCGGAGCTATGGAACCAGTTACCGGTTGAGCTCCGGACGGCGCCCGATCTTCGCTCCTTTCGCCGCGATCTGAAAACATACCTGTTCGAACAAGCCGGCCTGGCCTGAGGGGGGATTGGTGGGGCTTTACTATCTTTTTATTGGGGTTTTATTAATGTATTTATTGTTGGGCATGTATTTAATTACTTTTTAATTTTTGTAGCTTTGTGTTTTATTCTTGCCCTGTACACCGCCCTGAGTCCTTCGGGAGAAGGGCGGTATAGAAATATTAATAAATTAAATTAAAATTAAATTCATTAGAATTGACAACTGATTGAGCCACAATTCACTTCCGTAGATCTTTATCATGAAAAGTTGATTCCACTTTTACAGGGAAGGAACTATACTGCCTATCCTTGTAATGATTAGACAGTCTATTCAAAGGAGCTGCTCATCCTAGTATTTCATTACTTTTCCCAAAAAAGACAGTGAATGTTGGCTCAGCATGTTCAATAAACCCGGAATGCAGCACATGGTTTGATGCCTTGTAGTTTAAGCAAATTTATTTATAAATACAACTTAATAAAACTCTGACCATATGGATTACAGATGATGTCATAACACAAATATCTCGGAATCCCAAAAAAGCAAGATCAAATTAGAACATGATTGATTTTAAAAATTAAATTAGTAAGTACAAGCTACAAAAGATTCCACAATATTTAGTAGAATCAGCTGAAACCATCTTACAAGAGTACTATAAAGAAAAAATAGGAGCCGTGTATGTTGCTTTGAGCTCCTAGTATAAAAGTGAGATATAAATGTAACTGATAAATAAAAGCAGAATCAAAACATATTTCTCTGAAAAGTATATTGTATTCTTTGATGGCAAGATTAAAATTCAGAGATAGTCTCTAAAGTGAATGGCACTGACTGATCGTGGAAAGCACAACACTTGCTTGGTTGAAGCATTGCTTGTTTAGGATATTAACTACACGTTTTACAAAATAGTAAAAGTTACCATAATCTTCTCCACGTAAAATTTCAGGAGCAATATAATTAGGAGTGCCACAGAAAGTGCTGGTGGTGTCTCCAGGTCTTAATCCTTCCTTTTAAAATAGAAACAAGGAAAAAGTGTCTTATACAGTTCAAATACGTTTTCTGTTTCAATTTCATCTTAGGAATATAAAAACCACTTACTTTCTAGCAAGGCCAAGACTTAGGATATAGACATTCTGGTTGCTTTTTTGTAAACAAAAATGTAAGTCATGCTGACAAATTTCCTAATGATCTGTAATTAATTTCCTCTTTGCCTAGTATGGACACTTTCATCATTTTAAATTGGAATAACCAGACTGGAATAAGCTTATATTTCTTTCAGCATAGGAGTATTTATTTGATATTGTTTATGAATAACCTGAGAATGCAATAGTTTAATCAAGATACCTGTAGTCTGCTAATAAAATAAATCATGACCTGAACCAATCCTTTGGGGCAAAGAAGTGTCAGTTCAAACCAAATATATCTATCTGACATATTAGATGTGACTAACATAACACAAAGATTTTGCTTCCTGAACACTTTTGGGTGAAACTTATGGATTTTGAATTGCTGATCATGAAAATAATCTGTAGTCTATCACATACCATTTTACAGAAATCTTTTGTTTTTACACAATGGCAATGCTCTTCAGAACCTGTTGCTTACTACACACACATAAAACATACGGGAAAATGGAGCTGTTTTTGAAGAACATCTACTGTACAACTGGAATATCTGTGGAGATCTAAAATTGCAATATACTAAAAAGAAATGGCCATTCAAAAAGAATTTGGTTTCAAGACAGAAAAATGTGGCATGTGAACCACTTGTTGACCTAATAAATATATTTTTGCCTCTAGCAACAAACTACATTCAGCTGGTTGACAAACTTCTTATAGCATTACAAGACCATGAAGTGCAATATGTCACTGAAGATTCGTTTTCTACATTCACAATTGTACTTCTTTCTTGAAATTCTAGGTAGTCAATGACAAACATGATGAAAAATCATTGCCACAATGGAAAAACAGTATCAGGGCAACTGGAATCCATCAATATCAGCTGACTATTATTGGACACTGCACTCAGCTGCATTGGACACCAAGTACAAAAGAAAATCAGCAGCAAAACATGTTAGCCCAGGGGTGTCAAACTCAATTTCATTGAGGGCCACATCAGCATTGCGGTTGCTCTCAGGGGGCCGGGTGGGTATGGCCAGGGTGGGTGTGGCCTACTGGGTGCGTGTGGCTAGAGTGCATATGGCCTACTGGGTGGGAGTGGCCAGCTCTACATCGTTCGCATCAAGCGTGCCTATGGGGGCCTGGGCAGGAGTGGGACAGATCTAAGGGTCTCTGGCAGAAGGAGGGTCTCTGGGCCAGGGCCAAGGCAGTGGGGGCCATTCCCTCACTGTTTCCAGGATGGCTTCATGGGCCACATGAAACCACTTCACGGGCCGGATCCGGCCCCCGGGCCTTGTGTTTGACATGTCTGTGTTAGCCCTATTGAACATGCAACATGTCAGAATTACTATGCAATTAAATGCATTATAGTCATTAAAAGTTAATTTCATATTTCTCAAGATTCCTACTGATACAGTTATTCTGAAATATATTTGTGTTCAGTTTGAAGGGTGTCTATTATAATCACCAAGTTTTCAGGAAGCAAAACCTTTGAAAAAATGTGTTGTCCAGTGTTGACATTTTTATTTCATCGATACAAAAGGCATAAATTAATATAAATAAAGCATTGCGTAAGTGATATAAAATACCTAAATTATGTCAACTATCATCAACCAGTAAAAACGTTAAGGGGCAAGTCCTCAGGAAAATTTTGTCGTCTACCCCACTAAATGAAGATCCAGAAAACCAAGGTTTTAATGCATTTTAATGATTTTTAAGCTTTCAAAATTAGCAATTTCTGATCAAAAGGCATTTACCAAGAAATGTTCAGATTTCAACCTGTAAAGATTTTGCTTCTCACCTTGCACATGCCATAGTCAGTCAACTTGATATGTCCCTCAGAATCCAGCAATACATTGTCCAGTTTCAAGTCTCTATAAATTATTCCTCGTTCATGAAGATAGTTTAAAGCTAAACTGATTTCTGCAGAGTAAAACCTAAAATGAAATCAGTATTTAAAAATACACTTCGAAAAATCTGGATAGATCCCTGCCTCGCCTACAAAGTCATTTTTCCCAGACAAATGAAAGCACTTATTATTTTCTCTCACTGTGCTTTTTTATTACAACATGGTATCGCATCGCTCCTGAACAAGCTATCGGATGGGGAAGCTCCATGAAATATTTTGAATCAGAAACAGGGCAAGGTAAACATTTGCTTTCTATCTCAAGATTGTTTAAAACCACAATAAATTTCCTGTTTCATGTCAGATCAGCTTTGTGCTTAGTTGGATTTAATCCTTACTAACAGTCTCACTTCTAAGCCTCTTCTATAGCTTACTTCTACAGCGCATCTTGCTGTTTTTTTTAGGTTTTGCTTTTTATGTGTCGTTATCTGAGGAAGCTGGAAGAAGATGGGTATAATTACTAGGACCAGCCAGACGCCACCCTGTTTTAGTTGAGCACCAATAATTGCACAGAGCAGTAGCAGTGGTAATTATTGTTAATTCCACATTAACCGTAATTGTTACTTTTTTTGGCTTTGAGTGACAAAAAAAGTTAAGTAGTTTACTATCAATGCTTTAACAGTTTTGGAAGCTCTTTGAGGCAGAACTGAATCCACTGGGTCTGGAGAAACCAATCCGTGGCTCTTGACAAATTTAAAAGCATATCCTTGGAAAGCCAAGGAAAACTAATCTGGAGGAAAAAAAATGAATATGTAACTGGGAGAGTGAGAGAAAGAGATTGTTCTCCTTTACTCAGCCAAGCTGGAAAGAATAAACAGAAGAGTCGATGCTGGAATTAGAGCCGTTCAACTCCTACAAAAAGCAGACAGACAAAGAAAACATGCTGATACCCAGAGGGGAAAAAAACAATATGCTGCATGCAAATACTTTTGTTTTCTCTTTAACTCCTAGCTGGTCTGCAAAATTCACAACAAAGAAGTACACACCTGGCATGCTCTTCTGGCAATTTCCTTTGTCGCTGCATGTGAAACATGAGATCCCCTCCATTCACATATTCGATAACAAAAAATAGCCTAAATCACAAAGAGAGATTATGTAATGCAGGGGTGTCAAACTCAATTTCATTGAGGGCCGCATCAGCATTGCGGTTGCCCTCAGGGGGCTGGGTGGGTATGGCCAGGGTGGGCATGGCCTACTGGATGGGCGTGGCTAGAGTGCGTGTGGCCTACTGGGTGGACGTGGCCAGCTCTACATCGTTCGCATCAATGGTGCCTATGGGGGCCTGGGCAGGAGTGGGACAGATCTGAGGGTCTCTGGCAGAGTGAGGGTCTCTGGGCCAGGGCCAAGGCAGTGGGGGCCGTTCCCTCACTGTTTCCAGGATGGCTTCGCGGGCCACATGAAACCACTTCGTGGGCCGGATCCGGCCCCCAGGCCTTGTGTTTGACATGTCTGATGTAATGGATAACTCTTACATACCCAGTTATTCACCTTTTCATTTATGTATCTTAAGGGTTCGTAGTTCTCACAATATGACTTCCTCACTATTCATTTATTCACTATTCATTTATTCTTTGCCAATTCCTAAGATTTTTTTTCCCCATATAACTGTGCTTTATAAATTTCCCTCTTATTTTTGTTTGATAACATCAGAAGGTAGGGAGAACACCAATCATTCCTAAACACCTCAGGACTAATTGTTTCCTTTTGTTAAGTCTTCCTTAGAGAATTTCAGTGAGAATTCATTCATCACCAGCACGGAAGTAGAATAGCAGATATGAAAATTACTAAAGATTAATTCATTGCAAATTGATCTACTTTTTAAATTGTTTTTCATTCTGTCTTACCAGGTTTTCTCACCCTATCAAGAGTTGCATCTGTTCCACATATTTTCAAAGGGTTATTTACTATTACATTATTTTGTTCACATCATCGCTCCTTGATCTGTTTTTCCACACTCAAAGCCATTTTATATAGCCTGATTACATACTGTAGATCTGTAGCTGAAATTTCCAAATATTATTATGTAAAACCAAACTCAACCCTAGTTAGAATTCTCCTCAAATTATCCTTGTATAAGGCTTGTATAAGACTACAGTCAAATAATATTTTTTCATAATTTAGATTTCCTCCTACTTTTTAAGGCTATCGTCTTTTGTGAAACACTTATTCTCATCTCTCCATGTACGTTGCTTAAACTCTATGAATGTTGCTTTATGTGATAATATTCTTAATTCTGTAGATGATTCCTTGTTTATCTTTCTTCTAAAAATCATTTTTGCAAATAAGTAATGATGTAATTATTTTTAAAAGATGAAAGCATTAATTTATTTTTAAAAAATATATAAATAACCTTATAAAAAGAATAGAAGAATATATGCAAAAAAATCTTACTGCATAATTTACCTGCTTTCTGTCTGGAAACACGAGTGAAGACCAACAAGGAAAGGATGATTTGATGCTTGCTCAAAGACATGCTTTTCTGTTTGAACCCAATCAATATCCTGTTAACAAAATTACACAGAATACTTGTCTTTCAAATATTTTCTGGGAAATGCCAATCAACCTGCTAGCTATCAAGCAGGAACAAAGCAGTGATATCTTTTTCCCAGTTGCAATGTATGGCTGTGAAAGTTGGACTATAAGAAAGGCCGAGTGCTAAAGAATGGTGCTGGAGAAGACTCTAAGTTTCCAACATTACAAATCAGTGCAAATTCATGATAATCTTCTTGTTGTTGTTAGTTGCAAAGTCGTGTCCGACCCATCGCGACCCCATGGACAACATTCCTCCAGGCTTTCCTGTCCTCTACCATTTTCTGGAGTCCATTTAGGCTCACGCCTACTACTTCATTGACTCCATCCAGCCACCTCATTCTCTGTCGCCCCCTTCTTCTCTTGCCCTCAATCTTTCCCAGCATTAGGCTCTTCTCCAGTGACTCCTTCCTCCTCATTAGGTGGCCAAAGTATTTGAGTTTCAACTTCAGGATCTGGCCTTCTAAAGAGCAGTCAGGGTTGATCTCCTCTAGGACTGACCAGTTTGAACGCCTTGCAGTCCAAGGGACTCGCGGGAGTCTTCTCCAGCACCATAGTTCAAAGGCTTCAATTCTTTGGCGCTCAGCCTTTCTTATGATAATCTTACATTCCCACAGTCCTTACATCCACTGCATTCCATCATCGTATGCAATCAGATCTCTTGAAACTCCACAATGATTTGAGATTTGCAAATAAGTTTATGTATTATTGGGTAAATTCAGGCTGAATAGGTAAAAAAAATACAAAGAAACAACACTTAAAATGTTCCAAGATTTCTGGCTTTAAGTGCTCTTCCTGTAAAAATTCAGCTGTGTTTACAACATTTCCAGCATTTTTGTTAATGGAAAAAGTAGCTATGCGTAATAGGAGTTCAGAAGTAAAGCTCTAAAAGAAACAAAAGCTGGTCATAAATCTCAAGAAATTATTAACTGTCTAATCTACTGGCAGCTTCATTAAACATCTCGCAGGCTTATCCAAAATAAGTGTTGTGGGTCGAACAGTCATTGGATAAACAATCTCCTACTCCAAAGAGTACAGCAGCTCCCTGAAGTGGCATAAGGCACTACGAAACAGTCCATTCAAGAAAGAGAGGGTACTCTACTAGAGTAGATTGGACTGCAGTCATAGAACAATTTCAGCAAGTAAGGCAGAAAATAAAACCACCAAAGAGATAAGGCAGCATGTAAAAATTAAAACAGTGTAAGTATCGCTCACCTCATCATCATTAACCAATTCCTTTTTCACAACTTTCATGGCATAAATGCGCTCTGTCTTCTTTAATCGAACTAAAAGTACTTTTGCGTAACTTCCTCTCCCTATAACACGAAGTAGATCAAAATCTTGGAGACCTAGACTGGAAGATACTTTGCCACTTTCTCTGCTCTTTGCCTGTAAAGTAGAGAGAGTCCTTTAATTGGTGAGGATGCAAAGCTAGATCATTCTTACAGCCAACAGCAATACTACCAATTTGTGATAAAGTAACCTCAGGAAGTAGTGCTGCCAATCAAAGGCATTTTCACGTTTGGCCTTAGTAAGGCATCAACAATTTTAGTAGAAAAAGAATGAGAATACCTCCTTTTCTTCACCAACATGGTCTAAGCTTTCCTGACTTGAAGGATGATATGGAATCACTAAAAGGAAAAGGAAAAAAACTCATATTTCCAGATAAATGTAAATATTTTTAAAAAATTAAAAAATATTTAAAATATTTTTAAAGGTTCGTGTCAAACTGGATAATTGGACTGGATTGATGCAGTTAGCTCTACATGGGGCTGCCCTTAAAGAGTATTCAGAAGATTCAACAACTGGAAAATGCAATGGTGGAGGGACCTATACGTACTAGTCACTCAGCACCTGTGACACCTATACCCTGCAAGCTGCAATAGCTGCAGGTACTGGTAGCCCTTGATTTATGACCACAGTCGCGCCAATAATTCCTATTGTTGAGCAAAGCGATCATTAAACAAAATGTCACATGACTGCCCAGAATTGCTTTATTCTAAGACTGCAGTTCTGGCACTATCAACTGTGGGTGTTAAACAATCTCACAGGTCATTAAGAGAAGTTCTAAGTAAATTATTATTGCAGGTTCGCATCCCACCACGCTCAAGGTTGACTCAGCCTTCCATCCTTCTGAGGTAGGTAAAATTAGGACCCAGACTGTTGGGGGCAATTAAGCTGACTTTGTAATAATGCCGCTTGGGGGGGGGGGTGAAAGCCCTAATAAGCAGGCATATACATAGAATGAAGGCTAATGCTAAGCTTGTAAGCCGCCCTGAGTCTTCGGAGAAGGGTGGGATATAAATGGAATAAAAATAAAAATAAATAAATAAATAAAAGCACAAAGTGCCATAGAGGCAGGGGGAGACATCCAGGATGGATTTTCAGCCTCCTGAAGGAAGAGATACTCGTAGGTGGCCTATACTGGGCCTCCCCCCACCAGCTTGGGGCATTCCACAATTGTTTCCTTGCCACGCTGACTATATCCGCTCTCTGCTTGGATTCATTGCTCACTTTTATGGCTAGGGGCTGGCTGCAAGAGCTGCCTGTTGAAGGAGTTCAGCTCTTGTTGACGCACGGAAGGGAACACCTTTGGCTGGGTGCAGGAACGTTGCCAAAATCTTCAGAACTTTGGCTCTATTTCTGCACTCCACCAAAGGAGTTCAGCTCCCCTCAGGAGGCAGCTCTTTCAGACAGCTCCCAGAGATAAGAGGGAGTCCTCTTGGCAAATGGGCAACAGCTTGCAACTTTCTGTGTCAGTTTTCTCGTTACTTTCTGGGTAGTCCAGTAGAGAAGACGGCAAATGGAGATCCCATGATCATGGGGCGTTTGCCAAACTGGTCATAAGGGCAAACAGGTTGCCAAGCACTGAGACCACGATCATGTGACTGCAGGAGTGATGGTGCATTTTTTTTGCAATGGCTGGAAGTGTTTTATGGGTGCAACTTTCCCACGGCTTCCATAAGCAATAGCAACAGCACTTAGACTTAATATATTCTCCATGGTGCTTTGCAACGCTCTCTGACCAGTTTACAGATGTCAGTATATTGCCCTCAGCAATCTGGATTCTCATTTTACCAACCTCAGAAGGCTGGAAGGCTGAGTTTACCTTGACCAGTAAAGATCGAACTCCTGGCTTTGGGCAGAGTTAGTCTGCAATACTGCAATCTAACCATTGTGTCATAATTTTGGACAATTCTTGTATGAAGTTGAAGACTACCTGTATGTTTCTGGTTGCAATTAAAGGTATTGGTGGTTACCTTTAATTCCTTCATGGCTTGGAGCTGGTGTTATTTATGAGACCATCTTTCTCCAATACTGTATTGTCTACCCAATCTTTTAGATTCAGGAGGAGAGGTGTGTTCTGGATCCTGTCATCTCACGAAGAGGAAGAGTTGTGGTGCCTGCCCTGTGCAACTTCCCTCTCCTCTGAGATCAGCCTTACCCCAACCTGCTAGCCTGTTGCAAGACATTAAAAGGCTGGCTTTGCTCTCAAGCCTAGAACCAGAAAGTGTGAGTGAACATGCTTCTTGGTTATATTGATGGAGAAACATTGTGACAGATCTTGGCTGTTATTTCATACTGTGCTATGATATTTATGCTTTTATTCTCTTTTTATTCTGTTTTAATTGTTAGCCCCCCAGAATCACGTATATCGAGTGGGCAGCTTTATAAGTGTATTGTATAAATAAATCAATAATTTTATTTGGTTTTCTGTGACTGTGAGGACACCTTTTAGAATTAACCGGGAGCTGTAAAGAATGTTGAACCAAATTAGAAAGTAGAAGAATGGCTGGCAAGAACCTCTTGCTATTTTTTCTAAAGTTATTATTTTATTAGATTTCTATTCCAAATTATATTTTAAACTCCCTTTCAGGTACCTGTATATAAACATACATAAACATCAGCAATAAAGCAAAAAAAAATAACTTCTCAGATAAAATAATTAAAAGTTAGTAAACATAGAAATACTTGTGCAGATTTTTGACTTCATTTTTTTATATGAGAAGAGTGAGCAATGCTCTTACCTGGTTCAATGTTATCAGAATGTACTGAGGAATGATCCATAGGCTCCTACAAAATATATATAAATAAAAGGAAAATTGTAAGATCATAATTTTTGAATCACTTACCATTTCTGGAAAGAGGTTCTACGTTTATTTGGGGATAAATTTCACTATTTTCCAAGCAAACTTGAAAGCATGCAAGAAATCAAGCTGTGTGGTGCCTTCATTAGAAATGGTTTAGTTAAAATAAAATAACCCTATACTGACTTCATTCAAATATTTCAATGCGCATAAAAATGCTTTAATAGAATAGGAGAAATCAGCAAATGGGATTTTTGTAGGCAGGCAAAAAAAATCAGATTTCAAGCCTCGATTCTTACTGAAGTGTACTGTTATTTGTAATTATATTTGTACATGAAAACACACATACATTTGAGAAAAGTACAACTATGAATTTTACTTACTGGTGGTAAAGCATGACGGCCACATTCTATGCTGACAAGTTTATGACATTTTTTATGAACTAAAAGTTTACAATTGATGCATTTATATCCCTGGCGTCCTAGTCCCCATATTCGGTCAGTACAGATGGCACAATGAGCTCTCTAGGGGGGAAAAAAGTACATAGTTATCTGGATATTAGCTCTCAATCTTTAATTGCATTTAATTCCTATTCTCTGCTTTACTTGTAAAATATTACATAGCAAGCATGACAAAAGTCTACCATATAACTCCTAATATCTGTTCTTCACTAAGCATTGTTTCGTTCAACTTAATTTTCTGAGTTTTTTTTCCAGATTATAGCACCCCTTTTATTCTATAGCTATGCTAAGCATCCTAAATTCTACAAGCGCTTATTTTCTCTTATTTTTGAACATTTGTCAAAATATCAATAGGTTCCCCCATTATATGTAAGGTTGACTATAGTGTAAGGCCTACCGTTTAATACATTATATTCATACAGCATTCTAACCTATAGTTTATTTATTATTTATTTATTGATGGGATTTATATCCCGCCCTATCTCCCGAAGGACTCAGGGAGGCTAACAACAAAACATATAATAAGTACAGAAATTAAGATAAAAATAAAATTAAAATCATCTGTGCAATAAATTAAAATTAAAAACTAAAAATAAATTAAAAATTGTAAATATAATTAATTAAAATGCCTGTCAGTCCAGGTCAGCCTGGTGGAAAAGGAGTGTTGTGAGGCTGCGGCGAAAGGATTGGAGATTTTGGGCCATCCGAAGCTCAGGGGGGAGCTGATTCCATAGGACTGGCGCTCCCACAGAGAAGGCCCTCCCCTGGGGGTCGCCAGCCGACATTGCTTAGCTGACGGTACCCTAAGGAGGCCTTCTCTGTGTGAGCGTACTGGGCGATGGGAATTTGTTCCCGGCAGCAGATGGTCCTGCAAGTATCCCGGGCCTAAGCCATGTAGGGCTTTAAAGGTAAGTACCAGCACCTTAAATCTCACCCAGAGGGCAACCGGTAGCCAATGCAGCTCACGCAGGAGGGGTGTAATATGGGGTTAACAGTAGGGTTTTAAAATATTAATCACTTCAAAAAAGGGGGGGATAAAGTGAATGAACGAGCAAATGGAAAAAAACAAAAAACAAATAGCCGATGCATATAGCAAAAAAATAGCAAAAAAATTAGCAAGCCTGACTATTTAGTGCTCAGTATATTGTCCGTGGAGATTCTCAATCATCCAGGTCATAGTTGTCCCAAAGGTGCTTTTCAAAAGGCAACTGGATCTTGTTTTTTCCTTGAAAATGTTGCACTTCTCATCCAAGAACCTTCTTCAGTCCAGTTGCTTTTTGAAAAGTACCGTAGGGATACTCAGTATATAGTTGGTGAAAAATTAGTCATAAAAAAGTATATTAGATTATTTTAACAATATGAGAAAGGACAGTTTGTTGACTGAACCACAATGTCAGATTTACACATTCATTACTGTTATAAGTACATACCACAATGACTATGTTTTTAACATCATGCTAAACATCATGCCTTCTCTGTGGGCGCTCCGGCTTTGTGGAATCAGCTGCCGGTTGAGCTCCAGATGGCACCGGATCTCCGCTCCTTCCGGCGCGGGTTAAAGACCCATTTATTTGAACAAGCTGGCCTGGCCTGATGGGGAATCACTTAGGGTTTTAATATTTATACATATTTTTTAATTGTTTTTTATTGTGGGCAATAATTTAATTCTTTTTTAACTTTTGTACTTTTGTAGTTTTAAGATATGCCCTGTTCACCGCCCTGAGTCCTTCGGGAGAAGGGCGGTATAAAAATTTAATTAAATAAATAAATAAATAAAATAAATAATAAACAAAAGGGGGGGGGAAATCAGAGTATAGCTTAGAAATATGTTTACATAATTTAATTTCCAGACTGACAGCAGTGTCAATGTGTTGCATCAACACCAAGACATCCTGCAGAACCCAAAAGATTATGGCATAAACTTAAAACTAGGAGCAATCAAGATTTCTCGACTTGTAAATTGCTAGCACAAGGAAAACAATATCACTTTCTTTTTATTTATTTATTTATTTTATTTAATAATATTTATATACCGCCCTTCTCCCGAAGGACTCAGGGCGGTGAACAGGGCAAGAATAAAAATACAAAGTTACAAAAGTTAAAAAAAGAATTAAATATATGCCCACTAAAAACAGTAAATACAAATATTAAAATAACAATAAAAAACCCCACCAATCCCCCATCAGGCCAGGCCGGCTTGTTCGAATAAGAATGTCTTTAGATCACGGCGGAAGGAGCGAAGATCGGGCGCCATCCGGAGCTCAACCGGTAACTGATTCCATAGCTCCGGGACGCCCACAGAGAAGGATCTCCCCCTGGGGGCCACCAATCGACATTCTCTGATCGGTGGCACCCTGAGGAGGCCCTCTCTGTGGGAACGCACAGGGCGGAGGGAAGTTGATGCCGGCAGCAGGTGTTCCCTAAGGTACTCCAGACCCCTGCCTTAAACACCATTACTAGTACCATTACTAGTACCTTTTTCTTGGGGAGATCACAAGACTTCACTCTAGTTTCAATTATGTCCAACGGTGTATTTGGCAACTGACAGCAATTTAAAATACTTCCCACAATATTGTCTTGAGAAAAAAGACTGAAATACAGTTGCTTTATCTTTGCACCTTATGTAGTCATGGCTTTTCTCTGCTGGTTAACAGACTGAACTGATTACCAAGGAACCCTGGCTTTCAATCTCTTCTCTGAATCAGTTTTCTAACTTCTAGGTTTGTATCACATTTTTAAAAATGCAAATATTTAGGATAGGAGTGTGTATCCTTCCATCCTTCTTCTTTCTAGTGGTGGAAAATAGTACTGATAACCTTTACTAAAATGACTACGCTCGTTCTACATTTGGAAAACTATGACTCTCAATATCAATTTCTCTGAATGTGTGAGTTTAATGCTCTGCTCTGGGGCTTTCATACACAACTAGAGCAGGGGTCCCCAACCCTCAGTCCGTGGGCCAGTACTGGTCTGTAGCATGCCAGCAATCGGTCTGCACAAACAAGCACAGACCCATCTGTGGGATGCAGGCAGCACACAAAACCATGCACTCTCCAGTCCGTGGAAAAACTTTTCTCCACGGAACTGGTCCCTGGTGCCCCAAAGGTTGGGGACCTCTGAACTAGAAGATGGAATATTCTCAGAATAGGATGATAGGCTAGAAAAATTCTTTTGTTTGAACCAAAAAGGTCCTTCTTAAGATAAAGTTTTGGATTACTGCAATGCTCTCTATATAAACCTGCCGAGAACTTCAACTGATCCAAAATGCAGCAAGGCACACAGTAATGGAGATCTTAGGTTTGCCCATATGCTACCTCTGTTTTGCAAGATGCACTGGCTTCCAGTTTCTTTCCTGGTACAATTCAAGGTCCTGGTCATCACCTTTAAACCCTAGATGATACACGGCCAGGCTATCGCCCGTCTTTCTAAGGGCATCTACCTATCCTACCAGTCAGATAAAGTGGGCAGGCTTCTGGTCCCTTCCCTTAAATGCTGCCATTTTACAGGACCTAGGAAGTATGTCTTTTCCATGGCAGCCCCTGCCCTATGGAACACTCTGCCCCTTGAAGTTCAGCAGGCCTCTATCCTCTGAGCCTTTCATAAAGCTTTGAAGACCTGGCTTTTCCCCCAGTGAGGATAGAATTGGATAATTGCACATTAGAAGTTTGACTTTTAATGTTTTAATCTGTTTAGTGTTATAGTTTTAATATGATTTTATATGTTGGTTTAAGTTTTGAGTGGGAGCCACCCAGAACTGGTTAAAAGATGGGCAGCTAGGTAAATATTTTAAATAAATAAATCTCCAATTAACCACTTTGCCATAATGTTCCAAAGCAGGAAGTTATACTTCCCAGCTTATGATGTTCAATTATAAGTTCAGTTGACTATTATGGTGTTGTTTTTTAATTGAATTGATTAACATGGTATGGAACAATTTGGCAAAAAATACTACTAAAAGCTTCCTGATCTGATTGCTCGTGTTGCAAAGGCGGGAGCAAACAGCATGAACAAATAAGCAATCCATATGCAATCACTCTACATGAAGCAGTTTGATACTTCCAAAGCATTGTATGTTTTTAGTTGCCACAATCCTTCATGACAGAACTGGGCATTTTACCACCTCTGGGCCACATCTGATCCTTTGGCTGTCCCTATCCAGCCTGCTTGAAATCAACCGGAAATTAGAAATCAAATGTAAGATATGGCGTGTATTCTTACCAGTAGCAGCTAATCAAAGCCGCATAATTTTCTGCTTTATATTAAGTGATAATATTGAGCAGAATTAAGTTCAGTCTGTTGATTCGGTCCTCCAGTTCCAGTTTCTCATGTGGTCTCTTGAGAAAATTTCCCACCCATTTTGTGGTTTATAGCTGCTAAGGACAACTGTAGGCTACTTGCAAGGTATTTCTTCCCTTTTAAGGACAAAGGATAATTTGGAAGTAATGCCGTTGGTTGAAAATTGAAAGGTTATCAAAAGGAAAGTCTTACTGATAAAGTTGTATTATAGTGAATGTAAATAATTTCTGAGTTAAAAGCTGATAAAGTAAATGTAAGCTTTTAAACCCTATTTTCTTAGCATCAGTACTTGAATAAAAAGAAATAGTTATGTGACACCACAAAAGATCAAAGTCCAATTGTGAAAAGTGAAGGCAGCAATGAAATAATTTATTAGCACTCACTCTGTTAAAACGCTTGGCTTGAAACGTATGACCATTTGCAAAATAGAGCTTTCTCCATCTCCGTGCACCCCTACGATAAATAGATTCTAAAGGAAAAAAATAAATAAATTAAACTAGTAATTATAACAAAGTGTACGTTTCATCACAATCTTGTAATTAAGCTGAGCCCTTGTTCAAAAACTGCACAAATCAAGCGTTTATATATAGATTTCACAAAGACTGAACAAGTCAGGTAAATGAGAACAATTTGCATATACTAAGAAACAAAAGAACAGATATACTGAAAACAATGTCTTCATTAACATGGGCTTTTCCTGTTTTTATATATATATATATATATATATATATATATATATATATATATATATATATATATATATATATATATATATATATATATATATATATATATTTAAAAACTAGCTTAAACAGCTCAGATAATTTTTTAGGAGATTTTTTCCCCTCTTTTTATAACCCCATAAATCTAATAATTTGGGCTGGAGTTAGGACAACTGAATGAAGCTGAGCTTTTCCTGGCTGTATATCCTTCCTGACGCTTACATGGAGTTTGCAGCAGATATTTTCTCTTTGCACCCTGCTATAGAAACGTCTGTTGCTGCCTAAGATTGAATTCTCAACCTTCCAAGTGGGAGACGAGTCTTCACCTCTGAGATAATATTTTAGGAGATTATCTTGACAGAAAAACAGGCAGGCTTTGGATCAGGTCCACACATTCTATATAACAGTTAATACTTTAATCCTCCAATTCAAAAACAATAACCTAAAACAGGTTTGAACACTATCTTCTGTCATTTTTAAGCAGGATTTCCACCTAATATCTAGGAAAATCTTTACTGCAGAAACCCAAAGTCACAATACCAATCTCATGGGAAAGTGTAACTTAATATGGTATCTCTCAGAAACATTGCAACTGGAAGCTAAGTTAAATAAGGATAAATCCTTGCCCCATTATTATTCTATTATTCTAAGAGTGGGGTATTTACCCAAAGAGAAACATCTCCCCAAATTAGCTAATCTCCAGCCCCATAACAACACTGGCATGTACAGAAGATGCAGTAGTTGCATAACAGGCCTCATGCAGCTTTTCCCCCATTGCTGGCAATGGGGTAGGTGCAGTTTCGTTGTGACACAACCGGCCCATGGGCCGGCAGCTTGACACTCCTGTACTAAAGCGTGAAAATACAGTCATGGCTGAAATTGTTGGCACCCCAGAAATTTTTCCAGAAAATCAAGTATTTCTCACAGAAAAGTATTGCAGGAACACATGTTTTGCTATACACAGATTTATTCCCTTTGTGTGTATTGGAACACAACAAAAAGGGAGGAAAAAAAGCAAATTGGACATAATGTCAAACAAAACTCCAAAAAAGGGCTGGACAAAATTATTGGCACCCTTTCAAAATTGTGGGTAAACAAGATTGTTTCAAGCATGTGATGCTCCTTTAAACTCACCTGGGGCAAGTAACAGGTGTGGGCAATATAAAAATCACACCTGAAAGCAGATAAAAAGGAGAGAAGTTCACTTAGTCTTTGCATTGTGTGTCTGTGTGTGCCACACTAAGCATGGACAACAGAAAGAGGAGAAGAGAACTGTCTGAGGACTTGAGAACCAAAATTGTGGACAAATATCAACAATCGCAAGGTTACAAGTCCATCTCCAGAGATCTAGATTTGCCTTTGTCCACAGTGTGCAACATTATCAAGAAGTTTGCAACCCATGGCACTGTAGCGAATCTCCCTGGTCGTGGACAGAAGAGAAAAATTGATGAAAGGTTGCAACGCAGGATAGTCTGGATGGTGGATAAGCAGCCCCAAACAAGTTCCAAAGGAATGCAAGCTGTCCTGCAGGCTCAGGGAGCATCAGTGTCAGCGCGAACTATCCGTCGACATTTAAATGAAATGAAACGCTATGGCAGGAGACCCAGGAGGACCCCACTGCTGACACAGAGACATAAAAAAGCAAGATTACAGTTTGCCAAAATGTACTTGAGTAAGCCAAAATTTATTATTTATTTATTTATTTATTAGTGGGAATTATATGCCGCCCTTTCTCCCGAAGGACTCAGGGCGGCTAACAACAATAACATACAATAATACAGAAGTTAAAAGAAAATTAAAATCCTTCTGGGAAAACGTCTTGTGGACAGATGAGACCAAGATAGAGCTTTTTGGTAAAGCACATCATTCTACTGTTTACCAAAAATGAAATGAGGCCTACAAAGAAAAGAACACAGTACCTACAGTGAAATATGGTGGAGGTTCAATGATGTTTTGGGGTTGTTTTGCTGCCTCTGGCACTGGGTGCCTTGAATGTGTGCAAGGCATCATGAAATCTGAGGATTACCAAAGGATTTTGAGTCGCACTGTAGAGCCCAGTGTCAGAAAGCTGGGTTTGCGTCCGAGATCTTGGGTCTTCCAGCAAGACAATGACCCCAAACATATGTCAAAAAGCACCCAGAAATGGATGGCAAGAAAGCGCTGGAGAATTCTGAAGTGGCCAGCAATGAGTCCAGATCTGAATCCCATTGAACACCTGTGGAGAGATCTTAAAATTGCTGTTGGGAAAATGCACCCTTCCAATAAGAGAGACCTGGAGCAGTTTGCAAAGGAAGAGTGGTCCAAAATTCTGGGTGAGAGGTATAAGAAGCTTATTGATGGTTATAGGAAGCGACTGATTTCAGTTATTTTTTTCCAAAGGTGTGCAACCAAATATTAAGTTAAGGGTGCCAATAATTTTGTCCAGCCCATTTCTGGAGTTTTGTTTGACATTATGTCCAATTTGCTTTTTTTCCTCCCTTTTTTGTTGTGTTCCAATACACACAAAGGGAATAAACCTGTGTATAGCAAAACATGTGTTCCTGCAATACTTTTCTGTGAGAAATACTTGATTTTCTGGAAAAATTTCTGGGGTGCCAACAATTTCGGCCATGACTGTAGATGCCATAAAAAATCCAGTGTTTCTGTTGGGTTGGGGGTAAATATTATTTATATTTTAGGTTTTCTATGGCAAACCTGGTATTCTTAACTTATGACCATAATTCAGACTGGAATTTCAGTCGTAAATTATTATGATTATAAATTAAGACACCCATGTGTTTGATTGTTTTTACAATGCTGATTAAATGAATCAGGCAGTCGTTAAATCCAAATCATGCAATTTTAAGTCTGAATCCCATAGCTGTTAAGCAAATCACTCGTTCATTAAGCAAATCCATCCTCAGAAATGGGCAATTTTTTTGCCAGAAACCTACAAAGCGTAGAGCAAATCACATAAATGCAAGCTGGTTGCCAAGCACCAAAATGCAGTCATGTGACCGCAGATACGTGTGTGCATGGTGTGACGTTTTACAATGGCCACTGTAAATTCAAACAAACATTAAATAACCGGTCATAAGTCGAGGATTACCTGTTTATTTTTCTTTTTGTTTGATATACTTTTAGGATCCTTTTATTTCCATTTAAAATAAGTAGTTTCAATTTATAAGAATAATGCTGCCATGCACCCATTTACAAAGGCTACATCATAGCATCAATTTAAATGATATAGTTGTGTTACTTATTAACTTTAATATACTTACTATCTTCCCCCGGACAGGGCATTCCCGGCCTTTCTGGTACACAAGGAAACACTAGAGAAGAAAGTAGTAATATTAGATTAGTGATTAATTTAAAGATGTGGGAAGCAACAATAATAGCAATAGCACTTAGACTTATATACTGCTTCATAGTGTTTTACAGCCTTCTCTAAGCAGTTTAGCATATTGCCTCCAACAATCTGGGTCCTCATTTTATCAACCTCGGAAGGATGGAACGCTGAGTAAAACTTCAGACTGTCAAAATCAAACTCCTAGCAATGGGCAGTCAGCCTGCAATACTGCATTCTAATCACTGTGCCACCACAGCTCAGGGTTTGATGCATCATTAAAGAGGATCAAACTTGCATGATTTGTGAGATAATTTGTGTAACTATAAATCAGTTTTTCCCCTACAGGAAACTGAAAGAAATCATCTGAAAAACAATTTAAAACTTTGCAGTATTTAGAGCACAGGTCTGCAACCCGAGGCTCCGGAGCCACATGCGGCTCCTTCAGCCGTCTCCTGCGGCTCCCAGTCCTCTGCCATGTGCAGTCCAAAAAACAAAAAAGTGGGACTAAAAAAGTTCAACCAATTCAAATATGCAGGGTAGGTGCATATCTCGCCTTGGCTCCACTCTTCAGTCAAACCCTGTTCTGCGCATGCGTGCATGTACGCGCATGTGCACACATTTTTTGCGGCTCCCAGTTTTTCCTTTTGTGAGGGAACCGGTTCTGAGTGGCTCTTTCACTGTTTCAGGTTGCTGACCCCTGATCTAGAGTTACATCCTTCTACACAAGATAGTATCAAACTGTGTTTACTGGAACCCCAAGGTTTTGTGAGAATCATCCAAGGGTTCAACATGACAATTGCTGTTCACACTGTGTGAAATTTATTAAAAAAGTAAAGGTAAAGGTTCCCCTGCACATGCGTGCTAGTCGTTTCCGACTCTAGGGGCCGGTGCTCATCTCCATTTCAAAGCCGAAGAGCCAGCGCTTGTCCGAGGACGTCTTCGTGGTCATGTGGCTGGCATGACTAGACGCCAAAGGCGCACGGAACGCTGTTACCTTCCCACAGTAGTGGTCCCTATTTTTCTACTTGCATTTTTACCTGCTTTCGAACTGCTAGGTTGGCAGAAGCTGGGACGAGTAACAGGCGCTCACTCTGTTACGCGGCACTCGGGATTCAACCCGCCAAACTGCCGACCATCTGATCGACAAGCTCAGCGTCCTAACCCACTGAGCCACCGCATTATCGCCATGCTAACTGTAAAATTTTGCTTAATAAAATGTATTATATGAAATGATTTATCAGTAGATTGTACACTAATTTTTCACACTGAAAAGAGTTCCTCAGGTATCTCAAGTTTGAAGACCATTGCTCTAGACCAGGAGTGGACAATTAATTTTCCCATGGGGTCGCATGAGAAACTGGGATGGTTGTAAAGGTCTGAAGCAATAAGGCTATGAAAATGCGTAGGCATATACGCATGTAATACATATTCACACACGCATTCACATACTATATATTTTTTAAAAGTCGCTTTCAAAATAAAAGCAATCCACATGGGCTGGACAGGGACAGCCAAAGGGCCCGATGTGGGCGTAAAATGCCTAGATCTGCTCTAGATCATAATATATACACTGCATGTCAAGTAGCAATCTCCAGTATTCTTTTTTAAGAATATATTTGAGCCCTTATATGGATCATAGTTAATCCAATAAAATCAGTCATCATAGTAGAATTAAGGAATTGTACATGTTCTGTCTACTAACACCCTATTACAAAGGTAAATAAAATCCTAGAATTACTGCTAAAGAGAAAAGGGTTTCAAGCATCTCCACATTTTGAACCACTTTCTATTCCAGAAAGAATTATCTACAATATTCAACGCCATCTCTTTAATCTTTGGATTATACCATGTTACCATGTATTAGAAGTTCAGAATCCTTATTTAATTCATATAGACGAAAAGCCTCTTCCAGTTCCAGCTGGGAAGAAACAGTACATGGATCCCCTAAAAAAAAGTTAATTCAAGTTTAGTTATTTTTATTTAACCACATATATATCCTGCTGCAATCCCAACTCCGAGAAGCTTTCGTGATACAACTAAATTTAAATCAAGGTGCTTTTAAATTATCTTTTTTTCCAGAAACAATCAAATCAATCTTTATTATAGCCACAGACAAGTATAATTTCCATCAATATACTTTCTTTAAAGTTCTTAATCTTGCAATTTCATA
This sequence comes from Vipera ursinii, assembly GCF_947247035.1. Classification (NCBI taxonomy): domain Eukaryota; kingdom Metazoa; phylum Chordata; class Lepidosauria; order Squamata; family Viperidae; genus Vipera; species Vipera ursinii. Next base: position 16,674,384 of record NC_139518.1, read on the forward strand.
GGGTAATTGCACAACTTAAGGAAATTTATGAAGTATTTATTTTAGAAATATTGTCCTTCAATGTTAAATCTGTTATTGCAATACACACCCTTATTTCTGAATAAAATAAATGTGCACCAACCTGTTGCTCCAATTATATTTGTTTTATAAATTGATTAATGTGTCACACTGGATATTTTCTATGACAGCTTCTCATGACAGCACTTTTTTATTTAGGAAGTTTATAGGAATTCTCAGAGCTATACTAATGTTTCTGTTTTATCTATTTCACAAGATGGGCATGAAATTATGAATGAAAAATCCATCAAAAAGATCACAAGATTCATTCTTCAACAATCAGCAATCTCTCTTGCCAGCAAGCCTTCTTCTCAGGAATATTTACCACATGGTAAATAATGGTGATGAACATTTAATTTTGTTTTTCTCCACAGTCCCTGTCCATTTTTGAACTTAATCTTTCTCTGGCAGCTTTCCCTTTTATGCCTCATTCGGACCTCTTTGGACTTTGGATACTTAGCCTTCCAAAAGATGGGACATAATCCTAAGCCTCTTCCCCTAATTCATTCTTGGCTTGGGAAGAAATCATAAAACATAACATTTTCAGACCATTTAGAAATGTTTTTATTAATGTATCATTTTAATTTTGCAAATTAAACTGAGTTTTTGAATTTTCAGTATTTTTTTACAGTCTTTATTGCTTAATTTTTAAGAATCGTTTGTCATATTTCAGTGAAACGGTATTTGAATCACATATTTCTTGTTCATAATAATTACTTTCTTGGTCCTTTTCTCCTCACCATTTTGTAACAATGATGTCTTACATCTTCTTCTCTGGAGTGTTGGTGCTACCAGCTGTTGTCTTCCTTTAACAACTGCTCATTCAGTGACTAATTGAAGTTACAGCAGCGGTGGACAAGTAGAACTTAGGGTCCTCAAAGTTCTGCCTATCTCAGCATTCCAGCGGTCACATGACGCGATCCAGGCACCCAGATCAGTTACGACATTCCAGAATGCCAGTCACATGATTGCCATTGGCAACCTTCACTGCTGGCTTCTGAGAAGCAAAGTTTATGAGGAAGATAGCAGGAGGCCCTTAATGGCAACCCCGGGCTATTGCACTTAACTCTGCAGGACTCACTTAGCAACAGCAACCAAAAGTACTAGAACTGCCATCACTAAGCAGTGCAGTTACACAATGTTATGGTTTGCAACCGTTGCTTAATGGAGTGGTTCTCAACCTGTGGTCCGTGGACCCCTGGGGACCGCGATGTCATCACATGGGGTCCAAGAAGGCTTGAAGAAATGCTATGATTTAAATGTTAAGTGTTGGGGGTCAGTGGCCATGGTCTGTGGCCACAAAGGGTATTTAAAAGGGGCCATTAGTGAAGAAAAGGTTAGGCTTAGTGATTAAAATGCCAGGGATCTAAAGCATGCCTGCAATTAGTGCAGGTTCGAGTCCCACCAGGCTCAAGGTTGACTCAGCCTTCCATCCTTCCGAGGTAGGTAAAATGAGGACCCAGATTGTTGGGGGCAATTAAGCTGACTTTGTAATAATGCCGCTTGGGGGGGCCAAAAGCCCTAATAAGCAGGCATATACATAGAATGAAGGCTACTGCTAAGCTTGTAAGCCGCCCTGAGTCTTCGGAGAAGGGCGGGATATAAATAGAATTAAAATAAAATAAATAATAAATGTCCACTCTGCCAGATTTCATGGGCATAACGTAAAGAAATGAAATATTTTGTGGATGTTAAAACATTTTTGTTTTCTTTGGGTGTTAGTGGGTTTTTTTTTTGTTTGAAGGTAGGGTAGGCCTATACCCTGAGTTCCTTCCTTCCAACATATCCAAATGGCTCCTGCTTTTAAACAAGCACTTGGATATTCATTTGAAAGATATTTACCATTCAAAATTCAAGGATTAGATTTCCTTCTTTAAAGCTCTTAAAAAGGAATTAAACAAGACCAGCTAAAGCACGCACTGAAGCAAATAACATAATTAATTGCAGATTTTTTTTAAAAAAAGAACTTTTATTAGGACTTGTTTGGAGAACAAACCTGTTCTTCTTCAAACAGAACTGCAGAGCAATTTTAAAAAAACACAGTGCTAATCCAAGAGGCATGTTCTCAGATATGCCTGAGGGAATTTAATGCCTATAATCCTTCTGGAATTAATGTTTATTTTCTTTAACAATACTTCTATGCATGCCAAAGTTTTAAAAACTTTCCTGTTCTATCTAACCATCGCTACAAAGTCCTTCCTGCTATCATCATGTAATTAGCTGGAAAAAGACTGGAACAATGAAATAACTAAAACTGGATTTCTAACTCTAGTGTGAATACAAGGAATCATGATCAATATACAAAACACACAAAAAATGTGGATCTAGAATTAGATTGCTGGAAGTGGCCAGCAGGCTACTGATTCCTATCTATATCACCATGTAACTTTTTAACAATTAAATGCAGTACAGGCAGTCCTCGACTTGCAACCACAATTGAGCCCAAAATTTCCACTGCTATGCAAGACAGTTGTTAAGTGAATTTTGCCCCATTTTACCTTTCTTGGTACAGTTGTTAAGCGAATCACTGTATTTCTTAAGTTAGTAACATGATTGTTAAAAGAATCTGGCTTCCCCATTGACTGCTTGTCAGAAGGTCGCAAAAGTGGATCACATGACCCCGGGACACTATAACAATTGTAAATATGAGCCAGTTGCTAAACATCTAAATTTTGATCATATGACCATGGGGATGCTGCAATGGTCATAAATGTGAAAAATGGTCCTAAGTCACTTTTTTCAATGCCACTGTAGCTTCAAATGGTCACTAAACGAATGGTTGTAAGTCAAGGACTATCTGTATATTATTAACTTTTAAAATTCCCTATCCAGTTTTCTGAATTAAGATTAAATATGAGGAAGTTTACACTGCAGGTCATGTGAAATGAAATACAATAAAGAACTTGTCTTGCCACTTTCCAGTTCAATACTTTTATTTGCATCTATTTCCACAGTTAACTATTTCTTATATTTTCAACTTAACTGTACCAGCTGCGTGAGCTAATATTTTCTGAGGTTTTGGCCAGCTTGTTGGACTATCTTTTCTGTATGAATCCACTGGAAATGCAGTAAGACACAGTCAAAAGCATTTGAGAGGAACAAGAAAAATATAAATTTCCACATATATTAAAACAATTCCTGTTTTCTTTTTCAATCTATTTCCCACATAATTCGAAAGTAAACTGAAGAAGACTAAGCAACTTAACAATCTATGAGACAGAGAAGCCTAAATTCTAATATTTCAAGATTCAAACATAAAAAAGGTCATTCGTACAATGATCATGAAAGCTAAAGCAATGCAAATATCATTTGATAACCCCTATACTATTATAAAATTGAATCTAGAGTCAAGACCAAAACCACAAAATCACAAATTGCCTCTGTGACTTTTTACACAACTGCAAAAAGTCACAGAGGCACTTGATGGAATATTCTAGTAATTTATGAAATAGTTTTACTTTGTGCTAACTTACCTTCTTCATCGATCCATTTCATAGTGAATAACTGTTCGTTATCAAAGGCGCACATATCTCGAACTTCATTACATAGTCCCTCAAAGGAGATAGAAGGCTCAAAATAAGTTATCATAATGTCCCTGAAAAGAATACAACAGACTATTAATTCAGAGCTGAAAATCCATCTGTAATTGTATCTATTTTATTTGCTTCTAATCAGTTAACATGAAACCGCCTGTATGTTCAACTCTTTAAAACAACTTCATGCTGATTTAAATGTGCATGAGCCCCTATTTTCTCCAGAAACAAAGGGTATACAAGATTTATTTATTTATTCCTTTTATATATCTCCAAATCAAAGCAGTCTAGTTTAGAAAACAATCATTAAAAGCATGCATAACGGTTAAAATATTCCATGGTAAACACAAATATATCAAAACAACTAATGACTAACCAAATCCTCAACAATACAGGTAGCCCTCAACTTGCAGTCATTCATTTAGTGACCGATCAAAGTTACAACAGCACTGAAACAGTGGCTTAATGACCATTTTTTATGCTTATGACCATTGCAGCATCCTCACGGTCACGTAATCAAAGATAAGATAAGATAACCTTTATTGTCATTTTTTTACTGTGGGCATAACAGCACACAACAAAAATGAAATTTAGATGCCCGCTCTCAAAGTGAAACACATACGTGACACACACCTAAAACATACTACATACAACATATGTATAGACCCACACCCCTACATATACACATAACAAATAAAATATTAAATACTGTCCATCTTGAATATATAACAGAAGGAGGAAGCCTGAGAGTTCACACGGTTAACGCTGTATGGAATGAAACTATGGCTGAATCTGGAATTCAGATGCTTGGCAACTGGTTCATATATGATGGTTGCAGTGTCCCAGAGTCACTGTTGCAGCATTCTGACAAAGTCAAGGGGGAAACCAGATTCATTTAACAATCATACTATTAACTACAGTGATTGACCTAACAACTGTAGCAACATTCACTTAACAACTGTCGCACTTAGCAACAGAAATTTTCGGCCCAACTGTGATCGAAAGTTGAAGACAGCCCATACAAGAATAAATTACAGTACAGCTGAAAATGAAAAATAAATAAAAGAATTTTGAATGAAAAATAGCAGGAATTAAATATGATAATTCAAATGTAATGATAACAAACTATTCAACCGTGTGTGTGTGTGTGTGTGTGTGTGTGTGTGTGTGTGTGTGTGTTTGTTTGTTTGTGTGTGTGTATTGCAGAAGTTCTGTCTTCAGTAATTTTTGGATTGTTAAAAGAAACGGAGCCAGCCTTAATTCTATAGGCCAGGCATCCCACAATGAGAGAAAAGCAACCAGGAAACAATTTCTGGTCTTCATTCCTCTCCTCTCGTGACAGTGGGCATGACCAAAAGAACTTATTGGACAGGCTGATTGAGGTAAAAGGCAGATTCTGCAAGTACCTAGGTGCCAGGCCATAAGGCAGAGATCCCCAAACTTTTGGGCACCAGGAACTGGTTTCGTGGACAGAGGGTTTTTTCGCGAACTGGATGGGGCATAGTTTTGCATGATGCCTGCATCCTACAGATGGGGTTTCACTTGTTTGCACGGACCGGTTTCTGGCATGCTGCAGACCAGTCCATGGACTGGGGGTTGGGGATCATGCCGTAAGGGATTATGACCAAAAATAGCACTCTGATTTGCCTCAGGGACCCTACGAATAGAGACTGAGGTGAAAATTATGCACTCTTGGTTGGTTAACATCTGCCACTAACAAGGCCACACTGCCTTCTGCACTAACCACTGCCTCCGGGGGGGGGGGGTTACAAAGGCAACCCCATACAGTGCAGTAATCTAATTAAAAAAATGACAAGAGCATGAGTCACGTTGAGATTATGTTGTTAGATTTTTTTAAAAAGAAAATTAAACGAGGACTTAATAAAGAGTTCAGAAATATTTCTGAAATATACCACTCTGCAATGAATTCTTCGGGCTACGAGTCTTTTAAACTTGAATTACCACCATTACTTAAAAGCCCTGTGTAATAAAAGGCTCATGCTTACGAGAAGATAAATATGGTTCTACAGCAGTTAAGGTGAAGTTTCCTGAAGCTTTATTATTGATGGAATCATCACAATAAAAGTTGGTTAAAACCAAGCGTCATCCGATTTATGACATAGCTATCACATTCTTCATGATTCCTAGCCAACAAATAATGCAACAGGAATGCTGGGGGGGAGGTGTTTGCGTCACATTACTTTGTCTTTTCAATAGCAATACATTTAGTTGCATCTGGAAGTCTCCTTCCATTAGCTGTACAGACATATTGTGAATTAAATTCCTTCTTTCCCTCAGCAGTATCTCAATGAATCTTCAATCAATTAAAAAACAGCTCAACATCCCTCCCAAACTAACCCATTGTTTCTGGACTTTTGTAGCCATATATTAGAATTTGGCCACTAAACATAGAAAAGCTTATTCTTGCCAACAAAAACAAGCAAGGAAAAAGGAGTCAGGAGAAGAAATGATGTTCTTGATTATACAAACAACTTACAGACTTACAGTCCAACCTGAACATGCTAAAGACATTTCCTTCGTGAAAGAAACTTCAAACTGCCTATGTTTGTTTCACTGTTCAAATTAAGAATAACCTATTACAAATAAGAAAATTAATCCCCCAAAGGATTTTCAGAAGCACAACATCTCATAACGTTTTCTAGGTAGAAAAAAATGTTTTCCAATGTTATTTATCTTAATCAACTTTAATGTTCTTTTTCTTAATCAACCACTGCCCAAGTATTACAAATACTCTTCTGCAATTGAAGGTTTGTCTACTTTAACAGTGGTTTTTTCTCTCTAAAAAATTAATAGGAGAGTAAAGAAAAAGGTAGTCTTCAACCTTTACAGCTATGATACCTTAATTGTGACTAAGTAATTCCAGTTAGCTAACCTGTTTATGCCAGATCATGAAACAACTCCCTCTGACTCATTTAAACTCCAGATGTAATAATCAGCTGCAGACACATTAACTTTCAACATTAACATAAAAGTTAACAGAGCATCAGAGAGAACAAGACCACCGTTCTACCTTATTGGACAAATGATAACATTTCTTCAATCAGTTTTTTACAATACATTTAAGAATCACCCTGAAATGTATAAAGTTCACCACACATTTAAAGAGCAATAGCATTTAGACTTATATACTGCTTCACAGTGCTTTACAGCACTCTCTTAAGCCAGGCATGTCAAACTCGTGACGTCATGTGTCGTCGCGTGATGTATCCCATCCGGCCCGTGGGCTGGCAGTTTGACATTCCTGCTCTAAGCGATTTACAATGTCAGCATATTGTCCCCAATAATCTGGGTCCTCATTTTACCGACTTCAAAAGGATGGAAGGTTGAGTCAATCTTGAGCCCTGTCAGTATCAAAGGAATCCAACTCCTGGCAATGTGAATGGAGTCAGCCTGCAATATTGCATTCTAACCACTGTGCCACCACTGCTCTTAAATGAAACACACACAATAGCTGGAATGGCTTAGCCCAGGGGTAGGCAACGTTGGCTCTTTTATGACTCATGGACTTCAACTCCCAGAATTCCTGAGCCAGCTGACTCAGGAATTCTGGGAGTTGAAGTCCACGAGTCATAAAAGAGCCAAGGTTGCCTACCCCTGGCTTAGCCTTAGACAGATCCTCATACATATGAAATGTTAGATCTATGCCAAAATGCAAATTATACTAAGTTTTAATTAGAAAGGGGGGTAGTTTAGATACTAAAACAGTATCTAAACCATGGATATCCAACCTTTGTCTTTGGTTGTATATAAAGTATATTAACATAGTTAATGTAGATAAATTAAAAATATCCTTTTTAAAAAAATATTTTTATGCTCTTCTGGGGCTGCATTACTAGCTATCCAGGGCCAGACATGGCCTTCAGGCCATGGGTTCGACACACCTGATCTGAACTATGTTCAGCGTCAATAGCTAAAAACAGGAGACAACTTGCTTTTCTCTTTTCATCAGTTAAGAGAAGGCAAGTAGGCAACTATCCATACCTGGGAAAGACAGTCCAAAAGCGTAGGGAATAATAGTTTTGTACCTATGTCACTTACTTCAATAAAGTTAGGAGACCATCTTTTTATGAGCACTAGAAACTAGCTATCAATAAAAGGAATTCATTGACTGAGATTTCTTACACACAGTGTTTTTTATCTTGAACCTTAGTTCTTAAAGAACATTAAAGAATAGGACATCCTATACTTACTTTGCTTATCACCAAGCTGGAATTATGTTCAGAAGCAAGAATGTACAAGAATTCTATGAGATTAATATGTATTTTCAAAATGTATTCCAGCTTTACCTGGACATCCTGATATATTTAATGGAATTTCTTTGAAAACATCTACAGGACACAAGAGATTTTTAATAACCAAATAGATTTAGATTTTTTTCCTTTCATGTTCTACTGGCAGTTACTCTTCTCATTTAGTCAATCAAGAGAACAGAATAAATATTGCAGGTTCTTCAACATGTCAGATTTTACTCTTGTACAAATACAGCAATGGATGCCTGAACATGTACAAACAGGATATTTTCTGTACCAGAGAAATATCATTTATGATAGCAAATTCTAATTATTTAGTTTGTACCTAAAGTTTTGGTTTTTAGACTTCTGTAGCAAATGGCTAAAAGAACATTTGTTTATGACTGTTTCAGACAACATTTTATTTATCTCTAAGATGAAGCAGAACCATAGCTGTTGTCAACTCAAAAGAATAATATACAGCAAACAAGTGGGAAGGCTGAGCAGGATAGTAAAAATAAAGGTTCTTTAAAGGCTAGTGATATGGAGACCACTTCTGAGAACCTATAGCCAAACTGAACAAGGCAATGTCAAAGGAAGGAGATTTAAATTTTGAAAACAGTTTCTATCCTTCAGTTGCAAGACTGCTCATCTATATACCCTCTTTCTGATATAATCAAATCTGATTATATCAGTCACTGATTATAAGAGCTCATACTATACAACAACTTATTCAGTTACTGCTCAAAGTTACAATGTTGAAAAAGCAAATTTATGACCAGTGCTTGAACATACCGCCATTACAGCATCCACTCCCCCTACACCACCCTGTCATATGACCACAATTCAAGCATTTTGCAGCTGCACTCATGTGATCACCATCTGTGATCTTCACAGCTGGTTCCCAACGCAAAGTCAGTGGGGAAGCCAACAGGCAATTGCAAGTTGGTTCGCATTTCAGGCTTAATATCTGCCAGTGAATCACCTGATAACCACTGCAGAACTGACTTCATAAGTTAGGTGTGGTCATGTGATGTTTCACTTAACAACCTTGTAGCTTAGCAACAAGAGTTGCCAGCCCCAGGTGAAGTTGTTATGTGAAGACTGCCTATAATATTCTTTTGCATACTTTTATAAATAACTTAGACAAGGAAATAGAAGGGATGCTCATTAAATCTGCATACGATACAAAATTGGGGTAGACTGCTAAGACCTCAGAAGACTGGCTTAAGGTTCAAAAGGATCCTTGGCCCTATCCATCAAAATGCTATTCAACAGAGAAAAAAAATGAATCTGCACTCATGCAGGAAAAATCCGATGTACAGGTATAATTCTTTTTAAAAAATTCCATTTATATCCCGCCCTTCTCCGAAGAGACAGGGCGGCTTACAAGCCTAGCAGTAGCCTTCATTCTATGTATATGCCTGCTTATTAGGGCTTTCGGCCCCCCCACAAGCGGCATTATTACAAAGTCAGCTTAATTGCCCCCAACAATCTGGGTCCTCATTTATACAGGCGGTTTGGCACAGTACTACTGAAAAAGCTCTCGGTTTCCTGGCAGACCACAAATTAAGCATAAGCCAGCAGCTGCCAAAAGAACCAATGCAATCTTGGACTGAATCAACAGACATATAATGTCTCAAAAGACATATAATGTCAAGATCACAAGAAGTGATAGTTCTACTTTAGATTGTGCTGGTCAGACTGCATCTAGAATACAGTGTCCAGTTTTGGTCAGCACAATACAAGAAGGAAACTGAAGGCCTGGATGGCATACAGAGAAAAGCAACAAGGACATTGAGGGGCTTTAAGGATACATTCTATGGAAAGTTAAAAGAACTGGGCATGCTTAGCCTGTGAAAGAGAAGGCTGAGGGAAAACATGCAACAGTCTTCTGATACTTGAAGGGCTGTCATAGAGGCTCTGGGTTTATTCTCTGCGGTGTCCCAAGGACAGAACAAGAACCAGTAGCCTTTGTACAAAGAAAACCTCGAAATAAGGAGAAATCTCCTGACTTTGAGAATTATTACAAACAGTAGATGGTCCTTTACCAGTAATTTTCAAATAAAGATAGCCAACCATTTTTCTTGAATGGTTTGACGATTTCTGCCCTGGGCAGGGAGTTGCATTACTGTAGAAGACCTCCAAGGTCCCTTACAATCCTATGTCTCTGTTCTTTCTCAAGATGCATTATTAAAAATGTAATGCTTCCAAATGGCGTCTAAACATTAAGACAAAACAGAAAAGATGAACAATGAATGCATCCTTTTTTTCTACAAAAATACTAGATACTAACAGAATATTTAGCTGTTCTCTTGTTTTCTCAATTTGGTGTTAACACTTTGTTCTACGGCAATGTTGGCAAACCTTTTAGAGACCAAGTGCCCAAACTGCAACCTAAAACTCAGTTATGTATTGTCGGGTGCCGGGTGGCTGTAGCCCATTGGGTGGGTGTGGCCAATTGGGTGGGCGTGGCTGCGGTGGTAATGGAAGACTGAGTGAGATTAAAAAGTTCAATCAATTCCAACTTTGTGAGTTCTTTTTTTTTCCTGCGAGAAATTGAAATTGGTTGATTTATTAAACCTTTTTTTTTGCACACAGTGGCAGAGGCCTAAAGCAAAAAATTTTTATAACAGCCAGCTGAAGGCCTAGAACTGGGGCGATGGTGCGTATGCCCACAGAGAAGGCTCTGCGTGCCACCTGTGGCACGCCTGCCATAGGTTCACCACCACGGTTCTGCGGTATTAAGTTCTGTATTAGCGAATGAGACATACACTATTATTTTAGTTTGGATTGACAGAACAGATACTGCACTGGAGTACACTGGGAAAAGGGAAATGTAAATATTAAAAATAGAAAAATCTGGGGAAAATGCCTATTTAGTAAGACCAGAAATGTAAGATTTACCTAGTTATTTCTCTCTTACCCTGGGTAATTCTACCAGCAGTATGATAAAACCTGACACTGGCAGGAGAGAGTCACTGAATACAACCTAACCAAATGTCATTAACTGTTCAGAAGAAAACCACTTTGTTTTTTTCAAAATAGACCATGAAAGCTGATTTTGAGTGCTGTCTCCCCCTTCCCCAACATACATTCTTCTTCAAGCTTTAAATATGCTATCAGACACGTACCTGCCTCCCCCAATTCCATAATAAAAACAGTTCTAAGTGTCCAACATTAGGGTGTTTTAACACATAAAGGATATCCTCAGCTTACAATCATTCATTTAGTGGCCATTTGTAGTTACAGCACTGAAAACCGTGTCTTACAACTGGTCCTTGCATTTACGCTGTTGCAGCATCCCAGAGTCCCGTGATCAAAATTCAAGTGCTTGGAAACTAGCATGGTTGCAATGTCCCTGGGTTATGTGAATGCCACTTGTGACCTTCCCAACTGGATTCCAACCAACAAAGTCAATAAGGGAATCTGGATTCGCTTAGTGACTTTGTGATTCATGAACAACTAGAGTGATTCGCTCAACAACCACGGCAAAAAGGTTGTAAAATCAGGTGTGGCTCATTTAACCACCACCTTTTTAGCAACAGGCATTCTGGATTCAATTCCGATCATAAGTCGATGACTTGTCTTTATAGATTACTAAATCTAAAGCATCCCAATGAGAAAATGGGAACTACTTAAAATATTATACTTAGTAAAAAGAGATGTTCCTTTTCCAAAAAGAAATATACCTGGTGTAATTCATACAAGCACTATGATGAAATCAAAGGACGCTTTTTAGAAATGCTGCTTTACTTGTTTAATTAATAATAAACAGTACATTTAATTCAAAACTGGAAAACATAAAACACAGCCTTAAAATAAATCCCTGAAAATTACTAGGTAAAAAATCACACTTCATACAAGTTCGACTCCTGGTGATTTTATGGACATATCCATGCAGTTTTCCCTAGCAAGAATATGGAATGGTCTGTTATTTTCAACATGTTTTTCAACTTTCTAGTCTAGTTGTAGCCCTGGTTTCCCTTTGGTAATTTCCCATACAAATTATTTGCAAACAGAAATGTTTACATGGAATTCCTTCAACAAGGATCTATAAGTTATGACCTTGGGCCAAATCATTCACTCTCAGCCCAACTCACCACAGGGTTATTGGTGTGGAGAAAACAGGAGGAGAAAGAGATGTTGGATATACTGGCTACCTTGAGTTATTCATAAAAGTAATAAAAAGTGGGATACAAATAAACATGAAGTTGCATGAACTTATACAGGTAGTCCTCGACTTAACAACCACAATTGAGCCCCAAATTTCTGTTGCTAGGCGAGACGGTTGCTAAGTGAATTTTGCCCTATTGTATGGCCATTTTTGCCATCGCTCTTAAATGAATCACTGCAGCTGTTAATAACAAGGTTGTTAAGTGAATCTGGCTTCCCCACTGACTTTGTAAGATACTATTTAAACGGGATCTAAAAGAAGAGGTAATATTGTATTTAACTCTAATCTGTCCCTAGTTGCTAAATACTTCACAAAGTTGGATAAATAATTTAAGTCATTTCAAATTGCAAATAAATATTTCTTTAAATATTGTCAGTTCCCCAAACCAAGATTCTGTAAGGAATTCTTAATTCCCCAACTAAGTTGCCCAACATTTGCTAAAAAAAATGTTATGATTCAAGGGTGAAAATAAAACAAAACGTAAAGTTCTTTCTGTCCAACATGATGAACAAGTATCTTTGGCAGGTCCAAGTACTTTCTTTCACATCTCCAGGTGTAAAACCAGCAAAACAAAATGACATTCTTCAATTAATCTGGGATCCACACTACACTCGCAGAACTACATCCTTGCCTAACAAATAATTTCTCACAACTCATTTTCAATGGACTATTATTAGCCCTGGTCTACTGTAGTTTCCCCAACTTGATCCTGTTTCATGTGCTAGCCTATGAATTCTTATCACCTTTCAATTACCAAACCTACTTGACTATGATGGTAATTGTAGTCCAAGTTGTCTGAAGGAACACTAAGCTGAGAATTCCTCTTTATATATAAAATACATATTTGAAGAATCAGCCAGTGTTTCTTCTAGTCATTTTACTTAATTTTGATGGTTGTCTAAATCCAAAGCTCTCTCCCTCGCTCTCTCCCTCTCGCCCACCATGTGTGTGTCACACATTAAACAAGTTTTAATTCCATGCAATAAATGCTATATCACGCCCCATGAATCTAAATAGTTATCTGCAACTGGCATGAAACATAAACAAAGAACCACAAAATGCATAAAGTGGTAATTCAGGCTTGACATACTTTAGACCATATTGCTATTATGCTTGTTGTTTTATTTCAAGAGTGAGCTCAAATCTCAGCTTTACCAATCATTCATGAAGTCTCACTGCATATATATTCCTTAACTTTCACTATGCTTCATTCCTGAGATTCTGACCTTGACATGCTTTCTCTTCCTGAATTCCCTCCCTGCCCCCTTCCCTAGCAGCACAGGCATTCCTTGAATTTGCATCCCACACACATTTTTCTCCCTCCTCCTTTACACCATGAACACTAATTTACTTTATTAAAGCTGCCGTTCCACAACATCATTACTTGCTTCTATGTGTGGAATATTAAAATTTCTCATCCCTACCCATTCCCAAAGGTCCACAGCATTCTTCCCTTAACAATTAAATCCTGAGTACCCATCTCATCTACAACCACAAGGCCCAGTGAGGATGCCATCCTCTTACTGCTGCTAAGGAATGTATGAAAATGCAACCATCTAAGCCTGCAACTCCCTATCAATCTCATAAACATCCCTTATCAGTACTAACCCTTGTTCACCATCCATTGAAAAAGCCTGTTTTTATTTGGTATCTGTAGGTGAGTGGTTTTGTTTTTGTGCCTTCAAATCAGCCTTAACTCCTGGTAGCTGCTTGACTTGAGTCCCTGACAAGGTATTTTTGGAAATGGTTTGCCACTGCATTCTTCTTCCTTGGGCTAAGAATGACTGGCCCAAGGTTACGCATTCCTTCTTTGTGCCTTCACAGCAAGACTAGAACTCATGTCTCCCAGTTTCTAGCCTGGTACTGTACCAAACTGGCTGTCCTAGGTGAGTTAATTAAGTCATATAAATTTAATAAATCTGAATCATTCTGAATCAGCACGAGCTCAATGGCTCAAAGTAATCAACCATTCCCCAACCTCTCTGTGGAGGGCTACTACCAGCAGAGTATCTTCTGCCCATGCCATTCTCCCTTCTTCTTATGCAATTATATCAGGGTGCTTCCTCTGAAGCAGAATCAGAGTTCAAGCTAGCATATTAACCTGGATCCAACGAGATAGCCAGCTTCTAAGGCCCTGCACAGGAATAGCAGGAGGCTGCCCAGCAATTTGACCCTTAACCCAACCTCTCCTCAAGAACCAGCCTCCTGTAATGACTGGGTGCACAAACTGCTCTCTCCGTATGTGTGTGTGTGTGTATACATACATACATATATATATATATATATATATATATATATATATATATATATATATATATATATATATATATATATATATATATATATATATATATATATATATATATATATATATATATATATCGCAGTGGCTGGCTCAGTACAGCAGGCAAACCGAGCTCGCCCCGAGTTAGCGTAATCCAGCGTTTCCCAACCTTAGGAACTTGAAGATGCGTGGACTTCAACTCCCAGAATTCCCCAGCCAGCATAGCTGGCTGGGGAATTCTGGGAGTTGAAGTCCACGCATCTTCAAGTTCCTAAGGTTGGGAAACGCTGGCGTAATCGATGGCCGCGGCCAGGGGAGGCAGCTTAGTCGGTTCCGAGACCGCCGCTGCCGAGGGGGGGGAGCCGGCCTTGAAAGAGCAGTTCCATTTCCCCCGCCCCACTTTCCTAGGAAGCCCTGGCAGAGGATCCCACCAGGAAGCCGATCCTTCCTTTTGTCTCTCGGCTGAGGCTGCCGCTGCGGCGGCGGCGCGCTGCACGCCGTCCATCCGCCGCTCTCGCCCAAGCCCGAAGGCAGGCTTCCCCGCTCACTTCCTTCTCCGACTCACCCTTTATAATAAGCTTTGACGCGGACCTGATGGGCGCCGTCCCCTCCGAGGCCACCGAGGCCGCCGATGCCGCCGCCGCCGCCGCCGCCGCTGCCTCCGGGGCCCGGGTGCGACATGCTGTTGCTGCCGCTCTCGCGCTGAGTCGGCATCGCCTCTCCGCCGTGCCTCGCCCGCCCGCCTCCCTGGCGGCCCCACCCCGGACCTGCAAAGAGGGGGGGGGCGGAATGAAGGAAGGAGGGAGGACTGTGCGTGCGTGCGTGCGTGCGTGCGTCCCCTCCCACGCCTATCCTATCCCCAAAGAGGCAGCCGCCGCCGCTGTAAACGAACGCCCGGATCCTTCCCCTCCTCTCCCACCCGCTCCGAGGTCGCGCGCTAGAAGCGAGCCCGCGCGGGCAGGGTACGCCGTCGGACTTCGCCGAACCAGCCGAAGTCGCGGAGCGGAAGGGTAGAAGGAGCAGGGGAGAGGAGGGGCGCTCGTGCCGGCTGTGGAGCGAACCACTTCTCCGGGCGTAAGAGGGGAGCGAAGGGCGCAAAAGAAGCAGGCGGAGAGAGGGGGGGGGCGGCGGGCGAGAGGCCGCACGGATGAATTCTCCGAGGCGTTGTTTTCACAAGGCCGAAGGACGCCAAATTCTTCCCTTCGAGGAAAGAGGCTGTGAATGGCTTGTCAGCATTTTTGCCGTTCCCCCTTTTTTCTGCCTGCGGACCTGACGAATAGATCATAGAGAGGAGACTTTGGCATAACCTTACTCCAGGGGTCTTCAAACTTGGCCCTTTTATGACTTGTGGACTTCAACTCCCAGAATTCCTCAGCCAGCAAAGCTGGCTGAGGAATTCTGGGAGTTGAAGTCCACAAGTCATAAAACGGCCAAGTTTGAAGACCCCTAGCGTAGATGGTTAGAAAGCAAAGAGGTATCTCTTTACTCTCCTACCATCCGGTAGGAGATACAGGAATATAGCCAGCCGTACCAACAGGCTGAAAAACAGCTTTTATCCCTGGGCTGTTAGGCTTTTAAATGGGACATAATCTTATGCAGAATTGACTTGGGAGGCCGGTGCGTGGTGTAGTTGGCTCACACGGTGTGGTGGGATGGAGGGTTTGTTGTCACTGTGTTGTGGGGGGGAGAGAGCACGGGAGGGGGGGGAGGCTCAGCTAATCTCAATGTACACATGTTGTACTTTGACAATAAAGGTTTATTATTATTATTTTTAAAAAAAATATAGCCCTAAACTCAAGCCCGGCTGGCTGAGGAATTCTGGGAGTTGAAGTCCACAAGTCATAAAAGGGCCAAGTTTGAAGACCCCTGCCTTACTCAGACCTAGCGTTGCTGAAAGCCAAAGACGGTAGAACCGGCGGCTTTCGTTCATCGCAGCTTACGAAACTAAAGCGTGGTGTAAAACTGTGATGCATGTTACTGGTACAAACTGGGCATTTCTAAAGCGGGAACGCTACAAATCGCAGAATGCATAGAAGGCTTCAAAG
Source organism: Vipera ursinii (assembly GCF_947247035.1). Lineage (NCBI taxonomy): Eukaryota > Metazoa > Chordata > Lepidosauria > Squamata > Viperidae > Vipera > Vipera ursinii. The sequence goes on from NC_139518.1 coordinate 16,690,730, forward strand.
TATGGATCAGTGCACTGCAGAGATTGTGCAAACGGGCATCGATTTCTGCCTTGTACTTACAGTACTTCTCACATTTCTGTACTTCCACAATTCGAAAACTCTTAATATTTTTGTAGAGGAATAAAGCTGCGACACGTGAGCTGTAGCAGAAGCACGATCTTTAAAACATGGGAGCGTGATTTACTGAAAAACAAAAGGTTGCTTCTGCATGAGAATGTAGATTTTAGATGTGGAATTTTTCATTGTCCGTTTAGTCATGGAATTAATGGAATTTTGACCCGTTTAGAGTTCCAGATGTTGAAATTCACCTTATTTTCCCTATTGGTTCCATGTTTTGTTTTTCATTAGGAAGAAAAAGAAAAAATGTTAGCACGTTGGCTTTTAGCATCATGGTGATGCTTCTGGCAGCATCCTGTAATAAGGTTGCTGAACATGCTAGACTAGACCAAAATGGGATTAGATTGTTTAGTTCCATGCATTGTGGAAACTCAGCCATTATCTCAGCATATTGTAAACACCTGTCCATGAGCTTTAAACCACAACATGGTTTGAGGAAATTATGATATATATTGAAGCAGAGTAGCATATTTGGTAAACTTGTTTGTTTTACTAGTTATTTGAGCCCAGCAATGAAAGTCCTGAACAAAATACTGTGATTTATCTGTGTCTAAAATTACTAGAATAGTGCAGACAGTAGTATTGCTTGTAGCACTCTGTGAATGCAAAAATTGGATTTTGAAGAGCCAGACAAAAAATATTGATGCTTTAGAAGTTTGATGTTGGAGAAGATTCATGAGAATACCATTGATAGCCAGGGAAACAAATAGTTTTTAAAACAAATGAATACAGACTTATTACTTGAGGAACAATTGATCAGGCTCAATCATATTTTGGGAAGATACAGATCTCTTGAGAAATCCATAATGAAAGAAGAAACAAAGAGGATGATCAGCAGCAAGATGAATGAACTGCATTATAACAGAAATGGATGCACACATTACAAGACATTAAAAAACCAGCTTGAGGATAAATCATTCTAGAGGAAAGTCATATCTGTATGATCACTGAGACTTGACATTGACTTGGCAGCACATAATTTGTTTTAAATAAATACATTTTCATGGCTCAGATTAGAGTGCAAATACCAAGCTGTGTATCATCATCATCATCGTATTTGTGGTATCATGACCTGCACTGACAGATTACCTTTCTCATTGGTTTCTAAAAGGTAAGGTTCCCCCGCACATGCGTGCTAGTCGTTTCCGACTCTAGGGGCCGGTGCTCATCTCCGTTTCAAAGCCGAAGAGCCAGCGCTTGTCCGAGGACATCTCCGTGGTCATGTGGCCGGCATGACTAGACGCCAAAGGCGCACGGAACACTGTTACCTTCCCACCATAGTGGTCCCTATTTTTCTACTTGCATTTTTACGTGCTTTCGAACTGCTAGGTTGGCAGAAGCTGGGACGAGTAACAGGCGCTCACTCTGTTATGCGGCCCTCGGGATTCGACCTGCCAAACTGCCAACCTTCTGATCGACAAGCTCAGCGTCCTAACCCACTGAGCCACCGCGTCCCTTACAAATGTTAATACTGGAGAGAGGATCATGTACAAGATCACCCATTAGGCTGCCTGCTCTTTTCCCACTGATACTGTAACAACCCACTTAAGAAACAGTGGGCAGCTGAAGCATGTTGCTCTTAACAAGTCTTAAAAATTGCTCAGAGGATACCGTAGTAGATACCGTAGTATTCACATGCCTCTAAGTAGTCAAAGGATAACTGGAGGGGTGCACTCTTCCAATGGTAAAGGTAAAGGTAAAGGTTCCCCCGCACATGCGTGCTAGTCGTTTCCGACTCTAGGGGCCGGTGCTCATCTCCGTTTCAAAGCCAAAGAGCCAGCGCTTGTCCGAGGACATCTCCATGGTCATGTGGCTGGCATGACTAGACGCCAAAGGCGCATGGAACGCTGTTACCTTCCCACCATAGTGGTTCCTATTTTTCTACTTGCAAATTCCTGGCTGTCCCATGCCCAGTTCTGGAAGAAACATTGTCTGGATTCTTCTTAAGAATCCACACCACATTCTCGACAACCTTCCCTAAATAGGGTGAGAGACTGGGCAACAATAGGTATCTCCTTCACAGCGGGAGGTAACACCTCTGAGAAGCATTGCCACCTTTTGAATGGATCCTGTTAAGTCTCCCTACTATCCTAAAGGAACCAAGAAAAGCATCAATTGGAGCTAGATGGTAGAGGGCACACTGGAGAGCTTCCTCCCTGCAGGCCCCAAAGAGTTGAGATAACATTACAAGAGGCTGTCCCAGGCGTCACATCAGATTCTGCTCATGAAAGCCAGTGCGAAGATTAAGATACTGTGTTGCGTATAAAAACCTCAGGCATAAAAATTGGGTGTGGAGCTGAAAAGGAACATATCTCCCCAAATTAGAATTTGAAAGAAATACAATACCTTTGCCAAGTAACTTTAGCTCCCTGGTAATACAAAACACAAGAACTTCCGGTAAAACAAAAAAGTGTTTACAATGTTAAGGAAAGTCAAGGCTTATTATAAAGTACAGAAACAAATGATTATATACATTTAGTGTATGATATTAAAAAAGCAACAAATCATTGATGGCCAATAAAAGCTTTGTTTTTAATAAATGTGAGAAAAGACCACTTTAGAGAAAATTCCTCAAGTGACAAATGTATGTGTCTAGAGATAGATAGCTGTGGGTTGTAGGAACCTCTTTTATCTTTTGTAAAATATGCAGCACTTCCTTCTTTCCCAGCCAGGTTTGTTTCTTTCTTAGCTTTGATCAAGGACTTTCGAATACTGTCCTATTGTTTATTGCTGAGAAAGCTAGTTTTTGCACATCAAAGGAAATTGCTTTGGCTCCAAGCAAAACATGCTTTCTTAAACTTAAACCCTAAAATTCTACATAATAGTTGCACTAGGAGCAGGAACACTCACTCAAATCCAGTGTTTCCCAATCTTAACAACTTTCAAGATGTGTGGACTGGATTAATTTAAATAGAACTAAATCCTCAGCTACAATGTAAATCTCAACAAAAATTGTACTTTGAAGAGCACTCAAGAGCCAGTTTGGTAGTGCTTAACTCATCAGGCTAGAAATCAGGAAATCCTAAGGGTCTAGTCCTGTCTTAAGCACAAAGCCATTGGATGACCTTGGGCCAGTCACTTTCTTAGTCCCATAAAGAAAGAAATGGCAGATTACTTCTGAAAAATGTTGCCAGAAAAACTGCAGGGACTTGTCCAGGCATCTGAACAGAAAACAAAAACCTAGTTGTCCACTTTTTATCCAACATGTTGTTCTCTGGCTACAAGAAAAGCCCTGTGCAGGATATGTTTATATCCCTTGTTAAGATCACCAGGATTTTTTTTATTGAATTAACCCCACTGTCTCTATTCACACAAAGGGATCACTAACTGTATAATACCCAAAAGCAGGTCTGCGGTTCCATGTCTCTTGCAAACGTTTTTGAAAGCTTTCTTCCCATTCTTTGAAAACCATTGTTTATGGCTTAGCATAAGACCCCGGACACCCGCGATTTATTCATGGTTTCCTGCAACGTCCGAATCCTGCTGATGCCGTGCCTCTGGCAGCCTCCCCCTCCCCAATCTTGCGGCAGAAGATCAGGATGGACAGCACACGCGAGGGATTTTCCTTATTCAGTCTTCCGAGCAACCCAAGAGAGCCAGAAAAAAGATCCCCACCCCGGAGTGACTTTTGCCGTCATCTGCAAGAAGACGAGCCTAAGCGGGCTGCAAAAAAAAAACACCAAAAAAACACCCTCTCCCCTTCCCCACCCCCCAAAAAAAACAAGAAATCGGAAGAATTCAGGACCAGGACACGGGAACCGCCAATTCACACATGATTCCGCCCCCAGAAGTGTCGAGCGCAACCTCCCGGCCGCGAGGCGCGTGCGCGCTGCCTTCCTATGAGGGAGGCGAGAAGATGGCGGAAGCGGAGTGAAGGGTTCGTACGGCGAGCGGGTGCGTTTCCTTTCGTGCGGGGGAGCGGCCGCCCGACGCGGGAGGGGTTCCTGGCCGGCAAGGAGAGTGGGCTGGCGCAGAGCGATCCTCGACGCGGCCAGCCGCAGGGATGGCAGGCCGGCCGGGCAGAGGAAGCCGCTGGGCCCGGGCTTCTCTCGCCCCTCTTTCCCCAACCTGGCGCCCTCCGGGGGTGCGCGCGCATTCCCTGTCTCTTGCGGACTCGGGAGCTGTTAACCTAGGCGCCGATCTGGAGAAGGTTGCATTGGTTCAGCCTTGCGTGAAGGGTGAACCCCAGGCCAGAGGTTGGCCCGGGTAATCACACGCGTAGAGAGCTATGCCTTGAGCCGCGGGTTTTTTTTCCCCTTCCTTGTACTCAGTTTCCTTTCTTAAAACAACTGCTGTACAAAGTCTGGTATTGGGGGGCCAAAAATGAAAGTTGCCCTTGTTTTAACGGCCTGATGTGGAATGACCTAGCCCAGGGGTCGGCAACCTCGGCTCTTTTATGACTCGTGGACTTCAACTCCCAGAATTCCTGAGCCAGCTATGCTGGCTCAGGAATTCTGGGAGTTGAAGTCCACGAGTCATAAAAGAGCCGAGGTTGCCGACCCCTGACCTAGCCAAACAAAGTAGGATGTCCTGGGAGAGAGAGAGGTGGTGGTGGTGGGGGGTAAATCTGCACACACCAATGTGCACCCCTTTATCTGAATTGCTAGGCTGATTTGATTTGATTCGTTTTCCTGGAATCAAAATGAAGTGTGTGCTGACTAAAAATTGAAATTCCTATCGGGCTCATTCTCTAAATCTCACTGATGGGATGAAGAAGCAGCTGTTGAATTGATATTTGCTGCGCTGGTCATGGAGTTAAATTGTTCGCTTGCTGGCTTTTTTCTACGATCCCGTTAGGTTTAAATAACTATTGGCGTAACAAGGTGAGTGAAAAAGAAATCTTGTGGCACCCTAAATACCATTCATTGTTACTGTTACTGTCTGTCAAATTTGTAGGCTGCTGACTCTCACTATCCTAATAACACACAAGATCTTTTAAGATGCCACAGTGCTATCTCTCTCTCTCTCTCTAGATTATGGTGTATTGTGAGCAGGACATTACTCCTCCTCCTCACTGAGTTTAATAATATTTCCTCCCAGGTAAAGTATAGACCAATGTTGCTCAACCTTGGCAGCTTGAAGATATGTGGAAGTTTCCCAGAATTCCCTAGCCAGCAAAGATGCCAATGCCACATGTTATTGAAATGGTAGGAGTCAACAGCCTTCAGTTCTAGAGTTGAAGTCCACACATCTGCAAGCTGCCAAGGTTGAGAAATTACCAGTATAGAGAATACCGTTAGAGAAGTCCCATTGCGGTATTTCTGGATTGCAAAATTTTGCATGAGGGTAGAGAGGGTTTTGCAGAACAGATATGATCAGCTAGCAGCAGGTAACCTGCAATGCTCCTGCTATTGGACTTAATTTCCTGCCATGTCTGATCATTTGATATGATGGCTAGGCTGGTGGAATTTGGAGCCCGACATTATCGTTTGGATGGCTGTATGAGGCCTACTCTTGTATAGAAAGGGTTGCAGCCTAATCCAGATTATGAAAAAAATCACAACTTCAATTCCTGTCTATAATGTGGGAGATATAATTTTTACTCAATTTACAAGAGTTTTAGTAAGGATAGAAAATACATAATGCTGGTGAAGTGTTTCTGAACCCTTAAAAGTATCCAAATGTTAAATATGATTATGTAAAAATGACTAGGTAGATGGCAATCTGACAAATGACAATGATAAAACAGGTGTCTCAATTGTTTTAACAATAGCTGCTAATTTTTGCAATTCACAGGTAAAGCAGCATGTGCCATCTGGAATAAAAGTTACATTTTCTCTAAAATGTTGTGAAAGGACAGTTTTTGATCTCATAAGGGTTATCTGAAAGTATTTGATATTATAACATTCCTGTTTCAGGTAGTTCATTTTGCATAGTACAATATACAGGAGAAATGTATCAGCTAAATACCCATGATATAAAGGTCAGTGTGATGTAGATACAATTGTTAGTCTTACGTTGTAATCCCAAGCACACTTCTTTGAAAGTAAGCAACATTAAACACAGCAGGGTTTAATTCTGAGTACATTTGCACAGTTTCTGCTATTAAACTTGGAGGTCTTGAGTTCAAATCACAGCTCAAACATACATTTTAATTAACTTGCTAAATGTGGGCCATTTGTTTTCATTCCCTTGAAAATAAAACACTACATGTGCAATCTTGAGTATAGTTTGCTCCCAATTGTACTAATATGTCTGGCATACTTTTGCATCAGCTGTGCAGAATTTTCAGGGGCAACTTCATAGAAAACAAAAGCATAAATAAGTTATGATTGGCAACAGCAGAGCATCTACAACAGAAAAGAAACATCACTGTTTTCAGTCCTAAAATAGTCTCTCTTTATTTTTTTAAATTATTTCTGCAACAGTATTTTGAGATAGACTATTATTCTGGTTCTCTAGTATGAAACTTCAGGCATGAGATTTGGGCTTGCATTATTGAATTTTGTAGAATTTGATCTTGTTTTCTATACAGAATAATACCAACCTGTATGTTTCCTTTTAGAGTCTAGGAGGTAGAAGAAAATGGTATTCATTTGAATGACATGTTTTTTTTAAAAAAAATATTTTGTTCAGAGGCAGAATCATTCCACAACTATGGAGAATGAATCAAGCACAACTTCTTCCACAAGCACAACAACCATTGCTACTACATCGTCCCCGTCCCGTACACAACCACCCCAGATATCTGTCTACAGTGGCTCAGATCGACATGCTGTGCAGGTATTTAACTGAGGAAACACTGATGATATGTATTACAATTGAAAATCATTGCTAAAAAGATTCTAATTAAATGCAGCTTCTATTATTTCAATAATACCTCATCAGCCATTTCTCCTGCTTGGTTCCCCCCCACACACACACACAGACACACTTAGCAACTAGTGTAGAGTTCTGGAGAGATTAAATGCTTGCAAACTATTTTGGGAAGTGTGCTGTTTTAAGAATATTTGTGTTCAGATCCACATAGCAATCTAGGAACTATTAATTCAATTAATTAAAAGCATAGACCAAATGAAGTCCTTTGCTATCCTTTGTCAGAATTAGCAGCAGGGGCAGCTATAGGGAGATGGGATGATTAAAGTGGGATGATTAAAAAAAAGTCAGGATAGTGGCTGTGAATATAGATGCAAAATAGGGTAGGGTTTCTATTGGATGGTTGGGGCCGTTGTCTTGACTTTTTTGACTCTGTGTGGATGCCTCTGTTTACCAGAGAAAGTAAAGAGTAACTAGCATAGCTTTTAAAAACCCCATCATACCTCTCTCTCATCCTTTCCTATCTCATACTTACTTTCTTTTTTTTTAATGTTCTACTTCTGTCTCAGTCCTTCTTAATTCTTTCCAGTCTCCTTCCAAACTCATCCTAATTTTACAGCTGGTAACCTATTTGGTTCATATAGAATCAAGAATTTTGGAAGTTATTTAATACAGCTTATTTCTGTTTGGCAAGTAAATGCTTGATGGTTACAATACTGTGCTGTTGTGTGGAATGTTAGTAGAAACAGTCTTTTGTAACCTGATACCTTCCAGGTGGGTTAGATCTAGAATTCTTAGCCAGGATAGCCTGAGGCTGAGAATTCTTGGAACGGCAACTCCCATGCCTTACTAATGAGAACTGGGGAAAAGCCATTTAAGATAATGCAGTTCCAATTATTTGAGAGAAGCCACATTTATGAAAGTTCATCTGAGGGCGCTAGCACCAAGAATTTGGCCCTCGCTGAGCAGCGGAGCTAATATTATTTTGTCTGAACTGCCCAAAATCTCACATGGCAAATTTTTGCCCTTTCAGATGCTGAAGCTCCTGGGGATGGGCTAAAATCCTATTGGCGGGAATTCCCTCCAATCCTTCCTTCCCAACTGTTTGACATTCCCCACCCCCTAGACCAGGGATCTCAAACTGCCAGCCTGCGGGCCAGATGCATCATGCCGAAATCGCCCCTACCCCAGCTCCAGCAATGGGGAAAAAGCTCTGATACGTCACGACACGTCACGTGACGTTGTGAGTTTGACACCCCTGCCCTAGAGGCCTAGACCATTGCTTTTCAGACTTGCTGCCTGGGGAATTCTAAGAGGTGAGATCCACACCTCTTAAAAGTTTCCAAGCTTGAAAACACAGTCCTAGACACATCAGGCAAGCCACCGTTGTGTTGTGGTGGTCCCGCACAGATTTGGGGGCTTCTAATTGGTCAGTGATAAGTCAGGCTACAGGGGAAGGACATAGATCATCAGGGGGACTTGTCTTTGTGTCTACTTGTTTTGGTATGCAAGGCCCTATAGCGGCATCCTGAGGGAAGAAGCTGAAACAGTTTATGACCAGGATGTGAAGGGTCTGTAGATATTTTCTCAGCCCTCTTTCTGGTTCGTGTAGTATACAATCAATATAGTTGATTGACTTTAAGCGTTGGCATCTGATAGGATAGTCCAGACCAGGGGTAGGCAACCTTTGCTCTTTTATGACTCGTGGACTTCAACTCCCAGAATTCCTGTGCCAGCCATGCTGGCTCAGGAATTCTGGGAGTTGAAGTCCACGAGTCATAAAAGAGCCAACGTTGCCTACCCCTGGTCCAGACTAAGACAACATGTGCTTGGCCTTATGTCATGGTAACTGCACAGTGGCTCCACTTGTTTTATATGTCTTGTGAGACTGGACAATTCAGACAGAGTTCAGTTCTTTAATTCTTTACGCATAGTGGACAGAATTTTGCAAGACTAAACTCTTACTGCTTTCAGCCTAACAGATATATTCAGAGAGATTCTAGAGAGTGGCTATTGTAACTCTCTTCCTCTGTTTCCTTTCCAGACTGTGTTGCCTCTTGTCTCCCTTCCCTTTCTGAAATGTGCTTCCTTCTTCTTGTGAGAAACTGCCATTTCACCGCCCCCAACTCCCCCTCCATGGACGTCATCTCTCACATATCTCTTCCATATGTTCTGATTCTGGACATGGAAGCCTGTGTTCATAGAGCTAGCAGTGAACTCAGTGTTCAGATATGGGTTGCTTAAGGGAACTAAAATGTTCCTTTTTACAAAGGCAATGATGTAGTTCCTTAGAAGTGCAGGCTTTGCTAATGCTTAAATGGCTGTTACGATAGGACTGATCTTTCCCCATCTCTTGTTCTTGGCCTGGTTACCACTACTCAAAACCCCACAGGTCATTCAGCAGGCCTTGCATCGTCCCCCCAGCTCAGCTGCACAGTACCTTCAGCAGATGTATGCAGCTCAGCAGCAGCATCTAATGTTACAAACTGCAGCTTTACAACAGCAACATTTGAGCAGTACTCCGTTCCAGAGTTTGGCCAGTGTTCCACAGGTAAGTCTGGAGTAAATTGGAAAATAAAAATCAGGAACTTAACCTTAATTCTTCCAATAATAAAAAATATAATATTACAATTTGGTTTTAAGGGAAAGTTTTCCAACCTTCCTCCCCAGACCCCAAATATTTGTCTACAGTAGTTAAAGCAGAATGTGGTACCTAACAGCAGTGGAACTTTAATAGCCAATAGCTTCAACCAGCATAGGCAGTAGTGTGGCATGCTGGGAGCTGTAGCTTGGCAAAATTAAAAGACCCCAAATTTCCTACCTCTGTTATAGATAGCCAAGGAAATCTTCATATGTGGAAGGGGTAATTTTTTAAAAAAGTAATGTTTCAACCCAGCAATTTAATGGTCTGTTGATATATAATAATAATAATGAAATAATTTATTATCAAGGAACAGAAGCCTGAGACTGGAGACTGAACCAATTTGAATTCCATTTTGAAACAATGTAACAATTCAAAATATTTAATTGTGAATATCTGATTATTTTAATCCCTTGTGTTATTTACAGTGGATTCCATTTCTCTCTTTTCACATCAGAGAATGTAATCTGATATCATTTTTTGTTTAATATCTTTCTATAATAATTGCATTTACGAAGATTTCTAAGCATCCAACAATATTAAACAAAAAAAATGAAAGTGGCATATCAAAATACAATAAAAAGTTAGAGCTCATTGATTTTTATTTTTTTGGAAAATATAACCCTATTTTTCCATTTCCCAGCATTACTCGGGCAGTTAACAGTGCATGAAAGAAAATGTTTTTGCTGCTGAGCTTCAGTAACATGATTTCGGATAATTTTTCCTGGTTGGAAATTTTGCAAATGGGAGCAGTTTACCACCCAGAGATTTACTGTTTCATTTCTATTGTTAAGGTCCAAGCAAAGGGGAAAAAAAGAGGGGACAAAAATTGTTCTCACCATTGCAGCAACATCACCTGGTTGGTTGAAGGAAATCACTATGAAATATTTTTCCTGGGTGGATGGAGTGTTAGTTCAGGGTAACCTCTGACTCTTTAACTAAGCTTTCAAAAGAGATAGCAAGTTGACTGGAATTAAAGAGAATGGAGGCCACAAATAAAAGTGATTCTGGGAATTGTGGCTTTTGGGCTGCCATTGAGTTTAATGTGAGTATACTCTTGTTAGTCAAGCACCTTTTCTTACAATGCAAATAACTCATTTGATAGATGTGCTTGCTGTTTAGGCAAATCTTTCAGGTGGGAGGCAGTGTGCTTCTCCTAATGGCAGTGTCACTCAGCAGTCCAGCATGTCAGAAACCTCGGTAAGTGTCTAGCAAAAGTATTTCTCTTAAACTATAAGGTTCCATGTTTATTCTTTACACATTGTTTATGAAAACGTTTCAGGAGCAAAAAAATGGAATTCTTGACCTATTAAAGTCTCAGTGCCTTATACTGTAAATATTTATTTATTTATTTATTGAATTTGTATACCGCCCTATTCCCGTAGGACTCAGGGTGGTTTACAGGGCAGTTAAAACCATAAAATACAAAAATTAAAATCAATTAAAACAATTAATTAAATTCAAGCCCCAAAAGTAAATCTAAAACCCAATTAAAATTAAAATTGTAATACAGATCTTTAAACATTATTTTGTTTTGAACAAATGGCCTGGTTGAATTCACTCTAAATGCAAGGATAAAAGAGGCTCACACCTTTGGGGAAGATATATATTGGATTTACTAGATTTTTTTTGGAGAAAGAATTTACAAGAGGTAATAGGAACTTGGGGAAAAGAATCCACTAAGAGGGTTGACTTCAATTGCTGAGAACCTGCCTTTATATTAGCTTATTTAGGCAACATTTCAGTGTTGGTGGCAGTGTTGAAGACTAAGGAACATTTAAAAAGGTATAGGTAAAGGTTTCCCCGCACATGCGTGCTAGTCGTTTCCGACTCTAGGGGCCGGTGCTCATCTCCATGTCAAAGCCAAAGAGCCAGCGCTTGTCCGAGGACGTCTCCGTGGTCATGTGGCCAGCATGACTAGACGCCAAAGGCGCACGGAACGCTGTTACCTTCCCACTGTAGTGGTCCCTATTTTTCTACTTGCCTTTTTACGTGCTTTCGTTGGACTTTTATTGCAACCAGAGTCTTTCAAGTTTAGAACTGAACCACAGTTCTAAATAGCTGACTAAAAAAAATGGGCAAAACTTGCAAAAAAACCCCAAACATATGGCTGTTTAATTCCCATGTTTAAGCTTGGAAAATTCTCTTATTATTTTGTTAGCAAACGTTAACATGTAAGACTGTGTCCAGTAATCTTTTTGATGAGGAAAGACTTCAGGCTAAAGTATAGTTTTGAAAGCTGAGACTTAGCATTTTATCATATCCAAACTCTGTCCTAGAGAGGGTAGACAAAAATATAATTTCATTGCATAATGTGAACGTTACTTAGGCATCTGCTCTCATGTTTTCAGTAGCATTGACCATTGAGTAGAATCGTTGGGTGTAGCTGTTTTTAGACGAGTGAGATAAAGATAGTTAATGATCATTTATTTTTCTTCCCTAGATTAATCTTTCTGCTTCTCCTACACCTGCACAGCTAATAACCCGTTCACAGACCTCCAACACTAGTAGCAGCAGTCTTACGCAGCAGACCATGCTGTTAGGGGGCGCTTCTCCTAATCTCACTGCTAGTCAGGCTCAGATGTATCTCCGAGCTCAGATGGTAAGTCTCGCCAATTTAATGTCACCATTTTGGGGATTTTTGTCTTGTCCTGTCTCTGTGTATGGCTTTTGGCTGCATGTTGTAAGTGCCCTTGCATTCTATACGGGGCTACCCTTGAAGAGCATTCGGAGGCTAATACCTGGGGCAGGGTAGGGTGCTTGCCGCACAGACAGTTCTTAGGGCCCCAAGAATGGCTCATGTAACATCACTGCTGCACGAGCTTCACCGGCTGCAGGCTTGCTTCCAGGTGCAATTCAAGGTGCTGGTAATCATCTTGTGTGTCCAGGCTACTTGAGGGATTGTCTCATCCCACTGGGATTGGCCTGCCTCACCCGTGCCAGCTGAGGAGACAAACTGCGGGCCCTTATCAGCCTGACTATTCCCACCGGCAAGATCCAGGAAATGCCCTGCATCTGTGGAATGTCTTGACCCCAGGTGTGAGGTCAGCCCCAACCCTCTGACCTTCTAGAACAGGGGTGTCAAACTCAATTTCATTGAGGGCCGCATCAGCATTGCGGTTGCCCTCAGGGGGCCGGATAGGTATGGCCGGGGTGGGCGTGGCCTACTGGGTGGGCGTGGCTAGAGTGTGTATGGCCTACTGGGTGGGCATGGCCAGCTCTACATCGTTCACATCAAGGGTGCCTTTGGGGGCCTGGGCAGGAGTGGGACAGATCTGGGGGTCTCTGGCAAGAGGAGGGTCTCTGGGCCAGGGCCAAGGCAGTGGGGGCCGTTCCCTCACTGTTTCCAGGATGGCTTCGCGGGCCACGTGAAACCACTTTGCGGGCCGGATCTGGCCCCCGGGCCTTGTGTTTGACATGTCTGTTCTAGAACATCCTACTGGCTCCCCAGTTAGCTTGGGGTTCCAGCTGGGGAGCATCACACTGGAGGTGGTTGATTAAATACGGATCCCACCTCCTTCCCCATCCGACTCTCGCCCTTCCCATCTTTTAATTGGCCGTAGTGGTTTGGATTTTGCATTAACTTATTTATGTTTTTTAACTTATATCGTTCGATTTTTTTTTATGATTAAAATTTGCCCAGAGTTACCTTGAGGCAAGATGGGCGGCCTATAAACTGTATAAATAAATAGTCTTTGACTCCAAACAGTGGCATCTCTAAGTTTATGGTCTCTTATATTTGACATGTTTGGAGAGGTGTTATTCCTATTATTATAGGAATAATACTATTCCTGTTAGGAATGCCTTGGATAGGTATAGAAGAAGCATCTTTGCCTCTTTTTATAGGTTTTGGATTGCGCTGTTTAGCTAGAGGCCTAAGGTGCCCAGAAGTAGACATTCCCTGCAGCTCTGATTTTCTGATGCAAACAGCAACTTGTTGAGGACTTCCCCCCCCCCCAAAACACAATGAAACATTTTTCATTTTTCTAAGTTTTGGTATGGCTTCCTTTATCCATTACTACAGCTACTGTTCACACTTTTAAAATGTACATATTTGTTGTATTAACACATTTGGCCATAGCTAGGTTTTGAATTTAAGTGCTGAGGTAGATAAAAATCTAGGCTAAGATCAAATGCTAGATACCTTTAATCAAATTGATATTTGGTTTGGTGGAGGATTTGGCCTCAAATGAGGAAAGTAAATTAGGACTTAATGAAAAATCTCAGGGACAAACAATTTCCATGTTTTGATAATAATATGGAAGTGATTTGTCTTCTTTTGGGAGATTTCTTTGATTTTCCCACCCTCGTTCTCAACTCTGATATTTCCTAGTGGTGTCTCAACCAAGTACCTACTCCTGAGATCAGCCAAGGTTGGCCAGGTGTTTATGGCTATTTGACAGTTTCCTTTTTAGTAACTTTCAAATACCAATGAAGAACAGCATGCAATTATGTTATTTTGGGGGAAGCCTCAGGCTGCAGACATTCTTGTTCAAAGAGATGAAATAACTAAGCGACTCAAAAAAGTCTGAGGGTGCTTTCTAAGATATTAGAATAAATATTTGTAGGTCTTGTACCAAAAGAAAAGACACACGCCGCTTTGTTTTCAGACGACAGGTAGTTCTCGACCTATGAGGAGAATTGAGCCCAGTTTTTCTGTTGCTAAGTGAAACATTTGTTAGGTGAGCTTTGCCCTCCTTTAGGACCTTTCTTGTCACAGTTGTTAAGTGAATCGCTACAATTGTTAAGTTAGTAACACAGTTGTTGAATGAATCTGCCTTTCCCTTTGACTTTGCTTGTCAGAAGGTGGCAAAGGTGATCACACGATGCCGAGACTGCAGCTCCTTTCGCCGCGATCTGAAAACATACTTGTTCGAGCAAGCCGGCCTGGCCTGAGGGGGGATTGGTGGGGTTTTTTATTATTTTTATCGGGGCTTTTTACTATGTATCAATTGTATTTTAATCGGGCATGCATTTAATTATCTTTTAGTTTTTGTAAATTTCTGTGTTTTATTCTTGCCCTGTACACCGCCCTGAGTCCTTCGGGAGAAGGGCGGTATAGAAATATTAATAAATTAAAATTAAATTAAAATAAATATGAGTCAGTTGCCAAGCATCTGAATTTTGATCACATGACCACAGAGATGAATGATCATAAGTCACTTTTTTTCAGTGCCGCTGTAACTTTGAATGGTCGCTAAATGAACTGTTGTAAGTCGAGGACCAGCTATATGTGTGCTTTGTGTGGCTTTCATTTTTCTTTTTCCTGCCTTCACAGCTGATTTTTACGCCTGCTACCACTGTGGCGGCTGTCCAGTCTGACATTCCTGTTGTGTCGTCATCATCTTCGTTTCCCTGTCAGTCTGCAGCTACTCAGGTGAGGCTGCATGGATTGTGGGCGTGTGTATGTCTACCTGTAACCCAGAACTATTGTGAACAGCTGGGATGCGACTTTACTCTTTGTGTTTATATGCATTGTTTTTTGTCAAAATGTTATTGTATTAGTGCTTTTGTGTGTGCAATCCCTCACAAAAAGCCAGAGGTTCTAAATGCTAAGGGGACAACAGACTCTTGCAAACACACATATAACATCTTCAGACTGTTTCTAGATGCACGTTCATTTTTGATCTATAAGCAAAATTTTATAGTGTAAAGATTGTGTATTTGTATTTTCTAGGAGATATATTTTTTTTCTTTTTTAGGATGATTGCCCTCAAAGAACTGATGAATGTGGTCACACTTAGCTAGTTCATATTTAGGGAGAAAAACAACTTGGGAAACAATGCACCAGTTGTTATGCAGAATACTTGCTTTAACTTTTAACATTTTTTAAGCACCCAGTTAATAAATGTATTTATGCAGAGACTGTGATTCTAAAAAACATATCTGTATTCTGCTAACAGCATTACTTTCTAAAATTGTCCATTGTTTAATACTGTCAGCTGAATATTTAAACTTTCTTTAGCATATTTTCCTGATATAAAATTTAAAGTTACAATGGTGGTGTGTTGTACTGTAGGTGAAA
Organism: Vipera ursinii; assembly: GCF_947247035.1. NCBI lineage: Eukaryota > Metazoa > Chordata > Lepidosauria > Squamata > Viperidae > Vipera > Vipera ursinii. The sequence goes on from NC_139518.1 coordinate 16,706,269, forward strand.
AAAGAAGTAAGGGCAATCATTTATGTTCAGATTCTTAAGCCTTCTTTAATTCCTCTTTGAGCAAATAAAACATGCATTTAGATAGTAACGAGATAGACTGTATACAGTGTGATATAATCTTTCACGGTAGCCCCCTTCAAGTTCAAGAGTTGTGATAGAACAAGTAGGTTGAGTGTCTTTTACACCAATGTGAAAAACTTTCTCCGTTTTTTTTTAAAGATTGACACAGTAAGCAATGTTGGCTAATCACCTGTAACACGAGCCATTCTCATGGTTTCTATATATTTCTGTCTTTAATCAAAATGATAAAAATTGGCAATAGACAATTGGTAAAATCCAGTTATTTATACAAACATCAACACAACTTTGGCTGAATTAATTATAAATAATAAACTCATATCAGAAAAATAGAAAGGATTTTATGATTGAGTGAGATGGCAAATTTTGCAAAGGTATACATAAAGTTTTCAGAAGAAACAAATCATAATAATTTGTATTGTGGATTAAAATATCTCTATATATTTGCTTTAGTACTACTATTATGGATTTTTAAAAATGACCATTAATGAAACAACAAAGAGAGAGAAAATAAAAGGAAAAGAAACTTTAACAAAGACAAATCAGTACAGGGGTGTGTGTGTGTGTGTGTGTGTGTGTGTGTGTGTTAAGAGGGGAAGAGAGATGGTTTGCCTACCTGTAAATACATATATGAAACTTTCAGGTCAATAGTAAAAATGACCATATTTCATTAATTTTAGTACAATGCACTGATATAACGGAGTGACTAAATATCAATAAATATATTAGCATAATTATTTTCATGAAGATGTTAAAATTTAATTGATTTTGATTAATACAGTAAAAATTGGAAATATCAAAAGAAAAGATCTAGCAAGTACAATGTCAACATCCAACTTTGATTTGCTTATAGTTAGTAATAAAAAGAAAGCACAAAGGAACTCTAATTAGACCTGAAGTAAAAGGATGTTAACTATGCCCATTAAACACAAGAGAAGTCAAAAATGATACCATCAGTGTACCAACTACTTTTATAACAATCCATTAAAAACATACTTTTAGGATTTTACTCTTGTAACTTATTTATAGTACCTACATAAAAAATAATAAACAAATTAGTAACCATTGACATTTGTATTTTTTTATTGGTGATTTTGCCCAGCTTGTGTATCACAGCCTGTGGAGCCGCTGTCTACGGAAAATGAGCTGTATTGTTGTTCCATCTTACAATTAAGATGGCACTTTGCTGGGTGAAAGCAATGAGAGGGAGGTGTTGGTACTTGTCTACAGATTAGCAAGCAACCAGTCAAGTAGTCCGCAACGAGGCATATTTCCCACAGCGGCATCAACCTGTTGTTTCTCGAAATACTTCATTACCTCCTGCAAAATATCCCCCACACTCGCACCTTTCTTGGCTGCTTTGTCAGCCAGTTGTGGAAGCTTCTTCAGCTCGTCATCATTCTCATTCATGAAAGTGAGATTGGGCACTTGGAAATGAGAAGCAGCCATCCACTGGAGGACAGCCTGGAGTTCTCGGTTCTGCGAGCTGGTGTTAGAGCTCTGGTTGTTTACGATCACCTCAGAACCAGCCGGCACAAGCGGTTTTCCAATATTAGTTCGTGGAGGTTTCTGGGATGACATTGAATCTGGAGTTGACATGCCTTTGTTCCTTGCTGTGATGTACGTGCCTTGCTCGTCAGAGTAATCTTCAACAACAAAATCAGGGCTTTTAGTCATGTACATACAGAGCTTCATCACAGATTCCATCAGCTGATCAATGAACTTCTTATTTATTTGCTCCATATTTTCAGAATCCACATCTGAACCATTCGGTCTGGATGGGGGCTTTCGACTAGATCTGTCGTCATATGAATTTGGCTTGGGATTCTTGCTTATTTCACACTCATCTACATTGAAACCAGCCTCTTGTAGGACCTTCTGGATGATTGATAGAAGGGCGCTTTGTATTTCCCCCCTCTGGTATTCTTGCTGTTGTGGATCACTCCTGGAACTATGAGATTTAGAACCATGTTTGCCTCCCTTTTCATAAAATCCAAATGAAGACGTATTTGACTCACAAACTGGCTCTTTGTGCTGCGTTAAGAGATGTTGTTGTATCAACATTAAAGCTGTCAAAATGAGGTCTTTTGCTAGAAACTCGGTGGTAGAGCTACTTTTTTCTGGCTTCTTCTCATGACATCCCCTGTCTGAACCTTTGCCTCCTGCTCTTGATCTCAACATGCTAATTCCATCCTTAATTATCGTTTCACCTACTCTTTGTGCTGATGTCTGTCCTTCTTGCTTTCCCCTTTCCTTCATGTGGACCCCACCCTTCAAAGATGCAAAGTGCATATTTGGAGAATTGGGGTCTAATGAACATCCTGCTTTCAATAAAGAGTATACAAGACTATGCCCTCTGTCCTTATTATCTGACATCAAAGCATTATACATTCTTAATACCATTGCTTCTAAAATCTCAGTTGACTTCTGAGTTCCTGCATTGAAGAGGTTTTTCTTCACCATAGTCACAAAATCTGAGTCTGTCATGAGGACTCCAGTGACATTATGCAGATTTTTCATGGTAGAGTCAATTAAGTCTGATATGACATCCTTTGTGTGTTTGAGAAACACTCTCTTCAGAATCACACAGGCTGGGAGTGGTTGCCTTTTGTGTATCTTGGTTGCGTTCACAAATGAAAACGTCATATCCTTAGCATTTTTGTTTGCATATACCATTAGCCCTTTGTTAAAAGAACTAGTGCCATCATTGCAAGACGACTGTTTTCTTGGATGTATCAGATGGGCATGTGTTTTTCCTTCTTCTTCTGGTGTTGATTCGCTTTCGTTGGAACATAGCTCACCATAAAAAAGCGATGTTTTCTTGGGGAGTCCTTTACCCTCATCTTTCTTATCTTTATTGGAATCTTGAGCATTTTCCATAATCTCATTCACCATCTTGGATGCAACCTTACTTACAGAACCAGAGGGATTAAGAGCTTTCCCATCTTTAGTAGCATAAATTGCCTGGCGTATACATTTGCTGGCAGCATCTTCCAAATTTTCAGAGATCTCCTTACTTGCCATCTGCATAACCAAAGTACACAGCTTTTGGACAGTGCTTGCTACTTCATCTGATGCTGCTTTCTGTCCTTCAGAAGCTTTGAAAGCTGTATTGTTGTTATTCTGGGACATCCTGTCAGCTGCAGATGGCTTTTGTGCAGGAGGGGCAGTTGAAGGGGTTAGTGCATGCTGAAATCCACATGCATATTTCTGCAGGTCGTCAAAAAGCCAGGACACAACATTAAGCTCTTCAGTTGAGCCTTGTTTGAACAGACAGACTGCTCCTTCTGTCTTAGACTGTTCTGGCGTGTCACTGTCTTTTATTACTATGACCTCTTTGTCCTGCATTTTCCCCAGATCAAGTCCTGTGGCAGATTCACTGCTTTTAGACTGGCCAGCAGCATCTTTATCTGTATCATCTGTTTGCTTAATGTTCAGACTGGAAACATCGACAAAACAAATCACTTTGCGTTCCTGGTCTGTTCCTCCTCCAGGATTATAGAGATCTACCTTACACACACCTGCTTGGCTGTGTAACCAATCAACTTCCTGAGACATCTTCTGAGGCTTGGAAGTGGAAATGTACCTAAGACTGTAAGGTTGTTCCTTATCAGTTGAACTGCGTTGATGACCCTGCCAGACCGAAGATCTTGCCTCCTCTCTCAACTTTCCATGCTCTTCTGCTGCCAGATGTCATTTTCACTTGTGTGCACACATAGTTTCTATGGCAGCAATGACATCACAAAGAAGCATCTTATCACCCTCTGATAATATATTTTTCAGCCACTTTTTCTCATTCACCTACCCGGTTTATGAGAAATTTGTCTTGATTAGGAAAAAAACCCTAATGTTGCATTTGTTGAAATAATAGTGGAAAATTAAGACTAGTTAACTTATTTCTAAACCAAATCTCACAGGAGCTTTTTAATTACAACGTCCTTCAGAACAGCACTGCAAAAGTAGGGTGATAAATTAAAATAGTGGAAGAAGCACTTACATTTAGGGAATTCTTATGTTGTTTTCTGCATGCTCAGCTCCCATAACATAAAAAAAAATATCTGTTGGGAAGGCCTGCCATCTTTAGCTGCTGAGCTACAGTTGGCACAATAGGGACATGCAAGAAGCACTAAAATACAGAGAAGACGTCTGTGAAAATTTTGACACTCCCTATGTGGCAGTTAAAGATAGCTTATCTAGTAGCCCTTAACATAGGGGTCTTCCAACCTGGCCCTTTTATGACTTGTGGACTTCAACTCCCAGAATTCCTCAGCCAGGCACGTGTGCCTGGCTGAGGAATTCTGGGAGTTGAAGTCCACAAGTCATAAAAGAGCCAAGTTGGAAGACTCCTGCCTTAATAGATTTGGAAATGGAGTGGTAAAGGATTTTTCACTGCAAGTAGAATGTCACAGGCTCATTCAAGGTGAATGTGGAGGACCTCTCGTTAGCAACCTTGAAGAACCATTGTCAAACGATGCTGACAGTATTGGAATGGCTTCCCATGTTTCTGTTATTTATTCTCCAATAATCTGTGTACATTGTACCTATATTTCTATTTTTGAACAACCTGCAGCTGTTATTCTACCAATATCTATTAAGCTCTGTGGAAGCCTTCAGAAGTGTGGAAAAGTCTGATAGGTACGCCATCTAGCGTTACTTTCTTTATAGGACATGGAGCAGCCGTTCTTTGGGAGAATAGCATAAAGCAACCAGTCAGGAGCAGCCACAATCAAGGTTCCAAAGGGAGCCCCTGTCAATCAACAGAGAATCACAACCAGTTGTATTAGAGCAGGGGTCTTCAAACTTGGCCCTTTTATGGCTTGTGGACCAACTCCCAATTCTGGGAATTGAAGTCCACAAGTCATAAAAGGGCGAAGTTTGAAGACCCCTGTATTAGAGCCACAGAGGTGGGGAAAGAAAAGATTCCCAAGCATCTGACACAACTAACACAAAGGGCAATATGTACACAGAGACACTTAATTGTGTGTGTGTGTGTGTGTGTGTGTTACTATAGAAAAATGACTGGACAACAACTGAGTTCTGCAGCTACTTATTAAATAATACTATGAGTTGATGTTTATTTAAGGAGTCATGAATTTTTTTTTTAAGAACCGACCAAAATAAACAGAGCACTGAAAGTTCAGAGGAAAGAAAAATAGATGACCTGATAAGTAAAAATCAGCATGGAAAGGGTTTTTTTTCCTCCAATATAATGTTTGAAACTTCAGATCTGATACTGTCTCAAGTTTCTCTTTTACTGTACATTAAGTGCTGTTAGCATTTCAAAAATATCACCTACCTGGAAATGCCATAAAATTTGAAAATTTGAGGCATGGAACTTTCATGAGATCATGAAACACAGCTTTTGGATGATATAATGGGGGCAGACTTTAAAAGGGACAATGCCAAAATGAAAAGAAACAATAACCAGCAGAGGGGAAAAACCAGAACTAAATATTGATGTTACAATTAATTTATTTAAAGTTTTAATGGGTGTGCATTTATGGTTCTCCAAATTCTCTTGCTTCTCAATTAACTAAAACAAATTAAAACTATATGAGTAGAAAAATACACCATGGGAAAATATCAAAGACTGCATCCGAATGTTTGATAGGTTCACATCCATCCTTATCCCTTAAAACAGACGTGTCAAACACAAGGCCCGGGGGCCAGATCCGGCCCGCGAAGTGGTTTCATGTGGCCCGCGAAGCCATCCTGGAAACAGTGAGGGAACGGCCCCCACTGCCTTGGCCCCGGCCCAGAGACCCTCCTTTTGCCAGAGACCCTCAGATCTGTCCCACTCCTGCCCAGGCCCCCATAGGCACCCTTGATAACGAACGATGTAGAGCTGGCCATGCCCACCCAGTAGGCCATATGCACTCTAGCCACGCCCACCCAGGCCATACCCACCCGGCCCCCTGAGGGCAACTGCAATGCTGATGCGGCCCTCAATGAAATTGAGTTTGACACCCCTGCCTTAAAACATTAGGGTGACTTTAGCGTGACAGGTTGAGTTTTTCTGTCTTAACCAGATGTGCCTCACAGTTGTTTTTGGGATGAAATGAATTCCCATGGAAGCAACTTTGAACATTTGGAAGAAAGATAGGAAACCTAACAAATCAATAATTAATGTAGAAGATTTCACTTAGGTTTTTTATTCTCACTGAAGAAATTCATGGTAGTATAAATACCATATGCGTCTTTTTCTATAGCAAAAATTGGTGGTAGTAAACTTTTAGCTTGACACCCTTATGTATGTTACTATATTCTCTGAAGCTAGCACAAAAAAAGTTTCGTACTGGGAGAGAATACATAAGCTGTATACATCTCATTATGTGAAATTTGGGAAGATTTAATCTAATAAAAGTTGAGGTTATATTGGTATATAATTTATTTGCTCAGTCAACTCTCCCTATCTAGTCTTCCAGTTGCATCACCATCCAGTTTTAATTAAATTTAAATATAGGCTTGTGGTTTCATATTTTTTCACAAGGTTTCTTAATTATTTCGCTTTCTCTTGTGTTTTAAGTGTACATCCCATCCACTCTGTGTATTTTTCTTTCAGTATTAATGATTGTCCACTCAGGTGAATTCAGGGTATGCCTGATCTATTAGTCATTTAAAGATTGTTAATCTACCTAACATTTCTGAGACTCGGTAGTAATCCTTTATTTACATTAATTTTGCAGAGAACGATAGAAATATTTCAAAAATAAAATGTCATGATTTAAAATACTCTTCTACTCAAAACATTTTACTCACCTTTCAATAGATTTCAGCTACCTTCTAGATGTACAATATTTTTGGTTTAGCCCAAAGTGCTTTTTCAGGAGGCAACTGGACTTTGTTTTTCTCTGAAGACATTTTGCTTCTCATCCGAGAAGCTTCTCCAGCTCTGACTGGATGGTGGGGATTCCATCCCAAATAAAAAGTGTGTATACAGGAGTTGAGAGGGGTACTTGCAAATTCTGTTTGTCTTGAAAAGTCTGCATTTTCATAGAATCATGGAGTTGGGAAGGGGCCATTGAGGCTATCCTGATTATGCCTAAATCTATACAGGTAGTCCTCAACTTACTTAACAAATGTCTCACTTAACAACAGAAATTTTGGGCTCTATTGTGTTCATAGATCAAGGACTACATGTATAGTAATCCAGATTTTAAAAAAATCCTGATAATTCTGCAGCCAACAGTTTGATGCCTTTGGAGAAATGTTTAGCTGTTGTTACCTAAGTAATTGGTAAGTGCTGTAAAATTTGTCTCACTGTTAGGAAGCCATTTCCTTACATTCAAATAGAATCTGCTTTTCTTTAGCTTTCTGTGTCCTTCCTGGGGTGAGAACAAACAAACTTGTGGTTTTGTTCTGTTCTGCATTCTGCCCGATACTTTTAAGTATCGCAAAAATGCTTCTATAATTGCAAAATCACTAAATCAAATGTTATTATAAAATCTTGGCCTTCTATATAAAAGTTGAGATGCATTGTGACAAATGCATCAGACAGATTGGTTGGCCAGACTGGGTAATTTTACAGGACAGAAGCACTCCTCCCTCCCCCCCCGCCCCCCCTCCCCGGTTAAGTGTGAAACTCTTCCAACTGGTAATGTTTTCTATCTGCAAAAAATAATTAGGGTGTAGGTCCACCGTTAATTGTAGCAACCCAGATGCAAAGTTTGTGTTAAGCTAAAAAACGGCATTCAGATTACTAGGTTGAGATTTAGCATTAACATAGTTCTAGTCATAGCACATGGTAGCTATTCATGTAATCTTAATTTAACTCATTGTATTGTTATTGCTGAGTTGGTAGGTACCACCAGCTTTGTGTTACACGCTAAATAAAATGGGGCTGGATAGCTCTGTTCATATGACTACATTTATATTCTGCTAATCCAGATTCAGAGTGTACGGCATTGTATAAGCCTAGCCATCGAGTCCTTCTTTCACCTGGTAAGCCTGCAGTGAAATCTTAATTCATGGTATTTACACTTGAAATTAATGCTTAAAAGCAGGATGCCATGACTGATGAAAGCAACGTCCATGATTCCCACGATGAAGTCCCGTTTTCTTTCTTTCTTTCTTTCTTCTCCTCAGGTTGTGCATGATTGAGAAAATTTCTTACTAATTTATATTTGTTAAATGAACATAACCTCTGTGATTGAATAAAAGCTACAGTATATGTGACGCGGTATGATTCTTCCATCTTTTCCATTATAGTTTGATTGGAGCCAAACTATTTGCTTTTGGTAAAGACGAGAATAAATTTCTCCTAAATGTCAGAATGAATAGCTGGACTAATGGTTTATCAATTAAATTCTTAAGCAACTGGTGCAGTGTGGGGAACTGGAAAACTGCAACAGGGTTTGGTTCCAGCCTGTTTCCGTTGGATCACCTGATGTCACCGGGATTGAGTCAAATGATTAAACCATGTCCCCAATGAAAGTGCTTGGAAATAAATGCTCTAGATAGAAGCCAAGATGGTTTGAAGGGACTTTTTTCTGAGGATAATTTTTGGCTGTCCTATGCTCCCCCTCATCATGGAAAGTATGGGGCAACCAAAAAATAACAGTTGAAGGACAACAAGTTCTACTTCAGATGATTGCAGGCTGCTGAAAAAAAAAACACTTTTTTTTACTATTGGGGAGGAAATGAAGGGTCCTGCGGGCTCCCCTGACCCATTAATTTGGAACGCAAGACAGCTTCTCTATCTCTGTACAATTCAACATAATCTGTTAAATGATTGGCACCATTATTATATTGACTCAAGTGCTGTGGTGGAGATATGGATAGTTTCAAATGTTTTCTTATTAAGACCATTAAAAGATAGAAAACCTATTGTGGATTTATCTTCAAATGCCATGATCTTGATATTATGCTCTGCCACAGCTATGTAGTAGCAACGGGTTTTCCGTTGCCCATTGTTTTGAGCTAGAAAGGGTTGTATAAACAAGATTATTGTTCGGAAGATCACATTCCAAATTATATGCTAGATCTAAGTGGTATTTCATTCAGTATATTATGAAAGTTGCAAAGAAAAAAAAATTAAGGGAATTTATAGCAAAAAAGATACATCAGAGTAATCATGTAAGCTGCAGAGAAAAATAGGCATATTGGAAAAATATATGGCTTATAGCCACAATTGCGGATTTTCAGACTCTTTTTTAAAAGCAAAAAGCTTGCCAAAGTTTAAATAGAACATAATACCATTTGAATACCTTTAGTAGTAGCAACTGGTAGATTTATAAACCGCACCTCTTCCCCCCAAAAAAATCATCCTGATTTTTTTCCCCCAATTCTTTGTTCTTTGCTTTTCTCTAGTTTTCAGTACCGCTTTATGGGGATGGGAGAAATCTCAACGGCTACAACCATGCCTCACCTCTTTTTTTTTGCATAGTTGTTTATTTATTGTGCAGTTTTCTGGAATCCTTGGATAATATGATGGTAAAGCTAACTGGGACTTGGCTATCTGTAAAGGTTTGTTTGAAGTGATCAATAAACAGCCTGTCTCCCCCCTCACTTTTTTTTATTCTTTTTTTTATTGATGAGCTTGCCCAGCTACCCTGGTTCAATTCAGTGCATTATTGCTTGCAGTTGGGTTGCAATGGTGGTATCTGAAGCGCCAGAAAAGAATGGTTTAGGCGCCTACGCTGGGGACATGAGAGTAACATGAGAGGGAAGAGTTGGTTCTTACAGGTTAGCAAGCAGCCATTCGACCAGTCCACACTGAGGCCTGCATCCTGACATGGCATCCACCTGTTGTTTCTCGTAATACTTCATTACTTCCTGAACAATATCTCCCACACTGTAGCCTTTCTTGACTGCTTTATCAGCCAGCTGTGGAAGTCTTTCTAGTTCTCCATTGTGCTCATTCATGAAAGTCAGGTTTGGCACATTGAATTGTGAGGCAACCAACCACTGGAGCACAGCTTGCAGCTCTCTGTTCTGTGTACTGTTGTTGCAGTTCTGGTTGTTCACAATCACCTCAGATCCTGTACCTACTAATGGTCTCCCATTGCATCTTCCATCAGACTCATTGCCTTTAGCCATCAACATGCACAACTTCATCACAGATTCCACCAGCTGGTCAATAAATTGTCTGTTGATCTGTTCCATATTGTCATACATATCAGGGCATCCATTTGATTTTGGTAAGGCCCTTTGTGGTCTGCTCTCAGTGAAAGCAGGTTGTTTGTAGCCTTTGTCAAAACTCTCATCTGAACAGCCAGCTTCTCTTAGTACTTTCTGGATGATTGACAAAAGGATACTTGAGATATCACATTTTTGTGATTCGAGGCTATCCTGCCTTCCTCCACTTGGCCTTGAATTATATTTGGAGCCACCAGATCTGTCATGGACATAGCCAAATGATGTAGTATTTGACTCCCGGCATCCCTGGTCTTTGTTTTTTTCTAATAGATGTTGCTGTATTAACATTAATGCTGTTACAATAAGGTCTTTAGCATACACATCCATTGAACAGTGCTTATCTGCACCCTTGCTTCCGGATGGAAGAGGTCTCATCTGGCCATTTCCTCTGCCACCTAAAGGGCCATGCATCTCACCCTTAAGTGATGCGAACTGCAGTCCTTGAGATCTGGAGTCACAATGAGCACCAGCTTTGAGTGCTGCAAAAGCCAAGCTTTGAGATTTTTTATCGTCCCCTGAAAGTGCTTTAAATAAGCGTTTCACCATTGCTTCCAGAATCTCAGTTGACTTCTGTGTCCCAGCGTTGAAAAGGTTCTTTTTCACAGTATTGATGAAATCTGAATCTGTCATGAGCACTCCTGTAACATTGTGTAAATTTTTCATGGTGGAATCGATTAAGTCAGATATGACGTCTCTGGTGTGTTTGAGGAGAACCTTCTTTAATACCACACAAGCTGGTGGAGGATGCTTTCCCTTTTGGACTTTCATTGTTTTCATGAATGAGAACATCATATCTGAAGCTACCTGGTTTGCATACACCATCAGTCCTTTGCTACAAGAACCATCATCTTGTGCTGACTGTTTTCTTTCCAACATTTGTCTGTCTGCTCCCTGATTGTAGCCATTTTGCTTACTCTGATTAGACATCTCACCATAAAAGAGTGAAGTCTTTCTGGGGTCATCATGGGATGGTTTGGGAGACAGCTTGCCATAGTCATCTCCATTCTTGCCATTAGATCCTCTAATTGATTGACGAATGCATCTTCCACTGCCTTCAAGTTTATCCTTCATTTCTTTGTGTGCCATTTGAACTACTAAGGAACAAAGTTTGTTAACGTAATATGAAAGGTCATCTCCTCTCTGGCTACAAGAGCCTCTGAACGATGTGTCACTTCCCTGGGACATCTTGTCAATTGCAGGTGATTCTTCGTAAGCTGATTTATGAGGGCCTGAGGGCCTTAGCGCGTGCTGGAATCCAACTGAGTATTTCTGAAGATCGTTGCTGAGCCAGCTCACAACGTTAAGTTCTTCAGAGGAGCCTTGTTTGAAAAGGCAGACCGCTCCTTCGGTATTGCTGTTCTGACTGCGTTCGTTGTCCTTAATTACAATGACTTCTTTTTCTTCAAGATTACGTAGGTCAAGGCAAGGGTCAGTGGCACTTCTTTTACGTCTGTCTCTATCCTTTATGTTAAGGTTAGCAACATCAACAAAACAGATAACTTTACGGTCTTGATCCCTTTCTCCTTCGGGGCTGTATAGATCTACTTTGCAAAGGCCAGATTGACTTTGTAACCAGTCAATCTCATCTGCCATACTATTTAGACGGAACCAGAATTGAAACCCGGGTCATTGACCGCTCTTCTTTCAGTTTTTGTTGACCCTGCCCCTGCCCCACTCAAGATGTTGCCTCCTCTCTTAGCTTTCCATGCTCTTGTGCTGGCTGGTAGCATATTCATTTGTGTGCACAGATTGTTTCTATGACAGCAGTGACATCATAAAGCAGTGACATCATCCAACAGCCAATCATCCCTTGGTCATGGTTAACAGTAGATTGTTTTGTAGTTCTCATTGCTTAACCTGCACTAGAGTAAAACCAACGGAATAAAATCATCTTATGAAGGATATAGGATTTACAGAAAAAGTATTTAAACATTGTTTAAATAAATGGTTGTTTAAAACGCTATCAAAAAAACCCCCAAATAACATTGATCCCAAAGTTGTTTTATTTCTCCAAAATTTATATTTTATTACATTTCATGAAGCTTGATATAGTGCAGATTTGAATGTGTTTGAAAAGTGAAGCATAAACTCTTCTAATGTAGGGTCTTTGACATCTGTCCTTACAACAAAAAAGGAAACCTTACTTTGTCCATTAAGCCTTCCTTGTTTTAAAAATCTGCCCACTTATTCCTGAATCACTTTCCATTATGGTACTATAATCTTCATTTTTCCTATCTCTTATTGTTTTTGTATGATTTGCATTTGCAGTTTCTTCATATCATCTTTGCTTCCTTTTATATAATGATATTTACCTATTGTTTTAGCTTGGGCATTTTTTTAAATTCTTTTTTAACTTTTGTATCTGTACTTTTATATGTTTGCCCTGTTCACCGCCCTGAGTCCTTCGGGAGAAGGGCGGTATACAAATAAAATTATTATTATTATTATATACCTGGAAATAATTGGTAGGTGAAATGAATGAAAAAAACCTAAGATGGATGAATAAAAGACATAAAGAGTATAATAATAAAACATGACAGTATCACAGCAAATCATAAGAATAACAGCCAATATTATTACACAGAATGAGTGAAAATAAAAAGACAAATAAAGGAGTTAATAAGAGGGACCAATCTTCAAAGAAGGGTATATACAGGTAATTCAGGTTTGTAAAAATGGTATTAATAAAAAAGCTAAAACTTGTTCAGTTGAGATGTCCAAAGTACTCAAAACAGAAATGGGTTTCTTCAATTATGATGCAGCGATTTTTGTAAGTCAGCATGAATTTGTCAAAAACTCAACTCATTTCATTTTTAGATCCAGTACAAATTGTGGAAGGTGTTGAGTAGAATATATTTTGACATAAAATGTATAATAGTTTTATTATAATTTAATTAGCAACTACCAGGAGTTAAATATGGTCTGGATATTATGTCTAATCGTGGCTTAGACATAATATTTGAAAAATGGTACTCAGTTTTTGTCAATGATTTCTCATCAAACTGAAGTTCAGTATCAAATGGAGGCAATGTAGTTGGGCTATTCCTCACTATTTTAATTAATGATTTGGACAAAGAGGTGAAAAAAAATGGTTTATCATATTTGTAGATGATCCAAAAGTGTATGAGATCACTAATATTCCAGAAGAAATAAAAAAAAAGTGATAGTATAGAATAGAGCAGTAAGTTGAAAATAGTAGCCAGGAATTTAATAGAAAGAAATGCAAAGGAACTAGATATATCTAGCTTTAAGAAAATATTAGTGTGGGACAACATTTTCAAATACATGGCAGTCAAGACCTGCTCTATAGTAGAAGAGTGTAACACATATAATATTAAATTGTAAGAAGGCAAATTTAAGTAAAAAAAACTAAACAGAAGTTCGACACTGGCATCAGTAACCACTTGCTCCTCTTCCAAAGAAATATGGTTATCCTTCACTGACTATATTCATGTAAGTCTAATTAATCATCTATCAGGCATACTTTAATTATAGTGCTCCATAGAAAGTTGTAGCACATAGTAAGTTGTAGCTACTCTCAAAAATAAAGAGTCGGACCCGTTTAATATTTGGATAGGAAAGAACCCAGAAATCCCAAGGCCATAAGATTAGACAATGTCCCAGGAAAAGGCACTGGCAAATTTATTTCCATATCATTAAAAAAAAACTAGCTGTAATCTCAATGTGGAAGAATCTTATCTTTTTTCTGAATGGGGATTAGACTCTTTTCTTTCTTTTAATGTTTGTTTCATTGCTGTCTGAAGTTTTTAAATAATAAATTACAATTAAATAAATGAGATTTTGACCTAAACCAAATTAGTTTCGGGAACATGTCTACAAAGGTCTGCTGGTAATGACCTATAAAGCTCTAAATGGCTTGGGTCCGGATTATCTAAGGGAACACCTGCTGCCAGCATCAACTTCCCATCGTCCTGTGTGCTCCCACAGGAGGGCCTTCTTAGGGTACCGCCAGTTAAGGAATGCCGGCGGGTTATCCCCAGGGGAAGGGCGTTCTCTGTGGGCGCGCCGGCCCTTTGGAACCAGCTTCTCACGGAGCTTAGGACTGCCCCCGACCTTCGCTCATTTCATAGGGACTTGAAAACTTGGTTTTTTGAGTTGTCTGGCCCAGACTGAGGGGTTTTAATTTTTAATTAATGGGGGTTTAGTTAAGTTCAGGGGTTAATTTAATCTTAGTTTTAATCATTTTTAATTGTATATGATGTATTTTAACTTTAAATTTTCCCTGTAAACCGCCCTGAGTCCTACGGGAATAGGGCGGTATATAAATTTAAATATAAATAAATAAATAAATTTGATAACATATAGCCAACAGCATCAAGGCAACAGTCACTTCAAAATGCATATCTGAAAGGCAGAAAGAAACTTAAAATAAGTTTCATGTTTAAAAATTCAGAAAGTAGTTTGTGGAGTCCTTGGTTATTTGCTTACGGGCATTTCATTCCCCCAATAGGTAAAATTTTCAGTGCTAGAAGGGAGTGGGATTTCCTGTCTGTTTGTTTGTTGGTCAATTATTTTTTTTGACAAATTTCACAAGATACCCTGCAAATTATAGCAAAAACACTGAATATGTACTAAGAAGATCTTTTGAGTGAACTATAAACGTAGGAGATTTTGATAAATGTGGAGAGAGGTGATTGGCGCCAGTGGAGTGAATAGACAGGGCTTAGGTCACCTCTGCGGCTTGATCTATTAACATTGAGAAAGTCTTAAGGAGATTTAAAAAAAAACTCTTGTAAACATGACACATACCATGTGGGGAATATGCGGAAGTTTCCATTACAGAATGTTTTGATTTGGAAGTTATTCAGTCTCAAAACAGAGCCTTCTCTGAGATTGCATCGTTTATGGACCACTTCAAACTGCCTGATTGGAACAGTTCATGAGGGAACTTTTGTTCTTCCTTGCTACTATTAGCTCTTCCAGTGAGCCAAGACGTTCCCAAACTACAGGTAGTCCTCAACTTACAACAGTTCATTTAGTGACCGTTTGAATTACAGCGGCATTTTAAAAAAGTGACTAATGACCATTTTTCGCCCTTATGGCTGTCGCAGCATCCCTATGGTCACATGATTCACATTCAGATGCTTGACAGCAGGTTCGTATTTGTGACGGCTGCAGCGTCACAGGGTCATGTGACCATCTTTTGCGACTTTCTAACAAGCACAGTCGATGGGGAAGCCAGATTCACTTAACAACTGTGTTACTAAGTTAACAATTGCAGTGATTCACTTAACAAATGTGGCGAGAAAAGTTGTAAAATGGAGCAAAACTCATTTAACAAATTTCTCACTCAGCAACATAAATTCTGGGTTCAATTGTTGTCGTAAGTCGAGGACTACCTCTACTTGAGAAAAATGAAGTATGAAACGTGTTAAAATGTTCCTTGTATCAAGAAACATTTTTCTCTACAGATTTGTTTTTCTATATTTTTAACATAGTGGTAAGCATTTTGGAAAGAAGGTCTGCATGCCAGCCCTGCTCTGCTTTTTCTCCTCCTTTTGTCTTTTCCGCATTCACTCTCTTTCCAGAACGCCACAAAACACAAAAATAGACTTGCACTAAATTTTTCTGAGAAAAATGTTTTGTTCCAGCCCATTGTCTTGGTTGCAGTTTTTTCTCCTGTTCTTCAAAGTTTGCTTTTTTAAAACTGTCCAGTATACTTTGTCTACGTGAAATCCACTCCCCATTGCCAATGCAAGGCTTGTCAGTTTAATTTAGACTATATTCTTTTTCCCGACTAGGACAATGCTTTTGTTATTTTCAACATTTGGCCTATGTCTGACATTAAATGCTTGTTATTGTGAAACTTGATCCTGGCTTTTTTTTCCCTGTCACTTATTGAAACTTCCCAAATTTTTCCAGTATTATAAAGAAAAAAAAATCCAGAGAGGTGTGTACACGTGCGTGTGTATTTAAACGATTCATAGAGCTTCCCATCTCGCAACAGCAACTCTGGGCACCGTACAAAGGTTGAACCCATCTAACAATATGTCCCCCATGATGCCCTGATTAAAACAATAACCCTGAAAACAAAAAAGCCACATCACAACCTCTAAGCCTTATGAAAAGCTGACAGAATCAAAGCCATCTAAATCTCTGGAAGGAATTACTGTTCCTCAGAGCAGGCACAGCCACTGAGAATGCGTGTATTTACATGAAAATATAGCTTTAAAAATATTTATTTGCTTTTTTTTTCTTTTTTTTTAGGTCCAGAATTTGACTTTGCGTAGTCAGAAGCTGGGGGTATTGTCTGCTTCTCAAAATGGAACACCCAAGAGCTCGAGTCAACCCCAGACGTTGGCTGTGTGTCCTAGCAAATCTGTAACCAGTGCCAAAGCCAGCCAATCAGATCTAGAAAGCAGAAGGAAAGGAGACAGCCCAAATGCCGAGCCTCGAAGTCCAGCTGTTACCCGTACGTCAAGTATTCATCAGTTAATGGCACCAGGTAGGACAGTCCAATTACATTTTTTAAGGATGTTCTTTTACAGTTCAGACTTTTGTTATGAATTTGTCAATTGGTTGCCACCTCAGTTACCAAGTACCAAAAACACTTGATCGGTAGTCATTATTATGTCATATTGGTTTGCATCCAATAATGCGTCGGCTAAGGTTCAAAATCTGAAGCTCTATGAAATTAAAGGAGGCTCTTCATTGGTGGGAACTCGTTTCATGTGAAGCGCTTGGACAAAGGGAGCTGAAGTCTCTGCTGTCTCTTTGTCTCTCCCGTATCTCAGATGTTGTTAATGACTAGATAGCTGTGATATTAGGAGCACTGATGAGATTTTTCCAAAGAAGAAATCTGATGTGCCTGAATTATTAGATATGGGAAGTCAGCATTTACAATATTTTAACTTGTTAAAGAAAGCTAAGAAAGAAATGAAATCCCCTGTGTATAAACATTTGAAAAGGTTTTGTCACTTAACAAAACTAGTTGTACTGATTAGAAGAAATGTGGTATTTCAGTACACAATTCAGTAAATTCAGAAATTAGTGGGCATGAAATGTTAGATTCAAAGCTCTACCTGAAAACTACCCTTGAATTACATGTAGAAATCAATCAGCATTAATAACCCAGTACATATATTTTCCTTGCCCTGCATTGGATCCCAAAAATGATATTCATTGCTTTATTTCATTGTTTAATAAAATAAAGATAAAGTGGGATTTATTTAAGTTCTTGCTGTTAAAGTTCAAAGCCAGACATCTATTATATATCACTTAAGGTACAAGATTTTTTTCTTGCTTTGAATGTGTTGTTTTTCCTGGAAATTCTGTATAAATCCTTTGACACAGCTTCTTATGTTAAAGGTTTCTAAAATTATTTTTAAAAACCAGTCAAATCAAAACATCTTAGGGATTACTTTATGCAAACTAAGTTTTGTTGTACATGATCACAAATGTCTTTCTCTTAAGGCTTTATCAAATTCAGGTATCATATCAGATATAATGGGTAGACCTACCTACCTAAATATTGATATTTTTTCTGAAAATAAACATATTTTAATGGCTTTCTGTGCTCTTAAAGAGATATTAACTGTAAATTTTCCCGTTTTTATTGTGTAGCCTCATATTCTCCGATGCAAGCTCATTCCCTGTTAAAACATCAGCAGCCCCCTCTTCACTCACCACCTTCCAAGCTCTCTCACCATCAGCTCATCTTTCAGCAGCAGCAAGTTCAACCAATCACACTCCAGCTGCCTCCCAGCCACGAAGCCACTCCGTCTCAGCACTGTACCCCCCTTCAGAGCCATCCTCTGACTCCAGAACCCGCCATTACCCCATCCCTGCACTGTACTCCTGTCCATGCCCACCCTCCTCCACTTTCCCCAACCCCAACCCCATCCCCACAACAATCCGTTGTAGTATCCCCACTACCGCCCACTTCGCCCAGCCAGTCCCCAAGTATAATTATCCACCCCCAAACTCTTATTCAGTCCCATCCACTAACATCGTCCACACTCCAGTCCGAACATAACCCCATGCAAGCTGACAACCGTTCAGCAGAATCAGCCTCCCAGCCCGCTGCTCTTCCTCCCCAGTTGTCCCCTTCCCCGGTAGTCCATGTGGGACCCGCAGATCACCCTTCCGTGCTGTCTCCCGGCCAGCAGATATCATCGCCATCATCTCACCAACAGTACCCAACTTTGCAGCCAGCGCCGGTTCCCCTTGCAGCTTCACAGCTGTCCTCAGCTCTAGCCCACCCTCAGCAGATGCCCCTTCCTCCTGTTCCGTCTTTGCAAGTCCAGCCTGAACTTTTGTCCCAAGATCAGGTTTTGGTACACAATACCTTAGTTTCTGAAGAGGAGCTTCCTGCTGCTGAAGCTTTGGTCCAGCTGCCGCTTCAGACTCTTCCACCTCCCCAAACAGTTGCAGTCAACCTCCAAGTGCAACAAGCAGTACCTATTGACACCCCAGTGGTAAGCCTCTGCACGACTTCCTTTCTAGTTTTAAAACTACCCTATGGGAAAGATGGACAAGTCAAAGCAATCCGAAATATTTATTGGCATTAGGTTCCTGCTGAGGAACCAGAGCTTTGAAGCGATGTAAGCACTGTTATAATAGGGGTTGTTAGGACGCTGAGTTTGTCGATCAGAAGTTCGGCAGTTTGGCGGGTCAAATCCCGAGTGCCGCGTAACAGAGTTACAGCCTGTTACTCGTCCCAGCTTCTGCCAACCTAGGAGTTTGAAAGCACGTAAAAAATGCAAGTAGAAAAATAGGGACCACTCCGGTGGGAAGGTAACAGCGTTCCATGCGCCTTTGCCGTCTAGTCATGCCGGCCACATGACCACGGAGACGTCCTCGGACAAGCGCTGGCTCTTCAGCTTTGAAACGGAGATGAGCACCGGCCCCTAGAGTCGGAAACGACTAGCACGCATGTGCGGGGGAACCTTTACCTTTTACCTTTTAAAGCTATAGAAGGCAGACTTAGGTAGCGCATTTTGCATAGGAGAAGCAAATCCTTTCCTCAAAATGTTTAAATAACTGTATCCTTCAGAAAGCTCATCGTCATTGTTTCAGCTATGCTGAGCCTTCTGAAAGAGAGTAGCTATTTTAATGCTTAAAGGAGAAGGCCTTTGCCTGCCCCTGTGTGCTTGGCATTGCCCCCTTACTAATGCTTTGCAAAACCCTAGTAAAACTTAGTAAGCACTTATTTATTTGAGAGGTAATTGATGATAGAATGATTTCTTTAGTCTGTTTACGGTTTCCTTTCTAAAATGTCAAGGGACTTTTATCAGGGATGAATCCCAAATTTAAATTTAATATACCTATAAGTTTTAGGTATTTTCTTTTTATAGAAATAAGAGTTTATAATCAGTATTCATAGTTTTTCTGTACTGTTATATTTCTGTCCAGCGAGTTGCCAGGATTCTGTGGATGGTTCACGCATAGAAAATGCAGGAATAATAAAAATACAACAGTGTCTGAGTTAAATTTTTAAAACCCACAAAATAAAACAAAGTAATTCATGAGCAACAGCATTTGGCAAGCATGAGGGTAAAATAATGTTCAAGGTGGATGGGAAGGATCAAAGAAATTGCAGAATTATCCTTAGCTAAAATTATTTCTACAGAAAGGTCAAGATGGTGGGCATCTTCAGTGCTTCTTAAATAATCAGAACATAAGATCAGAAGTCAACAATAACACAAACATCTCAAAACCACAATTACAGTTGTAAAAGATTTGCAATAGACGCTTCTTCATCTTCTAAACCAGCTTCACAGAATAATTCCACATAAAGTGGCCAATTTTAAAAAGCAATGTCAGATTTCTGATTAATTTGTTTATTCCAAAAAACATGTTTAGACAATACAGGCGGCGGAAGCAAATCGGACTACAATAGGGGGAGTGATTGTGGGATAATGCCTGACAGTTTGACATCACGGGACAGGTGCACACAGCCTAGAAAGCGGGGGGGCGAGGCAATGAGGGTTATGCATACATTAACTAATACAGCTGAGCCGGAGGTGGTGTATCCAATTACATGCAGGCGGCAAACCGACAGACCTATCACATACTCGATGGCTAAACTATTGACAGTTAAAGGGCTATAAAAACAATGTTTCTCTAATGTTAGCTTACTCTTTGACAATGTTAGCAGCGGCTAACGAAAGCTCAATGTGAAATATATTTTCTGTCCTGGAAATCAATACGTCTTCATCTATCTATCTTTATCTCTATCTTATCTATCTTATCTATCTATCTATTTCTCTCTCTCTCTCTCTCTCTCTCTCTCTCTCTCTCTCTCTCTCTCTCTCTATATATATATATATATATATATATATATATATATATATACACACACACACATACAGAGAGAGAGAGAGAGAGAGAGAGAGACGGGACAAATCTTATTCCTGTTTCAGCCTAGCCCAAGGCCATCTACAGGCAGTAGCCACAGCAGTGGCAGCTCATATTTGTGTAAATTTTTTTGGCTTGCTAACAAAGGGAGACCGATATGATCATTTCAAACTTATTTGATGAGAACAAATAAGTTTGAAATGATCATATCGGTCTCCCTTTATTCTTTGTTAGCAAGCCAAAAAAATTTACTTACATATATACATACATACATACATACATACATATATGTATATATTCTTTAGTAAATAATAATTATTATTTAATAATTTGATCCAGCCTGCCAAATCTAATCTGTTTTTAAGGTTTTGCCTTTAAAAATTAAATACATTTCTTGAGAGTTGTTTTTAATAGTAAATTGACAGTAGTTGCATTTACATTTAAATAATTTTTCATATTGTTTCCTAGAAAGCTAACAAAATTAACAAAATACCCCACAAAGCTTGACTCTAAAGAAGGTTGATTTGTTCAATGCAGCTTTATCAGGAGCAAGATATATGTGAAGAGGAGATGCCTGAGGACTCAGATGGTGTCCGTATGGTTAGGACTCCCACCCCACCAACGCTGTCACCACCAGCTATAACTTTAAGAAGCAGAGAAGAGTTTACTTATGAAGACTCGTTTCCAGGTGAAAAAGGACACCTTGTGGTATTGTTACTATGCCTAGTTTCTGGTTCTGATTTCTTGTTTCATCGTATCACCTTTAAAGCTAAGGGCTGTGCAGTAAGATCAAGGGAACAACTCTGACACATTGTCCTGAATAACTGAACTCTTTCTTGGCTTTAGCAAATTGCTGAAGGCATTTTGAAAGTCAGGCTTGTTGCTTTGTTGTTGTAAATTGAAAGCAAGAATGTGGAGCCTCATAGATTAGATTGCCTTGTCTTAAGAACATAAAAGTCACCCTGGTGCAAGGCAGAAAGAAGAGGGGGAATGTCACCAATGTCAGAATGTCATCTGTCTTGATCTTGACACCTCAGGCATAGGGCACTTGTATTTTTGCAGCTGAAAAATACTGGAGGCAAAGGAGAGGGCTGGCTGTAGTATGTAAACAACTACATGGGGGCTACAGAGCTGGAAAGTAATCTCAACCTCCATATAATCAGGTGAAGAAAATAGTAAGAGGCAAGCCTGACAGAAAAGACAACATAAAGCTCTCAGTAACTGATAGTAGGGTGACTGAGTCTTGCTGAGCTGTAGGAATTAGAGAAAATAATGAGACTATATAGATATATATATTGCCTGAGGCGGGTTTTTCCCTACCTGATGAAAGGGAACCATTAAGAAACTGAAACTTCAAAACTTTCTAGAGCTACAAAACTCTGATCATCTGCAAGCTAGGTGTCAGTAATTGACATGAAATATATTGTGTGTCTCTAATTGTTTCTCATTGCCTGCTAAATTCCCACAACAAACATTGCATTTCAACCCCCATTTTAGTCCACTAATTCATTTGGTTAGCTAAGTAACCTTCCATTATTGCATTTATTTGCGCGGGGCAATTACATCACATTAAAATTGAAGCCGGATTCAGACAAATTAGAACAGCATCAGAGAAAGGCAGGCTGACCAGAGGACTAGAAATGAAGTCCGAGGAAGAGAGAAGGGACTGGAAACGGTCAGCTTTGAGAAGAGAAGACTAAGAGGGGATGCAGTGGATCTCTTCATAGACCTGAAGAGATGTCAGAGTGGTCCTTGCTGCCAAGCTTGGTTGTTTTCCTGCAGACATTTCATTACCCAAAGTAAGTAACCTTCAGACAAAAGCACTGATGATGTTAGCTAGTTTGGGTAATGAAATGTCTGCAAGAAAACCACCAATCTCAGAAAGCACCAAGGACTCCTCATTTCAATCATGAGCTCCAAATATTCTCCTTTATTGAGAGAGATGTCAGAGGAAAGGAGGTCATGAACTGTTATTTTAGAATTCAACACAAGGAATATTTAAGCTACAGGGGGAGAAAAGCTAACAGCAGTGCAGGTTAATAGAGCATACTTGAGTCCCAAAACTGTTTCACTTAAGCTCTCTGCAAACCTCAGAAGAGCAGTAGATAAAGAGTGCCCAGCTGGGAATTACTACTTGTGTTATTCCTTGTGCATTTTCTTAAAAGCAAGCAGGGGTGAACGCTTTCAGAGATAGAACATTAGGGTAGCTCAGTTGTAGTGGGAAACTTTATTGTCCACATGGGCTGTATACAAGTCTTTGGTGGTAGGGTGGAGATTGTCAAGAGTACATTCATAATGGAAGCCTTGATGGAGCTGAGGTTACTAGATGGAAGGGGATTAAGTCATCCTGCTCTTTATACATTGGGCTCTCCCTTACTAGCTTGTCAATCTCGAAGCCACTGATGATTTTCTGATTTGTTGAAGGCCTCTTTTGCAAAGCCTAACAACCATGGAGTTCTTTTAGCCCAAAACCAAGAGCCTTGGATACTCTAGAATCTGTAACAGAGAATGCTTTACATTCATCAGGACTTGCAAGTCAAAGAAGTCTAATTTAGTTGTTGGGTCTTGCAAAAGTAGAACCTTCCAGAAATCTAGGGGTGGCTGCAAATGGGTAAATAAAATTTGCTGGAGCAGGTGAGAGGAATCGGGAGATATGAGCAGCCTCATGAGGGCAGCAAAGCCCCAATAAAACCATAGGCTGCCTGCTCCAGGCTGAATTAATGTGTGGAAACTGTATGTTCTCTGAAGCATTCATATGGTCCCCAGACCTACTTCATTTCCCAAAGTTACATGTCAGTTCATGCAATAAATATTGGAAGAGACTTTTGTAGTAGCCAAGTTATGAATAAAAGTGATGCTTTCTGTAACTATGAAGATATATGAGTTGTTTAAAAAAACATACATTACTTTTTTTCCAGAACAAGAGGGACATTCTTCAGTGGCTTCATCAGTCAGCGCATCTGTAATTAAATCACCATCAGACCCTTCACATGCCTCTATTCCACAGCCACCTCTTTTGCTCCCAGCAATTGCAACAAGGACTAACAGCGCATCAGTGTCCAATAGAAACCCTAGTATAGAAAACAAACTTCCACAGGCTATCGTTAAACCACAAATCCTGACTCATGTTATTGAGGGCTTTGTGATCCAAGAGGGTTTAGAACCATTTCCTGTAAGTGTAAATATACATCATTGCACCTTGTACGTGTGATATTTTCCTTTTAAAAGGCAATGTGCTGTGGTTATTTGGGGCTTCTGTTTCTTTATTCCTTGTAATTCTGAATAATTTGGATTAATTGTCTTCTTAGTAATTATTGTCTGGTCTTCATGAAGTGAGTGGAGTTTATGTTTGCTGCCCAACAGTGTTCTGAACTTTAGTGGCTACAATCAGACTGAGCTTTGCCAGGAAAAAAAAATGAGACAACTCATAAAAACGTATGCCTTTTAATAAAATTTGTTGATTGGAACAGGTCCTACCAGATTCTTCGAGAATATTTGCCATCATAGACTCTTCCTATAATCTCTGCCGGAAAAGTTAATGTTCCTACTCACCAAATTGGATAATAGGGTAATTAATAAGAAATTAATGTGCTTCATTTACGGAGCACCCACCATCCATGTGTTAACCACATTGATGGTTGGGTGCCCCATAAATGAAGAAAATATGTGAGATCATAAAATACAACTTTTTAGAGAAGACTCCTCATCCTTTTGGCTCATGTTGAGTGTATTAAGAGTAACCGTAAGACTGAATCTCCTTTCCCGAACATCAACAGCATTCTCATCAAAGTCACTTCTGATGAACTGCATAGCTAAATATATTTGATAAATAAAATTCGGATGAACCCATAATTCTTAGTAATGACTATATTTACTCCCTGTCAATCTCTAAACCATGCTGATGCTGGGAAGAAAAATGCATAACCTCAACATAGATGTCAGGGATTGGTCCATCAATAATTTTGGATTGGAGATTTAAAAAAAAAACAATGTCTCTTACTGTTTTTAAGTGACATTTAAAATATATTTAAAACTGATTTGTTTTCAGGGTTTTTTTGTTTTGAGATTTATTTATTTTAATACTCATGCTGCAGGCAGGGTTTCAAGAGAGACAAGATCCATAGCTGAGGAATAATCAGCATGTGTTTGAGAAGTGTTGTTCCTCATGTTGATTTTTTGTTTGTCCTTTTCACTGAGTGAAAACCAGTTCTTTCCCACGGGTAGGTTGCTTCTGAAAGAAGATAAGCCACCAGGGTAGAAGTAGGGTGACATTTTCCTTTGGGCAGGAAGCATGGACTCTTCTGCCTTTTTGTTGAAGACAGCTTTCAAATATAACTAAGGCTCAGTACCATTCTGTTTCATAAATGCAATTATTTGTACTCCTTTATTATTACATGTATTATTAAATGTAAATGCACGGTAAGCATTCAGCGCAGCTTACAAAATTGCACATCAGAGCTGCTCATCCAAAGGCAAATAGAAAATACCAAACACACACACACACACACACACACTGTAAATATAAATATGTGTGTTTTCAACTTACGGCCTTTCATCCTAAAGTTTGTTACTCTCTTTCATAACAAAAAAGTTGTATTTCTCACTCTGTTTTTCCTGTGTATGTCAGGGCTGGAAAGAGATGGCAGAATATAATCCATTTCCTATGAAAGGAATAGAACAGTAGCTCAGAATAACATTTTTATTTTTCCTGTGGTATCTCATTACAAAGCCACAAATGGAAATTTTATTTTTCCTCTTCATGTCTCCATATTTCATTTCACATTTTCTTCCATATGCTGGTTCACCCATAGCCTCTGGACCCCAAATGGCTACATTAGTGCCTGTCTTTGAAATTGATGGAAGCATCTAATCTATGGCTCTGTACGTCCTTGTAGCAGTAACTAGACTAGCAAAGCCCTGAAATCTTCAAACACTTGATATGAGAAACCATATATTTTTGGTGGGGGTTAATGATTTCATCTTTCTCTCTTAACAGGTAAGTTGCTCATCTCTTCTGGTTGACCAACCTGCAAAAAAGAGACTCTTGTTGGAGGAGCAAGTTGTGAATATTATGTGTGTCGAACCAGAGCTTCAGAACAATGCAAAACTTGCAGAGAATTCCTCGGACACTGAGCTGGAGGACATAATTACTGAAGGTTTTTGTATTTCATTTAATCTGTATGAATATTTATTCCTCTATTTTCTCAGGAGCTTTAAATATCATCCTGAGTTGCCTTCCAACTTTTGAGACTTCAGATTCTCAAGAGAGTTTGTTTCAAGGAAATTACAAATCAAAACCATCTTTAAGGTGTCAGTGGTGAAACTGCAAGGGGACATTCTATACCTGCCTTTAGGTTTTCATGCTAGATGAATTTAAGGGCTCTGGAAGAAGATGTATATCCCCATCTTCATCAGAAGCACTATTGTAACTAAATGGGAATAAAAGTTGCATTGGCTGCATGAATGGGTGTCTTGAATCCATCGTTAAATTCCTGCTAGTGGTAATCTGGTGAATGCTTCAGCTCATCCAGAGTTTATTGAATATTAACAGAATCTATTCAAATACGGTGGTTGGCAACTTGCATTGAACAGAATAAGGTGGAAAACCCAAACATTTATAGGTTAAAATGTACATTATTATTATTATCACCACGGGCAAGCAATATTCATTCTATCATGGTATACAGGTAGTCATCAACTTACAATCACAATTAAGCCTCTAATTTCCTGACAGTTAGAACAATTAACCAGTGGAACAACCTGCCTCCAGAGGTGGTGAATGCTCCAACACTGTAAGTTTTTAAGAAGAAACTGGACAGCCATTTGTCTGAAATAGTATAAGGTTTCCTGCCTGAGCAGGGGGTTGGACTAGATGACCTCCTAGGTCCCTTCCAACTTTATTATTATTATTATTATTATTATTATTATTATTATTATTATTATTATTATTATTATTATTACTATTATTAATTTCTGTTGTTAAGTGAGACATTTGTTAAGTGGGTTTTGCCTTATTTTATGACCTACCTTGCGATAGTTGTTAACTGAATCACTACTGTTGTTTAGTTAACAACACGGCTTCCCCATTGACTTTTCTTGTCAGGTCACAAAAGGGGATCACATGAACCTGGGACAATGCAACCGTCATAAATATGAGTCAGTTGCCAAGCATCTAAATTTTGATCATGTGACCAGTGGGATGCTGCAATGGTCATATGTATGAAAAACGGTCATATCACTTTTTTCGGTGCTCTTGTAATTTCGAACGGTCACTTAATGAACTGTTGTAGGTTGAGGACTACCTGTAATTCTGTGAGTTAAAGGTTTTGAATATTTTCAATTTTAAAGTTGCTTGTGGGATATAATATAGTTAAATTTGGTACCACCATGTTATTACTACGTATTGGAAGGGTTTTATTCCTCACTCTATAAAAGTCAGAGGTTTGATATATGGCTGAGTAGTTTAAGTGATGGAAATTGATATTAGAGTACTTCTTGAGGAGTTTACTTGGAAAATATCACATCTTATTAGTCCTAAATTTATTAATCTGGAGGACAAGCCATATTGTTATCAATCTTATTTTTAATTTTAATGAGCCTTGTATACAGAGCTGTAGTTCGAAATGTTGAAATTTGTAAACCTGGGTATGTAGGAACTCTTTTATTTGCTAAATTATATATGTTTTTACAGGATCAAAAGACGTACAATTTCAAACTAAAATGCATGGAACAACACAAAGTGCCTGTTTTTGTATACTAGACACTAGAGAGTAAAATTGAATAACCTAGACATGGATGGTCTTGGCATTAAAAACTTTGAACTTCAGATTAAAAGCATTTGGTTACCGAATAGGAAGTTACAGGTAGTCCTTGCTGAACAATGTCAGTCGTCATTGGTTGCCATCGCTGAATGAGGACTGCACAGGATGTTGAATTGAGGATGTCACTTGATCATAACTTCTGACTCTTCTCCATTGATTTTACTTCTGGAAAGTTGGAAGGAAAGGTCACAAATCATGATCGTATGATCATAAGATTGCTGCAACGGCTGGAATTTAGAGAAGAAGTTGTCAGTACCACTTGTTCAGTGGTATTGCAAGTTCCAACAGTTGTTAGTGTATCATTAAATAATATCTGTCATTAAGCATTAAGTACGTAGTAATATCTGTATTTCTGATGTTGAGCCACTGACATTTTAAGAAGATGGAACTAGGAGGGCTGGTCATATACTTCGATTGCACAAAAATATTTTCAATCAGATCTTTATTTTTATTTTTTTATTTGTGACTATATTATACAATTGTGCTGAGGTTCCTAAGGTGAGGCAGTCCACAATGGATAGCTTTTTATTTGATCTTAATCTGACAGAACTGATGCTATGTTCTTGATTTACTTCATTTTTTTCTTTGTTTAAAAAAAACTTGTTTTTTAAAAAAATCACTGAAGGTACAATGATGAAGAAAGGCCTCCCTCATGACCAACAGCTGCCAAATACCAGATCATTTTGGCATACAATTCCCCAAGACATGACAGTTTCAAACACATTTGCTGCAATGGGATGGTTCAAACTAACTGCATTTATTCTGCTATTTCCTTTAGAGGGACTAGATGAGATGGAAACAGATCTCCTCAAGTGTGAATTTTGTGGGAAAATGGGGTATGCGAACAAATTCCTGAGGTCAAAACGGTTCTGCACCATGTCCTGTGCTAAGAGGTATTCTTCATTAGTTATCATTTTACATATTGTAAAAACCACGAGTACAGCACAGGATTTGGAACCAAATTCTTATGTACTAAGTCAAATGAGTCCCAAACATAGGTGCTCACTGTGATGATCCTGAGTAAAGGATCTGCTGGTTCCATCCATAAGGATATGGTGTTAAATGATGTTGTTGTTGTTAGTTGCGAAGTCGTGTCCGACCCATTGCGACCCTATGGACAACGTTCCTCCAGGCTTTCCTGTCCTCTACCATCTTCTGGAGTCCATTGAAGCTCATGCCTACTTCTTCAGTGACTCCATCCAGCCACCTCATTCTCTTTCGTCCCATTCTTCTATTGCCCTCAACCTTTCCCAGCATTAGGCTCTTCTCCAGTGAGTCCTTCCTTCTCATTAGGTGGCCAAAGTATTTGAGTTTCAGCTTCAGGATCTGGCCTTCTAAAGAGCAGTCAGGGTTGATCTCCTCTAGGACTGACCGGTTTGATCGCCTTGCAGTCCAAGGGACTCGCAGGAGTCTTCTCCAGCACCATAGTTCAAAGGCCTCAATTCTTTGGCGCTCAGCCTTTCTTATGGTCCAGCTTTCACTGTCATACATTGCAACTGGGAAGACCATGGCCTTGACTATACGCACTTTTGTTGACAGGGTGATGTCAACAATATGATAGGGTATATATATTTTAAGACAAGCTTGGAAGTCAGAAATATTATTTATACCCTGGAACAGATAGATTAATACCTGTGCTTGTATCAAAGGAGTATAAGCTCAAAGAAAAAGTTGTACTTTATATAAAATAGTTCATCTCTCTCTCTCTCTCTCTCTCTCTCTCTCTCTCTCTCCTCTCTCGTTTCTGCCTCCAACGTTTTACTAAGGTGAATTTGCAGACATTGAATTTTTTTTTTCAGATTTCTTCTGTGCCTTCAGATTTTTAAACTGCTTATCAACTGTATTTAATCAGAAACGTGTAACACAATAAACGTTAGAGAAAAATAATATTTTGAAAATAGAACTCAAGTTCAATACATTGGAAAAATGATTCTTTATAAGTCAAAAGCAATTAGAACAAAAAAAGAGGCAGGTTGTTCAACCTCAGCAATTACTAAAGGAAAAAAAAAACAGCTCATTTTTAAACTGTAGTAGTATTGTAGTAGCATGGAGAAATACATCTTCTAGCTTGTCCTCAGCCAGTCACTGTCTCTCATCCCAATCTATCTCATGGGTGGATATTGCAGGAATAAAATAAAAAACCACTGTATTAGCCACAGTGACTCTTTGGGCAAGCTGTAAAAGAAATGAGAGCGCGCGCGCGCACACACACAGCACTTAATATAAATGTTTCAGATCGAATCTTTACTTTTTTAAAAAAAATTGTGAATATATTTTGTAATGAAGTGACTACATCAGTTAAAGCCATAATAGTTAAAGGGTAAATTTCTTCCAGCTTATGAATGGTCGGTATGTATTTCATCCAAAGTATTGGAAGCAAACTATTTATTTCTTTGAACTATAAGTTTTACTCTGAATCTTAACATCTTTCTGTGAAGAGACTAAAGCACTATGCCATCACTTCTAACCCCATTTTGATAGTGTCCATTGTAGAAGCGTGAGCGTATGTGATAATGATTGCACACCTTTCACCATTTGCATCTAGGTACAATGTGAGTTGCGGCAAGAAATTTCGATTGTACACCTCAGACAAGAGCAGCCGTTGGAGCCGTAGTCCAGATAACCCAAGTCTTGGGCAGCGTGGCAGGCGGCCAAGTGGCTCTGATGGAGCTCCAAGGGAACACTTCCTTAGACAGGTCTGTAGAATGCTAATTGAACTCCACGGTGTCCTTTTACCCGAGTCACAAAGGAAAATGGTTATACTGTGGTTTGTCTGTACTGCATTTTCCAGCTACCAATTACTTATCCATCTGCAGAAGAAGACTTGGCCTCTCAGGAAGACAACGTGCCGGTTGCCATGACCACCCGCCTGCGGAGGCAAAGTGAGAGAGAGAGGGAGCGTGAGCTTAGGGAACTGAGAATTCGGAAAACAGCCGACAACATGGATTTGTTGCCAGCCATGCAGTCGGTCCCATCAGGGTGGACCGTTGAAGATGTCTGGGCCTTCATTCATTCTTTACCTGGTACGCAGCTGAAAGCCGTGTCAATTTGCTAAGAACGATAGAGGGCAGGCATGCTGGGAGGGGAATACAGGTAGTCCTCGGCTTACGATTGCAATTGAGCCCAAAATTTGTGTGGCTAGGCGAAACGTCTGTTTAAAGTGAATTTTGCCCCATTTTATGACTTTTCACGCCACAGTTGTTAAGTGAATCACCGCAGTTGTTAAGTTAGTAACACGGTTGTTAAATGAATCCGGCTTCCCCATTGACTTCGCTTGTCAGAAGGTCACAGCGGGTGATCACATGACCCCCGGGACACTGCAACTGTCATAAATATGAGCCAGTTGCCAAGTGTCTGAATTTTGATCATAGGACCAAGGGCAGGGGTAGGCAACCTTGGCTCTTTTATGACTCATGGACTTCAACTCCCAGAATTCCTGGGAGTTGAAGTCCATGAGTCATAAAAGAGCCAAGGTTGCCTACCCCTGACCAGGGGGATGCTGCAAGGGTCATAAACATGAAAAACAGTCGTAAGTTACCTTTTTCAATGCCGTTGTAACTTTGAACGGTCATCAAATGAAGTGTTGTAAGTTGAGGACTACCTGTATATGAGGTCCATACTTTGTTGCGGAAACATTGGGAAAATGTCAGATGTGCAGCGTATTGCATGTGATAGATCTAGAATTTATTTTCAGAATACTTTGACAAGACTTGCTTGTGTATGAAAACTCTTTTTCTGGTTC
Organism: Vipera ursinii; assembly: GCF_947247035.1. Taxonomy (NCBI): domain Eukaryota; kingdom Metazoa; phylum Chordata; class Lepidosauria; order Squamata; family Viperidae; genus Vipera; species Vipera ursinii. The sequence continues at coordinate 16,737,367 of NC_139518.1, forward strand.
TTTTCTCAGATTCAACAAGAATAATTTGCATGTGTGACAGGTGACCTAACAGGATGGCAGACTGTGTGTATCTTCTGCATTCTGTCATAACTCATCTGCCATACAGTAAGGCTTATCAAAAACACTGGAATGTATTCCCACACCATTTTATTTTAAAAGAATGAGTCCGTGGTCCATGTGAAGCCCCATGGGGTTGCACGTTATTATAGGTTGTTTGTTTTTATATAATAATTTATAATAACAAACTTTTTATTAAAGTTTAGAAACACAAAGATGAAAAACTAATGCAAGCTAAGAATATAAGAAGGAAAACAAAAAGTATAGCGGAAATATATATATATAAATAAATGTTCTTGAGGTTAGTGCTTTTCTTTGCAGCACACAAGGTTCTGGTTTTTCATTTTTTTTAAAGTGAATACCAGGTAGATCTGCAGAGTTTAATTAGCAGGAAATATGTGATGAACAGTACATTGTTGCACCTACAGTAATTGCCTATTTCAGCCTTTCTTTGAGTTATAAATTTAATAATATTGTATACATCATCACTATATCTAAAGCCACACTTGGATGATTCTAGGACAGCCTTCCCCAGCTCTGGCCTTCCACAGATGTATTGACATTGCAATTCACTGGACATTCCAGGAATTGCAGTCCTAATAAATCTGGAGAGCATCAAAATAGAAGTTAGTTGTACACTGATAGAAATAGAAGTAGAGCAATAGGAATAGCCTTTAGACTTATATACCACTTCACAGTGTTTTACAGCCCTTTCTAAGTGGTTTACAGAGTCAGCATGTTACCCCCAGAAATGTGGGTCCTCATTTTACCGACCTCAGAAGGATTGAAGGCTGAGTCAACTTTGAGCCGGTGAGTCTCGAACTGCCAAACTGCTTGCAGTCTGCAATCAGCAGAATTAGCCTGCAATACCACATTCTAACCACTGCACCACCCACAGTTCTTATATAGTTCATAAAAGGATGGAAATCCCTAAGAATTAAATGCAATTTATTCTATAAAATGCAAACATAAACTCAGACTAAGTTCAGCACAATTACTAAATTCAGATTAGATTCTGATAAATACGATCCTTTTTATGTACCGAAAAGTTACTGAATCAAGCTGGAAAATCCCTAATTTCAAGGCAGCCATGACTTCCTTTCCTGGTAATGTTTGTTATTTGTTGCAGGTTGTCAAGATATTGCTGATGAATTTCGAGCCCAAGAGATTGATGGGCAGGCTCTTCTCTTATTAAAAGAGGATCATCTCATGAGTGCAATGAATATTAAGCTAGGACCTGCACTAAAAATCTGTGCACGGATCAACTCTCTGAAGGAATTGTAGTGGAAAATCAAGGCTTAAACCACAGTTTTAAATTGACTTGTAAAGTAACAAGCCAACATCTCAGTGTTCGATGCAACTATTACTGCTCTGCTTTGCTTTGCTAAGCATTTTTTTCCACATTAAAAACTGTTGGAGGATCATTTTTAATATGAACTTCCAAACTTTCCAGCTGTTCAGCAAGCATAAAGCTGGGTTGGTTTAAAATGATTTAGTCAAAACCTGAGTGAGGTAGAGTCAGTGGGAAGCTCTAAGAAGTGTATGTAATATGTTATGGGTGATGCTTATTCCAAAAAAGGCAATTACAAGAATTAAGCTTCTTTTGAATATATAACCTTGATTACAGTTTTACATTGTGTTTCTATACACTTTTTTCCTTTATAGAAAGCTTTTACAAATACGGATTAACAGAAGAGTCCACAGAGTCTGTGGAAGCATTGACTATGGTAAAATGCTATGCATTTAATTGTGCTCATTGGATTTCAGTTAATCTTGAGCCTATGGTTTGAAGAGAACCTGTAATTCACCTTCTCTTCTTTCTTAATCCTACAGCTCACCCACCATTGTACCATTTCCTTTAAGTGTGGAAGCTTTTCTGTAAACGTGGAATATTTTGGGAATTCTGCAAACCTTCCTCCATTAGAAATTTTGATCTTACAGATCACATGTGCCCTCCTTGCCAGTTTAAGCAGAACCCCCATCAATGTTTAGTCCCCCCCCTTAAATTAGTCAGTGGGGAGGCATGAATGGGTGGAGCTTCATAGTGAGTATGATGCATGCAGTAGTATAGCTGCAGGGCAGTTTCTAGTTAACAAAAGCACATACATTATCTCTGTATGGCGCTATGTACTGAAGAGGGCATTATGTTGCTGTCTTTTTCCCTTTGTTGCTGGTTAAAGTAGACCAAAGGAGTTGATGCTCATCTGTCCAATCCCTAGAGTAGAGGCACACCTTCATCCATATGCTAGTGTGCAACTCTGATAGAGTAGTTTTTAAAGAAGTAAAATGGCTACTATTCTTTGTTTACATCTGTTTTCTGTGTCTTCCTTCCTTCCTTCCTTCCTTCCTTCCTTCCTTCCTTCCTTCCTTCCTTCCTTCCTTCCTTCCTTCCTTCCTTGAATGCTGTTAGGGATGTTATTGGAAGAAGCACAGGTTGAAATGACATTGGTTTCAGCTCTAACATTTTCTCACAGCCCAGTGTTATCTGCGAAAACTGCTCATCAGAGTGATGAGGATCCTAAATTAATTGGCACCAAAGTATTATTAGCAAGTGGTCAGATGTTTGCCCTCTGCATCTGCTTCATATTTTGCACTATAAACCAAAAGATCTTGTTGCCATGACAGGGCTTGATCGGCCAGGCACATCAGTAATTTTTCTTGTGTAAGATAACACTGAGAAAGGTGAGCTTTTATGGTAGAAAAGAAATTCCTTGTAGCAGATTTCTTCCAATTCAGAACTTGCCCTCAGCCCTAGCTAGGATGACCAGGCTAGGAGAAGCCTTCACGTAATTGAATGTAAATCTTCCATAAGGTCTCATAAGGTCTGTATTCATTTCCGACATAGGTCGATTTCAGTATAATATAATTAATGTAGATTTGTTTCTTGGGAAGAACTTACAGAAAGCTACTGTAGTTAATTCCTTGGTACTAGCAAAGATACCTGGTTACGGTTATTCCACTGAAGGAATCTATCAAAATATGGTAGATAAAGGGTGATTGCATTGTTCATATAGCAAGGCTTTGGGGCTATATAGCAAAATGACAAATTGTTTTTAGCCAAGCAAAGATTGTGAGCAACACATTGGAAATAAAGATAGGTTTGTGAAGGGAACTTATGCCAAAGCAGAATTACAAACCTGACTCTATATGTTGAACTTTCAAACAAAAATAGGTCAAGCCACTACAGTCCCATTCACTTTAAAGAATTTAAGGGTGGATTTAAAGGAGTTATTTAAGAGTACTCACAGGCTGATTTGTAAATCACTTTTAGCAAACGATTTCGATTTTACTGAGTTGAATATCAGGTTGACTTAGTTTTGCGAGTGACTTTTCTTTGAATGTTTATCTTTTAAGTATTTAAATACTGCAGCATTTTTTTTTATATTCTGTAGTTATCAGCAGGGCACGGTTTCATATTCATAGTAGTATGATAAGTATTCTATATTTTCTCTCAAATACATACTTGACTTTCATTAGCTGCACAGTGTATAGCCTTACAGTACTTTTCTAAAGAGGATTATGGTATTACTTTTATGTAGTCAGCAGTAGTATTGTTCCTCTGAAAAAGACAGGATATGAAGAGAAGCACAAAACAGATTTTGTTCTTGCTTAATCCCCAAGAAACCAATTTGACATGGGCAGTGTCTGTGATTGCAAGCAACTGCTGAAAGAACAAAAGCATAACTATTCAGATGAGTGGCATCTGGATAATTTGAGACATTCTCTTGCATTGGGGTAATATTTTTGTAAGATACTGAGGACACTATATAGGTAGTCATCAATTTAAAACCATTCATTTAGTGACTGAAGTTAAAACGGCCCTGAAAAAAGTGACTTCTAACCAGTTTTCACACAACACATAACTGTTGCAACATCCCCCTGGTCATGTGATCAAAATTCAGACAATTGGCACACATTTACAATTTGTTGCAATGTCCCAGGGCGTGGAATCACTTTTTGTAACCTTCTGAAAAAGCAAAACCAATGGGGAAGCCAGATTTTAACAGCTTTGTTGCTAACTTAACAGCTGCAGTGATTCACTTAACAACTCTGGCAAAAAAAGGTTGTAAAATATGACAAAACTCACTTAACTATAGTCTTGCTGAGCAACACAAATTTGGGGCTCAGTTGTGGTCATTAGTCGAGGACTCCTTGTGTTTTTGCATACATTCTCCCCTTCCCCTCTTGCCATCCATGGGAGTGAGGGGATAATCTTAAAGCTCAAAAAAAAAACACCCACACACAAAAAAACCCACCAAACCCCAGCCTAACTTTCCCCTGGATGCAGAGTTTAGTCCTGGCTTAGCAAAAGGGCAGAATTTGTGGTCCTCTGACTAGGCAGCGTTCTGCTTGGAACAGAGCTGTCTTGAAGAAAGCTTTTGGGGACTACATGCAATTAAGATGCTTTTGTGTTTGCTTTCAGCATTTTTCACTGCAGTTTCCTTGGGCGTTGGTTGGACATTGCATAGAAATAATTGTGCAAGTTGGACTCCCGGTGACTTGTCTGAACCCAGTCGAACAGGGAGAACACTTATTTGGAGGGTTATTAATTTTCTTTAGGTGATTTGTCAAACAAAAAGGGGACAATTGCATGAAGGAACATTTTAGAAGATTTTGTCTGCCTGAGGGATTTCACCCTCCCCTTCTCTTTCTAACAGTTTTCTATTTCTTAAGTTCATTTGATGATGCATCAGCAGAGTTTTTTCCCCCCATAAAAAATGCATCAAGTGATAATCAGTTATTTCTTTATGTTGGCAAACTGAGGCTGCTTCTGTGGGTGTCTGCAGAATAACTTGACATACAAGGATTATTTTATGAGAACTGTTGCACCCTACAACAAAACATTTGAATGCATGCTAGACCCTGCATTTGTTGCTAGTTTTTCTAATCTACATTAGTTCCTAGGATCCCCTGAAAAGTTGTTTGTAATAGTTTGGGGGACCATTTATAAAATAATAATAGTATTATTATTTACTACTTGTAGTAGTATGGCAAGTGATGGGAGGAGATTGAGCTGACGAGTTCCCTGACTGGCATAGCACCTGCCCAGTAAGGCTGGCCATAGCTGCATCTCATAAAACTTGCAACAGAGCACAGCTAGAAAACCTCCTGGCTTTGGAGAAAAGACTCATCTACAACTGTTTTTCAGGCTGCTATTTTTCATTGAAAGGAATACGTTGCAGGTAGTCCTCGGCTTACAACCAGTCACTTAGCAGTGGTCAAAATTACAACGGATCTCCCTGGGGATACTTGCAACCTGGATTCGAAATTCAGGCCATTCTTCCCCCCCCCCCGCATCACATGACCATGACTGCATTTGGGGGGCTTGGCAGATGGGCCAATTTTACGGCTATCTGCAGCATCTCTGTCACATCACTGCATTTTACAGTTGTTTTGCTGAAAACTGGCGTTTCCGGCAAAACCAGGCTACAGCAAACCAGTGGTTTGCTTAATGATTGTGGCTTAACAACCGTGGCAGCCATTTAAGTGCAGCAGCTGCTTAAATAACTGTCGCCAAAAAAAAGCTGCTAAAAATTGGGTCGGTCGTGTGGTTGACCCGATTTAACAACCATCCTGTGTTATGATTTTGACAGGCAGTCACCATTATGGCTGACCCTTGAGGACTACCTGTGCATCATGCACTTTGAATGGGATACAGCTTTTCCAAAGGGGGCCGATAAAGCAGCGGTCCCTAACTGTTGTGGCTTGGCAACCCAGCTGTGGAGAAAGAAGGGAACTGGGCTGCGTGAGTGGTAGGACGGCTTGCTTGGCTTGCACAAGCAGCGGCCCAGCGCACAGGAGCACGAGTGCCCACCAGAGTGCTGCTTGTGCAAGTTGTGTTGCGCATGTGCGTGCCAGCCTGCCACTCATGCGGCCCAATTCCAAATAGGTCACGGTCCTTTAGTGGGCTGAGGCCAGGGGGTTGGGGGCTCCTGCGATAAAATTAAGTTCTGATTCCAATTGCTTCGCTTTTTTTTTTTTTTTTGAACAGGATTGTGAAACCAAATTTTTAAGTGTACTTTCCTTGTAGAATGAAAAACTCTGTACATAAAAAAAAACCCAGATCCTTTAGTATCTTCTTTGCAAATAAGCCTGCACAAAAATAGCAAACCTCAGTTTAAGGAACTGTGCCTATTACAGGTAGTCCTCGGACATACAACATTTCATTTAGTGACTGTTCAAAGTTACAACAGCACCATTGAAAAAAGTGACTTATGACCGTTTTTCACAGTTACAGACCGTTGAAGGGTCCCCTTGGTGATGTGATCAAATTCAGATACTTGACAGCTGACTCATATTTATGACGACTGCAGTGTCCCGGGGTCATGTGATCACCTTTTGCGTCAATGGGGAATCCAGGTTTAGTAACAAACTTGTTACTAACTTAACTGCAGTGATTCACTTAACAACTGTGGCAAGAAAGGTCATAAAATGGGGCAAAACTCACTTAAGAAATGTCTCGCTTAACAAGACAATTTTTAGGCTCAATTGTGGTTGTAAGTCAAGGACTACCTTTATTTGGGGGGAGGCACATATCCATTCAGGCTCTTGCCTGCTACATATGAAGCCCATTAAATAGAAGCCCAATAAGCAGAAACTTGACTGTATGTTCTTCCTAGAATATTTGTATGATAGTTTTCTTTTTGTAAAAGTTTGCAGCATTTCGCAGTATCTTATTCTAAAATAATTCTAAGTATTGTTTGTTTTTCTTACTGAATGTGTTACTGTTCTGTGTCAGTCACGACAAGCTCGTTAATGGTTGCAATCATGGGGAAAAATAACCTAGATAAGAGAATAGGAGGAGGCACTTTCTTGTTATGACCACGGAGGGTATAACAAGTAAAATGATACATGACGAATTACTTGCAATAATGACAAGCCTTAAAAAGGTTTCATGTAAGACAGTGTTTCTCAGTTTGGTCAACTTGAAGATGTGTGGACCTCAACTCCCAGAATTCTGCAGCCAGCATGCTGTGTGGGGAATTTTGGGAATTGAAGTCCACACATCTTCAAGTTGCCAGCATGGAAAAAGATAGATGTAAGAGTTCCATAAATTGTCCCCTACCTTTTAATACAATCTACTTCCATGGTTTCAGCTAGTGATTTAAGACATAGCTATTTCAGAAATGATAGTAAAAGCACTTAACTTGAGGTGGCAGAGAGGAGCATGTGAACTTCTTCTCATCCTTTACAAGCAATGATTTATTGAGTCAGGTTCATTATATCCTTATTTCGTTATTGAGGTCTAAGCTATTTTCCAGCTTAATAAAAGACTCAAGTGAACCTTTTAACTGGGCATCAGTATCTGGAATCTGGATGGTTAAACAAAGAGAAAAAAAATCAGCTATTATTTATATTAAGAGATATTTGATCTACATAACATTTGATATATTTCATGCTTTTAGAGCACCTTTGTAATATAATTTTTTTTCATAAGGGTTCATTTGATAAATGTTTAAACCACTTTGAAGGTTGTCAAATTTATGAAGTTTAAGAACTGTGTCCTGCAAAAGAGGACACGTTTAACTGACCTGTAATCTTAAATGTTTTTAAAAGTTTATTGATTCTGATTTTGTAAAATTAGTATTTTATATTCCCTTTTCTCTGTTCATAAAACAAGAATATAGGGACCAGCAAAATGGACAAAGTTACAGTTTGTTGCAACAAAAGGTATTATATTCCCCCTCGTAATCCATTGTTTTTTGAAAAGCTATTTAAGTATGTCATATTTGAGTTTATTTGCTTCCACGTTATTCTTGCCAATATGTTCTTCACTATCTTTTTTGTTTGTTTTGGGAGTCACTCTTCCCTCTTAAGTACTGTGTTTACCTGAAAGGAAGATTTGCCTGATTTTAACTGTCCTCCTAAAAACAGAGTAGGTAATGCATATCAATTTCAGCCTTGGCAACTTCACATGAAACCAGTTCAGGATATTTCCTTCCTCCAAATTGTGAGTTTGACCATTTGTACATGTGCGTCCATATGTATGTACGTATGGTAGTCAGAAGTCATACTCCAACAAAGGACGGAAAAATAAATTCACATTGATTTAATAGCTGTAGATTAAGATTAAAATTCTATGAAAGTACATTGATCAATTCAACTGATCCCCAATCTAAATAAAGCAATTATTTTCACATATCCATGTAAGTACACAGAGATCAAGACGCAGAGAGTTTTCCCTCTTTCCAAAAGAAACAGCAAAACAGCAATATAGGAGCTTTGGAAAGAGGCATGCGCAGGGGGATGTTCAGAATGAAGAAAGCAACATTGCTGCCGACCCATTCATTCATTGTTGTGAGCACAACATGCAATGTGGCAACCCTTTTGTCATTCCAGGAAAAACAGTAAGGTCCTGTGATACCACTGAGGCAGTAAATGGGGTGAGGGGAGCCGGGGATGAAACATGCATGATCTCATCACCCAAATGCTGCAACTTTTAACATACTTGCATCAGATATCAGGACACAGCTATATAATGACCACTTTCAGTCGGGACACCAGTTTGCTACAAAGGCTATTTGGTGAGCAAAAAGAGAGAGCTATGCTGAGAATTATAGGAAGAGAAAGGCAGGAAACAGGTTGGATGGATAGGAAGCAATATTATATCTGCCTAGGTTGGGAAAGTCCAATTAAATTCAACCTGGCAAGCAATAAGCAATGTGCAAGTTGATTAGCGTAGTTGACTTTAATTTCAAAGCAGCCCTGCAGGCCTCTGTAAACTCAGGGTTATCCAGTAGCCTTTTTATAAGTGTCTTCTATTCATAGCTAATTTATGGAGAAGTCCCTCCCCCTTCCAACTATACTCACAGTCACAATTTACAGGGAAAAACCACTTTCCTATCAGGTAAATGCAGTATATGTAAAAACCAATAGAGAAGAATCTGTTAGGAATGAGCTCATCTATGTGAGGATGAGGGAGAACTGAGAATATTTGCAAATAAACTAATATGAGATTATAAAGGTACCTATCTCTGTATCATGGAATATTTGGATTTCTGAATAAGCGTGGCACTAATTTGGGACTTGGCTTTTTTCCAGTGTTGGGTTGTCTAATGACCACTTGTTCCAAATGAAGCTGAATCATTTTTAACTTAAAAGAAAAATGCCACACAATGAATGAGGTAAAGTTTAAGCTATAAGTATCTTGTATGTATGAATACAGATATACATACATACATGTATAGCATGTGGATGGATTTTAGAGTCTCATATTTGTTATGGTCTGTAAAAGTGATGTAAAATTTATTTGTTATTAATCTGTCTGTTGATAAACTGATTATATAAATGAAAAATCAAAGCACCTTATACTATTGCTGCTTCAATTTGCTTGTAATTGCACCTTTGTTATCAGCACACTTCTTTTTTATTGGACATTTTTATGTGGTAAAATTGCTTTCTGTGAGATGACGGACAGTATCATCAAGTTGGTTTATATTTCAATTTTACATTAAAATTGTGAATACACAGCATCAGAAATAAAACTGACTTTCATTTGTCTCCTTTGTTTATTGGACTCTTTTATCACATTTCAGAAATAAAACAGCAACCATGTATGTTACTTCAGTATACATTTAGTTTTAGGAACTTCAACAGTGAGCTCAAATAATTTACAGTAATGCAGACTTTTCAAAGATTTGATAGATGTAAATACATTTAATAGTCGAGAGTGAAGGTTCGTTCTCCGAGCTTGTAGGTTGGTTTCCAAACGTTTCGTTACCAGGCTAGGTAACATCTTTCGTGAAGTTTAGGGAGATAAGTGTCAGTGTTCTGTTTATAAGGGCTTTGTGTGGTCACTAGGTCTTGTGATGGGTCAGGTATGGGTGTGTCAAGTGAGAGATCTGTCAATTTGGTAATCAAACCTTGGGAAAATGGGCTGTCTCCGCCAGTGCAGTGTCTGTAGATCTTGGATAGCAATAGCACTTAGGCTTAGTTACTGCTTCACAATGCTTTATAGACCTCTCTAAGAGGTTTACCAAGTCAGCATACTACCCCCAACAATTTGGGTCCTCATTTTACCGATCTCTGAAGGATGGAAGGCTGAGTCAACCTTGAGCTAGGTAGAATCGAACTGCTGGCAGTCGGCAGAATTAGCCTGCAATGCTGCATTGTAACCACTGCACCACCACAGCTCTTGTTCCCTGAAAAGAGGAGACAGCATAGAAAAGCACAGGAATGAGTTAAAGGTCATCAATACAGTAACAGTATTTGCATCTAAATTATTATTTCTTAAATTATTATTATTATTATTTATTATTATTATTATTATTATTATTATTATTATTATTATTATTATTATTATTATTATTATTATTTATTGAATTTCTATACTGCCCTTCTCCCAAAGGACTCAGGGCGGTGTACAGGGCAATAAAATACACCGTACAAAAGTTAAAAGTAAAATTAATTTAGCCCTAACAATAAATAGTTAAAAATAAACCCAAACCCTTAGTCCAGGCCGGCCTGTTCAAACAACCAGGTCTTCAGATCACGGCGGAAAGAGCGAAGGTCGGGAGCCATCCGGAGCTCAACAGGCAATTGATTCCAAAGGGCTGGCGCGCCCACAGAGAATGCTCTCCCCCTGGGGGCCGCCAGCCGGCAGTCCCTGACCAACGGCACCCTGAGGAGGCCTTCTCTGTGGAAGCGCACAGGACAAAGGGAAGTTGACGCCGGCAGCAGGTGCTCCCGTAAGTAATCCGGACCCATGCCATTTAGGGCTTTATAGGTCATTACCAGCACCTTGAATCTCACCCGGAGGGCAACTGGAAGCTAATGCAGCTTGCGGAGAAGAGGTGTTACATGGAAGTATCGGGAAACCCCCATCACAACTTGCGTGGCCGCATTTTGCACCAGTTGAACCCTCCGAGTGGTCCTCAAGGGCAGCCCCATGTAGAGAGCATTGCAGTAGTCTATCCGAGAGGTCACGAGCGCATGGGTGACTGTACGCAGGGCATCCCGGTCCAGATAGGGCTGCAACTGGCGCGCCAGGTGAACCTGGGCAAAAGCCCCCCTGGCCACAGCTCCTACGTGGTCTTCCAGACTGAGCTGTGAGTTGAGGATACCCAAGTTGCGAGCCCTATCTACGGGGGGTAACACCTCACCCCCCATAATTAAAGATGGAATGAACTGAATTTCCTAAGATGCCGGTACATACAACCACTCAGTCTTGTTGGGATTAAGCCGAAGCCCGTTTTGATCTGTCTTTTACTGCAAACAAATTTGAGAGACTATACCCCAATTCCCAATTATTTCCTAGAAGATAACAGGATTTAGAGACAATTAGTCTTGGTCCCTGTTCCTCCACTTAACCAATCTGCTTGAATATTGAACTTTTCCTTGATAATATACAAGTATGAAAATTAGATTTCTGTTCATCCATAACACAAGGGACATCACAATCATATTTGCAAAGCAAATTATTGGTAAAGCCAAGCTATTGATCAAATACCCTTCCTGTTGCCTCAGGCATTTGAGCTATTGCCATTACAATAGCTGGTAGTTCCACTATTGTGTTTCTTTTTCTGCTTTTGCATGTATTTGGTCTGGAAGTGTACCTGGATCTTAACTAAACTGTTTCTTAAAAACAAGGTTAAAGAAACTGGTTAGCATAACGAGATAGTTGCTTTATAGGAAATAGCAAAATTGACTTGTTTATTTAGGGGTAAAACAATTACTTTTATAAAAAAAACTGGAAACCCTTGTGGATTTTTTGGTCAAAATAGAAAAAAATGAAATGGTGATTTGTGAATTTGCTGATTGAAAAAGGAGCTGAATATAGAACACAAGGGATAAAGGATATCTTTATTTGTATTAGCTGCAAAGAATATTAAATCTAATTATTCCTTTTTTTCTTTAACTATATTGCTTTCTTTTTATCTTTTTACTTTATGTATGTTCATGTTTGTCTTTCCTCCATCTAAATATTTTCAATAACAATTTTATAAAAGGATAGTTGCTTTGTGGCAGAAATGCTTCCAGAAAGACCCATTAATGAATAGTATTGCAGCTTGGATCTGAAATGAGCTTACTCTAGGGCAGGGATGTCCAATCTTGGCAACTTTAAAGACTTGTGGACTTCAGTTCCCAGAATACCCCAGCCAGCCATGACAATGGTCTTTTGTAAAAAAACAAAATGGCCACACTCCCTTTTCAATTCTTTGGCTGGGAGAGACTCACCTCATGTCATTTTGTAATGTCGGAAGACACTGGGGTGGAGGCGTGGTGGTGGATGAGGATATATTGTATTGCTAGGAAAAGGTACAACTTCTTTCAAGTCATTTCACTGTAGAAATTGAGCCAGCTGATCCCCGACTTTGTCCAGGATAATCAGAAGGGTTCTTAGAAACATCTGCTGTGGCAGAGTATCCGTTGAGGAAACCTTTTGTTTCTCAGAAGCTTCCCTTTACTTCCAAACGGAAGTCTTGCAAGAATTTTCTCTCTCTATCATCTAGAATTATGTTAGCTTGGATAATATGATAGTGTGCATGTACTGTCTTCCAGGTGGTCACAGAACAAGAGAAGAATAAAAGATCGCTTTGACTTTTTGTTGGGCTCTTTGTTGAAGCAACAAAAGGCGAAGCTACTGAAATAAAAGCAAGCAGTATATTCTGGCAGGCCCAGCAAGTGAAATGGCATCTCCTACAGAGTAATGACGCACTTCACATTTGCTTCTCAAAGAACAATGTAAAGCATAGCGATAGAGTATATCTGCAATACTTTAAAGCACCTGGATATTTTACCTGGGATTGGACCGCCTCGCACATCTGCCATGTGGTCATAGCAAAGGACAATGGCCTTAAAACTTTGCCCATTCACTGCCCTCTGTGCTTCCGAATACTTTTTGGGAATCAGAAACAAAGCAGGACGGTGTTCTCTGACAGAGGAAATTTCCACACCTGTCCCAACAAGGAGCTTTGGAAGCTGAAGACATTTTTGGTGGGTGTGTGGGGGGACTATTTTTCCATTTGTGAGAATTCATTTTGTTCAATCCTTGAGAGATTTCCTTCTCAGGCCACAAAACAGCCTGCAACACCAATTTTCCAACATCCCCACTGGTCCTCTGGAGGGTGGTTTTTTTTTTGTCCGTCCTTCATCTCTCTAAGTAAGGTAATCAATGTAGTGGAAATGTACAGCATGAAATAAGACATGAAGCCAATGGCTGAGTGGGCAGAATTGCGGTTGCTAAGTGAACTGAGTCCTACCCCATTGTTTGACCGTTCATGCCACGGTTGTTACGTGTATCACTGCAGCCGTTAAATTAGTAACAGGGCTGTTAAGTGAATCTGGCTTCCCCATTGACTGCTTGTCAGGTCACAAAAATTGATCACATCACCCCAGGATGCTGCAACTGTCATAAATACATGCCAGTTGCCAAGCATCTGAATTTTGATCACATCGTCATGGGATACTGCAATGGTCGTGTGAAAAACGGTCATAAGTCACTTTTTTCAGTGGTGGTGTAACTTCAAAGGGTTCCTAAACGAATGGTTGTAAGTCAAGGACTATATTTATCCATTTGTAGCTATGGCCTAGACCAGTGGTAGGCAACCTTGGCTCTTTTATGACTTATGGACTTTAACTCCCAGAATTCCTGAGCCAGCATCCACAAGTCATGAAAGAGGCAAGGTTGCCTACCCCTGGCCTAGAGAGATAAAGGTATTAAATGTTATCCATCAGCCCATAAAGCATAGGAAATGACTACCAAAATGTATAGTAATGGGCCAAATAATAATGAGACCAAAGACAGGTGATGTCAAGTTTCTGACGTATGGGCTTTTCAAGTGACTCTGAGGTGTCAGACAGGTGACTGGCGCTGTCTTTTTTGTGTTTATACTAGACAAGTTTAAAAAAATATTTGGGATACTCCTCTAGCTCAGTTTCTTCTGCCACCCAGTGTCACCTGCCAGTGGGAGGAACAAATATAGTAAGTAACTGCAATATGGGTACTTGGAACAACATTTTTAGCCACCAGCTGTCCAACAATTCATGGCTATGGGATGTCTGTGAACTGGTAGTTGGGCTATTTCAGAACATGGGTCTAGTGCAGAAGTGGGCAACTGTGGCAACTTTATGATCTGTGAACTTCAACTCCCAGAATTCCTGGGCCGCTATGTGCCTTTTTGCAACGCAAGCAGCAGCAAATTTGAATTAATGTCTGATAAGCATTCGCAAAGAAGATTCCTGTCCTTTTTTAATTAATGAAAGCTGCTGTCTTTTAAGTTTGTTACCATTTAGTTTTATTCTTTGAAGGATTTCATTGGAGTTGGGTGGCTAATAAATTCAAAATAAATGAACCAATTCTGACTGACAAAATGACCAACTCATTTAAGTCATCCTATATTGAAAATACAGGATACCCCAAACCTACCTACCTCTTTTTTCTTCTTCCTTCCTTCCTAGCTTATATAGGGATCCCCATTTTTATTTGTATAATAGCAACCTTGTGAAGTAATCATTCTCAAATAAGAACTCGATACTTGTTGGGTTACATCCTTGGTTAATGTTGATTATAACCACATGGTCCATGAAGAAAATCTATCTGTGATTGCTAGGAGTCAAAAACTATTTGATGGCACATAATCCATCAATCAATAGCAACATAGTAAATACTTCATTACTTTATTTTGAAATAATAACCCATACTGGAAATTCAACTTGGAAAACAGTGTAGTGTTCTTTTATCCTGCCATGTTCCTTGTACACGCAGCAGAACTTGAGAAAATGTTCAACCAATCTTTCTTTTGATGTTCTTCCTCTCCTGTAGTTCATAAACTTAACTTGCAGCCTTCGCCATTGATTGCAATCCAGTCTATATTGTATGATAGCTCATTAACAGATTATGATTTCATTGTCCAGCTTTGCAGCTTTATCAGTATTTTGAAAGCTGGAAGGTGTAAAGCAAAATTTCCAGCTGACAAATGGATCCACATCCCAAGAGTCTTCAGTGAACTCAATGTCTTGGCGTCTCACCCAGCATGCAATCCCAATAAGAAAGCTGTTGACAAAACAAAGCCAGGGGACATTCATCTCAATGTGGGCAGGAATCTCAGCATTAAGTAATACAATGAGCATTTGGAGCATAATAAATGGTGTCCAAGTGCCCATAAAGCTGATCAGAAGTCTTGACAAAAGATGTTTTGAACGATCTCTGGTGCTGCCTTCAAGTTCATAAGGAAACAACAGAACAACGTCTCTATCAAAGTAAATAAGCTTAGTGGATTGCATCATATTTATAATTTCTGACCAACAAAAAACAAGAACCAAGCATATTATGGACAACATACCAAGCGAGAGCCAATAAGTTTGGCTGCTAATGTAGAAAGGACATCGATGTCCATAACTGTCATTATTTAGGTTCGGCCATAAAGAACTGCTCTCAAGATTCAGAACATAACCAAGCACAGAAACCCATGTGAGTAACACAGCAACTGTGTACAGCAATTTCCAACATTTATTCTGATATTTGGAAGTGTGGGTTATTGTAAGGCAATAATCCAAACCAGCTATCAAAGAAACTGGGTAATGTAAAATGCCATAGACAAAGGCGGTGATCTGAGGCAAAAGACAGATGTGATACTCAGTAAACCTAATCTCCCCAATCAAAGCATTCTGATTACAGAAAATGAGGAACATCACCCCCAGAAGTATCAAGTCAAAGATAGCTAGTGAAATGCAGAAGTAGCTCATAAAACTCTGATGGTGACTAGGTTTTCTGATTTGCAATAGAAAGAGATTGAGAAATACTTTCCCCAGCATGATAAGAAGCAACGCTCCATTAGCTTCAGAAGGCAGGACAATATGACCATCTTTAAAATTCAAAAATGATGAACTGATGATTGCAGCCATAGTTGGCAATGTTGACAGCCGTTCCCAGCAACAGGTCATACCTAAAACATCAAGACAAGATATTATTAATCTTAGGTTCTGAAAAAAATGAACCTTTCCAAAGAGTTTACCTACCTATCCTCCTTTTTGCCCTACCAATCTATCTATATATCTATCTACATATCTGTCTGTGTATCTGTCTCTCTATCTATCTCGTTTAAGTATATATCTATCTATCTAATTTATATGGCCACCCATCTACAAATGTGATAGAATAAAACCAAGAATTAAATATTCTTCACAATCCATTAAAAACAAGATCACAATAGAGTATCAGGCTTTGGGGTGGTTTCTTTTTTTTTGTTTGCTTGTTGCCTTTGAGTCGGTGTTGACTTTTTGACAAGTGCTGCAGTTCTTTTATCAAGATTTTTCAGAAGTGGTTTGCCCTTGCCTTCTTCCTAGAGCAGAGAAAAATTGACTGGCCCAAGTTCACCCAGCTGGCTTTGTACCTAAGGTAGGACTAATCTCCCAGTTTCTAGCCAACAGGTTCAAACCATTCCCAGATAACAGGGCAAGACTGTGGCCAAGGCATCTCCACGGGATCTGCAGCAATGTTGGCATTTATTTAACTGGGCACAAATTGGAGCTATTTTGTCCAACAGATGCTGTGAGAATTCTTCAGCATGGCCTTGCAGACAAATCTCTGAGTCCCCCTTACCCAGCGGATCATCCTAAACAAGGCCGCCGAAATGCACGCAGTAAAAATGGAGAAGTTACCATCAGGAACAAACCCTATCAATTTTGGGAACTCTTCTAGATTCATCAGTTGCTGGGGGCAGACCAATCTAATAGATCCTGTCTCCCTGCAACAGGAACGGTGCCAGAGAACCTCATGAATGCAGAGCATGATCTGACCATGACAGAAAAACCATAGAGAGCTCCCTCAATTCCAGATCACACTGCCAGTGTTTGACAGCAGAACCAAATGAGACGTGTGACCACTTCTCCCTGTTGGGGATGGATGGCAAGGGATAGGCCCATGGTTCCCATATTGGCTCTGAACCTTTAAGCCACCTCAGACCACACTCCCAGAGAAAGCAGATTGAAATTCTCTAGGATTGTGTCTGAGGAACTCCACCGTCAACCCCGCGACAGAGTTGAGGAGCTCAGGCAGACACATTGATACACAGCGTCTCATATCTGGCAAACTGTTGATTAGTGGCCCTGACTCAGACAACAACTGCCACACCACATTCCTGCAGTCCCAGTTGATGCCATACCTGAAACTAAGCTGGACACAATTCCGAGAGTGGAACCCCTCAGCTCAGTATTCAGTAATACACACCAGCTCAGCACTTTCATCAGGGATTAAATCACAGGTGAGGGAGGCTTTATTATGGCTGACCTGTTAATTTAGTAGCAACAGCCAGGGACTCTGAATTCTTGCTGACCAGTAACTGGTATTGAGACCTGGGTTCAGAACATGAAACTACAGTAGTACAAGGTACTGGTTATATACACAAAACCTCTCATTGCCATATATTCCTTTATTTTGGGGGATCTGTTCAGGTCCAGAAAAACATGGAGATGAAGATGGAGAAAAGGCAAGAGGGATTTAACGAAGAGGGGAAAAAGGCAAGAGGGGACAAAACAAAGGGAGAACAAAAATGGGTGAAGATGACTTGAGGCAGGTGGTGGGATCCAGTCAGTTTGCACCAGATCGGCAGAACCGGTAGCTAATTTTTTGTTGCCCAGGCCCAGAATGGACTTCTGGAAGTGGCATCCACACAGAGAACTGGTTGTTCACATATTTGAATCCCACCACTGCCTGAGGCCTCTAGACAGGGAAAGAGGGTAGAGTCCCACCCAAGCCTTGGTCAATCTTCAAAGGTATCACTGCCAATTTCTGGCAAAAAAAAACACCCATTGGGGAATCTGAATGATTCACATAACGAATTGCTGTAAAATCAGGTCTGACTCAGTTCATAACGGCAACAACTTAAGAAGGAAATTAAGGTCCCAATTGTGATCCTAACTCAAGGACCACCTGTAATCCCATTTCTATTGCAATTTCTAGTCTATATGTTATATTTATATTCTTGAAGAATAGATTGGTCAAGGGTTATCAACCAGCACAGATTGTCCATATTCTTAACCAGTATGATTTGCAAACATCCAGTTAGGAACAAATGAAGGGGTGTTGGATTAAATAGCCTGATCCAAGAAGTAATTTCTTTCATTGTCAAGGTTGGATTGTTGCATTTTTGTGATTTGTGTTGTTGCAAATCTATTATTTGGAACTAAATCATAATCTTCCCATAAGAAGAAAGATCAGTTGGACCTATTAACTACAGTGTACAACTAAAATATATTGTGATGTAGTTCCTATAGACCAGCAAGCCAATACTGAAAGAAAGCATTCATTAGGATAGATGCAGCTTTATTTATTCAGTCAGACAGACTCTGCAGTCAGCAGAAATGAGCATTAATTCTGGAATAATGCAGCATTTATCCGTAGAAAGAGCTAGTCCCCATCATATATGGCTCAGACAGTTGCATTTTACTATTCTGGAATCAGTGTATCTATTATTACCCTTTTTTTGTTCCTATTCTGATCCACACTCTTACCCTTCAAAATGTTATGACTCAGCTTAAAAAACTTGGGCTGCAGTCAAATTCTACCTACAACATCCAAACACAAAAACCATTTTGTTTAACTTGTTGCCACAAAAATAGTGCCACTGCATCAAACAGAATTAACATCAGATATTTGTGATCAGTGCTTAATCCTGTGCACTCAGCTATATCATTACTCAAAGCGACTTCCAATTTTGTAAAGCAAGTTTTTAATTCTCCAGGACCAAAAAACCACTACATATAATAATAATATAATAATAATAATAATAAGTTGGAAGGGACCTTGGAGGTCATCTAGTCCAACCCCCTGCTCAGGCAGGAAACCCTATACCATTTCAGACAAATGGCTGTCCAGTCTCTTCTTAAAAACTTCCAGTGTTGGAGCATTCACCACTTCTGGAGGCAGGTTGTTCCACTGGTTAGTTGTTCTAACTGTCAGGAAGTTTCTCCTTAGTTCTAGGTTGTGTTAGTTTAAAGATCTCTTTAATACAGACTACAAAAAGCAGCTAACATGTAAAGCACAAATATGAGCCAATCTGATGATTAGGATTTTTCTTAAAATGGTACAGACCACAAAGTTAATTTGTTTTTCTCACACAAAACTGTTCAGTTTTGCAAAAGCCCAAAGACAGTAGGGCCGTCTGCACATTCACAATTGATATTCCCTATACTGCCCCTAATTCCGGGTCAACAATCCAGCTAGCTTTGTGCCTAAGGCAAGCCAAGAACTCACAATCCCCCAGTTTCTAGTCTGGTGCCTTAACAACTACACACAATTTTTGAAAATTTCCCTTTTAGATTTATACAGTGTTCTAGGGTAATAGCTCTATCTTAAGAATAAATGAACTACAGGTAAGTCCTTGACTTACAATCACAGCTGAGCCCAAATTTATGTTGCTAAGCTTAAGTGCATTTTGCCTCATTTTACAACCTTTCTTGCCACGCTTGTTAAGTGAATCACTACCACTTTTAAGTTAGCAACATGATTGTTACGTGAATTTCTCCATTGACTTTGCTTGTCAGATCACATACATGATCACATGCCCCAGGACACCACAACTGTCATAAATATGAGCCAGTCCAAATTTTGATCACATGACCATGGGGATGCTGAAACAGTCATAAGGGTGAAAAACACTCATAAGACACTTTTTTCAGTGTCGTTGTAACTTCAAACAGTCACTAAACAAGTAGTTGTAAGTCAAGGACACCCAGTATAGCTGTTTTTCTACTAAAGGCTGGTCAGACCACAGTAAAATTATTTAATTTGATCCTCCTACCAAGGAGAAATTTAAACAATGCATGCGGTTCTATCAAATCAGACAAAGAATACAAGAGCTTATTCTATTTCTCTCTTCTCTTTCAAATTTTGAAGTTTAGAAATCTTGCCTGACAGAGTGAATTAAAATCCCCTGGAGAACATTCTGGGCCTGCTGATGTCATAATGAGCCAATAAAATCTAAATTAATTTCATCTTCATTGTAGAGACACGCACAGAGTTTAACAGAAATTAAAATAAGCCCAAAATTAGCAGCAGCAAGTTTGTTCATCAAGAATTCCTTAGCAGTTTGAAGCTCTCAATTCTTATATTCCAGTACACAGTGCTTTTTTTGTAAAAGAAAAAGGTGCCGGAACTCACACATGTCATACAACCTGCCTTGCCTACATTACAAGGTTCCATTCAAAAAAGGTTCCGGAACTCCGTTCTGAGCGTTCTATGAGAAAAAAAGCCCTGCCAGTACATACCTCTTTGCTTGAGACACAATTAAAATTTTAAAAATTTCATTTTATCAAAAGCCAAATAAAAAAACCAGGTGGATACGCAAGACTTCACAATATTGAGGAAGACCTTTTTATAGGAACTGACCATTCTGGTGAAGAGGAAATAAACTAATGGTTTATTTTATTGCTGGTTTCTTTTCTTTTCTGATAGTAGAAACTGCTGTAGTTTTAAATGTATTATTGGAATTAACCCTTCAATTCTTAGGTTTCAAATATTTAGGAGGTTACATAAGAAAAAATACAAACAAAATTAACCATAGTACATTTTAAAAATAAAATTAGATTTTCAATTATGGCAAGCCTTTCAACTCTTACTTATAGTATACATTCTCTGTTATCAATTCACCTCTGGCCTATGCAAATGAGCTGTAAAAACTTCAGGAAGTTGGTTTTATACTGTATATATAAGAGAAGATTAAGTCTACAATGTGTGATGACGTAGAAATCCTAAGCTAAGGTGGTATTCGGAAATTTATTATACCACTCAGAAATCTAGATAAATAATTTGGTTGGAAAGGCAAGGGTTTTTTTTAGAAAAATAAATTTGTACGTATTCCGTTACTTCAAAACAGATTAAATGATTACAATAAACTGGCAGATTCATTTAAAATGCGAAGTAGATTTAATACAGGAAAAAACAGAATTTCCATATTTCCAAAAGTTGTATATGTCTTAATGCATATATTTTTGCAAAGTGGTGGAGCCTTAGATAATTAGGCAATCAGCTTCCTGCAACTACATACTCTGGTGATCATTTTTCTTTCCAATTCTTCAGTATACAGATGGCCAAGGTAGAGAAATATGAGCAGATACCAAAACACCATATCTGAAAGCTTTCTGTAGCTTATCAGGTCTATAGCTTCTCATATAAATGAGTAATAGGTTTTATATGTAGAACTAAGGGCAAATAAAACTTGAGACTTCATATAACCTTTGATCCTAAGGTGTTATTTCTGGACTGATCCACCTACTATTCTCTTCATATACTTATCGTTATCGCTTAAAAACAAGCTCCACAAGATGAAATATCCTAACTTTCTATACTATGGACTCTCTTTCTTACACTTTTCTTTTCCTAATGCTACACAAAGTCCGGGGCAAGCACTGTATATGATTCTATTGACTGTATTTTTCTTTGATCTGAACTTGTCTGTGCAATGCACAGGGACTAGAAAGAAGAGGTTATCCCCTTCTGTGGTTCTTTGAGCAATAATTTGGGCATTCAATGTCCCATCTATTTTTCTTCCTGGAAGCTTCTAGAAGGCAGAGAACCCAGTTTTCATAAGATACAATAGCAATTTTGAGGAACGGGGGGACAGCTAGTACCACACTGTGCAGTACTCACTGAAAGCTGAGTACCACACTGCATTGTGTGTATACTTCCCACCTAAAGGCCCCCTCAACTTTAGATTATTTCAATATCAATTCTACTAATTCTGTTCGGATGCATCTTCCATACATGAGTGCTGCCAACACAGTGCTAGGATGCTGAGCTTGTCAATCTGAAGGTCAGCAGTTTGGCGGGTCGAATCCCGAGTGCTGCGTAACAGAGTGAGCGCCTGTTACTCGTCCCAGCTTCTGCCAACCTAGCAGTTCGAAAGCACATAAAAATGCAAGTAGAAAAATAGGGACCACTACGGTGGGAAGGTAACAGCGTTCCGTGCGCCTCTGGCGTCTAGTCATGCCGGCCACATGACCACGGAGACGTTCTTGGACAAGCGCTGGCTCTTCGGCTTTGAAACGGAGATGAGCACCGGCCCCTAGAGTTGGAAACGACTAGCACGCATGTGCGGGGGAACCTTTACCTTTACCTAGAATCAAGATCACATGAAGTGTTAATACCACTTTATAACGCCTTGGTAAGGCCATACTTGAAATACTGCATCTAACTTTGGTCACCACAATGTAAAAAAGATGTTGAGATTCTAGAAAGAGTACAGAGAAGAGTAACAAAGATAATTAGGGGATTGGGGGCTAAAACATATAAAGAACGGTTGCTGGAATTGGGTGTGTCTAGTAGTTCAATGAAGAGAAGGACTAGGGGTGACATGATAGCAGTCTTCCAGTATCTCAGGGGTTGCCATAAAGAAGAGGGAGTCAAGCTATTCTCCAAAGCACCTGAAGGCAGGACAAGAAGTAATGGGTGGAAACTAATCAAGAAGAAACCTAGAACTAAGTAGAAATTTCCTGACAGTTAGAACAATTAATCAGCGGAACAACTTGTCTCCCGAAGTTGTGAATGCTCCAACAGTGGAAGTTGTGGGTGTTTCATCACTGGAGATTTTTTTATTATTATTATTAAAGAGTTTTACAAAAACAAAATTTTCCCCAAATCCCTCCCACCCCAAACCCGCCCATCACTGGAGGTTTTTAAGAAGACACTGGACAACCATTTGTCTGAAATGGTATAGGGTTTCCTACCTGAGCAGGGGTGTTGGACTAAAAGACCTCTAAGGTCCCTTCCAACCTATTATTACTATTATTATTACCATTATTATTATTATTATTATTATTATTATTATTATTATTATTATTATTATTATTATTATCTTCATCATCATCACAGGAAGAACTACTACTACTACAGGAAGGCAATTTGATTTTACATTTTAATAGGGAATAAACTAAATTATTCAGTGACCATGGTTAAGGCACCAGGCTTGAAACCGGGGGACGAAGAGTTCTAGCCTGATCTTAGGCATGAAGCCATCTGGACGACTTTGGACCAGTCACTCTCTCTCTCAGCCCTAAGGAGGAGGCAAGGGCAAACTTCTTTCAAAAACCCTTATCAAGAAAGCTGCATGGACTTGACTAGCAGTCGGCAGGTTTCAATGATGACTTGATGGCACCAACAACTGTTACAAAAGTACTTAACCACATAATCACATAAGAATACAGCAAGTCCATTCATACAACAAACTGTATTTGGTATTAATCTTGGTTAGGTTTTCAGGGCTAAGTTTGCTGTCTGAATCTAGCTCATTTGATTGAATATATTGTCCCAGAGCCCTGGCAGTGCAGTGATTAGAATGCAATCCTGACAGGCTCAAAAATCACAGCCTTCCAGCATTGCAAGGTCAGTAAAATGAGCACCCAGATTGTCGGGGGCAATATACTGACATTGTATACCACATAGAGAGCGCTCCAAAGCACTATGAAGCGGTATATAAATCTAAGTGCTATTGCTATATTGCTGTATAGCTATTATCCTAACCCAGAAATGGTTAATCCAATAACCAGCCTTAGACATGCTGAGTAAAGAGAGCCAAGCACAGGGAAAATGTGTAATTTTTGATCTCATATGAACACATCCTACATCTTGAGTAACATATTACTGTAAATAGGCAGGTTCAGGGCACCTGTGCAAATGCAAACGCTTTATTTAAAGCAACAAAACAAGACTACCACTAGGGAATTAGCAGCAGCCAGGTGTGTTTCCTCAAATGAACTTTTATTAAGCTCCTAATATTTTAAAACTTTTATTTAAATTCCTAACAAATGCAGCTTAGAAAGGGGTCATAGAGGAAATGTGGGCACAGGTAATGTGCAGATTAACTGTGAAAGCTAACAAGTGATGTGTATTATTTTCAGCACCTCATTTTGTAAGGCAAAGAAATTCCCACATGTATCCAATGCCAGCTCCCACAAAGAAAAGGTGTAAATTGCAGTGGCAAACAATTATAATTATCATAATTGCTAACACTGTTTTTGGCGGTTTGTATTTGTTATCTTGGTAACAAGTTATTTTTCCAAGACAGAGGATATCTGCTTTCTAATAAAGGAACAAATGCATCATCACCTACTATTTAAAAAAGTGTTGCTATAAATTGGGCTGTGCAGATTGCAGCTTCAAGATTTCCGTGTACAGGTAGTCCTCAACTTACAACAGTGATCTTTTGATGACCAGTCAACAGCACTGAAAAAAATGACATGACCATTTTTTACATTTATGACTGTTGCACATGGTCACATAATCAAGTTTGAAGTTACAATGGCACTGAAAAAAGTGATTTATGATCATTTTTCACATTTACGACTGTTGCACAATCCCCGTCATGCAATCAAAATTCAGACACTTGGCAACTGGCTTGTATTTATGACAGTTTCAGAGCCCAGGGACATGTGATCACCTTTTGCAACTGTCTGACAAGCAAAGTCAATGGGGAAGCCAGATTCACTTAACAACTGTGTTACTAATTTAACACCTGCAGTATGATTCACTTAACAACTGTGATAAGTTACTTAACAAATATCTCAACAACAGAAATTTTGGGCTAAATTGTGGTCGTAATTCAAGGACTACCTGTAATAGGGTTGGAAAAGAAAGAAACAGGATGAGTTCATTAAATCATGACATGTTAAGCAATGCAACTTTGGCTGAAGGAAATTAATGGAGTAAGATATAAACAATACAATAATTCAGGATAAATAGTTCTGCAATATCCAGATCTCTCTTTTGGCAAAGATTGGTTTTATTCTTATTTCACTTGAGACCAGAAATCTCATTTATTGAAAATAAACTCCAACTTTCCAGTTTTCTTAATATTTATCTTTATTATCTCCATGAAGAGTATTACTTTAGCAGCACAAAGTCAGATTATATTTTTTGCCAGGAAAATATTATTGTAGCATGGTAAAGAAAGAGTTCTTATCTCCACCATGAAAATTATGCAAGCTTACACCAGAATATGAACTGGGCCATTTGTAGCAAGGTTAATTTTGTGATGTCTTCCTCCATTTTTAGTAAAGGGAGTGAGTTTTATTTATTTGGCATGCACTTCTACTTAAGCACAGCAGAAACAGAGAAATAACATTAATCAAAATTCTATAAAAACAGATATAGAATTCTATATACTATGCAGTGGAACATTAATACAATTCCTTCAAAGCTACAAGTTATAGTACTAAAAAAACATGAGTGCAGAAAACGCCTTTCCAACTTTATTCATTTAAATTCTTACAATAGGAGAGTTCAAATATATTAAGGAGAAGCAGCTCTCTTGAAGTACTAAAATAGAGAAAATTAATTGAACAAAATTGTGCCATTCACATATGGCTCAGCATGGGTTCATTATCCCTAAACAGAGATTAGTATCATGGTTTAGATGCTAATGTTACATATATAGAAGATGACATACACTTATAGATGACATTTGCCAAAATTACAATTACATTTACAATTCCTGCATTGAAAGCAAACTCTAAATACACAGCTAAAAGCATATGAATGTGCTTTCCAAAAGGATGCAGATTGGCTATAAATTAAAATATTTTTAAAATACTTGCCACAAAAAAATCTATTAGGAAACGCTTGTATAATTTTTCTAGGATTTCCCCCATATTTTAATTGTATTTGTGTGAAACAAATCCTTTTATTTTGGGCCAGAACACATAAGAGAGAAAAAACAAATTCTGCAGATATGTTACAAAGGTTAATTCAGTTTGGATAAAAGAAGAATGAAATGCTAATCTCTTCTTGATAAGAGAGATGTATCTATTCTCAGTGGCTCTGTTCTAGGGGCATTAGAGTTACCTTACTATTATTACTATTTATATCACTACTTATTACACTGCAAACATTATCAGGAACTCAGCACTATATTTATTAACCTCTTGCTAATCAAATGAATCAATCTAGTTCAGAAGAAAAAAAATTATTTTTTGTTCTCTAAAAACAAACAGCTAACAAAACAAGTTGCATTGTTTGCAACGGCTGCAAGAAAGATATGAAAGCACACCCTGATAATGGTATTAATATAATAATATAATAATAAAGTACTGTTAATATTAGAGGGGATGTATTGAACTGGTGATCACTGTAATTTTTATATGTATTTTGCTAAAACCCATTATGGGTTGCAACCAGTTCTTTATCTTTATCTTTATTAGACTTATATACCGTCCTTCTCCCGTAGGACTCAGGGTGGTTCACAAGGTTTTTAAAATAACAATACAACAATTACAAAAATTAAGAACAGTTAAAATGATTACATTTAGACCTTGAATAAATATAAAACCCCAATTAAAATCCAATTAAAACCCCAATTAATACTCTCAGTCCAGGCCAGAAAGCTCAAAGAGCCAAGTCTTCAGGTCCCGGCGGAATGAGCCAAGGTCAGGGGCAGTCCTAAGCTCTACGGGCAGCTGATTCCAAAGAGCACCCACAGAGAAGGCCCTCCCCCTGGGTATTATCCGCCGGCAATCTTTTACTGCCGGCACCCTGAGAAGACCCTCCCTGTGGGAGCGCACAGGACGAAGGGAGCTTGATGCCGGCAGCAGGTGTTCCCTCAGATATCCCGGACCCAAGCCATTTAGGGCTTTATAGGTCATCACCAGCACCTTGAATCTTACCCGGAGGGCAACCGGAAGCCAATGCAGCTCGCGGAGCAGAGGTGTTACATGGGAGTATCGGGAAACCCCCATCACAACCCGCGCGGCTGCATTCTGCACCAGCTGAAGCCTCCGAGTGGTCCTCAAGGGCAGCCCCATGTAGAGAGCGTTGCAGTAGTCCAATCGGGAGGTCACGAGCGCATGAGTGACTGTGCGCAGGGCATCTCAGTCCAGGTAGGGACGCAACTGGTGCACCAGGCGATAGTTAGCAGTAGCAGTGTTAAACTAAAACATGGTTTATTCAATCAGCCACATTTTTTAAGGGTTTAAACAACACTGAAGTCTAAACTCATGAATTAAGCTAGATTTGGACAGATAATACGTTTGACTGGTTTATAATCAAGTATCTAGTGTTGCATAAACACTATTAACCAAAATTATTCACACTGTACACTCAACACACTAGTTGCAATGGAATTATGGTCAATAGGTGGTCAGCTTGTATCTGAAAGCAGTGCAATCCATTTATAGATGACAACTAGTATGATTTACAATAATGATGATCTGTGCAAAATAATTTTTGACACCTAAGAAGTTAGATGTCAAAGGAAAAGATACTGGCCTTGCTTTCAACAGCATGATTTTCTACACAGAAATGGTATTTTTTTAAAAAAAAATTATCTGAAACCATGCAAACCAAACAGCATAGCTCTTTTCCAGATGATATTTAGAAGCGTTTCACAGAAAGTCAAGCAATAAACCGTGCGGCCGTCTTTCCTAAATCATGGCTGCAGAGCAAAGGGGCAGTACTGAGCTGATCCTGGCTAATTTTGAAAAGTGAAATACGATTGGACCAAGTGGGTTCTCAGATAAGATTAAGACAAGGTGGCCTGGGAAATTCTTTTTTTAAAAAAGCAAGGACAACCATGGCATGAGATTGTCATATTATTTCAACCAACTCCAAGGGATCTTGGAGTCCTAGTGGATAATCACTTAAAATATGAGCCAGCAGTGTGCTGCAGCTGCCAAAAAAGCCAACACAGTGCTAGGCTGCATTAACAGAGGGATAGAATCAAGATCACGTGAAGTACTAATACCACTTTACAATGCCTTGGTAAGGCCACACTTGGAATACTGCATCCAGTTTTGGTCACCACGATGTAAAAAAGATGTTGAGACTCTAGAAAGAGTACAGAGAAGAGCAACAAAGATGATTAGGGGACTGGAGGCTAAAACATATAAGGAATGGTTGCTGGAATTGGGTATGTCTAGTTTAATGAAGATAAAGATTAGGGGTGACATGATAGCAGTGTTCCAATATCTCCGGGGCTGCCACAAAGAAGAGGGAGTCAAGCTATTCTCCAAAGCACCTGAAAGCAGGACAAGAAGCAACGGATGGAAACTAGTCAAGAAGCAACCTAGAACTAAGGAGAAACTTCCTGACAGTTAGAACAATTAACCAGTGGAACAACCTCCCTCCAGAAGTTGTGGGAGATTCATCACTGGATGTTTTTAAGAGGAGACTGGACAATCATTTGTCTGAAATGGTCTAGGGTTTCCTGCCTGAACAAGGGGTTGGATTAGATGACCTCCAAGATCCCTTCCAAATTATTGTTATTGTTGTCGTCGTTATTATTATTATTATTTGCACCTATGTTTGGTAGGAGAGAGCCACGTTAGCATAACTGGAAAAGCTGCTACCGAATCCCCCCCCCCCCCGCTCCCCCGGCTTCCCGGATCGCGGTTACTTCTGCGTTTTGGAACCTCTTCAAGATGCCCGTCGCATTTCTCGGGATCTCGCCGTTTCTGCCCTGTAAGCGTCCACCGGACTCTCTCCTCCCAAAGGCCAAGTAGAATATAATCAAGCCGAAAGTGGGGGTGGGGGTGGGGGTGGGGTGGGGCGGCAATCAAAACTTCTTTCCTCAACCCGCGAGCTGAATCCAGCCGCCCAGAGTCCCTTGGTTAAGGTCGGGCGGCTGTAAGTAAGTAAGTAAGTAAGTAAGTAAGTAAGTAAGTAAGTAAGTAAGTAAATAAATAAATAAATAAATAAATAATAAGTAAGTAAGTAAATAAGTAAGTAAGTAAGTAAATTAATAATAATAAATAAATAAATAAGTAAGTAAGTAAGTAAGTAAATAATAATAAATAAGTAAGTAAGTAAGTAAATAAATAAATAAATAATAAGTAAGTAAGTAAATAAGTAAGTAAGTAAATAAATAATAATAAATAAATAAGTAAGTAAGTAAGTAAATAATAATAAATAAGTAAGTAAGTAAGTAAGTAAGTAAGTAAATAAATAAATAAAAATCGAATCGATTTCTACCTGCCCGGCAGCTAATTAAACCGCACGAAGTGGGAACTCACCTGTCTTACGCCGAGTTCGGTCTAGAGGCGAGGCGAGGCGAGGCGAGGCGAGGCGCTTACATCTCCCTAACGCAATCTGTCGCGCCCCTGCTGCTAACTCGGAGCTGAATAAAGCGGGGGAGGGGGGGGGTTGGAAAGCTTACACAGAGACCAGGCAGGCGAGCGAGGGAAACGGCAGCCGCTTAAAAAATTAAAAAAAGAGAGAGCCGGAGGCGCTCTGCAAGGGCTTCCCAGGAAATCCCCGCCGTCTCTCTCCTCTCTCTCTCTCTCTCTCTCTCTCTCTCGCACTTTCCCGCTTGCAGCCGGAGCAGGACGCGCCGCTTGCCTGCTTCGCGAGCGCGACCGGCCGCTCCCCAGGGCAGCCGTGGGCGAGGTTCGCCAGGTAGGAGTGGCTCGGCGTGTGTGTGTGTGTGTCTGTGTGTGTGTCTGTGTGCGTGCGTGTGTGTGTGTGTGTGTGTGGAGGGGGGGAATTGGGAGCGAGCGAAGTCTCCGTTCAGCCGTAATGTTGAAAAAGCGGGCAGGCCCTTTCCTTTCTGCCCGTGCCAGCAGCCCTCGTTAGTTCGCTTTACGGGGGAAGGAGCCGGGCTTGAGTTTAGGGCTATATTATTTTTTTTTAAAAAAAAATATAATAATAAACCTTTATTGTCAAAGTACAACATGTGTACATTGAGATTAGCTGAGCCTCCCCCCCCCTCCCGTGCTCTCTCCCCCCCCCAACACACAGTGACAACAAACCCTCCATCCCACCACACCGTGTGAGCCAACTACACCACGCACCGGCCTCCCAAGTCAATTCTGCATAAGATTATGTCCCATTTAAAAGCCTAACAGCCCAGGGATAAAAGCTGTTTTTCAGCCTGTTGGTACGGCTGGCTATATTCCTATATCTCCTACCGGATGGTAGGAGAGTAAAGAGATACCTCTCTGCTTTCTAACCATCTACGCCAGGGGTCTTCAAACTTGGGCCTTTTATGACTTGTGGACTTCAATTCCCAGAATTCCTCAGCCAGCTTTGCTGGCTGAGGAATTCTGGGAGTTGAAGTCCACAAGTCATAAAAGGCCCAAGTTTGAAGACCCCTGATCTACGCAGATTCCCAAAGATGCTTTTTTTCAAAATGCAACTGGACGTTGTTGTTGTGTTTTTTTTCCCCGTTGGAAGACGTTTGGCTTCTCTTCCAAGAAGCTTCTTCAGCTATATCTGGTGCTATTTACCCATTATTATTATTATTGTTTATTATTTATTGAATTTATTGAATTCTCCCGAAGGAGTCAGGGCGGTGTACGGGACAATTAAAATACAACCTACAAAAGTTAAAAATAAAATTAAATTAATTCAGCCCTAACAAATAAATAGTTAAAAATAAACCCCAAACCCTTAGTCCAGGCCGGCCTGTTCAAATAACCATATGGTGTTGTGAGAAAAAGCCCAAGAAAGAAATATTTTGGGAAATATTAAGAAGGCAGAATATATTTCTTGAAAGGATTTTAAAGGCAGAAACCAATCCCACCCCCCAAGTCTCTCTGCCCCAAACAGAAACCAGGTCTGCAGAAATGCAGATGTGATAATCTTGTCCGAAAGATTGGAGACAGGAAGCTGGGATTAGAAAGAAAGATCTCTAGAATCTTATAGTCCCTCACACCAAAAAATCCAACACTCATCACCCACAGCCCCAGGGAAGCAGAATATGACCTTTGGGACATAATAGGATTAACTCACCACCATCAGAATACCAGCAAGGCACAATCACACTCAGGTCAAAGTTCATGCCACAGGAACAACTCCAAACAAAAGCCCAAGAAGGTATAAAAACCCGCTCACTACTACATGTGGTCAGTTTTTCCAGAGCCATCTTTCTGTCTGGCTCTCCTGAGGCAGGGCATAAAGAAAGATACAAAGAATACATAAAAATGCTGCACGTCATAAAAATGAGGTAGGATAATGCAATAGAAAATATAAATGTTGGATGTGACTACATGATGTGACTACATATAAGGAAATTTTAAGTTTTGAGAGGAATGTATGGCAATTAAAGTCATATAATATTTTAAAACAGACATGTCAAACACAAGGCCCGGGGGCCGGATCCAGCCCGCGAAGTGGTTTCATGTGGCCCGCGAAGCCATCCTGGAAACAGTGAGGGAACGGCCCCCACTGCCTTGGCCCTGGCCCAGAGACCCTCCTCCTGCCAGAGACCCTCAGATCTGTCCCACTCCTGCCCAGGCCCCCATAGGCACCCTTGATGCGAACGATGTAGAGCTGGCCACGCCCACCCAGTAGGCCACGCCCACCCTGGCCATACCCACCCGGCCCCCTGAGGGCAAACGCAATGCTGATGCGGCCCTCAATGAAATTGAGTTTGACACCCCTGCTCTAAAAGAATGCATATGACCGGCTGTCTACAAGGAATATCAATCCTTCCATTTCCCATCATCCAGTCATAGCTTGAATGAGAAGCAAAAAGTCTTCAAAATAAAACAAGAAAGTCCAGTTGCTTCCTGAAAAAGCACCTTTGGGACGCCCATCCTGATTAAAGAGATTTGTTCAATTTGAATGATTATGTGGAGAGTAATATGGTATTCCTACAGACCACACTGCCTTCTGCAGCCTGGATTGATGCTTCAGTTGATGTAAGGCCACACCTGGAATACTGCATCCAGTTTTGGTCACCACACTATATAAAAAAAGTTGAGACTCTAGAAAGAGTGCAGGGGACTGGAGACTAAAACATATGAAGAACGGTTGCAATACTAGTCTAGGTAAAAGAAGGATCAGGGTGACATGATAACAGTATTCCAATATTTGAAGGGCTGTCACAGAGAGGAGGGGGACAACCTATTTTCCAAAGCACCTGAAGGCCAGACAAGGAATGATGGATGGAAACTGACCAAGGAGAGTTTCAACCTAGAAATCAGGAGAAATTTTCTGACAGTGAGAACAATCAACCAATGGAACAGCTTGCCTTTAGAAGTTGGGGGTGTTTCAATACTGGAAGCTTTCAAGAAGAGACTGAACAGCTGGTTGTCAGAAATGGTGTAGGGTCTCCTGCTTGAGCAGGGGGTTGGACTAGATGACCTACAAGGTCCCTTCCAACTCTGTTATTCTGTTATTCATTGAGAAACCAAGTCAGGAAGATATAGCTGAGTCAACTCTGAATTACCCAACTCACTCAGAGTTCCAGTGTTTCTGTTGACACCAATACATCCACCCAACCATCCCCCCCACCCCAAACTTACAAGATGTGTACTGAAGGACAGGAACTTAGCCATCTTTCGCACTGCCGTTTCCCAACTCAGTTCTCATCCCAACAGGGTTGATTGCAGGGCATTTTCAATTCTTGGGAAAGTTCCAGCTGTCATGTGGGTCTTTTCTGTTAGGCAACATAACATAAATGAAATAAAGAAAGAAATGAAAACCCCAAAGATGATGACATTTATATCATTGCAGCTGTCCAAAGTTATCCACAGGGTGTGGCCAAAAAAACCAACCCAGCAGCCACAGTGGTTATCAGAGTTTGTACTGCAGACACTACTGCTGCCTAAATGGTTCCCTTAGGGCAGGGGTCGGCAACCTCGGCTCTTTTATGACTCGTGGACTTCAACTCCCAGAATTCCTGAGCCAGCATAGCTGGCTTAGGAATTCTGGGAGTTGAAGTCCACGAGTCATAAAAGAGCCGAGGTTGCCTACCCCTGCCTTAGGGCTTGGTGGTGCAGTGGTTAGAATGCAGTACTGCAGGCTACTTCTGCCGCCTGCCGGCAGTTTGGCACTTCAGTTTTCACCGGCTCAAGGTTGACTCAGCGTTTCATCCTTCCAAGGTTGGTAAAATGAGGACCCAGATTGTTGGGGGGGGCCCATATGCTGACTCTGTAAACCACTTACAGAGGGCTACAAAGCACTGTGAAGCGGTATATAAGTCTAAGTGCTATTGCTAAGTATTATAAGTTATAAGGTCATGTGATCACCATGTGCAAGGTTCCTTGCAGCTTCCAACAAGCAAAGTCAATGGGAAAGCCGGCAGGGAAGATTACAAGTTGTAGTCTTTATTTTTTATTTTATTTATTTTAATCCCATTTATATCCCGCCCTTCTCCGAAGACTCAGGGCGGCTTACAATTTAAGCACAAACCAATGTGCTTAGCAATAGCCTTCATTCTATGTATATGCCTGCTTATTAGGGCTTTCGCCCCCCCCCCCCCAAGCGGCATTATTACAAAGTCAGCTTATTGCCCCCAACAATCTGGGTCATGTGATATCTTGCTTGGTGGCACAGTGGTTAGAGTGCAGTACTGTGGGTTAACTCACTGCTCACTCCAAGTGTTCGATTCTGAGAGGTTCAGAGTTGACTCAGCCTTCCATCTTTCCGAGGTCGGTAAAATGAGGACCCAGATTGTTGTGGGCAATAGGCTGACTCTGTAAACCGCTTAGGGCTGTAAAGCACTGTGAAGCAGTATATAAGTCTAAGTGCTATTGCTAAGGGCTTTGAAGAAGTTGCCGCCTACATTAGTCTCCCCCAAATATACAGGTAGTCCTCAACTTACAAGAGTTCATTTAGTGACCGTTCAAAGTTACAACACTGGAAAAAAGGTGAGATGACTGTTTTTCACACTTACGAGAGTTACCGCATCCTCATGGTCACATGATCAAAATTCAGACACTTGGCAACTGACTCATATCACATGTCCCAGGGTCATGCGATCACCTTTTGCAACCTTCTGACAAGCAAAGTCCATCAGAAAACCAGATTCACTTAACAACTATATTACTAACTGAACAACTGCCATGATTCATTTAATAACTGGGCAAGAAAGGTCATAAAACAGAACCAAACTTGCTTGACATATGTTTCACTTAAGAACAGAAAATTTGGGCTCACTTGTGGTCATACGCCAAGGACCACCTGCACTTGTGCTAAGGAAAGACTGGAAAACCAGATGTAGCAAATGCAACAGTAGAACCCAGGAAACTGGCGGTGACTGAAATGTCTCTTGCCTCTTCCTTTCTCCAAGTAAGCTGATGCAAGGAGAAATCGGGAAGAGAATGGCACGTAAAGTATGGATTGAATCCATAGCTTGGTTCTTGGCTGCCCAGGCCTTCTGGAAAGCCCTGTGACTGAGAAATGCAGGCCTGGCTGCAGAAGACACCACAGAAGAAGTGGGCTGACAAGGCGAGGCCTGGCTGCAAGTTAAGTGGGTGCAGGGTGGGTGAGGCAGCTCCACACCCCCACCCCAGCTTGATTTTTAGGTGTGTGCCTTGCCCCAAAACTAGGGCTTATTATGGAGGTAGGGCTTATATTAGGCCCACCCCCAAAATGAAGCTGGGCTTATTATTGGTGTAGGCCTTACTGTTGGGGAAACGCGGGGTAATTCTTGACCTATGACCATTCGTTCAGTGACCAAAGTTATAATGAGATGAATGAATGGTGGTTAAGATCAGTCTTCAGATTCCGATTCTCCCATCACTCTTGCAGTCATGATCACACAAAACTGAATGAATCGCAGTGCTTCAGTCCTGTGTGAACTCTGTCAGCTGTTATGTTCACCACAGAATACCCAACCATATAGGTTTACATTAGTGTGTAGTGCAAACTCAGCCTGCATGGTTAATTTTGGTTTTGCCATGTGTGCCCAAAGCACTTAGCTGAACAGACTATTTCCAAGTTAGCCATCGTTAAGTATGTCTTGTGACCACAGCCATATTTTATCTTCATATATTATGCAAACATGGCCCAAATGGCTAGTTTGCAGCTTAGTATATTGTATTACAGGAAGTCCTTGACTTATGATGGCAATTGGAACTGGATTTTCCATCCCTAAGCAATGCAGTTGTAAAACATGATACCATCACTTAGCAACTGCAATCCCTGCAATCCCAATTACTATCATTAACCAAATCATTAGGTGAGGCAACTTCTGCCAGCTTTCCAAAATCAACTCAATGGGGAAGCCAGCAGGAAGTTACAACAAAAAAGTTCTGGGAAAACTGGCAGGGTAGGTTGCAAATGATGATGTTATGAGACAGTGGGTTAGACAACATCACCACCAGATGGATTCGTAGCTGGCTGACTGGCCATACTCAGCACGTGGTCCTCAATGGAACCGCATCTACATGGAGGGAAGTGTGTAGTGGGGTGCCCCAGGGCTCTGTTCTGGGCCCAGTGCTCTTCAACATCTTCATCAACGATTTGGATGAGGGGATAGATGGGGAACTCATCAAATTTGCAGATGACACCAAAATGAAATTCAATGGTGAAAAAAGTATGGTTCTACATTTAGGCAAGAAAAACCAAATGCACAAGTATAGCATAGGTGGTACCTTGCTCAACAGTAGTAACTGTGAGAGGGATCTCAGAATCCTAGTGGACAGTCACTTAAAATATGAGCCAGCAGTGTGCTGCAGCTGCCAAAAAAGCCAACACCGTGCTAGGCTGCATTAACAGAGGGATAGAACCAAGATCAACTGAAGTACTAATACCACTTTACAATGCTTTGGTAAGGCCACACCTGGAATACTGCATCCAGTTTTGGTCGCCATGATGTAAAAAAGATGTTGAGACTCTAGAAAGAGTACAGAGAAGAGCAACAAAGATGATTAGGAGACTGGAGGCTAAAACATATCGGGGACGGTTGCTGGAATTGGGTATGTGTAGTTTAATGAAGAGAAGGGTGAGGGGTGACATGATAGCAGTGTTTCAATATCTCAGGGGCTGCCCCAAAGAAGAGGGAGCCAAGCTATTCTCCAAAGCACCTGAAGGCTGGATAAGAAATGATGGAAACTAACCAAAGAGAGAAGCAACCTAGAACTAAGGAGAAACTTCCTGACAGTTAGAACAATTAACCAGTGGAACAACCTGCCTCCAGAAGTTGTGAATGCTCCAGCACTGTACGTTTTTAAGAAGAAACTGGACAGCCATTTGTCTGAAATAGTATAGGGTTTCCTGCCTGAGCAGGGGGTTGGACTAAAAGATCTCTAAGATCCCTTCCAACTGTGTTGTTGTTGTTGTTGTTGTTATTCACCTGACCCAGGACACTGCAACCATCATAAATGTGAACCAGTTGCCAAGCATCAGAATTTTGACTGACCAGGGGAATGCTACAACGGTTGTAAGTGTGAAAAACGGTCATAAGTCTCTTTTCTCAATGCCGTTGTAACTTTGAACGGTCGCTACATGAACTGTCACAAGTCGAGGACTACCTGTAATTCCGTCTGCAATTACATTGGGATGAACAGAAATAAGTATAAATAGAGAACCTCTTCAGGTTTAAAGGGCACATCTGAAACAACCCTTATTTTACTTTTTTAGTCTGCGTTTCAGAGGAAAATGGTTTTAATGGCATTTGTACCCAGCTGGCCTGTTTTATGAGCAACTGAGTATGCTGAATTTCTAATATATAAATAGCTCTAGGTTTCACCGCGTGCAAAATTCTACTTTGTCAAAATAATCTCTTCCAAGATAAGAATTTTTTTAAGAAGAAAATCACCATCAAAGCAGACAGAAGATCACTGTGTTTCAGAATTGTATGTTTAAGAGCCTTGGTGGAGCATTAAGAGCCTTGGTGGAGCATTAAGAGCCTTGGTGGAGCAGGGGGCTAATGCCTCCTTAAGTAACATCAGCTGCCTGCAATTAGTGCAGGTTCGCATCCCACCAGGCTCAAGGTTGACTCAGCCTTCCATCCTTCCGAGGTAGGTAAAATGAGGACCCAGATTGTTGGGGGCAATAAGCTGACTTTGTAATAATGCCGCTTGGGGTGTGTGTGAAAGCCCTAATAAGCAGGCATATACATAGAATGAAGGCTACTGCTAAGCTTGTAAGCCGCCCTGAGTCTTCGGAGAAGGACGGGATATAAATGGAATTAAAATTAAAAAAAATAAAAAAATAACAAAAAAGAGCAGTTTGGGCAATATTAAGCCCAGCCTGGACCACTTTGCCTCTGAGAATGGTAGCCACAGTTTTCTGGTGAAACATTAGGAAATCTGTTGTTTGAGACCCCAGTCACTAAACCCTGAAGCCAAACACTGCCCAACAAATACTAGCCACGGAAGACTACATTAGTATAATACAGACAGTTCCCCAACTCACAACAGGTCGTTTAGTGACCGTTCTAAGTTACAACGGCACTGAAAAAAGTGTCTTATGACCATTTTTCACACTAATGGTTGTTGCAACATCCCCAGGGTCACATCTTCAAAATTCAGATGCTTGGCAACTAGCTCATATTTATGACGGTTGCAGTGTCCTGGGGTCATGTGATCACCTTTTTTGATCTTCTGGCAAGCAAAGACAATGTATTACTAACAACTGGAGTCATTCAGTTAACAACTGTGGCAAGAAAAGTCGTAAAATAGGGCAAAACTCACTTAACAAGTGTCTCGCTAGCAACAGAGATTTTGGGCTCACTTGTGCCCGTAAATCGAGGACTATCTATATAGCAGTTTATTTGAGACTATAGTAGATTATATATCTGAGGCTGACTTTATAAAAGGGAAGTATCAGCTGCAACATAATGTAGAAATCAACCCCAAATGCATAAAAACATAACTTTGAAGTTGCATTGATAATTTTTTTCCTCCTTTTACATAGAGTGAATTCACCATATTCCTTCTTGTGGCTTCATCTGATAATCGTGTTGGCTAACAGTTAAATTATGAAGAGTATAATTTTACAAAAGTCTGCTCAAAAATTCCTCTGAATTGGTATGGGCTTTACCCCAGAAAAGTGGATGTAAGATAACAGTCTGAATCTATCATCTCCTATCTTCCTTATTCATTTTTTCCCTATAGGCTATGTGCTTTTAACTTCTGGCAACTGCCTGGCCTAGTCTCTGCAGTTTAGTCTTGACAAGGATTTTCAGAAGCAGTTTGCCATTGCCTTTTTCCGAGGGCTGAGAGAGACTGACTGGCCCAAGGTCACTCAAGTGGCTTCGTGCCTAATAAGGCAAGACTAGAATTACCTAAAAGGGACGCGGTGGCTCAGTGGGTTAGGACGCTGAGCTTGTCGATCAGAAGGTCGGCAGTTTGGCGGGTCAAATCCCGAGTGCCGCGTAACAGAGTGAGCGCCTGTTACTCGTCCCAGCTTCTGCCAACCTAGCAGTTCGAAAGCACGTAAAAATGCAAGTAGAAAAATAGGGACCACTACGGTGGGAAGGTAACAGCGTTTCGTGCGCCTTTGGCGTCTAGTCATGCTGGCCACGGAGACGTCCTCGGACAAGCGCTGGCTCTTCGGCTTTGAAACGGAGATGAGCACCGGCCCCTAGAGTCGGAAACGACTAGCACGCATGTGCGGGGGAACCTTTACCTTTACCTTTAGAATTACCTGCCTCCTGTTTTCGCAGTCTGATGCCTTCACCACCACACTAAACTGACTCTCTGCTTTAAGACTGATGGATGGGTAATACAGCGTTTGTCAATAACAAACAACCCAAGAGAAGCACACAAGTTTGTGTAATGCATGTTGTCTGGGCAAACCACAACTACACCCTACCTTGCAATCCCTACAAGGGATCTATAGAAAGGGAAAATTTTTTTATTTAGTTATTTTTCAGTAAGGCTTTTCATACATTCAACTTCATAGGTGTGCACAATAGAGCAATAACCAAGTAAATAGAAAGATCCAGAAGATAAAATAAATTTAACAGGAAAAGAACAATAAAAGTAGGCAAAACAGGTTATATTTAAATAAAAATGTAAACACCATAACACCGCCCCCTATTTTTATGCTCTGTCTATGGTCCAAAAATTGATCCATGTTTATTTTTTAAAAAATAAATAGTGCGATTCATACATACCTGTATGCAATTTTACTTGATTACAGAGAATGCTATATAGATAAAAGAAATGATCCTTTTCTCATTCTAGTTTTGCAATAGCTATTTTAAGGAGCCAGCAAATGCTCTTTAATCCAGCTCTTTAGCATCACCAAGGAAATTCTTAAATTTTCAAGAACTTGGTGAGAGTTCTCTAATGGATTAGTTTTAACCAGAAAAGCTAGCTTTTCAAGTTTGGAACAAGTTGCCTGACAATTATTACAAAATTCTGAAAAGATATTTTTTTCCTTCAGCTTAACAATTCCTTTATGTTCTTCTGTGCATTAAACAAGCGGTTTACTATGAATCTCTAACCATATTTATGCAGAAATACAGGTAGTCCTCGACTTACGACCACAATTGAGCCCAACATTTCTGTTACTAAGTGAGATAGTTGTTAAATGAGTTTTGCCCCATTATACAACCTTTCTTGCCATAGTTGTTAAGTGCGGCTGTTAAGTTAGCAACGTGGTTGTAAAATGAATCTGGCTTCCCCATTGACTTTGCTTGTCAGAAAGTCACAAACGTTATAATAATAATAATAATAAAGTTGGAAGGGATCTTGGAGGTCATCTAGTCCAACCCCCTGCTCAGGCAGCTTGGTGTCATCTGCAAATTTGATGAGTTCCCCATCTATCCCCTCATCCAAATCATTGATTAAGATGTTGAAGAGCACTGGGCCCAGAACAGAGCCCTGGGGCACCCCACTACACACTTCCCTCAATGTAGATACAGTTCCATTGAGGACCACACACCGAGTATGGCTGATCAGCCAGCTATGAATCCATCTGGTGGTGATGCTGTCTAACCCACATTTTTGTATTTTATCAAGTAGTAGGTTGTGGTCTACTTTATCAAATGCCTTACTGAAGTCCAAGTAAATTATATCCACAACATTCCTCTGGTTCACTAATTTTGTCACCTGGTCAAAAAATGCAATAAGATTTGTCTGGTATGATCTGTTTTTGACAAACCCACATTGGCTTTTGGTAATGAATTTGTTTGCCTCAAGGTGTTCGCTGATTCATTGCTTGATTATCTTTTTCAGCATCTTCCCAGGTATTGAAGTCAAGCTGATAGGTCTGTAGTTTCCTGGATCCGTTTTTTTCCCTTTTTTGAAGATGGGAACTACATCATCTCTTTTCCAGTCCTCTGGTAGTTGCCCAGTGCTCCAGGATCTTTGAAAAAGATAGTTCAGTGGTTCTGAGATCACACCTGCCAGTTCCTTGAGAACCTTGGGGTGTAATCCATCTGGTCCTGGTGATTTGAACTCTAGGTGGATAGGACAGGTGCTCACTTACCATTTTCTTGCCTATCTTAACTTGTGTTTCTAATCTGTTTTTTATGGTACTGTTTTTGATAGGTTGGTCTGTTTTTTTCCTTTTGTGTAAAGACAGATGAAAAAAATGAGTTAAATAGTTCTGCTTTCTTCCTGTTGCTTGCCGCCACCTTGCCACTTTTCTCCACTAATGGAGCAATCATTTCCTTAACTTTTTCATGTTTTTTACATGTTGAAGGAAGGTTTTTTTGCTGTTTTTTTTACTTTTGTCACAAGCCTTAGTTCATTTTGAACCTTAGCTTTCTTCACTTCATCTTTTCAGGCTTGGCTATTTGCTGATATTCTGCCTTAGTTATGTGCCCCTCTTTCCACTTTTTATACTTGCCCTTTTTGTTTTTCAATTTATCAGAGAGTTCTTTATGCAGCCATGTTAGTTTCTTTTGAGAGCTGTTATTTTTCTTCTTTGTTGGTATTGTGCTAGACTGGGCTTTTATAATCTCACTTTTCAATTTTTATCACATGATAATGGAGATGCAGCAATGGCCATAAGCATGAAAAACGGTCATAAGTCACTTTTTTCAGTACCACTGTAACTTCAAATGGTCACTAAACAATTGGTTGCAAGTCAAGGTATACCTCAAACCTATATTCTAATCCTCTTTTCTTATGTTTCAGGAAATGGAGATCAACTTTTCTTTTTGCAGTTGAACTGGCTTAAGGACACTAAATACACATAAGGATTCTTATTAGGTGTGCAACATGCAGTGAAAATTATCTGCTCCAAAATGTTGAAAAAAGAATCTGGGATGATTAAGAAGGGGTAAAAGAAAGGAGTGAAAATTACTAATATTTAATTGTGTAAGAATATTCCCACACTTTAAAAGCACTACTTAATCTCTGAAATAGGACTACAGTAGCTTGTCTCAATTCTGGTTGTAGATGATAACCACAGTGGAAATAATTCTCATTAGTTATGTGCTTTGATTCTTGGAGGAGGCCATAGTGAACCTTTGAATTTGTATTATGTAATTTATTCTGAAATGTTTATTAGTTAAATTGGAGGAGAAAGCTCCTCCAATATAATTCTTATTCAACATGCTTTGACCATCATTGGCTGGATTTCTAGAACTGTATTGATATCCTCACTATTTTCAAGATAGTAGAAGTGTGAGAATTTCAGAGGAAATTCTGCAATGGAATGAAATGGTTGAATGCTATGCTAGTAAAATAAGTTCCTAAGCATGTAAAATTTATTATCTCAGCCAGTAGGCATAGATTGATGGTCTCTTTTTATAATGCATAGAAAAACATTCCAAAGTGCCTATATTTCCCTGATATGCTAGTGTGACATATTTATTTTTTCTTTCCCTAACTTTATATACCTATATATCTTTCAGAGCAGTGAATTTACAATGAAACAATACCTAAATACATTTAAGTGAACAACCAAAGGGAAGTAACGTAGTTAAAAGGCTTTGTGGAATGCTATCCCTTCGGGAATCTGTATGGCTGCAATCCTGTTAGTATTTCATAAGGCTCTGGAGACCTGGTGATTTCCTCAGGGTTCAGGCAAGGAGGCTAGACAAGCTCTCTTGATGATGGGATGTTATGACTGGAATGTTTCATGACCTTGGGCATCATGGGGCTATGGCAGTGATGGCGAACCTTTTAGAGACCGAGTGCCCAAACTGCAACCCAAAACCCACTTATGTATTGTCGGGTGCCGGGTGGGCGTGGCCCATTGGGCGGGCGTGGCCAATTGGGTGGGTATGGCCAATTGGGTGGTCGTGGCCCATTGGGTGGGCATGGCTGCAGTGGTAATGGCAGACCGGGTGGGACTAAAAAGTTCAATCAATCAATTCCAACTTTGCGAAATCTTTTTTTTTCTGTGAGAAGTTGAAATTGATTGTTTGATTGAACCTTTTCTCTTTTTTTGCACACGGCGGTGGAGGCCTAAAGCGAAAAGGTTTTATAAAACCCAGCTGAAGGCCTAGGACTGGGGCAACGGCGTGCGTACCCACAGAGAGGTCTCTGCATGCCACCTGTGGCATGTGTGCCATAGGTTCACCACCACGGGGCTATGGCTTTTAACTGTTGAGTTTTTAATCTTTGTACACCATTGATTGGTTATGTGCTGTTCAGTCGTTTTGGACTCCTTGTGACCATACAGATAGATTTTCTCCATGATGATCTGTCCCTAACTTGGCCTTTCAGGTCTTCCAGTGGTGCTTCTCTTTCCTCCCATCTTTTCCTGCTTTGGATTCCTTTTTAGGGAATTTGGTCTTTGCATAATGTGTCCGAAATAGCATAATTTGAGCTTGGTTGTTTGTATCTCAAGTAAGAACTGTGGGTTGATTTGTTAGATAATCCATTGGTTTGTTTTCATGGCTGTCCATGGTATTCTTGGAAATCTTCTCCAACAAAAACTTCAAAGGCTTCAATTCTTATCCTGGTTTCTTCCTAGTTCATCTTTTACTTCCATAGACTGTCATGGGGCATACTATGGATTGCATGATTCTATCTTTATAGGCATAGATACATCATGGCATTTCAATATCTTTTCCAAGACCTTCATGGCTTCTTACATAATATATAACAATAACAGAATTGGAAGGTACCTTGGAGGTCTTCTAGTCCAATTCCTTGCTCAGGCAGGAGACCCCATACCATTTCAGACAAATGGCTGTCCAATCTCTTCCAAAAAAAAATCCCCTCCAGTAATGGAGAACCACAACTTCTGAAGGCAAGCCATACTGATTAATTGTTATAACTGTTATAATTCTATCTTTGCAGCTTCAGGTTTGCTCTTCCTATATGGCATCACTGGCAACTAGACATCCCAAAGGCTTTAATCTAGGAACATTATAAGCACCATTAGAACTCTGAAAGAGCTTCAGCAATTCCCAAGTAGCTTATTGAGTGCCATTCGACCTGAGGGACCCATCAGCCAGCACTATATTGTGAATCATTTTATATTTTCTATCTATGTGATTTTCTTGGTAAAAACATAGGAGGGGCTTACTGCAGCCTTTTCCTGCACAGTTTGAATTGATGCCTTTACCATTGTCACTAAAAAGATTGTCTGCCTCCAGCATCTTCCAATATTGCTGCTGCCCAATATACACTAGGTCCCTGCTTGCTCTAGCTGGGTAGCTGGGATGACCTTGTCACCTTGAGTGACCCTGTTGGGAATCTATATTCTTGGTATATACTCCCGATATTCTTCACTTATTCCTTCCAGGAATGCATAAAAGGTAAAGGTAAAGGTTCCCC
Organism: Vipera ursinii; assembly: GCF_947247035.1. Lineage (NCBI taxonomy): Eukaryota > Metazoa > Chordata > Lepidosauria > Squamata > Viperidae > Vipera > Vipera ursinii. The sequence continues at coordinate 16,780,711 of NC_139518.1, forward strand.
TGCACATGTGTGCTAGTCGTTTCCAACTCTAGGGGCCGGTGCTCATCTCTGTTTCAAAGTCGAAGAGCCAGCTCTTGTCCGAGGACGTCTCCGTGGTCATGTGGCCAGCATAACTAGATGCCAAAGGCGCATGGAACGCTGTTACCTTCCCACTGTAGTGGTCCCTATTTTTCTACTTGCATTTTTACATGCTTTCGAACTGCTAGGTTGGCAGAAGCTGGGACGAGTAACAGGCGCTCACCTGCCAAACTGCCGACCTTTTGATCGACAAGCTCAGCATCCTAACCCACTGAGCCACCGCGTCCCCCAGGAATGCATACACACACATATACCCACCGTCATGATGAGACAATATAGCAAGACCCTTGGAGGAATGGGCAGTCAAACCAGTTACAGACATGATATAGATAGATGATGATTATGATAGATAGATAGATAGATAGATAGATAGATAGATAGATAGATAGATAGATAGATAGATCATAGATATGCATAGTATATAGTAGTTTTCTGGAATAAATCAATAACTTTTTTAATGCTGGAGATGTGTGAATCTTGAATATTATTTTGATAATGATTTAGATTCCCCTGATCTTTAGCAATTCAGAATATCGCATGAAGAAGCTTTCCCATGATTAAATTACCTCAGTGCTTCCAAGCCCAGAGCTTAATATGTTGAATTAATTTTTGCATTGGGTCAAATTGTTCTTTTCTTCCTTCTACAGGATGCAAAATGTACACCCTGTCTCAGAGGAATGGATTGCTTGAATAGTTCCCAGAACTGCAATAGTGGAGTTTTGTTGATAACTGGTTGCCTCACTTTGCAATCTTTTTTAAAAATCCTCTCCAAAATACTTCCACTGTAGGATGTGGCCATCATAACTCCACCTGTAATCAAAGATCTCTCCTGACACTTAATTGAAAATCTTTAGTGCCCTGGAAATATTATGACCACAAGAAAGTACTTTAAAGCAAATTGGTCTATCATTTTGGGGTCAGAAATAGAGAACATGTCCAAAAACTCCATTTCCCAGTATCCTTTTATTGAGTGATACATTTGTCAGTCATTAATTTGTGTAGCTTGAACTTTGTTGCCTTTAACTAATACTTCAGATTTATCAAAGAATCACAATTAACCAGTTGTCAGAATCCATTCATATCACATTCATAAATGTATGTTTAAAACATTATCCCCCCCTATGGATTCTGCCATCTCCCGAGGAAGGAGGAGCATATGTGGATTCGGCCTGCCTTAGGTTATTTCAAAGACCAAGGGGAATCTTTTGAACTGGGGGGAACAAAAGGGAGGGTTAGAGAAGAAGATATCTGGCTTGTGTTTTCTTTTAATTCTGGAGAGGAAGAAGGCAATAACCATAAAGATTCAAAGTTTTTTTTTCCCCACGAAAGGGATGACACGAAGTAGAAGGATGGGGGCTGACCAAATGGGGTTGAGGGAAGGGGGTTTGAACCGGATACCCTTTATAAAATTTCAATTTGTAAAAAAATACTAAGTCCTGTCTTGTATTCCCACAACCAAGCATGACCTAGTAAAGATTCCTTTTGGACTAGAACTGACTCCAAGATTTTTTGTCTTCCTAAGATGTGGATTGGGGTGGGTCCCGACAGTAGACAGGACTTGCACTGAAAGTCAACCTGGAAGGGAGAAACCTTACCGGGGGACTTTGCAACAAATACAATGTCTGGTGATGAAGCAAGAGAGGAGGGAAGCCCCATGGAGAGGGAGTCTTCCCCCCGTATGGAATCCCAGAGACGATGGGAAGCTGAAGCGGCATATTTTCCCGGGGAAGAAGCGGTGGAGCAGCACGACCGAAAACCCCGGTGGTCGATGGGCGTTGGAAGGAAAAATGAGTGGGAAAAGGCATCGGGTGAAGTGACCCTGAGACGGAGCAACCACCAACCAGAATGGAGGCAAGAGATGGAGAGCTCCCTGCACGCCAGTGAGGAGGAGCGGATCCTGGAAAAAGCCATTGATCTGATGAAAGCAACCCTGAGCTCACTAAGGGAGGAGAGAGCTGAAAAACGCAACCGAGGCAGTGCCTGGGGCCGCAACTGGAGAGGTAACAGAGGGGATCCAGCACCTGAAACCCTGGGGCCGTCCAATGGAACGGGAGTCAGTGCCTCAGCAGTACCCACCCACCCCCCAGAATCACAGACGGGGAGCAGGATGAGGACAGAGACCGTCCGCGGCGCAGACAATGCTCCAGTCAAAGACTCCCGCCCCTGGAAACAAAATTCAAGGGGGAGCCATCACGATTGGGGTTTTTCTTAACCCAAGTCCTTAGCTATATGGAAGAATACGGACGGGACATCCCCAGTGACAAAACCCACATCCGAATTGTGCAGTCTGCCCTGGACGGACCGGCTGCAGACTGGGTGGTGAACCTACATGACTCCAACGCCCCAGAACTCAACGATTTCAACCGGTTCATGGCATCCTTGAGGCGGCGTTTCGAAGATTCCTTGGCTGATCGTAAAACCCGGGAGAGAATCAAAACAGTCAGGGAGGGCAGACGGCCGGTGGCTGAATACACCCAAGAATTCCAAGCCATTGCCAGCAAGCTGAACTGGCCAGAAGACATCCTCCTTAGCCATTTCAATGACGGGCTAAACTATGACCTGTATGACGCTTGCCTGCCTCGAGGAGACCCACACCATCTCAACGACTGGTATGTCCTGGCAGAGGAGGGGGAGATAGACCTACTGAAGAGACACCGTCGGGGGAAACCATGGGGCCGCCCACCAACCGAGCCAACATGCGAGAGGGAGAACCCACCACCCACAGCTAAAAAATCAACAGGCTGTTTCAAATGCGGGAGAGAGGGTCACCACACCGCAGACTGCCGCTCAAAAAACCCCCAGTGTAAAACAGAGTCATTACCCCCCAAGAAACTAGGGAAACCCCAAGGCAACCCAAAAGAATCTTCCATGAAAGGGACAGGGGCTGTAGAGTCCACAATTCATGCAAGGAACTGGGATTGGACTCCTGCCTACACCGCAGGGGTGGTGAACACCTCAGAAGACAGCTCAGAGGGAGAACCATTGGTAAGTGGACCCCTTCCACCTATACTTAAGACAGTGACTATATTAGCTTCCTCTATGCCTAAAGCCTTCGAAATAAAAGCTCTGATAGACTCTGGCTGCATCCGCTGCCTCATCAGCCCAACGCTGGTGGAGAGACTGAGCATCCCAGTGAGGAAGCTAAAACAACCAATCTCCTTTAGTCAATTATATGGATCAATAGCAGGGGGGGGGACCAGCTACCCACGCCACCTTACCAATTCACCTGTCCCTGGGGTCTCATGAGGAAGACATAACATTTATAGTGGCCCCAGGCATGGAATGCCCAATGATTTTAGGACTGGAATGGCTGAAGAAATGGAACCCCGGGATAAACTGGAGGACAGCAGAACTCAACTTCCCAAAAGGGGAGCAGGAAAATGTAACCCCCCCCAAAGCACCTCCCCAACCCGAAGGGAGGAGACAGCAGCAGTGGGGAAAGAGAAGGGGTTACCAGAGATACTGGAGGAATACAGGGACCTTGCTGAGGTTTTCAGTGAAGAGCGGACAGATGAGCTTCCCCACCACCACCCCACAGACTGCGCCATAGAATTCAAACCCGGGGCAAAGCTCCCAAAACCCAGGATGTATGCCATGAGCCCAAGGGAAATGGCAGAAATGGAAAGATTCATAAAGAAAAACTTAAGAGGTTTCATCAAGCCTGCCAAACTCAAAGTGGCCGCCCCAGTCCTGTTCAGGGAGAAGAAAGATGGTTCTTTTCGCTTATGTGTAATTACAGAAATCTGAACACGATTAGTGAATGTAATCTGTACCCTCTACCCCTAATGAAGGATATGCTATCCCACCTATCGAAAGGAAGGATTTTTACTAAACTAGATCTGAGGGAAGCATATTACCGTATTAGGATTAAGGAAGGAGAAGAATGGAAGACTACATTCAACTGCCTAATGGGGTGCTACCAATTCAAAGTATTGCCATTCGGACTGCAAGGGGCCCCCACAGTCTTTATGCAATTAATTAATGACGTGCTAAGGGAGCACCTATATAAGGGGGTCCTGGTTTACCTGGATGGCATTCTTATCTTCACGGAGACCAAAGAGGAACATATCGAACTAGTCAGAGCAGTCCTGAAAAAGTTACGAGCTGCCCACTTATATGCTAAATTATCAAAGTGTGAATTCCATCAGGAAAAAATCGGCTACCTGGGATTTCGCATATCTCCAGAGGACATCGAAATGGACCCTGAGAAGGTCAGGGCAGTATTAGAGTGGGCACCCCCCCCCCCGCACACAGAAGCAATTGCAAAGTTTCCTGGGGTTTGCAAATTTCTACCGCCAATTCATCCCCGCATTTGGCCAAATAGCCATGCCCCTCACAAACTTGTTGAAAACGAAGGGGGGGCCTCCTGTGAAATCCAGCCAGCCTCTAAAATGGACAATGGAATGTCAAGCAGCATTTGAGAGGCTAAAGAGATGCTTTTCTGCTGAACCTGTACTAAAACACCCTGATCCCAACAAACCTTTTGTAATACAGGCAGATGCGAGCGATGTATTATTACAGAAAAATGATGAGGGGACATTGCAACCTTGCGCATATACATCCAGAAAACTCACGGAAACAGAACAACGGTGGCCAATATGGGAGAAGGAAGCATTCTCATTAACGTGGTCATTATTAACATGGCGACAATTTTTGGAAGGGAATAAAATACCTTTCCAGGTCTGGACAGACCACAAAAATTTACAAGCACTAAAGATGCCCAGGAAACTCACTCCTAAGCAAGCCCGCTGGTCCCAACACTTTCACCGATTCAATTTCACTCTCAAATACTTGCGGGGGGGGGGGAGAACTTCCTGGCAGACGCATTATCTCGCATGCCCCAATATAACAGCACACGAGTAACTGACTTTAAACCACTTGTACCAGAACAACAACTGGCAGCACCAGTTACCACCAGGGCACAAGTAAAAATGAAGTCGGAAGTAAATAGCCAAACCGGAATAGAATTCCGTAAGTCCTTGGAAAGTGACGAATGGTTCCAGAAAAATAGACATGTGTGCACAATTAAAGATGGGTTACCTTGGGTGGGTGAGAAGTTATACATACCTACCACCCAGACGATCAATTTCATGCAACTGTACCATGATACAAAATCAGCAGGACATTTTGGATTTGTAAAAACATTACACTTAACTAAAAGGCAATTTTGGTGGCCATCTATGAAAAAAGACATAGAAAGCTATGTGAGCAGTTGTCAAATTTGCGCGATAGCTAAGAGGTTGCAAGGTAAATCACCAGGACTGTTAGAACTGGTGGCGAATCCCTCAGCCCCATGGAAAGAAATAGCCATGGACTTTATCGTAGAACTACCAGAAAGCAACAGAAACACCGTTGTCTGGACTGTCACAGATCTGTTCTCTAAACAAGTTCATTTCATACCTTGCCAAAAAATTCCAGCTGCAAAAGCATTAGCAAAACTTTTTGTACAGCATATTTACAGATTTACAGTGGTGCACGGGTCACCACTACGCATCATATCTGACAGAGGGGTGCAATTTACCTCGGCATTTTGGAAGGAATTCTTATCCCTTTTAGGAACTACCCAAGGATTGACATCTAGTCATGATCCTCAAGGTAACGGGCAATGTGAGAGATCTAACGCAGTACTTGAGCAATATTTAAGATGTTATGTAGATTTTCAGCAGAAAAATTGGACAGACCTACTGCCTTTCGCAGAAGTGGCATATAATAATGCAGTCCACTCCAGCACAGGTTACACTTCTTTTCAAGTAGCTACAGGCCAAAGCTTCAACCCCATACCTGAACTAACCCCAAAAGAACCGGTAATTCCAGAACTAAAGGAATGGATTGCTCAATTACAATACACCTGGCCTATTGTCAGAAAAGCGTTAACAGATGCTAGACTAGCATACAAAACACAGGCAGACAGGAAAAGAACCGATCCCACACCGTTCAAAGTGGGAGAGATGGTATATCTGTCCACAAAATACCTTAAATCACTCCAACCCTGCAAAAAACTAGGACCAAAATATATTGGGCCTTTTCCAATTAAAAGAATCATAAACCCAGTAACAGTTGAATTAGGACTACCTAAAAATCTTAGACAAATACAACCAAACTTTCACTGCAGCCTAATAAAGAGAGAACAACAATCTCCCCTACGAACAAAAATCCCACCACCACCACCTCCCATCATGGTGGAAGGGGAACAACATTTTGAGGTGAAAGAAATTTTGGATTCCAGGAAACATCATGGAATGACCCAATATTTAGTGGCTTGGAAACACCTCCCCTCCTCAGAAAACGAATGGGTCAGCAAGTGCCACGTTAAAGCACCAAAGCTGCTTAAGAGATTTCATACAGAATATCTGAATAAACCGAGTTAACATTTATATATGTTTTTTTTCTTTCCCTACAGATGGACATATCTTTCTTTTAAGGAGAGCGGGATGTCAGAATCCATTTATATCACATTCATAAATGTATGTTTAAAAGATTATCCCCCCAATGGATTCTGCCATCTCCCGAGGAAGGAGGAGCATATGTGGATTCAGCCTGCCTTAGGTTATTTCAAAGACCAAGGGAACCTTTTGAACTGGGGGGAACAAAAGGGAGAGTTAGAGAAGAAGGTATCTGGCTTGTGTTTTCTTTTAATTCTGGAGAGGAAGAAGGCAATAACCATAAAGATTCGAAGTTCCTTTTTTTCCCACGAAAGGGATGACACGAAGTAGAAGGATGGGGCTGACCAAATGGGGTTGAGGGAAGGGGGTTTGAACCAGATACCCTTTATAAAATTTCAATTTGTAAAACAATACTAAGTCCTGTCTTGTATTCCCACAACCAAGCATGTCCTAGTAAAGATTCCTTTTGGACTAGAACTGACTCCAAGAGTTTTTGTCTTCCTAAGACGTGGATTGGGGTGGGTCCTGACACCAGTACAGGTACAGGAGAACTGTCTACAAAACAGCATGGAGCTCATGAAGTATTTTCTAATTTCTATTTCATCTCAGCCATAAATATACAACCATGAATAATGAATAGGTTTTCAAATTAATGGAATAATTAATATTATTGAAGAGGTGCCCAATCAACAAAGCTTCTTTTCCTTCCCATGTGACTGTCTGTTAGGACATGGTTGAAATATAGAAAGTGATGTTGGAGATGCCACATGATCAATATAATCCTTTCCTGACTTGGTAATTAATATGCCTCCCTGTTAGCAACCCTTCAGCTCTAAGCAGGTTTATACATGCCAGGATCTGCATTATTGCACATTCAGAGCTGATTGTCTCAAGCTGACTCACATTTACCTAAAGGTTTGGGACTTATTTCTAAGTAATTCCATATACGATCGTGTGAAGTGTTAGTACCTCTTTATAATGCCTTGGTAAGACCACACTTGGAATATTGGATCCAGTTTGGTTGCCATGATATAAAAAAAGATGTTGAGATTCTAGAAAGAATGCAGAGAAGAGCAGAGCAACAAAGATGATTAGGGGACTGTAGGCAAAAATATATGAAGAACACATTTCTTCTTTTGGACCTTAAAATATCTCTCTCTCTCTCTCTGTCTCTCTCTCTCTCTCTCTCTTTAGAGTTGTGTGTTGTGTAGCGGGTTCTTTGGTGCAGGAATGAAGACAAGGTAAATGAGTACAGGAAAACTCATGCAGAATCAGGACTGGGAAATGGCTGCAGGTAGCTGCAATATATAGTCTAGCCCCTAGGCGGCAGCTTCAATAGGTTTGAAGCAACCATTGCTGCCTAGGGATAGCCAATAGCAGCACTGGAGACTTGTAGTCTGGGTTGCTGGAGAGCTGTTAGCTGCTCCAGCAACCCACGTGGTATTACTAATGAGCCCAGTACATAACACTGTGTTTTTCAACTTGGCAACTTCAGAGGTACCCTGGCTGGGGAATTTTGGGAGTTGAAATCCACACCTCTTGAAGTTGCCAAGTTTGAAAATAATGGCTCTTGATATTCTCACTGCACTTGATTCTACTCAACTCTGTATGCTCTGTTCAGGATGGTCTGCAGTAAATGAACTGGATAATTTCACCTTAAGGTTGCTCAACAGTTTTTATATGATATCTGCCAGATATACTTGCAGATAAGCTGAAAGTTTTAGGTGCCAAAATACAACCGCAAAATCAAGTTTTTATTATCCAAGGATGGTTTATCCACAATAATATATGTTAATATTGTGCTTTTTTAAAAAGCATCCCTATTAACCATATATACTTTGCAGTCCCCAACCTTTGCAGCTTAGCAGCTCGGCCTGGGGTTGTGTGCAGAGAGGGGAAACAGTCTGCGCTAGCGACATGCCGGTCTGCACGCATATGTGTGTGCAGCTCAACCTGCGCAACTTACACACGCACATCCATGTGCACTGGTCCTCTACTTGTACAAGTTATGCGCATGCACACCAGACCGCCATTCATATAGCTCGGTACCAAACAGGCCACAACCCAGTAGTGGGCTGCATCCCAAAGGCTGGGGAACCCTGGTATATTGGATACCATATATGCTGACAGTTCCATGAAAATGCAAATTAGCTTACCTTCAGGTCATACATTTTTCATGGTACAGTATTTTGGCTAAAAATTTGGGAAGTAGCTTATCTGCAGATGGGCTGGTACGTGTTTACAATCAATTAAATTTGATAACCAATACATAGATGTATAATTTGTTTTTATATTGCGGTTTTATTTGATTGTTGTATGTCGCCCAGAATAACTTCTGGCAGCTATATAAATCTGAAAAAGAAATAAAGCAAAATGTTGTTCCTATATAAATAAAGAGATTGCAACAGTAGCATCGCTAACTACAGTATCTGTTCTATTTCATGTTCCTCTAGTCCAGACATGTCAAACACAAGGCCCAGGGGCCAGATCCGGCCCGCGAAGTGGTTTCATGTGGCCCATGAAGCCATCCTGGAAACAGTGAGGGAATGGCCCCCACTTCCTTGGCCTGGCCCAGAGACCCTCCTTCTTCCAGAGACCCTCAAATCTGTCCCACTCCTGCCCAGGCTCCCATAGGCACCCTTGATGAGAATGATGTAAGCTGGCCACGCCCACCCAGTGGGCCATACGCACTCTAGCCATGCCCACCCAGTAGGCCACGCCCACCCTGGCCATACCCACCCAGCCCCCTGAGGGCAACCGCAATTTATGCGGCCCTCAATGAAATTGAGTTTGACACCCCTGCTCTAGTCAAACAAGGAACTGTGCTAATACTTTCAATCCAGTGGTGGGATTCAAATATGTGATCAACCGGTTCTCTGTGTGGATGCCGCTTCTGGGCGTGGGCAACCAAAAATTAGCTACTGGTTCTGCCAAACTGGTGCGAACTGGCTGAATCCCACCACTGTTTCAATCCCACTGAAGCCTTTCAAAAAGTCTGGCATCAGAACAGAGCGGAGTATTTAGATGGGGTGGGTGTGGAGGTTAACAAATGTTTATTTTTATTCAGGTAGAGACTAAAGTATGAACACTTCAACTGAGAACTGAACTCCACTGCAATCGAAGTGTTTTCTTAAGGAGATGGCCAACACCCCAGAAAGCCATTCAATCTACGCTGTGTCTTTCCTCATGTGGAAACAACTGAATTTCATCATCGCCCTAGGAGTGGAGGGTGGAATTTGGTTCAGGCTCCACAACATTCATTGCCTACCTCCACATTATCAGTCCGTGGATAATGTACCAACACTTTTCTTTTTATTGCCTTTTTATTTAAGCAGCATTAAAAGAACCTAGAGAATAATGAAGAAAAAATATTTATAGCCTTCGACACAAAGGCCAGCATTTTAAATATTGAATATTTTCAAAGAGAATTCATTTCCAGAGAAAATATTATCTTTTAGAAATAATGTTTTAAGACAGCAGAGAAATGGCAAGCAGATTTTAATAAATCACTCCTTAATTGTAAGATGCCTCCAAGTTCCTACACCCATTCATATAGTTCTGGTTGTAAGAATGCCCTGATCATTTTCCAGCGTGTTGTAACACAATATCTGTCTGTTAACAAGAGGAATTAAAATAATTCTTAATTCCTAATTAACCTTCAGTGTGCTAATGACCAGATGACTACAAACAATATAAATCTTTCCATTCCCCACCATTCAGTCAGAACTGAAGAAGCTTCTTGGGTGAGAAGTGAAACGTTTTCAAGGAAAAAACCCAGAAAGTCCAGTTGCTTTTTTGAAAGCAACTTTGGGACAACCATGACCTGGACGAGTGATAATCTCCATAGACAATTCCTAAAATACGATACACTGTCATATAAAACCTAGAAAACTGGACTATAAATCAATAACCTGTTCAACTACCAAATTTACTGATACTTTCCTAAATAGGAGTTACACCCTAGTGCTGTTAACAAAATTTTGAGTTCTCTTACTGTTTCCATTAATTCTGTCTGAAACTATTCTCATAACAGTTTTGAACCCAAGAATTGGAGGATGTCAAACTGAACTAGATTATCTGTTAGAAAAAAGAATAACAAGGTCCAGGATTTATGAAATTCCCCAGGTCTCTGAAATAGTTTCAGAGACTAAAATAGTCCTCAGAAGATGAAAAGGAGTGACTGAATTGCTTTATAAACATATCTACTGTATATGTACTGTATACAGACTTCAAGTATGTGTGCAACAATGATTAACTGCAGTTTTAATTATCATGAGGCCTTGGGTCATGTGAAGTTTAACAGATAATCCCTAATTATCAGAGCTCAGTTGTAGTGGGTAGGGCACGTCATCATAATGGTCAACTACTCATCTGCCTTGAGAGTTGTTCTATGATGTACTGGAGACTGGGAAGAGATTTTACGGTCATCCATTCAAGTTGTGAAAGAAATCCTATGCCACTATGACATCCAAGCAAGGGAATTAGAAGCTGCGGCTGTTGACAAAATCCATGGTGTGCCCGGTGCTAGGAAGACAAGCATTACCAAAAACTGACAGAAGACCATAGCCTTGTTAGAGAATAACACCCACAATTACTAGAATAATGGATTTACAGGATCCCATTGTGCTAGATTTTGAGTTTCCAGACTGGAACCACCTCTGTAGCTACAGATGAAGTGCACAACAGTGTCTCTTCTTCAAACCCGAAGGACCACCTATACATCATGCAGGTGTAATGGCTTAAGTGAAGAACTGAATTCCACATCTTTAGATTCTAGATTTTTAAAAAATGCAAGATGCCCTTATGGAGAGTTTTAGGTGGTCTTAGCTCCAGACGTTCTCAAACTCCCCACAAAAGGTAATTGAATTTGTACAACTTTACCCAAATTAAAATGACTCCATTGGGTTTCGTTGCCCAGGGGATGGGGGGGGGGAGATTTTGACAGCCCTCCCATTAAACAACCACAACAAAACCTCTCTAAATTGCTCATGAGTTGCAAATCACATTTCATAAACCACTACCATAATTTATTAGTTGTTTGTGTATACTTAGAAATATGCCATCTGCAATGTGAAAGCACAGATACATATCTAATAATTTCATTGAGCAATATTGAATAAAATAATGAGATATTCTTGAACGTTGAATAATTGAATACTGGCTTAGGTAAATATACCCTAAGCATTAACTTTGAGGCTTTTTTGCTAGTAGAATCACAAACTGTACTTTTTCTTCCAAGTTTATGGAAATTTGATTCTCAGTTGAGAGCTGTCCTAGAGGAAGACAGCCTTTTCTGTTAGATATAAGATTGTACACTTTAGCTTTGACAAAAGTGTTCCCCCTGTGGTTTCTTCCAAACACGGGGAAGATAAATTCTGAAAAACAATATTTATTTATTTATTTATAATGATACTTGTATGCCGCCCTATCTCCCGAAGGACTCAGGGTGGCTAACAACAATAAAATACAATAAATACAAATATTAAAAAAGAATTAAATTATGTCGAAGTCCCACTAAAACCAATAAAAACATTTAAAATCATAATTAAAACCCCATTATCATCAGTCCAGGTCGGCCTGTTGGAAAAGATATGTCTTAAGGTCACGACGAAAGGACCGAAGGTCTGGGGCCATCCGGAGCTCCTGTGGGAGCTGATTCCACAAAGCAGGTGCCCCAACAGAGAAGGCCCTCCCCCTGGGGGTCGGCAGCCGAAATTGTCTGGCCGACGGCACCCTGAGGAGGCCCTCTCTGTGTGAGCGCACAGGGCGATGGGAACTCGTTCCTGGCAGCAGACGGTCCTGCAAATACATTTGGGGGGGAAAACATGTCAGCAAACTTGATTATTTATGATGATGGTCAGTGCTTTTTTTGTATAAGAAAAAGGTGCCGGAACTCACACATGTCATACAACCCGCCTTGCCTACCCTACAAGGTTCCATCCAAAAAAGGTGCCGGAACTCCATTCTGAGCGTTCTATGAGAAAAAAAGCTCTGATTATGGTGATAAATGAGTCATTATATATCAGTCAGCGACCAAATATGTACTCCTGGGAAGAATTTCTCATGTTGGGAACTTAGACATGTTGATCTACAACGCCTATCATCCCCAGCCAGTACAGCCAATGACTGTACTAAAGGAGATGAGAACTGCAGTCTACCAGCAATAGCAATAGTAATAGCAATTGCACTAAGACTTATATACCACTTCATAGTGCTTTACAGCACTCTCTGGGAGGGTTACACCATATTGCTCCTAACAATCTGGGTCCTCATTCAGCAACCCTAGGACTAAATAAATACATGCCAATTGTCAAGGGCCCAATGTTTGATCACACGACTATACAATTTTGAAATGCAACCATTTTTAAGGGAGAGGATCGCTCTTTTCAGCACCATCATAATTTTGAATGGTCATTAAAGGAATGGTTGTATTTTGAGGACTACTTGTATGTCCCAAACTGTTTTTTTTTATTAGAGCAGCTGCAGTGACAGAATCTTGCAAGTTTGAATTGGCTTGCTCCCTCCTTTATTTTATCTTCATGTGAATTAGGGAGGGGCTTCTCTTCTTCATTTTACCAAATTATTTTCTTCGTCTTGGCAGTGGATCATTCCCCTGTCTTTCAAGGCCATGACCTGCATAGCTTTAGCTGGCCTCCTCCTGTCTAGCTTTCCTTGCAGTCAGTGGAGTTATCCTTGTATTTCTCTGGTCTGGACAGAATGAACTGAATAAAAATGAAAGTAGGCTCCACAATTTATGCTGGCTCAGCAATGCTGGCTCAGGAATTCTGGGAGTTGAAGTCCATGAATCATAAAAGAGCCAAGGTTGCCTACCCCTGGTATAGTGGTTTAAAAAAAAAGATTCAGGAAGTAAAGCTATTTAAAAAAGGAAATCTTCTTTCCACAGAGATGGAATCCCCCAAAAACATCTAGCATGGAGGCCTGCGTGACGACGGGAGTGCCGATCGCAGCAGAAAGAACAGTTCATGATCCACCCCTGACAACAGACATCCGGACACATTTGCACTTTATGAGGAGGGCGCAATGCCCCCGACCTGAGAACACACGGGCGAGAGTGAGTGTGAGGCAGATCAGGACAATACTGCTGGTGGAGGCAAATAGACCTGTGATGTGCTCTATGAGCAGAGTGCAAAAAACGACAGCAATATAAACGTGTTCCCTCATCTCTGGCACTTTTACTCTGATGTTGGCAGTTGGCCAACGAAAGCTAGGTATATTAAACTATTTAGTATTGACTCTATCCCAGTGTTCGACTATTCTTTTCTAGTGTGTGTGTGTGTGTATCAACACTTCGCAAATAGATTTTAAAAAACTCTACAAAATAGTCTTTGCTCAGAAATTTATCAGTTTGTGATTCAGGGTTGCAAAGGATGCAGGAAGATCAAAATTTAAAAAAGAAAATCCATTTATAAATTCGCACTTCTGCTAGACATTCAACCAATCAAAAGAGCTAAGCTACAAGCCATAAAACTGTGTTTATCTGTTCTGCATGTACACTAACAGTGAAAGAAGGTCTAGGGAGCTTTTGAAATGGTGTGTGTCACTTAGGTGCACACTTCAAACTGATCACTCTTGGCTCATAATCCTGGCCCATAAACAGAGAGCTATCTGGAGCCTGTAAATGTTTTGCCTTTTATTAGCTTCCTCCTCAATCAGAAGATTGCCTGTGCTAAGCAACAACCATATGTTGGGCTGACACACCTTATTACCTAGGAAACAGGAACTCCGATTCTTTCCAAAGGATAAACTGGTCTATTCTTTGACCTCCATTTAATTCAGCCTGCTGCATGCAATGCGAATACCAAGCAAAACTTGCTAGAAACAGTTGACAACTTCAATAAGTTGCTAAATTGCAAGAGGCATTACTTCATTGAGTTGTCTTGGTGTCCAAATTCATCCACGTTCAGATTAGAACTATAGACCAGATTTAAAAGCAACATGCAAGCAACATACATGGAACCCCAAATGGTGTGGGACTCCATGGACATATGAATGCAAAGAAGTTTTGGTGGCTGGGGGCCATGATGTCAGCCATGTGAGGTAGCCCAAACAAGGAGCACCAACTATAAATATTAACAATACTTTTATTGTAAGGTTGAAGAAACAGAATCTTGCAAGTGTGAAATTACATCTCTTCTTGGGTAAACCAGACAGGAAAAACAACTGGTTGAGCTATTTTATTGTAAGGTGATATTAATAGAATCTTGCAAGTCTGAAGACGATAAAAACTTCCCACTACCACTTGATCCATGGGGGTGTGTGTCTTTCCTAAGTTTCTTTCTCTGATCATTAAGCTACTGGGAGCTCCTCCCTCTCTTGTATGATTATTTTGCAGACAGCATCTCTTCCCATCATCTACCAAGGTCATGCACATTTTCCATCATAGTCCCCCTTCACCTTTTCTGTCCAAGAAATTAGGGTGGGTCCCTTCTGAGACTTTGCCACGTTCCCATTCCTTCTGCAGTCTAAGCGGCTTCTTATCCAATTATTCTTCCCTCTGTCTTCCAAGGTCATTTCCACATATCATCATACCCAAATCCAGTGGACATATCTTGGAACATTCTCACATGTGTTTGATTCCAATCCCAGTAACCTGATCAAGTAGTTGTTGACTTAAAGCCATTTGTTTAATGGTCATTCAAAGTTATGACAGCCCTGAAAAAATGTTAATGACTGATTCTTGCATTTACGGTTCCAATGTCCCCATAATCACATAAACAAAATTTACAATACAGTAGTTGTAGTGTACTGGGGGCACATGATCACTGTTTGCAACCTTCCTAGGGACAGGCAATGGAGGAAGCTGGATTTGCTTAATGATTGTGACAAAAAAGGTTATACAATTGTGCATGGCTCACTTAAGGACCACATTGCTTGGTGAGAGAAGTTCTGGTCTGAATTGTGTTTGTAAGTCAAGGTCTACCTGTAATGTTGAAACTGGGGATCTCATGGACACACACTCTTGTCCCTATTTCCACAAAATGATCCAGTCAGGGCAAAGATACTTCTAGGTTGCCAGCATTTCAACTTCCCCAATCCTCAGAAATAGTTTAAAAATAATCTGTAGTTATCTTCACTTCTACCAGCCACCCTACGCTGAGAACATGGAGCAACAGGGACCTGAGCTGCTGAAAGCCCACAACCAAGCAAAAATATCTTGCATCTTATTTCCATTACCTCATGCTAGGTGTGTTTGTCAGATTGTGGGCTGGACAACAACTACAAGAAGATCCAAGTGGTCCTTATAAGGAGGACGTGCAAACATGCCAAACCACCATTCCCTTGATAGTCAATTAAAATAAAGGCAATGTCTGCTGAGAAATACTGAGTAGAAGGAAGAACTGTGACCTTTGCAGTAGATCAGGGATGTCAAACTGCTGGCCCGCTGGCCAGATGCGTCACGTGGAAACCATGCCCACCCCATTGCCAGCAATGGCAAAACTGTCACGATACATTGCACAACGTCACCTGATATCGCGAGTTTGACATGTCTGCAGTAGATGGTGAAAGACTGTGGTTGGCACACATTTTCTACAGGAACAGAGTGTGGAAAACAGATACAGTAGCATAGATTGGAATTGAGGAACTGGGATACTTTGGCAATAACTCAGTTTCACCATTTTAAAGATAGATTGCATGGTCAGGAATTTATTCCACTCAGACCTAAGAGTCTGTGTGTAAATGAACAGGTGGAGGGCAGAAGAGGTTTAGCTGAGCTAATAACAGCAGATTTTGCCTACAGGGAAGTAGATCATACCCCGTAGATGAAGAATCTGAGACTCTGGAAAGAGTGCAGAGAAGAGCAACAAGAATGATTAGGGGGCTGGAAGCTAAAACATATGAAGAAAAGTTACAGGATTTGGGCATGTCTAATCTAATGAAAGGGACTCGGTAGCTCAGTGGGTTAGGACGCTGAACTTGTCGATCAGAAGGTCGGCAGTGAGCGCCTGTTACTCGTCCCAGCTTCTGCCAACCTAGCAGTTCGAAAGCATGTAAAAATGCAAGTAGAAAAATAGGGACCACTACGGTGGGAAGGTAACAGCATTCTGTGCGCCTTTGGCGTCTAGTCATGCCGGCCACATGACCATGGAGACGGCTTTGAAATGGAGATGAGCACCAGCCCCTAGAGTCAGAAACGACTAGCACGCATGTGCGGGGGAACCTTTACCTTTACCTAATGTAATGAAAAGAAGGATTTGGGGAGACATGATAGCAGTGTTCTAAAATTTCAGGGGTTCCTACAAAGATGAGGGGGTGAAACTATTTTCCAAAGAACCAAAAGGCAAGATGAGAAACAATGGATGGAAACTAACCAAGGAGAGAAGCAACCTAGAACTAAGGAGAAATTTTCTAATGGTGAGAGCAATCAATAATGGAACAACTTGCCTTCAGACATCGTGAGTGCTCCATCACTGGAGGCTTTCAAAAAGAGATTTAGCATTTATCTGAAATGGTATAGGATCTCCTGCTCAAGCAGGGGGTTGGACAAAAAGACCTCCAAGGTCCCTTCCAAATCTAGTATTCTATGTTCTATGAATCAAAAGAGAAAGAGAAGTCCTCCCTCAAAGTCACTAGATAAGCTGACTTCAGGAAAAATGTTGGTTTGCTTCAGATGAAATAACTGATGATCATCTGTTCAATCACTGAATTGAACACACTTCCCTCTATGTAGATGCAGTTCCATTGAGGACCACACACTGAGTATGGCCAGTCAGTCAGCTACGATTCCATCTGGTGGTGATGCTGTCTAACTCACATTTTTCTATCTTATCAAGTAGTAAGTTCAGAAATTATCAATTCTCCTTTCTGAATCAAAGCATTAAATCTAATGGGCTACCTCCAAATCCATTCAGATTTTTACATGTAAGCCTTTCCCCCCTTAATTTTGTTGTTTTGGTGACTATGTCCCTCAGCCTGGTCAGAAGATGCCAGCAACGCTGACATGTATCTGGTTCCTTTGATTAAACAGTGCCATCTATTGGGACCCAAGAAGCATATCCATTTTGTGTTGCAGGATCATCCCTCTGGAATGAGATCCTCCTGAATTCCATATGGTTTCTACCCTGTTGACATTTCAGAATGCCTTGAAGACCTGATTGTTCTCCCAAGCCTTGGGTTGAGCTGGATGGAGTTCCTTGTTGGATGATTTTGTGTATAGAGCAACTGGATCCCATCCTGTTTGGTTTTGAATTGTGTTTGTATAGTTTATTATATTGTGAGCTGCCCAGAAACCATTTGGAGTTGGGTGTAGCCCAGGGATAGGCAACCTTGGCTCTTTTATGACTCGTGGACTTCAACTCCCAGAATTCCTGAGCCAGCATGCTGAAGTTCACCAGTCATAAAAGAGCCAAGGTTGCCTACCCCTGGTGTAGCCTAAGTTGAATTAAGCAACAAAGCCAACAAAGGAAGTTACGTAAGTTTGAGAAGCGCTCTAAATTCTTTCCTTGCTTGGGGGCACTGAAGAAAAAAGCCCAGAAAGGTTGAAAACTTTTGAACCCACATCATCTTCTCCAGGCCCAAAACAGCACTTGTGGGCTTTATATAAATAGGGCCCAGCCAACCACAGAGGCTGAAAGGGAAGTGAGAGAGGAAACCCAACAGCAGAGAGGAAAAACAACAGCAACAATCCAAGGTGTTGGAAAATTGCTATGGATAATTTGGAGATTCGTTTGCACCCCAGCACATTCCCAGCCTATCCCTACTGAATATCCAAAACAGATCAAGTACACATGCCAGTCAGTTCAGCTAACAAAAAATCAGGAAACAGTTTGATGCTTATTTATGAAACATCAGCAAACATAAAATAGTTTAGTGGAAATAATGGGGCAAAGGCAGGGAGAAGCATGAACAACAGACCAGAACCTTTATCTGCCACTACCAGAAGGCCAAAGAACATTACAGAGCAACTGGAAACATGATTTGACATGGACAAACAATCCTAAAGGGAGCGGTTATTCCAATCTTAACCTTTTCAGATATATTGTCAGGACCCACCTCAATCCACATCTTAGGAAATAAGAACTCTTGGATGCAAGTTTAGTCCAAAAGGAAAATGTTTACTAGGAAGGAATCGATTGTGGGAATACAAGACGGAATCTGAGAAAAGTTACATTTCAATCCTATATAAACCATTCCCATTCCAGCCCCTCCCCTCATCCATTTGGTCAGGCTGTCGTCAGTTGCTAGGTGTCAGGTTCTTCCATGGGAAAGGGAACTCTCCTTGGTTTTATGGTTATTGCTTCCCTTTTTCAGTTGTAAATGAAGACACAAACCATATCTGTCTGTCCCCCTCCCTTCCCCCGTTAAAACATCCCCTGTTGTTTGAAAATCGCTTTAGTAACCATCCTCTCCCCCCCCCCTCGGAGAGATGGCAGAATCCCCAGTAATAGCACGTTGTTCTACCTATACAATTATGAAATGTGATATAAATGGATTCTGACATTCGGCTCTCCTTTCAGAAAAAAGATGAGTCCATCTGTGGGGAAAGAAAACATATAAATGTTAGCCTGGTTTGTTTGGATATTCTGTATGAAACCTCTTAAGCAACTTAGGTGCTTTAACATGGAGTTTGTTAACCCATTCGTTTTCTGAGGAGGGGAGGTGTTTCCATGCCACTAAATATTGTATCGTTCCATGGTGTTTTCTGGAATCTAAGATTTCTTTCACTTCAAAATGTTGTTCTCCTTCCACCATGATGGGGGGTGGTGGTGGTGGGATTTTTTCTCGTAGTGGAGATTGTTGTTCTCTCTTTAATAGACTGCAGTGGAAGGTTGGGTGTATTCGTCTAAGATTTTTGGGTAGTTCTAATTCAACTGTTACTGGGTTTATGATTCTTTTAATTGGAAAGGGTCCAATATATTTTGGTCCTAGTTTTTTACAGGGTTGGAGTGATTTCAGGTATTTTGTGGATAAATATACCATCTCTCCTACCCTAAATGGTGTGGGATCGGTTCTTTTTTTGTCTGCCTGTGTCTTGTATGCTTTTCTGGCATCTTCCAACGCTTTCCTAACGATTGGCCATGTATTTTGTAATTGAGCAATCCATTCCTTCAGATCAGGGATAACCGGTTCTTTTGGGGTTAGTTCTGGTATTGGGTTGAAACTCTGGCCTGTAGCTACTTGAAAAGGAGTGTAACCTGTGCTTGAGTGGACTGCATTATTATATGCTACTTCTGCAAAAGGCAGTAGGTCCGTCCAGTCGGACTGCTGAAAATTAATATAGCATCTCAGATATTGTTCAAGTATATTATTAAGTCTTTCAGAAGCTCCGTCTGTCTGAGGATGGTGACTAGATGACAGTCCTTGGGTGGTTCCTAAGAGGGATAAAAATTCTTTCCAAAATGCCGATGTAAATTGCACCCCTCTGTCAGATATGATGCGTTGTGGTACCCCGTGCAATCTGTAAATATGCTGTACAAAAAGTTTTGCTAGTGCTTTTGCAGTCGGGATTTTTTGGCAAGGTATGAAGTGTACTTGCTTAGAGAACAGATCTGTGACAGTCCAGACTACGGTGTTTCCATTACTTTCAGGCAGTTCTACGATAAAATCCATGGCTATTTCTTTCCATGGGGCTGAGGGGTTTGCCACCGGTTGTAACAGACCTGGCGGTTTCCCTTGCAGTCTTTTGGCCATCGCGCAAATTTGACAGCTACCCACATAGCTTTCTATGTCCTTTTTCATAGATGGCCACCAAAATTGCCTTTTAGTTAAGTAAGGTTTTTACAAAACCAAAGTGTCCTGCTGATTTTGTATCATGGCACAGTTGCATGAAATTGATTCTCTGTGTGGCAGGTATATATAGCTTCTCCCCCACCCACGGCAGTCCATCTTTAATTGTGCACACATGTTTATTTTTCTGGAACCATTCATCACTTTCCAAAGATTTCCTGAATTCTATTCCAGTTTGGCTATCTACCTTCGGCTTCATTTTTTCTTGTGCCCTGGTGGTGACTGGTGCTGCCAGTTGTTGTTCCGGTACAAGTGGTTTAAAGTCAGTAACTCTTGTGCTGTTATATTGGGGCATGCGGGATAATGCATCTGCAAGGAAGTTCTTTCCCCCCGGTAAGTGTTTGAGAGTGAAATTGAATCGGTGAAAATGTTGGGACCAGCGGGCTTGCTTAGGAGTGAGCTTCCTGGGCGTTTTTAGTGCTTCCAAATTTTTGTGGTCTGTCCAGACCTGGAAAGGTATTTTATTTCCTTCTAAAAATTGGCGCCATGTTAGTAATGCCCACCTCAACGAGAATGCCTCTTTTTCCCATATTGGCCAGCGTTGTTCTGTTTCTGTGAGTTTTCTGGATGTGTATGCGCATGGTTGCAATGTCCCCCCATCATTTTCTTGTAATAGTACGGCTCCTACCGCTACATCACTCGCATCTGCCTGTATTACAAAAGGTTTGTCGGGATCTGGGTGTTTTAGGACAGGTTCAGCAGAAAAAAGTCTCTTTAGCCTCTCAAATGCTGCTTGACATTCCATTGACCATTTCAGAGGCTGGCTGGGTTTCACGGGTGACCCCCCCTTCGTTTTCAACAAATTTGTGAGGGGCATGGCTATTTGGCCAAATGCGGGGATGAATTGGCGGTAGAAGTTTGCAAACCCCAGGAAACTTTGCAATTGCTTCCGTGTGCGGGGGGGTGCCCACTCTAGTACTGCTCTGACCTTCTCAGGGTCCATTTCGATGCCCTCTGGAGATATGCAATATCCCAGGTAGTCGATTTTTTCCTGATGGAATTCACACTTCGATAATTTAGCATATAAGTGGGCAGCTCGCAACTTCTTCAGGACTGCTCTGACTAGTTTGATATGTTCCTCTTTGGTTTCTGTGAAGATAAGGATGTCATCGAGGTAAACCAGGACCCCCTTATATAGGTGCTCTCTCAGCACGTCATTAATTAATTGCATAAAGACTGCAGGGGCCCCTTGCAGTCCGAATGGCAATACTTTGAATTGATAGCACCCCATTGGGCAGTTGAATGCAGTCTTCCATTCGTCTCCTTCCTTAATCCTAATTCGGTAGTATGCTTCCCTCAGGTCTAGTTTGGTAAAAATCTTTCCTTTCGATAGGTGGGATAACATATCCTTCATTAGGGGAAGGGGGTACAGATTACATTCACTAATTGTGTTCAAATTTCTATAGTCCACAACCAAACGAAAGGATCCATCCTTCTTCTCCCTGAACAGAACCGGGGCGGCCACTTTGGGTTTGGCAGGCTCAATAAATCCTCTTTCTAAGTTTTTCTTTATGAATCTCTCCATTTCTGCCATTTCCCTTGGGCTCATGGCATACATCCTGGGTTTTGGGAGTTTTGCCCCAGGTTTGAATTCTATGGTGCAGTCTGTGGGGCGGTGGGGGGGAAGCTCATCTGCTCTTTCCTCACTGAAAACCTCAGCCAGGTCCCTGTATTCCTCTGGTATCTCTGGTAATCCCTTCTCTTTCCCCACTGCTGCTGTCTCCTCCCTCTGGGTTGGGGGGGTGCTTTTGGAGTCTACGTTCTTCTGCCCCCCCTTTGGGAAGTTGAGTTCTGCTGTCCTCCAGTTTATCCCGGGGTTCCATTTCTTCAGCCATTCCAGTCCTAGGATCATTGGGCATTCCATGCCTGGGGCCACTATAAACGTTATGTCCTCCTCATGGGGCCCGAGTGATAGGTGGATTGGTAAAGTGGCTAGGGTGGCTGGTCCTCCCCCTGCTATTGTCCCATCTAATTGACTAAAAGAGATTGGATGTTTTAGCCTCCTCACTGGGATGCTCAATCTCTCCACCAGCGTTGGGCTGATAAGGCAGCGGATGCACCCAGAGTCTATCAGAGCTTTTATTTTGGCTGCTTCAGGCATAGGGGAAGCTAATATAGTCACTGTCTTAAGTATGGGTGGAAGGGGTCCACTTACCAATGGTTCTCCCTCTGAGCTGTCTTCCGAGTTGTCCACCGTCCCTGCGGTGCAGG
The DNA here is from genome assembly GCF_947247035.1 of Vipera ursinii. Lineage (NCBI taxonomy): Eukaryota > Metazoa > Chordata > Lepidosauria > Squamata > Viperidae > Vipera > Vipera ursinii. Next base: position 16,803,129 of record NC_139518.1, read on the forward strand.
CCGGAGTCCAGTCCCAGTTCCTGGCAGGAATTGTGGACTCTACAGCCTCTGTCCCCTTCATGGAAGATTCTTTTGTGTTGCCTTGGGGCTTCCCCGGCTTCTTGGAGGATGATGCCTCTGGTTTTCGGGGGGGGGGGCTTTTGAACGACATTCTGCAGCACGGTGGCCCTCTCTCCCGCAGTTGAAACAACTTGTTGATTTTTTGGCTGTGGCTGGTGGTTTTTCCCCCTCGCGTGTTTGCTCGGGTGGCAGGCGGCCCCATGGTTTTCCTCTGCGGTGTCTCTTCAGTAGGTCTATTTCCACTTCCTCCGCCAGGATGTACCAGTCGTCGAGGTGGGGTGGGTCTCCTCGAGGCAGGCAAGCATCATACAGGTCGTAGTTCAGACCGTCTTTGAAATGGCTAAGGAGGATGTCTTCTGGCCAGTTCAGCTTGCTGGCAATGGCTCGGAATTCTTGGGTATAATCAGCCACTGCTCGCCTGCCCTGCCTCACCGTTTTGATTCTCTCCCGGGCCTTACGGTCAGCCAAAGGATCCTCGAACCGTCGCCTCAAAGATGACATGAATCGGTTGAAGTCGTTGAGTTCTGGGGCGTTGGAGTCATGCAAGTTCACCACCCAGTCTGCAGCCATCCCGTCCAGGGCAGATTGCACAATTCGGATGCGTGTTTTGTCACTGGGGATGTCCCGTCCATACTCTTCCATGTAGCTGAGGACTTGGGTTAGGAAAAATCCCAGTCGTGATGGCTCCCCCTTGAATTTGACTTCCAGGGGCGGGAGTCTTTGGCTGGAGCGTTGTCTGCGCCGTGGCCGGTATCGCTCCTCATCCTGGTCCCCATCTGTGGTTCTGGGGGGGTGGGTGGGTACTGCTGAGGCAGCAATTCCTGTTCCATTGAATGGCCCCGGGGTTTCAGGTGTTGGATCCCCTCCGTTACCTTTCCAGTTGCGTCCCCAGGCGCTGCCTCGGTTGCGATTTTCAGCTCTCTCCTCCCTCAGTGAACTCAGGGTTGCTTTCATCAGGTCAATGGCCTTTTCCAGGATCCGCTCCTCCTCGCTGGCGTGCAGGGAACTCTCCATCTCTTGCCTCCATTCCGGTTGGTGGTTACTACGCCTCAGGGCCTTTTCTCCCGAAGCCTTTTCCCACTCACTTTTCCTTCCAACGCCCATCGACCACCGGGGTTTTCGGTCGTACTGCTCCACCGCTTCTTCCCCGGGGGAATATGCTGCTTCAGTTTCCCATTGTCTCTGGGATTCCATTTGGGGGGAAGACTCCCCCTCCATGGGGCTTCCCTCCTCTCTTGCTTCGTCGCCAGACATTTGTATTTGTTGCAAAGTCCCCCGGTAAGGTTTTCCCTTCCAGGTTGACTCTTAAAGCAGATTCCGTCTACTGTCAGGACCCACCTCAATCCACATCTTAGGAAATAAGAACTCTTGGATGCAAGTTTAGTCCAAAAGGAAAATGTTTACTAGGAAGGAATCGATTGTGGGAATACAAGACGGAATCTGAGAAAAGTTACATTTCAATCCTATATAAACCATTCCCATTCCAGCCCCTCCCCTCATCCATTTGGTCAGGCTGTCGTCAGTTGCTAGGTGTCAGGTTCTTCCATGGGAAAGGGAACTCTCCTTGGTTTTATGGTTATTGCTTCCCTTTTTCAGTTGTAAATGAAGACACAAACCATATCTGTCTGTCCCCCTCCCTTCCCCCGTTAAAACATCCCCTGTTGTTTGAAAATCGCTTTAGTAACCATCCTCTCCCCCCCCCCCTCGGAGAGATGGCAGAATCCCCAGTAATAGCACGTTGTTCTACCTATACAATTATGAAATGTGATATAAATGGATTCTGACATATATGAAACCAAGAGAAGAGAAATGGAAATGAACAACCCAGGTGATTCCCTCCTCTAATCTACACTTGGAACAAATAGTCCTCAACTTATAACTGTGACTGAGCCTAGCAATTACAGTAGTACGTTGTGACGGTTGTAAAGCAAATCAGCATATCACCAGAGCTGTTTTTTCTGGCCGCTTTTTGCCATGGTTATTAAGTGAACACTGCAGTCATTAAACGAGCTTTTGCTGGAAAGTGGAAGCAAACACCGGTTTCTGGCAAAAACTGTAGTAAATTGCGGTCACATGACTGCAGGGTATAAATGGCCATAAAAGCAAGCTGGTGGCCAAGCATTGAAAATGCAGTCACGTGACTGCTGGTGGAGGCATCATCGGAACCTCAAAACCAGGTTATAAGTAGTTTTTCAGAGGTCCATTGTAACTAAGAATGGTTGCTAAGTGACTGGTCATAAGTGGAAGACTACCTATAAATGGAACTAATGTATTCTGGATTATAATCTTCATTAACAATGCCTTGTAAACCAAGAAATAATTAAGTTGAGCTTTTAATTGTGGTCTTAGTATGGTTGTATGTGTGCTGTTTTCATTTATATGTTTTGTTGTGCTTGCTGCGGTTATGAATTGTTGTGAGCCGCCCAGGGTCACATATGTGAGATAGAACCGTGGTGGTGTAATGGTTAGAAAGCAGTATTGCGGACGACTGCCAGCAGTTTGGCAGTTTGATCCTGATTGGCTCAAGGTTGACTCAGCCTTCCATCCTTCCGAGGTCGGTAAAATGTGGACTTGTTGGGGACAATATGCTGACTCTGTAAACCGCTTAGAAAGGGCTGTAAAACACTGTGAAGCGGTATATAAGTCCAAGGGTGATTGCTATTGCTTTAGGCAACTATACCAATAAAATAAATTAAATAAACACTGGAGGGGGGGGTTGCTTGTTTTTCTGCTCAGAATATCCAACCGTATCTTCAACTGACAATTCCTCAACTAAGGTTCCTTTGAAATCCACTCAAAATAAATTGCAAATCCATTCCAGGTGCCATTTCTCAAAGCTAAGAAATGTTCTGAGTTGACACTTTAATTGTGCAACTTTAATTGTGCAATCGAAGGTGTACAGAGACAGAGATTGCGTTACACTTAGAACTGACCAGTATATTTCCATTGGAAGAATGTGAAGTAAACTACACAGATGAAGTCATGCTCAAGTTGCGGCAGTTACCTTATTTGAGCTTGGAGTAAAATAATTATAAGTAGCTTACTAAGAGCCACCCTCACTCTGTGACAGGCAATGGGAAGATGATGCCTCTTTGAAGATGGCAGCCACTGCCAAAAACGAGCATATGTGCTCATTTAATAAACCCAACGTGGCTCGGGAATTCTGGGAGTTGAAGTCCTCCCATCTTAAAGTTGTTGAGGTTGAGAAACAGGGCTCTCGATGAACAGAAAGATATCACAATTCTACATGTGTATGCATGAATGTGGTTTATGCTATGCAGTACGTATTCCTGCTCTAAGCATTTGAAGTACAAATTGGGAAAGTTTTAGCCATCACAAGACAATTGCATCCTTCCTCTTGGAGAATACTTTGGAGAAGAGCAGTCAGATGTTACATTTATACTGTATGTTGGGTCAACGGAGCAAAAGAAAAATAACAAAATTTGTTAAGACAAGGAATTCAATGGAATTGAAGTTGTTTAGACTCAGTATGCTACACTAAACCCACAGCAGGAGCTAGAGGCTTTGCAGCCAACAGCTGAAGAGCCCATGTCAACTATTCAGGCTGGACTGAGTAAACAGGTATAACTGCCATGCTCATGTGAATAAATGCCCTTCAACTATATCTAAGAAAATAAAAAACAAGTTGTCAAAGGTTTGCCGCTGTTGTGACATGCATTGTTTTTTACTTCTAGTAGAATTTGACTTGTTTTATCACTCAACTATAGGCAACTGTACCTTTGGCTAAAACATTTGATGTTCACAAGGGAACATTCCTGGGAGCAATTTGTCTGGATGTGTGTTGTGGGACTGTGCTTCAGGCTACAAATTTGTCACAACTCTCAGTGTACTTTCTGTTCATGATTTAACATAAAGCATCCAAAATATTTGTATGTGCCGAACTGCAAAAGTTTGGCAAGAGTGATAAGAACAATACAGGTAGGCCTTGAGAATTACAGGTAATCTTCCAGGTTGTAATAATGGTCATACAATGGGTTGGTCATGTGGCCGAACAAATTTTAGGTTCTTGCATCAAGTCGTAAGTGTGAACATGTTGGCTGTTAAGCAAACCCATTGTTCGCTGTGGAGCAGTTCTGCTGAAAACGAAGAGCTGGTTTTCTGCAAAACTATCATAAAATGCTGTCATGTGACTGTGGGGCACTGCAAATGGCTATAAATACAGCCGTGTTGCCAATTGCCAGAAGTGCAGTGATGTGACTAGCGGTGGGGGGATAACAATCATTGGAACTTTGAATCCGAGTTGTAAGTTGTAGGTCATAACTTCAGATGGCCAATACCCGCAAGTTGAAGATTACTTGTACAATGTAGAGACTTGTTAAAGAACAATCTGTATTTCCAAGCAGAAAAAGTTCTGATTGAAGATAAAGGCATGAGTTGCTTGACATCTCCTCTGCAGCAAATACTCAAAGGTCTTGTTAAACACAGAATGTAAACCAGTTTTACAAGTTCTTCCATCTGCTTTCTTTATATGTACACTATTTGCTGTTTAAGTAAGTCACAAGAAAGACAATTATGTAAATAACTATAGTTGGCAGCAGTCGTCATTGGTGTGTATTTCTCCTGCCTAAACTTAGCATATGTATAGTGACAGAAAATTTTATATAAAGGTGTTTTTAAATAGTAGTGTAGGGCAGAGTTGGGGTTTTCAAATGGAAAATCTATAAATGGGGCTAGGACAAGTAACCAGGATTCACAGGTATCATAAAAATGATACCAAGTTTAGCAAGAATTATGAAAAATATTTCTTTTCCCAAATGTTGGATGAAAAAGAGGTAATAAGCAAATCAGACCACATTTGTGAATGGTTTTTATCAATGCACACACAAAATGTATATATTTGCACAATCAGAAAAATTAACATCTTCAGTCTGAACACTGTTGATGGGGAAAAAAGATCTGTTAAGTCAACCACTGTAAAGGCAAGCAAATAACTAACATTATTGCCTGACAGTTTGATAGGAAAGTACTGAATCTGTATTCATAATTTCAGTTTCAGGCTGAAATTCAGTGATTCAGAGGAATGGTATAAAGCCTTAACTTTAAAAATGTTTATAGAACTAAACACACAATGGTCTCCCAAGTCAGTCAAATAAAATATGTGCGAGAGAGAGAGAGAGAGAGATTAATCAAGCTCCTTCAAGATTTCAAGAAATTATTTGGTCTTGGTTATCTTTTGTATAAGATTTTTTTTTGGAAAAAACCTCCCTTAAAACCCTATTCTTATGGTGAACACTCTTTCATGGCAGTGTCAACTCATCAAATACAGTACTCTGTTGTTTCAAGACAGAAAGAAAACATGGACATTAAGGCATTACACCGAGCTGCACTGTCTGCTTTTGAGAAATTAGAATCCGTTTAGTTAAACTTGAATACATGGAATGTTGGCACAGGAGCTGCAGTGGGCTGCCACTCTCACCAATTCTTGAAATTGTCTTAACATACATACATTCTGAAATGGCTTTTAATTATACAAATTGAAAACTGGATAAAACTTCCAAATAATAACTAACAGGTAAAATAGGGGTTTGCTTTATTTGTATGTTATGTACAGAATACATTTCTCGTACTATGATGGGGCAGGTCAAATCAACAGCTATAATCTCTAAATTATGCTGCTTTTTTGTGTGTTCTTTTTAACCTGCTGGAGATGATGTGTTCCAAACCAAATGGACAGAACAGACTGGATTTCCTAAGTTGGTTGCACACAATTAAAGAGAGTCTTAAAATCTACAGCCAAGTCAACAGTAATAATTTGTTGATCTTAAGAAAAAAAAGTTATCTTCTTAAATGAAAACATTCTAACTAAAGTCTTACAGCTTTATGAAGATTAATAGTAGTTAAGAGTAGAATGAACTGAAAAAAATCTGTTGTAAGTACCAATCCGAGGCTGAGAATAGTTTGTCATTCAAAATTACTGCATTAAATTACTATTGCAGAAATGGTTACTTACTGAAAACATGCAATCTATCAAACTAATAAGAGAGCTACATTCCTCTATATGTTTGATGACTCCTCAAGACAAAATGTCTGCCAATTGACAAGTTGCTAAAACTTGTGAATCTTTTTATAAGCATACATTATTTAAAACTGGTAGCAAGTTATAGTTTCCTTGAGTTTGCAAATCAAATTATGAACTATTTTATAAAGATGTTTGGCTAAGCTGTATACTTTCGCAAATGAGGAGAAAACGCTGTCAGACCAGTGCACCAGCCAACGTAGAAAATCCAATTGTTTCTGCACAAGATTCAGTCCCAAATGATAGCTGAATTATGACTGTTCGTGTAAAGGTCTACTTTCTTGTTCCTCCTCTTCATCTTCTACTTCTTCTTCATCTTCTTCTTCTTCTTCTTCTTCACAATCCCCTTCATCAGTCTGCTGGTCAAGCTCCTCTTTTGTGATCATTTCAAAATCATTCCCATTGCCGCTACTGTGCTGCGACCGGTCATCTTCCCGCCTGTCACTGTCCGTATCCGAATTCCGCTCTCCTCCAGAGCCTTCTGATCCCAAGCGTCCCTGGGCATTATCAGCTTTGACGTGCTCTTCTTCCTTTTTCTCACTATCAGATTTCTCTTCACTGTCAGATTTTGTCTGCTTTTTGGGTTCTGGTTGCTCCTCTTTCTTTGAGTCAGCCTTTGGTCCTTTGTATTCGTGTGTGTACAGGGGCCGGAAGGAGTCAATGAAGCCTACGTCAGCAGTCAGGTTGGGTAGGAACCAGAAGTGATGTCTTCCTCCAGTTATCAGCCAGATGAGAAGGAAGAGGATGCAACGGGCTGCAAGAAGGAAAGGCCCAAATAAGTTGCTTTTAGAACACAGCTACATTTATAGCAGTACACACTAAACAGAAGCAAAATTGTTTTAATGTTATTGTTTAATCTATTTTTCTGTTTCTTCCCTCTATAAACGTGGCAAAGTGGTCTACAAAATACACAATATTAAACTGACGTGCTTGAATTATGTCATCTATAAAGCATCTCATCAGCCTCCCTCCCCCCCATTGTTTTCATTCTTGAATTTGGAATAAGAGTTTTTCAACAGCAATAGTACTTAAGATTTATATACTGCTCCATAGTGCTTGACAGCACTCTCTCAGCGGTTTACACAATGTCAGCATATTGCCCCCCAACAATCTACGTCCTCATTTTACTGATCTCAGAAGGCTGGAAGGCTGAGTCAACCTTGAGCCAGGCAAGATCGAACTCTTGGTTGTGAGCAGAGTTAGCCTGCAATACTGCATTCTAACCACTGCGCCACTATGGCTCAGTTTTTCAGCTTTCAAGTCCCTATTTCTTTGCATTAAATAATACCAAACAGTGATAATATTCTTTCTGCACAGAGAAAATTTCGCTTCGCAACTACAGAAAGGTTGATTCCAAGTGCCTGAAAATGTATAGACTTTCAAGGAAGAGAATTTGTCCAAATCTTACCATGTATATTTTTACTATTCACCATTGTCCTATATATGTTTCTCATATAGCCTAAAATTTATTGTGAGTGAAAAGGGGTATTTCTATTTGATAAATATTCAAATATGTGCTAGACTGAGACATTGTTGTTTGAAAAGCCATAATTGTACATAAAATGGAAATAAAGTGATAAGATTATTTTCAAAAGACATTTTAAAACCAGGATTTTTAGCCACCCTATAAAATAGGGGTCAACATCCTATCACTGCTTAATTCTGTAATGTACTGATTTGGTCCATGATCATATTAAATGTGAAATGTGAATGACTAAAAGAACAAAAAAAGAGGAAAAATTATGTGTGTTATGGGGAAGCAAAGTCAATGGGGATGCTGGCAGCGAAGGCTGCAAGTTGCACTCATATACTGCCTCACTTAACAACTGCAGCATTTAATGATTATTATTTTTTTATCCCTATTGTGGTCTTAACTTGAGCTTAAATCTCACCTCTGGGGCAGAGAGGCTATTCTAGAGGATTTTAGTACAGAGGGTCGACAAAAGCAGTTCAGCATGAAGGTAAATATTTGGACCCATCATTTTATAAGTCTGAACTGAATACTCTTTGCTTGAGCTTCTTCCTGCCTTTTCCTAATTCCCAAATAAGCAGAATATGGCTTAAGAACCCATAGTAAACCTAGGGACAGAAACAGTTTTTCTGTATAGTTAATGATGTAATTTTTGCAATACTCGCAAAATCAAATTAGATATGGCAGTGGGTTAGGACGCTGAACTTGTCGATCGGAAGGCCGGCAGTTTGGCGGGTCGAATCCCGAGTGCCGCGTAGCAGAGTGAGCGCCTGTTACTCGTCCCAGCTTCTGCCCACCTAGCAGTTCGAAAGCACGTAAAAATGCAAGTAGAAAAATAGGGACCACTACGGTGGGAAGGTAACAGCGTTCCGTGCTAGTCATGCCGGCCACATGACCACGGAGACGTCCTCGGACAAGCGCTGGCTCTTTGGCTATGAAACGGAGATGAGCACCGGCCCCTAGAGTCGGAAACGACTAGCACGCATGTGCGGGGGAACCTTTACCTTTTACCTTTAGAGGGAAGGAGTTACAGACACAAGCCATATTCTACGTACTTTCAATGGACATTCTGAACATTTTGTTAAAATTATTGTTAAAAAGCACAGAAAGGTACAGTTCGGTAGTTTGTAAAGGGTTATAAATCAAAACGATTCATTTTGTCTGCAATTACTAATGCATAAGTAATTAGAATGAATGCCGGCGGGTTATCCCCAGGGGAAGGGCGTTCTCTGTGGGCGCGCCGGCCCTTTGGAACCATCTTCCCACGGAGCTTAGGACTGCCCCCGACCTTCGCTCATTTCGCAGGGATTTGAAAACTTGGCTTTTTGAGCTGTCTGGCCCAGACTGAGGGGTTTTAATTATTTATTAATGGGGTTTTAGTTTAAATTCAGGGACTTAATTTAATTTTAGTTTTAATTGATTTTAACTTTGTATGTATGTATTTTTAATTTTTCCCTGTAAACCGCCCTGAGTCCTACGGGAATAGGGCGGTATACAAGTTTAAATAATAAATAAATAAATAAATAAATAAATAAATAAATCTCAGAGAAGCACCACGTTTACTGACTTTTGACTATTTTGCTACATTTAAGGTCTACTTTTCTAAATCTGCATACTGCAATGCCTTAAAACCAAAAAAACCCCAAATTAAACTGTCCCCCTTACTGCTTTTCCCCCTTACTTTCACATGTTTTTGAGTTTGTTTACATCTAGCTTTTCTTTAATCTCAAGTATCGATTCCGTTTAAATTGATCCACAGACAATTGTATTGAGCTCAAATAAATACAAGTACCAAAATGAAGCAGATAATTGCTACAGAGCTGTATCGTTACCCCCAACCTCATCCCCAGACGTGGCTGAAATAGAGAGATACTTCAGGTTTATGGCTATAAATACTGTAAATGGATTTGCTAGCCACAATCTAGCCTCTCAGCCACGCCAGACCAGGCCACTTTTTCTGTGATCTAAATGCAGCTAATTGACAATAAGAGAGGAAAAGGGTTTTGTTTTTTGTTTTTTCCCCCCTAGGACAGCAGCAAAGCTAATAGAAGAATTTCATGCACAGCTCCTAAAACAAGACATGGTTGCAAAAGCAATCAAGAAGGCAAGACTTCTCTCTTGGGACTGGTGCACTTAGTTTATCCCATGAGACAGAAAAAGCAACTGGTATATCCAAATTACCTCATAGCTCAAAAGAAGCTCATTTGCAGCCAGCTCAATGCTGACATACCGTGGCCATCTAAGAAATATGCACATCCGGAACTTTCAAGAGGCTGAAAAGATGCAAAGATGGGGCCATAGAAAGAGAAACAGAGAAACAAACCAACACTTACCCACTGCCAGAAGAAGAATGCTTGCCACAAAACAGCCTGCACCTACGCTGAGATAATAAACGCCTACACGCATCTCCGCAGGCCAAAGTGGGAACAGAGTTGCAGCTATAACAGCAGTCACTGTCAAAAAGATAAATAGATATATATATATATGTGTGTGTGTGTTTGTGAGTGTGTGTATATATGTGTGTGTGCGTATGTATGTGTATATGTATATGTGTTTGTATGTACACACACATACACACACACACACACACACACATACACGAGAATGACTGAGCAATTTAAATTTGGTTTTGAATATTTAGCTTCCAGTCTCATTGATTAAATCTATCAATGATGTTCAGGAACGTGCTATTCTTTCGCCAATCCCTGTGGAGGAATCCTGGCCCACAATATTTCTAGTTATGGGCTTTTAGAATCTATGTGTGAGAACTTCACTGTGATGGCAGCTTAAGTTTCTAACATTTAAATAGAGCAGGTCTGATCCTGATTGTTTAAGGAGGCCTTTAAACAATTCTGATTATTTAAAGAGGTACTCACCAATAGGTCTTAATTATCCCTTTAATTAAATTGACTGATTATTTTGCCAGAGACATTTTGGGTAACTTTCTTCATGCAATAAATGAAACAATCACTTTTTTTCCCCTCCCAAGCATATACCCATTACACCCCCAGGAAATTCTGAAAACATTCTGTGGCAAAGACAAAAATGATCTGGCTCCATACTTGCCTATGCATAAATTCATTCATATTAATAACATTAACATCATTTAGAAGCATTGGAAACCATATTCCGTAAGTATATTGTGGGTGGCATTCATACAATCATCTCGCCTTTCTATGAATAGGGAATGTCTTTGAAAATTTCTAGGGAGACAAGGTTTCTGTTGTCCATATCCATTTCAATATCAACCTTATAATTTCAGACTCTAGGTGTAAAACTTGAAATGGAACAATTCTCATCCGTGTCTTTAACATTAAGCAATTCTGAAAAGTGGATTGGCAAAAGTGCTGTGGTAAATTTTTCTTAAAATAGCAGTGTTACATGCATATGTTAATTATTATTTGGGTAACTAGGCAGCCAAACTACTTAACAGAATTCCTCACATCTGAATAATTTGATTTATTAAAAAAAACCTTGCTGCCTATAGATCAGGTGTCAAAATGGCGGCCCGTGGACTGGATGCACCACATGTAGGCCACGCCCACCCCAGCTCTGTAAAGGCAAAAAAAGATCAAGATACGTCACGTGACGCGACTGAGTTTGACACCCGTGCTATAGATAGTTCTAGTTTAGTTGTCATCACACTTGAATTCTCTTTTGCAAATGTTATACATTTGGAATAAAGTAACAATCACAAAACTGGGGCAGAAATTTTTAGCTCTACTATACCTTTAACATATTCAAAACAATATTTCATATTCTAGTATTTAATTGAGGCTCTTAAAAAGTTTACCATCAACTTGTGTAGGTTTTTCCCCCCCCCCTTCTCTTTCTTTACTAGATCTGGGATTCTGAAGCAGGTGGTACAACATAGTTTTGATGAAACAAGTAAACACTTTTTTAAAAATGGCCCTTGGGAAAGACACAGATGTGTTAAGAAACAGACAGCTTGTTTATAAGTTTGGATATTTCACTCATTAATGCTCCTTCTGACTCACCAAGTATGAGGCCCATTGCAAATGTTTTAAAATGAACTGGGTCATAGATCCATACATATACCTGAAAGGAGAATAGTTATGCAAATATTAAAGCAGATCCAGAAAGGTAAAGAAAATAGCTTATGAGAAAGCTAACTGGATACTGTATGTCAGGGGTGTCAAACTCAATTTCATTGAGGGCCGCATCAGCATTGCGGTTGCCCTCAAGGGGCCGGGTGGGTATGGCCAGGGTGGGCGTGGCCTACTGGGTGGGTGTGGCTAGAGTGCATATGGCCTGCTGGGTGGGCGTGGCCAGCTCTACATCGTTCGCATCAAGGGTGCCTATGGGGGCCTGGGCAGGAGTGGGACAGATCTGGGGGTCTCTGGCAGAAGGAGGGTCTCTGGGCCAGGGTCAAGGCAGTGGGGGCCGTTCCCTCACTGTTTCCAGGATGGCTTCGCGGGCCACATGAAACCACTTCGCGGGCCGGATCTGGCCCCCGGGCCTTGTGTTTGACATGTCTGCTGTATGTCATTTTCTAGCATTAATTTTGATAATTTCGAGTATGGCACAGAAAGACACAAGAAAAATTATTCTGGACAAGACCAAATTTCAATCTAGTCAGTGCTCTGTTTTCCATAGCAAAATATCATTTCAGTGTCATACAACATACAGTATATGAATTATGTGGATTACATAAATCTAACCAGGCTGTAGGGAGCTGATGGGGATTCTGTTCCAACAGGATAAAATTCAAACTAATCAAATCTAAGTTATACAAACAAGCAAATCTCCTCCTTCAGTTTCATATACAGTATAAGAGGATTTACACTGATCCTGATTTCTCAGGAAAGAGACATTATTAATGATATCTTTGGTAGCTCAGTGAAAACATTAACTAAGAGTGAATTTATGGGAAATGATCCATAAATTTAAAAAGCCAGCCTTGTAAATGCCATTACATACATTGATAATGTGCACTGTACTGCTTGGCCATGTGCAAAACATAATTAAGAGATTCCAGTTTATCTTGGAGCACTTATGAAGGCAACAAAGGGGAAACAACTAATTAAAAACGGGAAAGATAAAAATCTGTAAAAATTAGGGTTGCCATACCAAAAAAGGAACTTTTCTCCTTTCACGGGACTGGAAGAGTTAGCCAACTGAGTAGAAATAGATTCAAGGCAAAGAAAAATGAATCAAATCTAAAACAACCTATGTTAGATTGGTATCAAATTTATTCATGAAGAATGTAAATTCATGAGCCTTGGTGGAGCAGTGGGCTAATGCCTCCTTCAGTAACACCAGCGGCCTGCAATTAGTGCAGGTTCGCATCCCCCAGGCTCAAGGTTGACTCAGCCTTCCATCCTTCCCAGGTAGGTAAAATGAGGACCCAGATTGTTGGGGGCAATAAGCTGACTTTGTAATAATGCCGCTTGGGGGGGGGGGGGGCGAAAGCCCTAACAAGCAGGCATTTACATAGAATGAAGGCTACTGCTAAGCTTGTAAGCCACCCTGAGTCTTCGGAGAAGGGCGGGATATAAATGGAATTAAAATAAAATAAATAAAATAAAATATTAACAACCATAGCAGATTCAGAGATGTTAAACATCTGAATACCAATTCTAAGAAGGCAAATTGGAAAGCTTCTTTCTCTGGGCCAATTTCCTCAAGTTTATTGAAAGCCAAGTTAAAACTAGACAGCAACAATTCCTGACATTTATGGCAACATTACAAAAACCGCACTGAGCAAGAAACAGGGGAAAAACACATGCAACAATGAGTATACCCTGGATGAAGAAAATCTGATAACTTGTCAGTATTACAGATCCAGTATTCTGCAAAACATGTAAAAGGAATTCCATAGCTCTCCTCTGCAATTCTGGGACGGGTGCTATGTGTGCTTTCAGCACGCACTGAAACACTGCATTGACTAAATACGGTTTTCTTAATGAATGCAATTCAAGCTGGCGAGAAAATTCTTTAAGCAAAGAGGAATTTCGCAAAAGCTGAACTGTAGCAACTTCCTAACTGTAAGCTTTACTTTATAAATATAAAAGTAGATTTAGGAGGATTAGATGACAATCGGGAATATCAGTGTATCGTTCCAATACACTATTATCTACCAAAGACTATGTTATCAATGATTACAGTACCAACTGCTGCCAGACAGAAATATTACTGTTAACGGATCCTTAATATACACCCATTTCATTTGGTTTGTGTTACCCCTGGAAATATATGCAATTTTTCACATGGCACAGGTTTTATTTATTTGGAACTAAGAGAGACGCTTGGCAATTGCACAACTGTGCAATAAAATATGCATATTATAAAGACTCAATAAAATAAACATAACACATAAAACAATCTATATCCATCACTTTACATGTATGATTAAGTACACATCCCAAGGGTTGTGTGTTAAAACATTGGGATATATATACGAAAGATGAAAAATCAGTCATAATTTAATTCTTTTTAATTTCATAATACTGTACTTTTATTGTATATTTTTATTGTTTTTATCCTTTGCTATTGTTATGTTTACATTTTCCCCTTTTATTGTTGTAAGCCACCCAGAGGTGCCCCCTGGTGAGCTGGGCAGCAAATTATATTTAACAAATAAACAAAAAATTTGGGGATATATTGTAAAATTTTGTTTTTGTAAAACTCTTTAATAAAAAAAACAAATAAACAAAGTTGAGAAGAATGCATGATTATTTCAGCTATGCACATGGTACAAGATTAGGATTATTAATAAATATTTACTGAAAAAAATAATATGAAGAAGGGGTTTTTTAAAAATGAGATGCTTATAGGCATTCTGGGAAGCACAGGACAGGCTATTAGTGTACATATTCAATTTTGTTGTTAAAAACATTTGGCTTTAAAACTTGTCTAATGGATATGCTAAACCTATGGCAGATGTAATATAATTTTAAGAATCTGACTATTCCTTAAAATACAACTCTTGAATTATATCCATTGATCTGTATCCAAGATATGTGTTTTTTTTAACTGACAGAAAATTCACCTTTATATTTATGGACAAGCGGTCTTGCTAGAACATCTTATGCAGTAATATGTAGGGTCTTGCAACAGATAAGGGATCAACAGCAACATTGGTAATCTAGCTCAACAGCTGCAGCAAATAATTGCCTATTGCTTTTATATTATTATTATCTTTTTATACAGTACTGTTTATTGTTCAGCTCTTCATAGGCTAATTCATAGGCTAATGTAAGACTCTTGGCATGAATAAAGAATTTATTTATTCACACAGAATCATGCCTTCATCTGTTTCTTATTAATCTGATACTAGCACATCAAGAAGAATGCAATTATATTAGAGAATTCACCAAATTGTGTACAGATTTTGAACACCAGCCTCAATTAAGTCTCAACTGATGGAAGGTTAGCTTCTAAAGGCAATAGAGGTGAATCAATGTTTTCTAAGCAACAATGGTTTGCCCTCATGGTTTCTCCCTATCTCTTAGGGTGACACTTTTTTCTAGATTACAACCTTGGAATTTCCTGAAGTTTTCTCATGCAGATTCTAACCACATCTAACAGTATATTGGTTTTTTGAGATCAGCTAAAATTAATTAAGTGCCACCACCTGCTGTGACAAGCGTTACAGTTTCAGAAGAGATAACATACCTCATTTCCATCCAGAAAGACTTGATCCTCATGAGGCTCAAGTTTAAATTTTCTCTTTGTCTCTTTCTTCTTAGGTGTACCAGGGGTCTCATCCTAACAGTATATAATGGGAACATGAAGAATGAAATAGAGTTCATAAGTGTATCTCTAGTAAGTATTCAAATTATTTTAGAGAGATAATAAGCCTCCTTTCATCTCTCTGCTGCTAATTATTTTTGTCTGAAACAACTAAATTCAGGAGAAAGATAAGATTCAATTTTTCTGCTATGATATCTTTAAAATAGATGCCTTTAAATTCATAATTTCCCACTTCATTTCCTCCATACAGATCAGGGAATTTAATCTTAGTTAAAAATAAATATTAGATATTTACTATGCAATCTTACTGATTGCTCAGTAAGTAAGATATCCACTGATTGTTCTACTCACTGAGTCTCTTTTTTTCCCCTTAGAACATCAAGTTACATAGTATGGTGAGCTCTTACTACCTGAATATCTTTTTTAAAACCAAAAAACAAACTGCACTCTTTTGAAACAGCAAACTGACTATACTCACTGGAGCAAAATTTGAAACAGCTCAGCATTCATGCTTTATATCACGCTTCAGATATTCAAAATTGATGTTTTCTAAGACTGAAATGCTTGAAAAATTATTATTCAAAATTGCCAAGTTTTGTTCAAAGGTCATGCTGTAATTTTGTTTGAGACTGAGAACATGGCTCTTTCAAACTGATTTTTGCATATATCTACTGCATATATCTACTGTGAACTCTCTCCAAAATATGGTATCACCATCCACCCCCAAAAAGGGGGGATAACTAGCACTTGATCTAGCAATAGTTAAAGCAGAGATGGAGAACCTGGGTCAACCAGATTTCTTGGAATTTATTATCATTTTTGAAGATACGTTATCAGTGATATAAGTGTCTTATAAATACTGTAACAAACAGGTTGTGTCAAGACTAAAACAATTATGTTGCCTGTGTAGATAATCCTTTAATGAAACTTAGGAAAGTTCAGCTAATACAAGCCTCTGCTGTTAATACACAGGTAGGACAGTTGATGTCTCATTACACTACACCCTTTTTTCAGTTAGACCGGTTAACAAGTATGTTTGAAATGTACCATCACAGAACATAACCACCTCAGGATGGCCCATCGAAACGTTCCTAAAATAGGTCATCCCAGGTATAATCAGAAATGGTCTAATGAGAGGTCAGAAAATTCCATAAAATAAAATTTTGCACATCCCTATAAGTTGGTAATTTGTTTTCAGGATCACATTTGCCATGAGGCTGCAAATATTTAAAGCTCTAAATAGTGCTTCCAAAAATATATATCACTACATGAACTTGAAAAGGAATGGCAGGCACACACAAGTTCTGTGAACTTTATACAGTAGGGAAACGAAAACCAGGTTAGGAAATCTAAGTGCACAGATGCATGTGGAGCCCTGATTTAATTTTTCACGTATTTTAAAATTAGAGTTCCATCTTAACTAAATAAGATTTCTTATAGTAAGCTCGCTCTCAGCTAAATGTGGGGAACTACGCTCACCTTCTTGCCCTCTTCTTTTTCACCATCCTTCCTTTTCTCTTTTTCTTTTTTAGCCTTTTCTTCTTTTCCACTATCCTTCTTGCTCTTCTTCTCATCTTCCTTTCCACTCTCAGTCTTTCCTTTCTCTTTTTCCTTTTCTTTCTTTGTGTCCTTGTCGGGTTTCATTTTCATCACTTTTAGTGCTCGGTGAAAAAACTGTTTCTTTAGAAGTCTTTAAAAGAAAAATAAATTTGCATTTTATTTGAGAAGATAACGTACCAGGAAATAAATGGTATTGTAGCTTTTGAAATACAACTTCGATCAAGCAAATGGATGATTTACTATTTCTCTTGGTGGATTCTCTAGAATGTAGCAAAACACACATACCATTAAAAAAATTAAATCTATTTGGAACAGAATTTGAGCTTGACTCCATATTGGCACTGTTTTATAAATCTTCTTGGAAATATGATTAAGAAAAATGTATGTATTTTCTATAGTCATATATGAACAATATATACATTTCCAACTGGTTATTATTTTACAAGGAATATGTATGTCTATTATTAAATACATGTATAGGGTCATCAACATTAAAAAACAGACTCATTTTATAATGGTCCTATTTTGACAACCTAACTAACCTAACCCAAGAGCAAAGGAATTCCTCATACAATGTGTGATTAAAAAAAAGTTTCTTCAACATTGTCATTTATGAACAGTTTATTTCACTTCTACAAAACATTAAAGATTTCAGACATGGATTACTGAACAACTTTTCTTCAACTCATATAATCTCTGAAAACTTGCCTTTGCGGTGCAATTACTAACAAAAGACTACCAAGTGTGTCATTTCTACTGCCGTAATTTTTCCCCTAGCTTAACTAAGCATAGTATAATTAAAAACAAATTTCAGTTAGTCTTTTTTTAACACACTCTGGATTAAATTCCAACATGCCTGCCCAAAGGTGCTGTTGAAGGAGCAAAAGTTTATAAACCCAACTTTTCTCTTTGAAGCATTCCCCAAAGCTGCCCTGGAGGGTCAAGGGGATCCTGAAAAGGAAGAACGGGAGCTGCAGGCAAAAAAGAAAGCGATGGAAATCACCCATCTCATCTTATCCAGCAAAAACCAGGACATGTACTTTGCCTAAGGATCTTTTGGGTGCTATCATCAACATGTATTTAATTTCACTCAATGTTGTCCAATTCTCAGCAACTGCTTGGACACTGCCCGGCAGTTTTCTTTGCAAGGGAAGAGATTTACCATTGCCATCTTTCTAGAGCTGAGGGAATGACTGGCCCAAGGTCACCTAGCTGACTTTTGAGTCTTAAGGTGGGACTAGAACTCATAATTTCCTGATTTCTAGCCTTATGCCTTAACCACTACACTAACTGGTTCTCAATGTATTTATAAATATGCATTTAGCAATATTCACAACGTTTATGATGACTTTTAGATAACAGGATCTCTCCTACCTGTTACAATAATCCACTACTGACTCTCGAGTTGTAAACAGAGCTTCTTCTCCTTTCTTGGCTTTTGCCCACTTAGAATCCAAAAGGCAGTCCACAGCTTTGGAAGCTAATTGGGGTAGGGTAAAGAAAAGATATACAACTTTCAAAAGAGTGCCGAGCATGGAAATGTGGTTGAAGTTTAATGTCCTTTGATCCCAGTTGGGCGAGCATTGAGGGGCTTTTGCCTAGAAACTGCTATATTAGCAACCCTATTAAGATAAGCACCCAAATAGGAGCGGTTTCGACTGAGCCCAAACTTAACTCATAAAATAATCTGGATTGTTTTTATTAAATTACTTGTGCAAAATAAAGATTTGAATAAAAATCTTTCAGTGGTACTGGTTTCAACCCAAACAAGCCACCCATGAAATCTGGGATGCATTTTTATAAATCTGGAGTTGCGAAGAGTTCTGTGCTAACTCCCAGAATTTAAATGTTATAACTTTACAATTCTACTCAATTGTCAACTGAAAACAATTCTAGTGGAAGAAATGGAGAAGACAACATTTTGGCACATTATGTCTCCTCTGTGGCAGCCATTTCCTGTTCCCATTCCATTTATTACCTATTCTAAGCTTTAATCTAAAAATGAACAGATATTCTGGAATATGTTAAGAAAGCATGCGAGATGTTAGATGTCAAGCTTTCTCTCTTTTTAAAAAATTAAAATCTGAGTAATTGTAAGAAAGACTGTGGTATTTCAGGAGTGTTTTTAAAACATTGTACAAAACAATTAGGGAATTAAAGCAGTTCCACTTTGAAGAATAACTAGTATTTGCCACCTCTTGTCTTGAACTAAAAGTGAGAGATATCCAAAATATATAAAATCATGGCTGGTGTGAAAAATATGTGCCAAAGTTTTATTCCCACATCCCACAATATCAGAAAAGAACCAGGTAAAAAAAATGAGGGAATAAAAGAAATATTTCTTTTACTTAAAGTGGTGGTGGTGGAAAGATGTCGGTTAAAGCAGAATGTCTATGAAATGGAACAGATTTGTTGTATTTGCCTTTTTCCTATTAAACACCTTTTAGGAATTACAGACAAACAAAATGATACATGGATGGAGGTTGTTATATTCGAAGTCCAAACAATTTGAAGTCATTCCATTATCAAGTTTTTTGCCATGCCGAAGTTGAAATTTATTGTTATTCACCTATGGTGATAGCATCAAATTATGAATGGTTCTAAAAGTTCTGAAATAACCATTTGGTGGTTCAAATTTTGGACAAAACCAAACCTGGGTATGAACAGCAGGGCAAGGGCTGCTACAAAAACAAGTAGATCCAGAGGGCATTTAAAACCACAAATCTATATTAAATATATGCATTGTATATATGTAGCAAAAGGTAGTGAAGCTGATATAAAAGAATTCTAGGTATAGATAAGTGCTCTGTACCAAATGCAAGCCCTATTTATAGTAAAATCAAGATTTATATTCTTCTGTCTTTTTCCTCCATCTGTGAAATGCAGTGAGTGCAAAGCAGCTTTCTTTTGAGCAGCAGGGGCTTCTTATCTCTCCCCTTTGTTTTGGTAACCAATTAATCTGATTTAAACTGCTGCTTCTGGCTTTGTGAACAGGAGTGTCTCCCACACTGCCCTCAGCAGTTTGCAGTATGGCACACATAGCAGTGCATCTACCTTCCGTTTCCCCAATGACTTCCATTTCCCCTTTGTTGTTGTTAGCTGCGAAGACGTGTCCGACCCATTGCGACCCTATGGACAACGTTCCTCCAGGCCTTCCTGTCCTCTACCATCTTCTGGAGTCCATTGAAGCTCACGCCTACTGCTTCAGTGACTCCATCCAGCCACCTCATTCTCTGTCATCCCCTTCTTCTCTTGCCCTCAACCTTTCCCAGCATTAGGCTCTTCTCCAGTGAATCCTTCCTTCTCATTAGGTGGCCAAAGTATTTGAGTTTCAACTTCAGGATCTTGCCTTCTAAAGAGCAGTCAGGGTTGATCTCCTCTAGGACTGACCAGTTTGATTGCCTTGCAGTCCAAGGAACTCGCAGGAGTCTTCTCCAGCACCATAGTTCAAAGGCCTCAATTCTTTGGCGCTCAGCCTTTCTTATGGTCCAACCTTCATAGCCATACATTGCAACTGGAAAGACCATAGCCTTGACTATACACACTTTTGTTGACAGGGTGATGTCTCTGCTTTTTAGTGTGCTGTCTAGATTTGTCATGGCTTTCCTCCCGAGGAGCAAACGTCTTTTAATTTCTTGACTACGGTCCCCATCTGCAGTGATCTTGGAGTGTCTTTATCTTTTGTCTATGTCTTAGCACAGCATACTTTCTGCCTCTTATATAGCTGTTCTTCTTTTCCTTCATTTTCATCACCAATGTCTCAGTGCATCAAATCCCCCTAACCTGTCTTGACTCCAATCTTCCTAGCAGTGTCTTCTTCCCTCACAACAGTCACTGTCAATTCCATTTGTGGCACATCCTTTAAGAACCATTCTCCAGTCCTTCTAGCTGCTAATTACCCTGGCTTCCCCCCCCCCTTAACCACTTCTTTCAGAACCAAATCTCTTGAATGTAACAATGTCTGATAAAGAACAGAGATGGCCAGGCTGAACCGGAAGGTTAGGGTTAGGGAGGGGTCAAATGCATCATCAGTCATGAATACCTTCATGCCCACAAGAGATCTAAGTCCAGCCTACCTTGAATTCCTTCTGTTCTTAACTCACAGTAATTTTCCTTGACCATTAGTAGTTCAGATTCTTGTAGAGAGCTTAAGCTTACAATAAATCTTTATATGCATTTGAACTGCCTGGATTTTTTATTTCCTTGGTGCTTGACAGAACGTTGGATTAAATGGCCGTTGGTCAAGCTTTTATTTTAAATATAATTTTTATTGAACACATTTTAACTAACAATGCAAATATTAGGCTAGAAACAGAGAAAGGTATGCGAGGTATACATAGATGAAAGTTTTACATTAGAATTATACGAAGTGATTTGTGGAATTGGAATGGAAGAAAATGCCTATCAAACTGTTACTCTTTAATGCATAGTCCATACATTACTTTTTTGAAACATCCAGCACATTTTAACAAGTTCCTGTGTTCACTGGGGATTTTTCCCTCATACAGCTGCTTCTAATATTTAATTACAAAATCCCTTAAATAGTACAACTTCTGATGATGAAATAGCTTCATTATTTAGATACATGCAATGTATCAACTTACCAATGAAATAATCAACTCTGTGTCCCATCATGTTAGTAGACTTGGTTGGACAGTTGAAGCGAAGGTATTTAGCAACAGCCTTCTCTTCTTTGAATGGTTCTCCCACTTCCTATAAAGAAATAAAGAAAATACAATGTAGTATCTTCATTTGAATTCAGAATTTATGACATTTCTTACTAGTTTTCACAGACTTCATCTATCTATGAAAAATAATTGTTTATAAATACTGGGCAAGATTGATTGAGAAAGCAAAGGCTTCGAGTTTGTCAATCAACTTACAAGCCATTATTTTAGGCTTTCAACTGCCTCTGAAGCCTAAATGCATTCTCCGATTCAATGTATCAAGATACAGTCTTAAATCTTTTCCCTGTTCTGGCAAATCCATAGTTCGTTTCTTCCCTAAAGGGATCAATCACAGAACCAGGCTTTTTCCATTATAAACTTAATAGTGAAATTCGCACTGTGGAATAATATATCAACCTGGACTCAACTGCCCGTTTTTGATCTTTAGGTGGAAGGTTTTCAAGTGCTTCAATGTGTCACCAGCTATTTTGTATGTTTCAAGTGCCACCAGTGCTTTTTTTGTAAAAGAAAAAGGTGCTGGAACTCACACGTCATACAACCTGCATTGCCTACCCTACAAGGTTCCATCCAAAAAAGGTGCCGGAACTCCGTTCTGAGCGTTCTATGACAAAAAAAGCCCTGAGTGCCACAGATTTAAATTTAGTTATGTCTTCTTTATTTGCATTTTTCCTCTTCAACTTTTATGCTGCCACTCTCCCTTATAAAGTGACTTTTATATTATTGTTTTATTTATATTTTAATTTATTCTGCTTTTGACTGATAAATCACTTCAGTGCAATCTATAAATATCAAATAAATATATGCAAATAAGTAAAAAAGCAAACTGGAAACTGAACACTTTTCCTAACAGTTATGGTTAAAACACCACATTCTAAAATAGTAGCATTAATTTTCCCCATTATTCAAATTTTCCAGTGAAAGGGCAGTAAAATAGCAAGTAGCTGAATGGTAAAAACATGTAAATGAATCTTGCTTAGTTGTATGGCAATGATACAGATGCACAGAAATCCTGTTAAACAATGTTTATCTTTAAAGACAAATCATGTAGAACAAGCTTATTGGTGATTGATACTTCTTTTCTCTCTTGGTAAGCTGATAGCAGTCCTTATAATACCATATAATACTATTTTATAAGGACACAAATCCCATGCACCATATTTAACAAGTCAAATTAATAATTTTTCAAAATTCAGTTTGAATATATAAGCAGTCACTGAATTAAAAATTAAAGAATTTCCTCTCCCCGTTACTTAATTCAAAGCAAACGATGCAAGAGAGATTACTTCAGCAAGTGTTATGGAGGATTTGGGAGATTAATAAATAATTTACTGACCCAACTTTATTCCAGAAGAAATTTCCAATTCTACTGTAAATATCTAAAGATCTGAACAGTCTAAAGGGGAATCTGATGACTAAATATTGTTACCACAAAGCTGTTAAATTTGTTTTACATAAAAATAAGAATACAGCTGAAGAATACTGAATACTGAAAAAACACCTTTTTGCTTATAAACACTTCATCGATTACTTCTACTGAAACCAGATGACTGATATATTTTGTAATTATTATTTAAAGAGCAGTATATACGTAAATGCACTTATTTAAAAATATTAAAAATAAGCTTTGACTCAAATATCTTGTAATCTAAATTTCTACAACAGCAAGACAACAGAGGGATGAAGCAAAATATAGTGAAACATTAAGGAAAAAAATGTACACAAATTTAATCACTTACACTTTCACATACTTTGACTAATGGACCTGTTATGTATGGAATAATATTCCAGTACACAGGCCTCAGACTTAAAATACATTGTTATCTCAGTGACCATTAGTATTTTTTTAGTGAGACATATGTATAATTAAGACTGAATCAGTTCTAACGAACAAACAAACAACACTATATTGACAATTCAAAAATAAAACTTTCACCACTGATTTAAGTACACTTTTCATGACACTAGTAACAGCTGGCAGAAAAGATAGATATTGGCCATTTGATTTGCAAGTAAGTAATGCTTCATTCAGAGTTCTGAGTATACATTTACACTGTTTGGAAACACTAAAGCATAAAAATCGGCATAATAATCCATCTACTGGATCATATGACATGCCAGTTTCTATTAACAGCCAACAAATTACTAACCAGCTCATTTTGACACAGATCAGGAGGAAGCCGTGGCTTGTACACAGGTATACCTTCAGGACTTTCACCTACAAGTTCCCACATTGTGCAGAAATCAATCAGTGGGGAAAAAACGAAGACTTCCAGTGTAAATACTAATAATTATTGCACCTAACAATGAAGGTCTTACTGTTGCAGAAGTAGGTAGTGATACTATTAGCTGACTAGTAAACTATACCTTTCACTGGACAAGCCAGCATGGATACGGAAATACTGGTATGTAAAATAGGAAGGAGTGTTATCACATAGCTCAACACTCTTACAAATTCACCTCAGTATGTTAACATCCCTTTTTTGGTTAGAGAATTATTTAGAAATGGTGCAATAGGGAAGGATTACCAAAAAAAAGTGATCTAGTTAACGTTTTAGAAGGTCTGAAGTCTTAACTGACATTTATTTCTTATGTCTAACAGTTCTTGAATCTACTACTCGAATGTCAGAATCAACTTGTGCACAGATGGTCATATTAAAAATATTCACGATCAACATATACATGAATGTAAGTGTTTCCATTTACAGGCCTCATCCTGCCTTAGCCATGAAACCAGCTGGGTAACCATGGGTCGGTCACTGTCTTTCGCCCCAATTCACGTTGCAAGATTATTGTGGAGAAAATAGGAGGAGGAAGGTATGCTGGATATATTCGCTCCTTTTCCTTTGAGTTATTTGTAAAAATAATAAAGGCAGAGTGGGGGAGGGAGGGAGGGAGGGAAGAAGGAAGGAAGGAAGGAAGGAAGGAGGGAGGGAGGGAGGGAGGGAGGGAGGGAAGGAAGGAAGGAAGGAAGGAAGGAAGGAAGGGGGGCCCAAAGCAATTTTCTGCTCAAAACAAAGAATTAGATGCCAAACTCTTTTCCTGAGATGGGCGGAAGACAATTAGAATGGCTCCTGAGGGAAGCCTTTTTGTGGGCTTCCCTCACTACATTCCAAGCAGAAGACTACCGGTATTTTAGGAAGTCCAAGAAAATTATGTAATATACACTGCTCTATCCTCATTGGGAAATTCAGAAAAGCAGCCTACAGCAGGCTCTTAGACTTTGCAGTGCTATAAGGTAAATACATCTGTAAAGGTAAAGGTAAAGGTTCCCCCGCACATGCGTGCTAGTCGTTTCCGACTCTAGGGGCCGGTGCTCATCTCCGTTTCAAAGCCGAAGAGCCAGCGCTTGTCCAAGGATGTCTCCGTGGTCATGTGGCCAGCATGACTAGACGCCAAAGGTTCATACATCTGTGTGAACCTTCTAACTAAAATCAACAATATAATTGACCGTGCACATGTAAAACCAGCACTCTTGTTATGCTGTGATCTGGGGATTCCTTTCTGCTCTGCCTGAACAAATTGCCCGTTGACTTGTTCCAGCCAACTAGAGAGGAAAGCTCAGATGGCTGTCTGACAAAGCAACCTGAATATACATTCTGTATATATAACCTCACATTGTATGGCCTGAATGTCCCAAATCAGCACCTGACACCAGCAAATGTTTTGAACAATGAAGTTTATTTTAGAAGCTATTTCAGCACCAATAATGTATTCTGTCAGAGAGAACTGAATCAAAAACATGCAAGAGAGAGAAAGCAAAAAAGTGACCAAGAGATATGTAAGCTTCACAAAATTGAGTAATTTTCAAAGTAACATTTAGTTTTGCACATGTAAATGTCTTGTGTAATTTTAATACTGTAGATCAGTATTAAAATTAAGTTTATATGTAAGTGTCAACAACAGAATCTGTTCAGCATGAATATGTCAAAAAGAAAACTTAATTATCTAATTAATAAGAATCTGTCTTTATTTAGTGGAGCATCCATGCTTTGAATCTTTAAAACAGTTGGGGATAATAGCTGTTATCCCCAACAGCCTGTGCCTGTCTTCAACAGTGAAGGGACTCAGGGAAGAAAACATCCTGCAGTTAATAAGGGTCCACACACACATTTGCACTACTCAGGTAATGGCCCCAATGACTCTCTAAAAGAATGCAAATGACCAGCTGTCTGGAAGGAATATACCGTAAATCCTTCCATTCCCCACCATCCAAGTCAGAGCTGAAGAAGCTTCTTGGATGAGAAGCGAAATATCTTTTTTTTTAAAGTCCAAATTGCTGAAAAAGCACCTTTGGGACAACCATGACCTGGATGACTCAGAATATCCATAGACAGTTTTTGAGAGGTTACCTGAAAATAATTCAGAATTTGAAATGGCTAATTAAGGCTAGTTATTCTTTAGGATTATTAGAAACACTATATAAACGTATCATTACTAAATAATAAAAAAGTGCAATGGATTTTTGAACTCCACATATTTTTGCATATTAAAAGAAAAGCTATGTCTCAAATTCACAATCAGTATAACTACGATATGGACAATCTAAAAATGAAGCAATAGAGACAAATTTTCTAGCATCCTAGTGTGTGTATAGTTCCCAATTCTCTTCCGTACTAACCCCAGCAATTCTCTATATGCAAAAAGTATTAATACAAAGAGCTGCAAATATTTAGCTCTGCACTGGCTCTGCAGTAGTTTTAAAGCTCTTGCTTGCACAGATCAACTCTTAGTGCCCCTGCAGACAATCTACATGGACTGATATGAAATATATATCAATTATATCAGAAAATCAGTTTCTGAAATGTAGGTCTTTTCTCAACTGTTCCTGAAACATGCACCAATATGTGGTGTGTGTGTGTGTGTATATATATACACACACACACATACACACACACATACATACATATGTGTGTATGTATGTATGTGTGTGTATATATATACACACACATACATACATACACACATACACACACACATACATACATACAAAAAAGCATAATGCAAAGACAATTAAAACATTATTATTCGTTTATATATAAAGGTTCATAGGGATAATCTTTGAAATTCTTATTTTTAGAATTTTTAGAATCCATAGATTATTTGTAAAAAAATATTCTGGGAAGGCTTTCAAATCCTATATGGACTTTTCATTTCCTGTGTTACATATTCTTTATGTAAATTGGTATTTGTAGAGAACAGTACAGAGTACAGTACAATACTCATTATATCCAGAATATTATCCTATATTGTAATGAAGCTTTTTTGCACAAGCTCATTTTTTGTAAATAAACTTATTCAAAAATGGTGGATATTGGATAGAACTTACTATCAGCCAGGCAAAACTAAACAGAGCTGCAATGATTATGTGTTTGCTCAAAGAAAGACTCACTGCGTAGTAGAATTTGGTGCGGGTCAACAAAACAGAACTGCTTCTGATAAGGAGAAACAAATAGCTGAAAATGTGCGACAAACTGAATCTAGTTTTCCAATGTTTCTTTATATAAATCTGTGAAACTATGTTTTAGTGTTCAAATGAAAGTAACATTATTTTCCACTTTGAAATGCCAACAATATTTGACAAATCATATCTATTTCTATATAAAATTTGAGGTTTTGCAGACTTTCATAGTTGAGAAACCTATATGCGGGTCAAGAAGCAACAGTGAGAACTGGACACGGAACCACTGATTGGTTCAAAATTGGGAAAGGAGTCCGGCAAGGCTGTATACTGTCGCCCTGCCTATTTAACTTATATGCAGAGCACATCATGAGAAAGGCAGGGCTAGATGAATCAAAAGTTGGAATTAAGATTGCTGGAAGAAATATCAACAACCTAAGATACACAGATGATACCACTCTAATGGCAGAAAATGAAGAAGAACTAAAGAGCCTCTTGTTGCGGGTGAAGAAGGAGAGTGCAAAACTTGGGTTGAAACTTAACATTAAGAAAACCAAGATCATGGCATCTGGCCCTCTCAATTCCTGGCAAATAGATGGGGAAGAAATGGAGGTAGTGACAGATTTTGTTTTCCTGGGCTCCAACATCACTGCAGATGGGGACTGTAGCCAAGAAATTAAAAGACGCTTGCTCCTGGGAAGGAAAGCCATGGCAAATCTAGACAGCACACTAAAAAGCAGAGACATCACCCTGTCAACAAAAGTGCGTATAGTCAAGGCTATGGTCTTCCCAGTTGCAATGTATGGCAGTGAAAGTTGGACCATAAGAAAGGCTGAGCGCCAAAGAATTGAGGCCTTTGAACTATGGTGCTGGAGAAGACTCCTGCGAGTCCCTTGGACTGCAAGGCGATCAAACCGGTCAGTCCTAGAGGAGATCAATCCTGACTGCTCTTTAGAAGGCCAGATCCTGAAGCTAAAACTCAAATACTTTGGCCACCTAATGAGAAGGAAGGACTCACTGGAGAAGAGCCTAATGCTGGGAAAGATCGAGGGCAATAGAAGAAGGGGACGACAGAGAATGAGGTGGCTGGATGGAGTCACTGAAGCAGTAGGCGTGAGCTTAAATGGACTCCAGAAGATGGTAGAAGACAGGAAGGCCTGGAGGAATGTTGTCCATAGGGTCGCGATGAGTCGGACACGACTTCGCAGCTAACAACAATAAAGACTTTCATAGATTTCTGTTTATGTGCATTACAATGTTATAGCCTTTATTATCAATACTTTGATTTCAGGTGTAAAGTATTTATTGCCTCTTTAAAATAATTATTGCACAGGCCTTTTCACATGTAGCACAGTCATAGTTCCTGAAAGTTATACAATGGCCGGGCTAATTTTCTTCCTCATTAAATATATTAGACTTGATAAGTAAATAGTATTATTTTTTTCTTACTCAAGTTGTTTTTTCCATAGTTCCTCACTTATTTTTTAAAAGTTATTTGTTGTTTAAGTATTTCATCCTGTCATAGATTCCTTCCAGATTAGCACTAAATAAAAAGGATAAATTGAAATCCTACAGTAAAAACATCAACTTAATCTTTTAATTAAGTTTTAATGTTTAATATTAACTATCCTGGCCTTTATTTTAAATTTTTATATCAGTTTTTATGCTTTTATTTTTTTGTACACTGCCTGGAATCCCTGTGAGGGAGATGAGTGGTTTCTAAATTTGATAAACAAATACTATATCCATAAATTGTCAAAACCAAGTTTCAAGATAATCTTGTGCAAAAATAAATATTAAATGACCTTTTTTCTGAATTGTATACTCTTAGAAATTTAAACAGAAATCTGTTAAAAATAAGCCATGTGCATATATTGCATTTTCCTGATTTTATCTGGACTTCATGGCTTTTTTTAATTCTTGAAAAGAACAGAATGTATGACTTAAAAGCAGAGGTCCCCAACCTTTTGGGCACCAGGGAAAAAGGTTTTTGGGTGCCATGGAGAAAGTTTTTCTCCCGGACCAGAGAGAGTGTAGTTCTGAATATTGCCTACATCCCAAAGATGGAGCTTTCCTTGTTTGTGCAGCCCGCTTGCTGGCATGCTGCGGACCAGTGCCGGTCCACGGACTGGGGGTTGGGGACCCCTGACTTAAAGGATATTTGAGTCAAATATAAAATGTTTGAAATCCAGCTCCTTCAGGAACTTTATTTCACAACGTACAGAATTAGAAGCAAATATATCTCTGAGAACAGATTGTGCCGTTGGTTTCTTGCATGGGTAAATGCATAAACTGACCTAATCTTTTTTTTTAAAGCCAGCATCTACCTAAAGTACCAATGGGTGATTAAACGTCAAAATTTTAATTTATGAGATGATCAGCTTTCTCTTGTACAACTGATTGTCTCAAATAGGATATTATAGAATGTAGCATTTTTTAAAATTACAAATTTGTAAAAACTGTAAAGATCTCTGTAAGGTTCATAAAGAAACTGGAGATATATGCTTAACCTCATGCATGTGTTCTCTAGCATTATACTGAATTTTGTCCATGAACATTTAAAATAGCACTTGATTGGGGTGACATTAATCCTAAAGTAAGAGTAATCTATTTTAATAAAGTGGCATAATAAGAAATTATGTATTGTATATCAAAAAGCTCATTGTAATGCACTAATTAGAGAAAGGCACTCAGAAATATCCATTGAATAAGAGAGCAGAGATTCCAGGGGATTTATGTCATTTTCATCAATTTACCTCAATTGCACAAATATCATTTACATTAAGTAATGACATTCTTATACAAATGATATGAACTGCAGAAGAAATTGGGTGCAGTACACATGAAGTCTGTCATAATGATGTCTAATAAAACAAGATTCCACTCTTTAGGGACAGAGATATAAAGGCTGGGTGGAGGCAGAAAATAAATTCAGTAAACAACTGATGAAGAAATGCATTATAAAACAGTTTTTGGATGACACACATTTTAACATTAAGATGCAAAAGAAACTGGTCTGTACTTGGAAATTGAAAATTAAATTATTATTTTTTAAAAAAATACTTAATAGAGACAATTCTTCAGTTTTTAGGACGGAATTATTAGACATTCTCCTTCACTTTTTTTCATTTTTTCCTGAAAATTAGCCCTAATTGTATCTGTTCAGAATATCTCTTTCTATTTTCAGTATAAATTTTCTGCTCACTGGTTTTTCCAATAGACAAAAATGAAGAGATGCTACATTGCTTAAATTTCAGCAGCTTACAGCTTCATTTTAATAAAGTTTTAAACATTTTAATAGTAAAATGATTAAATCTGTAATACTAATTCTACAATAAACTCTATACGCCAAACAGAGATGCTTTTGGAATAATAAATCAAGTTTTATATATAGTACATAAAGTAATGAAATACTGCATGCATTTCCATTCTTTTTTCAAAATTTCTATTCTTTTCCCACACAATAGAAAAAGAAATCCTTTTGTTTATTCCAAATGTTTAGGTATTTTCCATCTCTCTACATAGATAAAATATTATGCTATGTTCTTTCTTTGCAAATTAGGAATTCCTATTATTGCTTGAAGATTATAAATGACTGAATGAAGGACTATGAAGTTTTGAACATTAATTACTGTTCTTTATATATACTAACATTTAGAAGATAATGTGTTTTCTTAAAATCCTATTTTAGGGATTTTTGCTTATGTTGTCTTTAATCTCTATGGTCCTAGTCTCTAGAATATCTAAAATAATATTTGTAATTTAGGAGGTAGGGATTTATTTGTTTATGCATGCTTCTCATCTCACAAATGCAACTCATGGAGGTTAACAAAATTTAAAAGCTATACTGTACAAACCAAATAATAAACAAAACTGGAAAACAGCAACCATCCCCTGGGCTGAATTCTTTGGACACCATGCCTTGGAAAATGGCTTTTCTGAAAAGCCAATCAAGTCATGTTCCACTGGATCAGCATTTTGACAGAAAAGCACACTTTATGGGATCCTATGAGATGACATTCTCTAATTTCAGATATACGAAAATAAAGACCACAGAATTCTTAATCCATCTATTAATAATATAAACATGCTTGATTTTCAATGAAAGAATGTAAGAGATAGATGCATGTTCGCTGTTTTATTTTCCTAGTAGTTTTTTTATTAGTACATTAGTACAATGCTCAAATCAACAAACAATAGGTTTTACAAATGTATGGAGAGCAGAGATTAAGCAGATTTAAAATCACAATTCCATAACTGGTAGTTATGGAATTCTGTTAAGGTCATTTTGTTGAGATCATATTCAATTATATTTCTCAAGTATTTATTATTTATTACAACTACTATATGCATATGTACTGCATACCTACAGCATATGAATAAAATTATAACTATTCTGAAATAATTTTCTAGTTCTACCAAAGGTTAACTAATGTGTATTGCTAACATACGTACATATGATTTAAGCAAATTAGATAGTATTTTCAATATCTGACACATCTTTCATTAGAATCACATATGGGGAAAATGCTCAGGTATTTTAATTTGTGGGTGCTCCAACACTGGAGATTTTTAAGAAGAGACTAGACAATTATTTGTCTGAAATGGTTTCCTGAGAAGGTAGTCTAGATTCTAGAAGACCTTCAAGATACTTTCCAACTCTATTATTCTATTCTAATTTTATCATTTCAGCAGACAGCATTCTGCTTTATTTTAGAAATATGTAAGAGTCCTTTAAAGATGCTAAATGTATTCCATAACTACTTAAAAAGCACGTATAACATGCTCATCATACAGCAATAGGATTAAGAGCACTGGACTTGAAATAAGAAAAACACCTGCTTTGTTCCTCTCATGACGACAAACTAAAAATAATGCAAGTGTCATAGGAAAAAACACTTGTTTATGCACTCTCATTACATGAAAGAATTGTTCTCTATACCAGGGGTCCCCAACGCCTGGTTCATGGACCAGTATTGGGCCGCAGCATGCCACGAATCGGTCCGCACAAACAAGCAGAGAAAGCCCCATCTGCGGGATGCAGGCAGCACAGAAAATCATGCACCCTCCGGTCTGCGGAAAAACTTCTCTCCATGGAACTGGTCCCTGGTGCCCGAAAGGTTGGGGACCTCTGCTCTAGACAACTGCATATGAGGATGTATATAAACGTTAAGAAAAATTCAGAAACTGAATGCGTATTGAACATAAGAAGTTGGCTGTTCATTCAGGTGTAAAGCTCCATGGGCAAATCTGGGTCACTTTTCTACCATTCAGCCTTATATGCACAGGTAGTCCTCAACTTACTACCACAATTAAGCCCAAACTTTCTGTTGGGAAGCGAGACAGTTAAGTGACTTGTGCCCCACTTTACGACATTTGTTGCCACGGTTGTTAAATGAATCACTACAGTCATTAAGTTACTAACATAATTGTTAAGGGAATCTGGCTTCCCCATTGATTTCGCTTGTCAGAAAGTCACAAAAGGTAATCACATAACCCTGGGGCACTGCAACCGTCATAATAAGCACGAGTCAGTTGCCGAGCATCTGAATTTTGATATGAATATGGAGATGCTGCAATGGCTGTAAATGTGAAAAGTGGTTATAAGTCAGCTTTTTCAGTGCCGTTTTAACTCCCAACGGTCGCTAAATGAAGTGTTGTAAGTTGAGGACCAACTGTCTCACGCAACTCTCGGCAGCATAAATAAATTGGGGTTGAGAAGAACGATACACACGTCCCTTGACCAGCTCCTGAGCCGCACGAAAGATTATACATACACGAACAACTGCATATTTAACCATGCATGCTAGGATGAGGAGGATTAAGCTGATAAAATGGCAAATTTGAGGGTGCACAGAACGTAGATCAGGGGGTCTTCAAACTTGGCCCTTTTATGACTTGTGGACTTCAACTCCCAGAATTCCTCAGCCAGCAAAGCTGGCTGAGGAATTCTGGGAGTTGAAGTCCACAAGTCATAAAAGGGCCACGTTTGAAGACCCCTGACGTAGACAGTAAGTAAAACACAGACGGATCGTGCTGAACACATTTTTTTTTAAAAAAAATCTTTTAGTAATAATTAGGACAGGCACCGACTGAGGAATTGATTTGAATTGAACTGAGGAGATTTGGCCAAAACAATAACAAAAACTAGCAACGAAGTAGGAGGTGAGTAGGCAAGAGGGGAAGGTGCAAACAGATGTTACAAGGTGGGGAAGAACAGAAACGGGGTCGATCTTTACACCTGAATGACGGGGGCGGGGGGGGGGAGAGAGAGAAGGGAGTTAAAAGAAAAGAGGTTTGGAGGGTGAGGACCAGACTCAGATTAAACGGCTTTTCTTTTGGTTTGGTTTGGTTTGGGTTTTTTTTTAGCCCCGAGAGCCGGAGCAGGAGAGCCGGGAAAGGGCTCTGAGGGGAGGGCATCGCGAAGGAAGGAGGAGGAGGAGGAGGAGGGCCGGGGAAGGGGCGTCGAGATGGCGGGGTCGCAGCCAGGTGCCTGACGAGTGTCGGGAGGTTGGGGAGGGGGCTCCCCTCGGGGTTTGGGGTGGCGGCGGCGGCGGCGCTCGGCCCAGAGAAGCGGGAACCGGAGGGGCCACCATTTCCCCTCCAGAGGAAGAAGGCGCCGGATGCGGCCGGCCCCGCGGGGAAGGGGGAGCGGACGGAAGAGTCGCAGAAACGGCAGGAGAGATGCTGACTGGCGGCGGCCGCGGAGGAGGCGGAGGGGGGGGAGGGAGGGAGGGAGGGAAGGGTGACCGGGCGGGGGAGTGGGGGGTGGTGAGCCTGAAGGAAAAGGGAAACTCATCCCGCAGGGCGGTTGCGAAAAGAGGGAGGAGATAAAGCCAGCCCGGTACCTGGATCCGCTTCCTGTGTCTCCTCCGCTCCGCCATGATGTCCCCGTCTGGTCTCCTGGTGACGTGGGGCTGAGCCGGAAAAGGGGGGAGGGGGAGACCGAGGGAGGGAGGGAGGGGCGGAGAGAGAGAGAGAGAGAGAGAGAGAGAGAGAGAGAGACGGAGTTAGCGTCAGCCAGCCAGCGGGCTCGCGAGGGGCGGCAACCTCGCGAGAGGCCGCGCGCGAGCCCTTGGGGAGGCGGGGCGGGAGCGCGGTCCGGCCGCCGGGCTTCCTTTCCCTCTTGTCCGCATCGCTCCAAGGAAGAATAATCATAATAAATAATAATAAACCTTTATTGTCAAAAGTACATGTGTATATTGAGATTAGCTGAGCCTCCCCCCCCCCCGTGCTCTCTGCCCCCCCAACACACAACTGCGTTGTTTAGGGACGGCGACGCTCGCCGTTTGCTGCGGGGCTCCCGCTTGGAAGGGAAGGGAAGATTTGTGAGGGGAAGATGCCCTATGGGGGGTGGACATAAGGATCCTCCTCCTGAAAAATGTTACCCCAAGTATTCGAGCCAGTCTGTCCCAATAACCTGGGAAGCCTTTCCAAATCCCAGGCTGGTTGCAGTCAGGGTGACCTTCGCGCATCTGGAAGGCACCGAGCGAGCGATTTTTGTTGAATTGGAGCCATGGTTCTAGTCGTGGTTAAGGCGCTTGTAGGCGAAGCAAATCACAAAAGCCCCCAAATCCTTCTAAAGGCAGCCCACGGGCGAGCTTCCCCAGTTGTTTTAATTTAGTCTGCCGCGTGGCAATAGAAACAAGCTTTTCATTTTCAAGGAAAGTAAATGCCTGCTTATTTCAGGACGGTGCTGTACATAGAAGATGACCACCAAACCCTACATTGTGATACGCGTGTATCCGGCGAACGATCTGGGAGTGAGCCTCCCCATCTTAAATGCTAAAAACCAAGACTCACACAAATAATAAAAAAAAAGATTATGGTCTCCCCCCATTGCTTCTCATTAGTAAAAAAAAAAGTTCTGCCTTAATCTTTTATGGTAGTATAGCTTAGTTCCACTTTTTAAGTTTAGGCAACTATTAAATTTTGAATTTTTTTTTCATTCTAAAATGAAATAATAGAATATTTTTAAATTTTTGTGCCTATTCCCTGTGGGGTTTTTTTTGTAGACATTCAGATGCTTGAGGTATATTACTAATAGGTTAATTACGGGCTGGTCAGAATTGCAATGTATAACTGAAACCACATTTTGGAGAAGTGGTTTCAAACACTTACTTAACTAACGATAACCCAACAGACCTAGATAAGTAATTTACATTATGCTGCAAAACTTAAGAAATCCTTGGTCATATCCTAGAGAAGAGCAAGTCTGACGTTTATCTACATTGATAAAAAATGAAAATGTTTTTAAGAAAAAAAATGAAGCGATACTTGTATTAGACATGTCCAACCTGTGAGCCACATGTAGCCCTGGACAGTTAGTAATGCAGCCCCACTTTTAACATTTTAATATAATTTATATACATTAACTATATTATATAGGTGAAAATCAACACCCCGCTCTGCTTTGGATCCTTCTGGGTTGAAACAATTAGCCAGCTATAAGCTGTTGTTCGAGGACACCGGATGCTTGCCCCTCAGGAGGAAAGCCATAGCAAATATAGACAGCACACTAAAAAGCTAAAAACTAAAAGTATTTGAGTTTTAGCTTCAGGATCTGGCCTTCTAAAGAGCAGTCAGGGTTGATCTCCTCTAGGACTGACCAGTTTGATCGCCTTGCAGTCCAAGGTACTTGCAGGAGTCTTCTCCGGCACCTTAGTTCAAAGGCCTCGATTCTTTGGCGCTCAGCCTTTCTTATGGTCAACAAACATAGTCAAAGCTATGGTCTTCCCAGTTGCAATGTATGGCAGTGAAAGTTGCACCATAAGAAAGGCTGAGCGCCAAAGAATCGAGGCCTTTGAACTAAGGTGCCGGAGAAGACTCCTGCAAGTCCCTTGGACTGCAAGGCGATCAAACTGGTCAGTCCTAGAGGAGATCAACCCTGACTGCTCTTTAGAAGGCCAGATCCTGAAGCTAAAACTCAAATACTTTGGCCACCTAATGAGAAGGAAGGACTCACTGGAGAAGAGCCTAATGCTGGGAAAGATTGAGGGCAATAGAAGAAGGGGACGACAGAGAATGAGGTGGCTGGATGGAGTCACTGAAGCAGTAGGCGTGAGCTTAAATGGACTCCAGAAGATGGTAGAGGACAGGAAGGCCTGGAGGAATGTTGTCCATAGGGTCGCGATGGGTCGGACACGACTTCGCAGCTAACAACAACAACAAGTTTCTAATTGGTACATATTTTAAGCTTGTACTGTATATTTTAAATGTTATGTCATATAGTATGCCTTGTAATTGTGATGCTTCTGACACGAATTAGCAGTGGGCTAATGCCTCCTTAAGTAACACCAGCTGCCTGCAATTAGTGCAGGTTCGCATCCCACCAGGCTCAAGGTTGACTCAGCCTTCCATCCTTCCGAGGTAGGTAAAATGAGGACCCAGATTGTTGGGGGCAATTAAGCTGACTTTGTAATAATGCCGCTTGGGGGGTGTATGAAAGCCCTAATAAGCAGGCATATACATAGAATGAAGGCTACTGCTAAGCTTGTAAGCCGCCCTGAGTCTTCGGAGAAGGGCGGGATATAAATGGAATTAAAATAAAAATAAATAAAATATGAACAAACTATATTATATATTTTATATGCAGCCCAAGACAATTCCTCATTTGATGCAGCTCAGGGAAGCCAAAAGGTTGGACATCTATGACCTATAATATACCTAGTGGTTATAATGTACGTAATGGCCAAGTTTATAACCTTTTTCTCTCTATTTATATAAACGGAAACAAAGCTGCTCCATCAATAGGCTTTAACATTTCTAAATTAGTGGTTTTCTGGGCCAGCTTATTCCTCTCTGAAGCCATAGCCTTGAGTTTTAGAATAATATGAAATTTACTTTGGGTGATGTTGGATGGGTGGTAATAACCTTGCAATTGTTCAGATTAACCAAACAGAAACAACCATCTGGGTAATTTGCCTTGGAGCAAATGACAAATTGTCTTGGGCCTGCCATCATCAACGAAGTACATTTAGAGCAAAAGCCCGTTTGAATTTATTGCTCAAACTAAAGAACCATAGTTACCCAGGGTCCCTGGCTCCACTACTCAAAGTTTATAAGGCTAAGGTTACGACAATGCTCTTGTATGGAGCAGAAATTTGGGGTCTTTATTCAACCACAGCTTTAGAACAAACACAGTCCCAGCATCTGAGATGTATTTTGGGTGTAGATCCAAGAACATCTGCTGCAGCAGTTAGAGCTGAATTAGGAATTCATACAATTCAGGCATTATCTAAAATTAGAGCTTATAACTACTGGTGCAAAGTTAATGAAATGGAGACTGATAGACTCCCCAAATTATGCCTACTAGAGCAAATAAAACTGCAATCACAAATCTCCTGGATCACCAAACTAACAAATTTTGTAAGAAGCTGTGGCCTTCCTGTTTCTTGCGTAACAGGAGAACAATCTAAAAAAAGAGTTGCCCAAAGAATTAAGGATATAGAAGCACAAACTGATATAGCTATCCTTAGTAAGGTGGGTAACTTGAAATGGCTGAGTAAATACAAATGTACTTTTCAAGTGGACAGTTATTTGAAGTTACAACTCCCAAAACATCTTAGGGAGATATCTACAAGAGCGAGATTCGAACAGCTTGATACAATGGTCAGATATGGGAGATTTCATGCTATACCGTACAATGAGCGTCTCTGCATTTGCGGAGCGGCAGAGGTAGAGGACCTGGCTCACATCCTATTTGACTGTTGTCTGTATAAGAGGGTGAGAGACAGGTATCTTGGTCTATATACCAAACGAATGACCCATTGGGATCCCCATATCAAAACTTATCTTATGTCCGGTCAGAACTTGAAAATAACATTCAACGTAGCACAGTATTTAAACAAAATGATCCGGTTAAGATCTGCATATGTGGGACTGATTGGGGTAGATTGTAAGGGCGACTCTGAAATATAATGTTATCATATTTTATATCTTAAATTTGTATTTTATTACTATTTCAACTTAAATTGTATTTTAAGTCCATTTTAAATTGTATTTTATCAAATTCCATTTTGGATTGCTTTTATCAAGTTTTGGTGACGGTTTGTTGCTGGAACTTTGTACTTTGATAAGGCCCAAGGGCTAATCAATAAAGTTGTTGTTGTAGTAAATGACAAATTGTCTGAAGATAAGGATAAAGTTGGCATTGAAATGGTGGAGGAGGATGGGTATGGAAAGGGTTGCGCTGTTCTTACTGGATTGCTTAGTAGCCATGCTTGCTATGGTCTATGGAGATTCTCAGTCCTCGAGGTCATAGTTGTCCCAAAGGTGCTCTTTCAAGAGGCAACTGGGCTTTCTTCTTTTTTCTTTGAAGACGTTATGCTTCTCATCCAAGAAGCTTCTTCAGCTCTGACTGGATGGTGGGGAAGGGAAGGATTTATATTCCTTGCAGACAGCTCATCATTTGCATTCTTTTAGAGAGTCTTGGAGGCATATCTGTGCCCCAGAGTTACCTGAGTAGTCCAAAGAAGAACAAGAATGTCCAGTTGCCTCTTGAAACACCACCTTTGGGACATACTTGCTATGCTTTCACAAATGCAATAATCCAATGACACATGAAATTGAAAAAGCATAAGATTTTTTAGGCTTATGTTAATTTATTTATTTATTTGTTTGTTTGTTTGTTTTATATACCGCCCTTCTCCCTGGTGTCCTGATAAAGATAATTTCAAGAAGGAGTTCACTGCGTGACCTTCTGCGCAGTTGAAAATGTTCCTGATGGTTTTTAGCATAATGAGCAAGAGATCTTGCATATGCTACATTATTATCTGTCTTCAATGTGTTTACCTTCAACTGAAAACAATTGGAAAGAAGACCAAACTAAGGTGTTTGTGTATGCCAGAGAATTTTTAAGTCGGAATGGTTTGAAAAGTCACATCATGATGATTTAGTCTAAGAGAGACCACTGTTTTAGAGCCAGTTTAGCCAAGTGGTTGAGAGATCATGCTAGAAACCAGGAGACTGTGAGTTCTAATCCTGCCATAGGTGTGAAAGGGCGGTCATGGAAAAGAGGAGGAGAAAAGAGTATTAGGTACTGTAGCAGTACTCCACTAGAGTTATTTATAAAAATAATAAAGTTGGGATATAAATGAAATAAATACATTTTAGTCAGTTCTCTAAAACTGAAGTTTGGTCTCAGGAAAACATTATTTTCCAAGTCAGCTTGATTGATTAGAGATGTTGTGCAATTTAAGCAGATTCTTTATACAGCAACCTTTATAAAGTAGGACTTGTTGCATTTTGCTTGCTTGTTTTAATTTTCCAACAAAAATGTTCTGATTTTATTCATAATAGTTTTACATACAGCATGAAGATAAATTTGGTAAAGGTTTACATAACAGGCTCATCTGTGATGTCACCTCTACCGTCTTACTGTAGGATTTGTAGTTTAAACAGCTATGTGGCGCAGTGGTTAAAATGTAGTATTGCAGGCTTATTCTGCCGACTGCCAGCAGTTCACTTCTCACCAGCTCAAGGTTGACTCAGCCTTCCATCCTTCCGAGATTGGTAAAATGAGGACCCAGATTGTTGGGTGGAATATGCTGCTTAGAGAGGGCTGTAAAGCACTGTGAAGCGGTATACCAGCCTAAGTGCTATTGCTATTGCTATTAAAAATAGGATAAACATTGCATATATATCCTATTGTAATCACTAGGCTTTCAGGCAGGCAAGGAGCAAAATAAGTCTGTAGCAAAATAAGTCTATCCCTGTTTGGAATTGGATTGGTTAAGCAAGAATTTATTACAGTGGGGGGGAGGGTGGATTACTCCTGGCAAGAGATGGTAGAAGCCGTATCCCAGTGGACTTGGGCTGAGGGCAATATGGCAAGTAGCACTAGGTAGGCCCTTGCTGGAGAAGGGAGATGTCCAAGCTTGTGGTGACATTGACTTCCAACCCAGTGGCCTCATAATGAGAACCACATGGCTGGAGTACTGATGTCTTAAGGTGCAAGGTGTTGATGGTTAACACCTGCTCTGTCTGCAGTAGTTCATCTTCCTCCATAATGTAGTTTTGGATAAGGCATACCTGACGTGTATTTTCAAAATCTGAATGGCAGCACTGAACTCTTGTCAGAGATCTGCCATGCCATGGTTTTAGCCTTCAGCAATCTTGATGCTAGGTTTGGAGGCCAGGAGATGTCTTAGGTCATTAACATTTTGTCAGTGGTCAGAGATGCTGTCTTGAAATAGCAGGATACTGTATGAGTTCCTGTATGTTAGATTGGAATGTAGAGACAAGCGTGGGGTACTATATACCAATCACTCTGCAACTTGTCAGGATCACTTCTTGAGCTACTAGAATTTGTCTCTGGGTGATGCAGAACTTTTGCCTTTAGGTGTTGGGGGTATTCAAAATACTTGACCAGGCAACCAACTCTGGTAATTCTTGAGTGTGCACATCCTCCATGGTTATATGGTGGCTGTCCCTAGTTGGCAGCTTGGTTTTTTAGAGCCTCTCTGAAAAATGAAATACCAAAAATAATGTTTGAAGTGCAGATGGAGGAAGAGAAGAAGCAAATCTGACCACTGGTAAAGCTCAGGCCTGCACCATGACAATCTTCTCCCTTACTACGTCACTGGGCTGTTACCCAGTAGCCTTACTTAAGTGATCCATTCCCTTTTGAGAAGTATCTGCATGATGTTCTTCCCACCATTGTGATCAATTTGCACAGCATTTTACAGATTTCACCAAGTCTTGATTCCACGTGCAGAGTCAGTAATGTTGCAATGTTATTTGACATTTCTTTTGGCTGTGAGCTCCAAGGAAGTAGATTTTTTTTGGTCACCTGCTTTTTGCATCTCTGACTTCCTGGCTGCTGGGGAAAGTGAATGAAGAAGTAGCCACTTCGATCCAATAAATTGTCAACACCCTCTGGGTGGGTGAGTGCATTAACAGCAGTCTTGAAGGAGGCTCTGGTGTGTTCCCTTCTGCAAAAGCCATCTGTGGATGAGAGGTTTTGGATAATTATTGTCCAGTCTCCTGCCTCCCATATTAAAGGAAGGTTGTTGAGACAACGTTGAAGTACCCCAGAAATAGATGATTTGGATCCTTTCAGCAGGGGATCCCACTATGAAACAGAGACATTATTAATCACTGTTGGATGGCCCTTGTCAGCCCTGGATGAAGTAACACAGTCCCTATCCTTCCTATTTTTTTTGTTTTTTTAAATAACTGTTGACCATGGCACCTTGCTCTAGATTACCTGCAGGGATTGGGGCTGAATGCACTGTTTTCCAGTGGTTGTGTTTTTTCTTCAATTAGCTATTTCAAACAGTTGTTGCGAGAGATGAGAGGTGAGGAAGAGCATTCAGACTTGCAAGATTTTCTTATTGTAGGTTTACAATGAAGCAACATGGACTTGCTGTTTCTACAATTGGGTTCTGCGACAATGTCAGCATTGTTTATGGGTGGATAGACAGATTTGGAGCAAGTATGAAATTTAAAACTCTTTGTAGATTTGGGATGCATCATGAAAAGACAGCAGGTGGAGCCCATAGTTAAGAGACCCCAAAACAAGGGTCATCTTTTTATATAAATTAGGCCTCTTTGTAATCTTGCATTTTCATAGATCAAGAACGACAACAAAGTAAGCACCATTAAAAGAAAAAAAAGAAAACCAAATTCAGGGCAGGTGAATGATTCTATCATTTTATTTTAGTGAATTCATATTTATTCAATAAATAATACTTGTTAACCGTACGGGTGCCAAATTTCAGTTTCTATAACAATCATTTTATAAACTTATAAAGATTTTATAATTGTTTTACATGGCCTGTGGGTATTCTTTGCTGGAAAATCCACTGAATGAACACTTTCAAGATCAATCACTTTCAAGATCCAGCCCCCTGCTCAAGCAGGACACCCTATAACATTTCAGCAGGTGGGTGTCCAGTCTCTTCTTTAAAACCTCCAGTGATGAAGCACCTACAAGGCAAGCTGTTCTGCTGATTATTTGTCCTCACTGTTAGGAGGTTTCAGGTTGCTTCTCTCCTTGGTTAGCTTCCATCCATTGTTTCTTGTCCTGCCCTCTGGTGCTTTGGAAAATCAGTTGATCCCCTTATTTTTGACAGTGATTTTTGACAAAAGATTTTTGACAGTGGCTCCTCTGATCCAGCTAGAGTGGATTATTGTCTGCGCTTGCTGAAATTACTTGTTCCACTGTTTTTGAAGTTGCAGGCTCCTGAGTGCAAGGACTGGCCAGAATAGTAAGAGCACTGTCACAGGGAAATTGAGATGCAGTATCGTGAACAGGACCAGAAGATGTGCTGGTTGCAGATGGGATAGGCATGGCCAAGGGAATATTCGTCATGCAGAATACATTTCTCAGGCATTGGGACACCTTTAGGGAAATGAAATACTTTCATTTAAATACTTTAAAATAATGTTGCTGTCTTAAACGTGTCAGT
This sequence comes from Vipera ursinii, assembly GCF_947247035.1. Classification (NCBI taxonomy): domain Eukaryota; kingdom Metazoa; phylum Chordata; class Lepidosauria; order Squamata; family Viperidae; genus Vipera; species Vipera ursinii. The sequence continues at coordinate 16,845,472 of NC_139518.1, forward strand.
AAATACAACAGTGTAGCATCTCTATATGTCAGCGTTTCCCAACCTTGGCAACTTTTAAGATATGTGGACTTCAACTCCCAGAATCCCCCAGCCAGCACGGCTGGCTGGGGTATTCTGGGAGTTGAAATCCACATATGAAATCCACATATACCCCAACACTGGAGGATTTCAAGAAGAGATTAGATCAGGGGTAGGCAACCTCGGCTCTTTTATGACTCATGGACTTCAACTCCCAGAATTCTGGGAGTTGAAGTCCATGAGTCATAAAAGAGCCGAGGTTGCCTACCCCTGGATTAGATAACCATTTGCCTGAAATGATATCGGGTTTTCTGTTTGAGCAGGGGGTTGGATTCCTCCAAGATCCCTTCTAACTCTGTTATTCACTTAAAGTCACCAAGGTTGGGAAACATTGCTTTATCTAAGTTTTCTTGTCTGGTTGCTTTGATGAGAGCCCACTGTAACTCGAACAGCAAATTAACTAAATTATTTCATCTTATTATTATTTCCACATATTCCCCATTCTAAATCCAGCTCTGATTTCCCCAGAAATAGTTTGACATCTTTTATAAGAAATAAGAAGTGTTGTGTTCCGTTATTCGTTCACTACGTTCCCCTGAGCTGCGGTTAATTATTCTTCCTCTAACTAAGGGATGTGAATAGATAAAAGTGAGAGGAAAGATGGATAAAGACAGGAGAAATAAAACTGCTTAACGATTAAAATGAAAGCATAATTACTATGTAAAAGCAAGAGAGAGGAAGTTGATCCAAAAGGCAAACTCAGGAGAAAGACTGTGCAATTACTATTATTATTATTATTTTATGTACAGTTGTTTACAGATTCAAAATAAGCAAAACACTGAGCATGGTAGGGGCTTTTCACTATTCAATGCCCCTTACCCTGTTTATTGTGTAGTAATAATGAAAGAAATGATTATATACAAGTGGAATCCATGGAGTCAGCTAATGAAGAATAATATAGAATTGTCCTTTGAGAATAGTGGTTGGATCATTGCTATAATTGTTCGTCATCCTGGTTTCCTATCATTAAGAAATGTTTACCATCCCGATTTCCTATCATTAAGAAATGTTTGTGTCACATTGGCAATATGCCACCACATATAGCAGCACCACTCCTTTAGCAGGATGGCATTCGTATTGCTTGTGCTTCTTTGTAACAGAAAGAAAATGCTACTGTAATTTACAGGTCTTGACTTACAACAATTCATTCACAGTTAACAACAGCGTTGAAAAAAAAGATTTATGGCCATTTTTCATACTGACGACCATTGCAGCATCCCCATGGTCACATGATCAAAATATTTATGACAGCTGCAGGGTGCTGAGGTCGTGTGATCATCTTTTGTGACAAAGTCAATGGGAAGCCAGATTCACTTTACAACTTAACAGCTGCAGTGATTCACTTAACAACTGTTAAACCGACATAGAGCCGTGGTGGCGCAATGGTTAGAATGCAGTGCTGCAGGCTAACTCACTGCTCACACCAGCAGTTCGATCCTGACAGGCTCAAGGTTGACTCAGCCTTCCATCCTTCCAAGGTTGGTAAAATGAGGACCCAGATTGTAGGGGGAATAGGCTGACTCTGTAAACCGCTTAGAGAGGGCTGTAAAGCACTGTGAAGCGGTATATAAGTTTAAGTGCTATTGCTATTTACTTCCACATTCCACTAAACAATGTCCCTTGCAGACAATGGGTTCATTTAATGACTGCAGCATTCACTTAACAATCATTACATTCACTTGGTGACTGCTGCAAAAAAGTTGTAAAATCGGGTTAGCCATGTGATAACCCTCTTAAAGACCAGCATGATTTATGATTGTAATTCCAGCCTCATTTATGGCTGTAAGTCGAGAACCACCTATACCAGATAACAAAAGCAAACTAGAGCTAGTTTTTAATAAAAAAAATCACGTAAAAAATTAGTGAAAATTAATTATCTGTTTGAAAGTGCTATGGTGTTCATTTGCTCAGTGTTTGGCATTTCTAAAGATCTATGCACTAATACCTGTGATTGAATCTTTAAAGCAGGCCCAAGTTTTAACCCCATCATGTCTAAAAGATGTTCTTCTGTAAGCAGCAGTAAGGTTTCTCCATCAATGACATGATCTTTAAATACCTTTAAAAACAAAGGGGTAAATGTTGTCATTGAAACAATAAGCAGTCTGTTGCAGTGTCATACAAGAGATCCTGAAGACGGTCTTAAGAGTAATGGCACCTTAAAGCTGAAAATAACCTTACTGGTTATCTAGTAGTTCAACTCTGCTTTTGTGCAGGATCCGTTGAATGCTATCTTTTGTAGAGGTAGTCCTCAACTTATGACCGCAATCGAGCCCAAAATTCATGTTGCTAAGTGAGAAATTGGTTGAGTTTTGCCCCCTTTTATGACTTTTCTTACCACAGCTGTTAAATGAATCACCGCGGTTGTTAAATTAGGAACACGGTTGTTAAGCGAATCTGGCTTCCCCATTTACTTTGCTTGTCAGAAGGTCGCAAAAGGGGAGCACATGACCTCGGGAATACTGCAACCGTCATAAATGTGATTCAGTTGTCAAGCCTCTGAATGTATGACTAGGTTGGATTCCAGAAGAATCAAAGTAAGATGGCTATCTTATGCAACAACCCCATTCTATATGATCTCTCCAAAGTACAATTTCCCTCTACTTTTATAACTTTGGTTATAACTTTGGTTATAAAAGGTTTGGTTATTCCCACTTCTCTGGCTCTTCATATAGGAACAGGCTTTTATTTTGAGAAATACTTTGTATTTGAAAATCATCTTTTGTTGTCTCTTCCTAGAATCTCTTCTTTGGGGTATTTTTCCATATGCTTTGTAAGCTTAAACCTTCCTGTCTCCATGGCCAGCGTTGAGTGGATTTCATGTACACTGTACTTCATAAAAAGAACATAAAATAATAGGGTTAGAAGGGACCATGGAGGTCTTCTAGTCCAACCCCCTGCTCAAGCAGGATACTCTACCATTCCAAACAAATGGCTTCCCAGTCTGTTCTTGAAAGCTTCCATTGATGTCTTCATACAAAATATAGTAAAAAAAAAATTAGATAGCATTAAGGCATTACATAACCACAACAATGTTGTAATATATTAATGTACTGGTATATGAGTAACCGAAAGGAGCAACATATCCAAAATATACGGAATAAAATATGGTAAAATGGAATTAAGAGTATTATTTAAATTAGTTTAAATATAAGGAACTCTTTCCTGAGCATTTTGCCATTTTTTTTTAAAAAAATGTTTATGATTACCTGAGCATAATCAGAGCATCCTGGGAGACTGTTGATAAAACTGTATACATCTTCAACAGTCCATTTGTGAATATCTTCAGCAGATGAAATTTCTTCTCCATTTAAAACTAGTCTGGAAGGAGCTAGGAGAATGAAAAAGAATCCGTTTTTATTTTTACTGGTTAGCAAAGAAATCAGAGAAAAATTTCAGCTAATGACTACGTTGAATCTACAGCTGTGGCCCCCAACCTTTTGGGCACCAGGGACCGGTTCCGTGGAGAGAACGTTTTTCTGTGGATCAGACAGTGTGTAGTTTCATGTGCTGCCTGCATACCGTGGAAGGGGCTCTGCTTGTTTTCATGGACCGGTTTCTGGCATGCCGTGGACCGGTGCTGGTCCACAGACCAGGGGTTGGGGACCCCTAATCTACAGTACATAGGGAAGGCCAAATTAAATACAGATATTCCTTGACTGATAGCAACAATTTGGAGCAGAATTTTCACTGCTACGCAAGACAGTTGTTAAGTGATACTATATCCAATCGTACGACCTTTTTGCTACAATTGTTAAGTGAATCACTGCAGTGTTAAGCTAATCGAGCTTCCCCCATTGACTCTGCTTGTTGGAAGCAGCCTGGGAAAATGACCCTGGGATGCTGCCACTGTTGTAAATACATGGTGGTGGCTAAGCATCCAGATTTTGATTACATGATTATGGGGATGTTGTGAAAGTTTTAAGAGTGAAAACTCATCTTAAGTCACCTTTTTCAATACCGTTATAACTTCAAATGCTTGCTATATGAATGGTTATATGTTGAGGACTAATTATAGTACAGGGGGTTCGACTAGAAGACCTCCAAGGTTCCTTCCAACTCTGTTATTCTGTTAAAATCCTAATGCTGCTTCCCTTCACGAGAGTGGATTACAAACTGATCTGCACTGGGAAGGGGATTTTAAATAATCTCCAGTTCTTCCTCTCTATGCTACAGTTTTGAGAGTTCTTTGCAAGTACAATGTGTTGAACTTATGATCACCATACATAGTTTCCATGAAGTATATAGCTTGCCTTCCATGCCAGGCTGCATTGCAGACATGGAGAATTTGTGGTTCTCCGGGTGATGCTTTCAACAATTACTGGCGTCCTTTCACCTGGGACTGTTTGGCTCATAATCTAGTAATTTCTGGAGGGTCATGGCATCCTCCTGCATGCCTTATTACTTACCGAAAGATGACGGAGGTTGATTGAATAAGGAGAAGCCACTTGCCAGAGCAGAGAATGTGGTTTTTGATAGATCTGCACACTTTTCATTCAAGACTGAGCAAGAATTGTGGGGATCTTTCTCATTTCTATTGTGGCTGTCACTTCCTTCACTGGGCATTTTGTGGTTACACAAGTTCTTTCTCAAGCCACCTTGACATTCCTTCTCATTTTGGGTGACAGTTGCTGATGGTGCTGCGTGGACTTCTCGTTCCACTTCTGCTGCAGCAGGCTTGCTTGGCGTCTCCACTTTATCCTGTTTTTCTTCACTGACAGCCACCGAGGCCAGATCCACCTCCCTATCCTCCAGTTGGTTCTTTCCATGACTGAAGTGGCAATGAGCAAGTTTGCGAATGCCAGCTCTTCTGCTTGGCCGATGGCCCTGTTCCCTTTGAAGCACAGTGAAAGGTGGATAGGAGCTCGTGGCCATGAACATGGCATTCCTTTGAAGTTCATTGAGGGTAGTCTGATGGACACACAAGCCATTGGACAGGTGTCTTGCTTGAAAACCAGCGGAGCCAGCTGGGACATCAGGGTAAGGGAAAAAGCCCCTGAGTTTTAGAAGACTTCTTCGGTGAGCTTTTTCGAGTTCATTTTGTTGAAACATGGCACTCATTTCCATCCTAAGTCATGGTCATAAACATTACAACATAACTGGAAATGAAATCGTTGTCTACCAGTTATTTACTTTGCTATCAGAAGTTGGTTACAGTATATAAAGTTTGCAACATTAAGCACTGTAGTGCAGTACTAGACTATGTGATTTACAGGCATAATCTCCCACACCTAAGCCAATATTTCCTGGCATCTTCTATTTTTATTTTTTTAAAAAAAAAACCTTCATCTGAGGCCCTGAAAGACCTGCAGTTTGTGAATATTAAAAATGTTGAATCTTTTTCAATTAAAGGGCTGCATTACCTAACCAGTAACCTTGTATGTGGGTTACACACACACACACACACACACACACACAAATTGTGGTTAGTACTAAAATGTACCCTTGAATAGAGCAAAACTCTTGATGACTACATGGATGCATCCATGAAGTCATAATATGGAAACAGATTACAGAAAGATGTTTAGACTTCCCTGTTTAGCCTCTGGTCCTAGAAATTCTTGGTGGTCTCCCATCCAAACAGCAATCAAGGCTAGTTTATAAGTCCAGAAAAAGTGCTAGAGGCTGTTTCCTCCTGAGATATGTACCACAATAATCATATTAGCAAAGTCTATATAATGCAGACATGTCAAACACAAGGCCCGGGGGCCAGATCTGGCCCGTGAAGTGGTTTCATGTGGCCCGCAAAGCCATCCTGGAAACAGTGAGGGAACGGACCCCGCTGCCTTGGCCCCGGCCCAGGCCAGCCGGAAGCCAATGTACAATTTCGTGGTAGCCATCTATGCTGAAATGCATTCAGTCTTAGCTGCACAAGGCTGGCTGGAAACAGTGAGGCACCGGCCCATGCCGTGTTGGCACTGCCCCGTGGGCACACGCTGGGGAGGTATCACCCTTTGTGAGGAATGAAGAAATGCACCATCGCCTGGAAGTGGCCAGCACATGGCCCTGCCTACTTTGTGCAGGCTAGGGCCTGGGCAGCGTTGCATTTCTCTTCAGATTCGTGCCACCCAGCTTAGCCTCTCGGCACTGTCAGGAAATTGCCCCACTGCCTGCCAAAACTGGGCAGGCTGGGGGCTGGGCAGCATTGTGCAGGTAACATCGACTCTCATGCTGCTCATGGCATCCCCTCCCCCAGAGGCTACCAAGCCGGATATGTGAAGTAGGCGAGGGCCATGTGCTGGCCACTTCCAGGCAATGGTGCATTTCTTCATTCCTCACGAAGGATGACACTTCCCCAGCTGTGTTTCTTGCCTGTTTTTCTCCCTCCCTCATCTCAAATATTTTCTTCACTCTGTTCTTGGAAGGAAGGAAGGAAGGATGGAAGGAGAGGGAGGGTCTGAGGGAAGTCCTGCCTTAGTCTTGCCCTGCTGCCCTTTCATCATCCCCTTGCCCCCTCCTCCTGGCCTATCCTGGGGGGTCTCCCATCCTATTGCTAAGGAAGCTTTGGATACAAAGACAGGTCTCCTCACATGGAGAGGGAGTAGGCCTCCCTCTTGACTTTGCCCTCGTACCCATCATGAGCTACCTGGCTAAGGAGAGCAAGCACAGCAGCAGCAGCCTTGAGGAGGAGGTAAGTGCAGCTGGGCGCGCCACCTTGGGGAAGTGGAGCTGGGCTTAGTGCCATGGGTTCTTGATGGCTGGGCTGGGCATTTGACCTCCGTGCCACCGTCCAACCCCCCCCCCAACGCCGGAGAGGAACAGTGAGGCTCCTCCAGTGGACCATGCCTTGGGACTTGCCCCAGTCCCATCTTCTTCTGCCAGAGACCCTCAGATCTGTCCCATTCCTGCCCAGGCCCCCATTGGCACCCTTGATGTGAATGATGTAAAGCTGGCCATGCCCACCCAGTAGGCCACGCCCACCCTGGCCACACCCACCTGGCCCACCAAGGGCAACTGCAATGCTGATGCGGCCCTCAATGAAATTGAGTTTGACACCCCTGATATAATGCAGTAAGTGACAGATTTATACTAGCACCTAATGGACAAAGATGAAAATGTAGAAAGATTGCCTATAATTTGAACAGGAATACCATCCATATAACCACAGTAATTAGGCGACCTATAAGCATACTGAGCTGTCTGACATGCTAACTATGATTTGTTTAATCAGGGTTAATTAAATAAACCTCAGGTATAAACATACAAACCACAATCTAAATGATAAGCCATTAATTATGACTTAGCGTGTATATTCTAATAATTGTGATTTATTTCTTTTTACCTGGCAATATTTTGTTTCTGAACCAATTCTTGTCTTTTAGCTACTGCTTCCATTGATTCGGATTGAAGAAAACTGTATCCTAGTAATTGAACGAATGAATGAAGATAATTGAAAATTAGTTTTAGCATCTTTCACTTGTTTAAAACTGGATTAATATTCATAAACATAGAAGCAGCCCACTGTGCATTCTTACAGATAATGACTCAGTTAAATCCAATTCAAATCCAGATTAATGTGTACAGGTGATCTTCAATTTATGACCTGTTGCTTAGCAACCATTCAAAGGTATGAGGGATTTCCCTTGGAGTACTTATGTTCTAAAGTTCTAAAGTTCTTATGCTCGTCCCCCTTGCAGTCACATGACTGCTTTTTGTGTACTTGGCAACTGGTCTACATTTATTATCGTTTACCACACTCCATGGTCATGTGACTGCATTTGACAACCTTTTTGTCAAAAAATAGCATCTACTTCCATTTTTTTTTTTTTGGCAAAAATGGCCCGTAACAAACAATTGGTTCGCTTAAATGATTGCTGCAGAAAAAAGTTTGTAAAATTGGGTTATTCACATGGGTGACCCATTTTATGACCATCATGACTTACAATTATAAAGGGCAGGCTCCATTACGGTTGTAAATTGAGGACCACCTGTATGGCCCAGAACTGAAGAAATTGAGGCTGGTTAGCTCAGCATAGTTTTTAAATTCTTCCTTTCCTCTGCTCTGATACTGGTTTTCATTATACTGATAGATTAACAAGATTCTGTTAATGTATCTATACAATAAAGCAGAATTTTCTCCTCTGATTGTGATTCTTATTTGATTTACTTGGTGAGGCTGGCAGCCGTGGACGACTATGCACGCTTTGAAAATGATTCGGAAGATTTGAACCTCTATGGAGATTCTCAGTCATCCAGGTCATAGTTGTCACGAGGCAACTGGACTTCCTTGTTTTTCTTTGAAGATGTTGCGCTTCTCATCCAAGAAGCTTCTTCAGCTCTGGGCTAGTATTCCTGATTGTACTTCTTATCTGGACTACCTCACAGGCTAACATTACTATCTATTTAATGCACAGAATGAAATCAGGGCCCTTTAATCAGTTCAGAGACTCAGTGCAAGTTTTCCCATTGCACACACCTATTGTTTAACACAATCGACTCAGCTCTTCAAAATGATGATTTAGATCAAATCGGAAATTGGAGGGGTCCTTGGTGCTCTCTGAGCTTGCTTGTTTTCCTGCAGACATTTCATTACCCTAACTAGGTAACATCATCAGCGATAGGTAACTGATGATGATCATGATGTTACCTAGTTAGGGTACTGAAACATCTGCAGGAAAATAAGCAAGCTCAGAGAGCACCAAGGACCCCAAATGTCAACCCTGAACTACAAATATCCTGCTTCATTGGTATCAGAAATTTGAATCAGGCCTTGGGGTGATTTGACACCAATAGTTTTCCTACCGCTGCTGTCTATTTACTTACTTAGTTAGTTATGATCTCGCTCTTTCTTACCTGGTCCTTGGGAAACGCAACTAGCTAATAAGTTTGGGATGTTAGTAAGTTGTGAGACAGGAGGTCCAAGAGTGGAAGCCACATGCATCTGCCTGAGATCAGCTGTAGGTAAGATCTCAGATGCAGGTAACAAATTTCTAGGAGAGCAAACAAGGCGGTTAGTTAAAGTATCTTACGTGCAAACGTGAGAAAAAAAATCTAGAAAGGAAACTTCCTATATGTGAATCAGTAAAAGAGAGCAAACAGCCTATAACACACAGTATTCAGAATCCTGAAACAAAAAGTTGTTGGTAAAAAACCCCCACCTGGCCATTTACACGAGATATTCCCAAGTAATTTTGACCCTGAATCTAAAAACTGATGATATATTTGGATTTAATGTAGATATTAAGGAGTAAATGTCGATTAGCCCTTTCAGAGCCTTAAGCAAAACATCTATATTAGTAGTTTAACATTTTTTTTATAATAAAATAACAAGCAGCCAAATGGAGCAGAGCCAACTGCAGGATCAAAATATGAAAGGACCTCATAATGTTGTCAGTTCTGCCTTTTTGGTATGTGTGAGCAATGTCACTACACATGTCCAAAGGGAGCTTGTATTGTGACAGTGTGCCCGCTGTTTTTGTTATTTGTCCTCCCTCCCGATGAGGAACCATATTCGAAATTGATCTGACAGTTATGTATGGCTGCTGTACACCCAGGATGAGAAATGTTCATGAGACCAATATAGGTAACCTTTTCTGGAAGAAAAGAGGGTCTATAACAGTACTTTTCAACCTTGGCAGGCTTAAGATGTGTGGGCTTCAAGTCCCAGAATTCCCCAGCCAGTATGTTGAGAAACACAGTCTATAGTGAAAGAGTACTAGATCAAAACTTAGATTTACAAGTAGTTCTCAACTTATGACCACAATTGGAATTGGAATTTTCATCACTAAATGATGTGGTCATTAAGTGAATCACAACTGATTTTACAAGCTATTTGCCATGGCTGTTAAGCAAACCTAACTTTCCTCATTGACACTGTTTGTCACAAGCCCCCTGGGAAGTTGCAAATGACTATCACATGATTCTGGGATGCTGTAACCATTGTAAATACATGCCAGTTGTCAAGCACCTAAATTCTGAACATTATAAGTACAAGACCAGTCATAATTCACTTTTTTCACTGCTATAACTTCACAATTATTAAACAAATGGTCATAAATCAAAGACTACCTCTATTGACCTCAGATATATTGAACATGTTGGCTGGTAATTGTTGGCATGGCTGCCCAAAAGGACACCATTCAAGGAAAGCTGTCCTTGGAGTTCTGTCTTAAAGCTCTTTAAACAGCATAAGAGATTGCTCTACATCAGGGGTCTTCAAACTTGGTCTTTTTATGACTTCTGGACTTCAACTCCCAGAATTCCTCAGCCAGGCATGCTGGCTGAGGAATTCTGGGAGTTGAAGTCCACAAGTCATAAAAGGGCCAAGTTTGAAGACCTCTGCTCTACATCAGGGGTGGCGAACTACAGCTCTTTTATGACTTGTGGACTTCAACTCCCAGTATTCCTCAGCCAGCCATACCAGCCAGTCATAAAGGGGCCATATTCCACACTTCTGCTCTACGTACTTTACCATATACAGAGACAACATCTTTTCCTTCATCACTTGACTAGGAGTACCTTTCCGTAAACTGAGATTCCAACTGTGAAGGAATTGTCTGCATTCCATGCTGGCATATTAACGGTGGGTGTCCTGCCATGAACTGGCTCCTCATTAGAGTCTCTTGCTGATGCCTCAGTTCTAAAACAAATCATATAATATCGATGTGCCAACAGTGAGTGCATTTGGTTCAGCAATGCAGAGTTGACCTTGGACATAGGGAAGGAAGGAATACTCCAAGTTGAGGGGGCAGGTTTGCAGAAAAGATTACACAGCCTTGAGAAAAAAGAAAGCATGGGGAAGAAAAGAGCTCAAAATAACTCTGCCCTGATTTTGTTTAATATAAAATGGGAAAGAGAGAAACATTTTCAAGACTGAGGTAAGCCATTTGAAGTAGAGTAGGTCACGAAAGGGGCATATCAGGAATTCCACATTTTTTTTTTATTGTAATAAGATACAATATCAGAAGCTTACAAGCCTGTCTCTCTGTTTATACACGTTGAGCAGTTATGGCTCATGGAAAATGCTGGGGTTACATCTCACACTGGTTTGTGCAGAACATCACTCCGACTTTCCTTCTGGGCCTCATTCAGGATGCTGGTTTCTGTTGCTTTTATGCAATGCTTCCTAAATTTTTTCCATCATTACCTAAAATATTTTATCTGAAAGTTTTATTCAACTCTGAAGACTGGTCATAAGCCCCTTCCTTCAGCACCACTGTAACTTTGAATAGTCACTTAACAAATAGTTGCAACCTGAGAACTACTGCACTATTATGAACAATGTCATCAAATGTTCTCTATGTCATTTCAACAAATCACCCCTGGTAATAATTGCCTTGTAGGAACACTTTAGGGACGCGGTGGCTCAGTGGGTTAGGACGCTGAGCTTGTCGATCAGAAGGTCGGCAGTTTGGTGGGTCGAATCCCGAGTGCCGTGTAACAGAGTGAGTGCCTGTTACTCATCCCAGCTTCTGCCAACCTAGCAGTTCGAAAGCATGTAAAAATGCAAGTAGAAAAATAGGGACCACTACGGTGGGAAGGTAAGAGCGTTCCGTGCGCCTTTGGCATCTAGTCATGCCGGCCACATGACCACGGAGATGTCCTCGGACAAGCGCTGGCTCTTCGGCTTTGAAACGGAGATGAGCACCGGCCCCTAGAGTTGGAAACAACTAGCACGCATGTGCGGGGGAACCTTTACCTTTTTTAGGAACACTTTGGGAGATTTTGAATATATTTTAGTACCTCTTGCAATATATAAGCTGATTTCAATGTCCCTGTTGTGATGGGTAATTGGATTCTTTATTACCCAAAGAAAAAACACTTTTATCCAATTCTGGGTATTTTACCCAACTTTGGGAAGCACTGCTTTAATGATTTGTGGCCTGGATAACTGAAAATTATTGCTTCCTGCATAAAGTTGTCTTTATCTTATAATTTTTGATTCTATCTGTTGTATACTGTATTTTTTATAGAAATCAGACAGGTGGGAAGGCAGGATGGTGTTTTTTTTACAGCACTGAAAGCTTTTCCACAGCTGAGAAAGAGGTGATTAAAAAAATGTGTTAGAACATAAAGGTGTGAGAAAGAAGCCAGATCTAAATCTTGGAGATAACATGTTAGGTTAGACCAGTGTTTCTCAACTGGGGTGACTTGACGTGTGGACCTCAGCTCCCAGAATTCTCCAGTCAGCAAAATGGTCAACTCCGCACATCTGAAAGTTGGTAAGGTTGAGAAACACTGGATTAGAGGCTACACTACCCAATTTATAGGGGGCGTGATGGCCTAACGATTAAGATGCTGGGTTGTTGACCAGAAAGTGGGCAGTTCAAGACCCAAGTATTGTGTGATGGGGTGAGTTGCTGTTCTTACTCCAGCTCCTGCCAACCTTGCAGTTCAAAAGCATGCAAATGCAATTAGATAAATAGATACCACTTAGGTGGGAAGGTAACAACATTCTGTGCACGTCACGTTCTGTGCATGTCAGCATATAAACACACTGCTACCTGACCACAGAAGCCTCTGGACAACACTGGCTCTCTCAGTTAGGAAACAGAGATGAGCACAACCCTCTAGTGGGGGACACAACTGGACAGGGGAAACCTTTAACTTTTTTTTTTTACCCAATTCATAATGTATGAGAGTGAGCAGCATACATCCACAAAAATCAAAAAGAAACAAAAATGTCCAACAAACATAGATCCAGTAAAACAAACCACAATCACACACATAATGGTATATGTTACTTAATTTAAAAACAAAGTTTATTTATAATTAAAGGAATGCAATCTAGAAAAATGTGGTACCCTGCTACTATAGGGCAAGGTCTAAACTATCACACTGAATTTTTATTCCATCTTACCACCTGGTGTAAGGCCACTCCCAATTTGGTAAAAGGCCCCATCTTCCATACCTCTCTGCTTCCCAAGGATTATTATTTTTCTCATGTGATCCTGAGGAGTCATGCTGTTGAAATAATGCAATGGATCATCACCAGTAATCAATCAAATGGAAATGTGTTGAGAGAAAGCAATTACATTAATGACACAAAACATCAGAGGAATCTACAGGCAGTCCTCGACTTAACAACAATTCATTTAGTGATCATTTGAAGTTACAGTGCCACTGGAAAAAATGACGTATTTTTCACACTTATGGTCTTTGCAGCATCCCCATAGTCATGTGACCAAAATTTAGATGCTTGGCAACTGATTCATATTTATGACAGTTACAATGTCCCAGAGGCCTGTGATCACCTTTTGCAACCTTTTGACAAACAAAGTCAATGGGGATGCTAGATTCACTTAACAACCATGTTACTAACTTAACAACTGCACTGATTCATTTAACAATGGTGGCCAGCAAGATTGTAACATGGGGCAAAAATCATTTAACAACTGTCTCATTTAGCAACAGAAATGTGGGCTCAATTGCAGCCGTAAGTCGGAGACTACTTATAAAATAGCACAGGCCTTATATATTTTGTTGTTTCACAACTCTGCATTGATGGGACATTTCTAGAGTTATCAAGAGTGTTTAAAAAGACTACTGTAGGTTCTTTGCATGCGCTTTGCACATGGAAACCTGTGGCATTTTAGTTTGCAGATTGGAAAAGAATGCCCTAAAAATAAAAGCTGTTTTCTACCTATCAAGCCATATGACTTAATTTTGACTGTCCGGATGTTCTTTCCAAACTTCAAGATAATTTCCAGTCCTGCAGTATAACATCTTTTAGAGTAAAGCTGGCAGATAACTGGACCAGAGCTCTTTAATGTCTCTTGATGTTTCTCTCTATGGATTAGTTAAGAATTTTGAAGTAAAGCAGTGTTTTCCAACTAGCCTACTGGTTGAGGAATTCTGGGAGTTGAAGTCCGCACATTTTAAAGCTGCTGAGCTTGAGAAACATTGGAGTATGAAAAAACAGAGGTACCAGCTGTCAAGGCCTGGTTTCATATAGGAATCTTTTCTAATCCTATTCTGTAAATCCTAGCAGTGCAGCACCTTATAGGGATGAAGTCAAGTTAATCACTACTTTAGAGTTTTACCCTGAACAAACCCTTCTTGGCAGCAGGCAAAACCCATTCATCCAGTGATAATTCTGTCACAGTTGGTTAAGCAAGGAATGGAAGTATGGCATTTTGCGGAGTAAAACTAGCTGCGTACACTTAATCAAGCTTTGCGAACTCCAGGGAGAATAAAGAATAGGCTGATGCACATGCAATGTAACAATTGTGTGCAAGTAAAGTTCAGAAGTAAAAGTTTAAATTTTTGAAAGTCTTGTCCTTCAGTGATAATAGTGCTGTTCAAAAATGTTATTCAGTTCGTATCTAATTTTATTGTGGTGAACTGAATACAGAATAACAGAGTTGGAAGGGACTTTGGAGGTTTTAGTCCAAATCCCTACTTGAGTAGGAGACCCTATCCTATTCCTGACAAATTGCTGTTCAATCTCTTCTTAAAAGCCTCTTTCCGTGATGGTGCACCCACAACTTCTGCAGGCAAACTGTTTCACTGTTTAATTGTTCTCATTGAACTGTTGTTGGGATCTAGGAATCCACAGAACTAATATTCCCCAACCTGGCAAATTCCATCTGTGGTGGACTTCAACTACCTAATCTTTAGCCAACAGTACACTGGGCCAGGAGAGATTTACTTAGATGACTAAAGCTCCATTTATGAAGTTATAGTATAGGACAGTCTTTGGTGGCCTACTGGTCTATTTCTCTTGATCTACTGAAAATACCAAGTAGCCCTTATCTTCTACCTTTTTGGATAGAGAACACCAGGTGAAGAGAAAGATGCTTTGGGGTTGACAATGCAGTAATTAAGGCAAGTAAAATTTTGAAATAAACTCACAACATACTGAACCCACAAAGTAGCCAGCTACCTTTGAATCTAGCATGTTCTGTGAACTGATGTAGATATTTTATATTTCAGTATGTTGTTTGAACCTACATTAGATTAAATTAAATGAAAGCCATTTCAGCAGCAACCCAGAAAATAATTAGGTTATGCCTGTGTGTTGTGTATATATGCACATACACATATACATGTACATATACATATAGAATTTATTTAAAGCAGTTTCATTTTGGTTTTCCTTAGATGCATCAGAACAAGCATTATCATGGGAATTGTACAATGTAGAAATTTGTGCTAGGAAAGGGATCTAGAGGTAAGATCCTGCTGTGAACCTCTCCAGGTCTCTAGAAAACTAAGCAAAAATGGACTACCAAATCATACCTGTAACAAAAAATGGCAAAACAAAATGGGAATCATATTGCAAGTCTTCTATGATATGGAAGGTTCCCATTTATTTGTTAAATTACTCCTAAATTCCAAATCCATCAGAAACAAATTTGCATACTTACAAACTGGATTTTCTTGCCCCTCTACATGCTAGAGTTAATGTGTTTAAACCACCACAGCTAGAACAAAATCCAGATAAATTCAGTACATTCAAACTTAATGCCTGGTAGAAAATGGTCATCCACTACAATCAACAAACCATCCTGCAGACATATATTTAATTTATATCTATTTTGCCATTAGCATTAGTACTCAAATTAGTTTGAAATAAAATAAAATAATAAAATTGCATTTTAATTATTAAAATTTCCCTTATTAGCAAGGTAGCTTCAGCATTAAAACATGAATGTATATATATATATTCATATCAGCAAAAACCAGGAGCAATGAAACAAGTTTATCCTTCTTTGCAGGGAATTCAAAACCTTTCTAAAAAGGACAGAGATTTAGAAGAAATTAATTTGTATAGAACAGAGAACAGTGGCTGAAATATGTTACTTTCCGTTCTAAAAAAGCTTGTTTCCAAAAATATTGTATAAACTTTAAAGATTAAAGTCAAATGATTAGGATAGCTAAAGAACAAGCAGAAATACAATACTTATACATGTGCTTTGCTTGTGTTAAATTACATTCCTCATCTTTTCACATTTCATCAAGCTGGTTTACATCATGAAAATAACTCATACAATTAAAATGAGGGATACAAAGATCCCTGAAAGTATAGTCATCTGGTAGATGCATAGCCATATCAGTTTTAATAAACAAAGACACTGTAATAATCAAAGATTCATGTGACTGAAATGCCCTTCTATTTCCCTAGTGTGAAACATGTTTTCCTGAGACTATGTTAAAGTTACTCACATTGTTATTACACAGCTGTCCCACATTTAATTTATGGTTGCTTGCATATACTTACAGTAGTTGTCAGTTCCTTCGTTTTGAAACAAGACAAGTGTATATAGAATATGCTGGATCTATGCATTCAGTCTGGTTGGCAGTATTGAAAAAGCATTGCAAAGTCAAGGCATTCTGAACAATGACTTTGATATAACCCCAAACTCAGCTTATTTGGATTATTCTTTATCCCTACATTTAAGTCCTTTTGATTCTGACATCAGAAGCTCTTTTCCCACATCATCTCCTCAGCCTAGCAGAAACAAAACAATGTAATTATAAGTCAAACATCCCACTGATCTGATAAACCTATTTTGATATTTAACCTGTTAAGCCGTTAACAGCTTTCAAAGCCCTTAATGCATTCGCTGAAAATATTAATTGTTGCAGAAATTTTGCAGTCCACTGTGGAAGAATAATGATCACAGTGGCTTTGGAGTATTATTTGTTTTGCCCAATTTTTCCCCTAAAAAACATTGTGATCTGTAAGTCTTGGTGCCCTAGTTTGCTTATCCTGTTGGGTAGGAAAGATTAAAATCCCATTAAATACACTGAAAAACAAACAAAGATAACAGCAGTGTGCTCTTTAGGTCTTGCTGCCTGTTGGTTACAGCTCTCTGAAGCATTTGGGGGATCTCTTCACAAGAGATCAGTTTCTTCAAGAGAAAAAAAATAGATAAAAAGATTCATCAGAATGTCAAAATCTAAGATTAGTCAGGAATTTTGAGAATCTGTGAATGATACAGACACTCACCAACTGGCTATCATGAGAACCTTACTTATTCAGAAAAGACCCCTCTATCGTGGGTATTGATACCATCCTTGTAAAGGTAGTCCTCAATTTAGAACTTAACATCTGCAGTGATTCACTTAATAACTGTGGCAAGAAACTTCATAAAAAGGGGCAAAACTCACTAAACAACTGTCTTGCTTAGCAATTGAAATTTTGGGCTCGTTTGTGGTCATAAGTAGAGGATTACCAACATTTATTTTAACCCAAATGTATTAAATCACAGAAATCATCCTTTTTTTTAAATATTTATTTTTATTAAACAAATTTTAAATTAAAAAAAACAAGAACATTATTACAAAGTACTGAAAAGTGCATCAAATAGAAAAACACCAAGACATCCTAGACACCAAAAAAACAAGAACAACAACATTAGACAGGACCGGGGGAGTGTAATACTACCCCTAATTTCTTTTTCTCGTGCATCCCAGGCTAAGTAACCTTTAATTACCAAATATTAGAAATCTATAATTGTATATATCTCCAGATTCTATACCTCAAATAAAAATACACAATCATCTGGTATTTCCCCCGTTGGGATTAAATATTCTATTTTGTAACCATGAATACCAGGAGTCCCAACTTTTATTGAAAAGTGATTCACTTTTCCCTTTGAGAATATATGTCATTCGATCTGACTCTGCGCATAGTAATACTTTCTCTATTACTTGATAGTCCGTTGGGATTTCCATCGTCTTCCAATATTGCGCATAAATCATACGCGCCGCTGTTGTAATATGTATTATTAGATACCAAACATTTTTTGGTACTTCTTGTGGCTTCATCCCCAAGAGGAAAATAGCTGGGTCCAATTGAAGATCATATCCTGTTAGTTGAAATAACCAATTTTTTATATTGGTCCAGTAACGCCTAACCTTTTGACAAGTCCACCATTGATGGTAGAAAGTGCCCCTGGCAGAATCACATTTCCAACATTTGTCATTTGCATTGGGAAACATTTTTGAAATTCGTGCAGGAGCTAAGTACCATCTATACAACATTTTGTACATATTTTCTTTAAATGCCGTTGCTAACGTTAATTTTATATTTTTCTTCCAAATTTGTTCCCACTCTTCTAATTCTATACTGCGACCAATATTTCTCCCCCAAGAAATCATCGTTTCTCAGTCCATTGATTTCTAAAACCTTTCCCAATATGATTATGTCTTACCGAGTGTTTTTCTTTGAAGAAAAGACATTTTCTCCATATATTCAATTGGCTGGACCAACCTTTACTTTGTTCAACATAACCTCAGTTAGCTAATTGGCTTGTGTATACACAACTCTGAATCATAAGCAAACAACATGATAAGAACAGTGATGTGTATAAATCAAGTCTACATCCTTATAGATATATATCAGATAATACACAAATTTATTTGGTTTTTGGTTGCAATTTACGATAGTGAAGAATTCAGACAGAGGGAGTAGCATAAAACTGATATGAAACTGAATCATTATGTGCCATTTAGGATGGACCAGAATATTAATAGATTGAAAATAAAATCCTCAGAATATTTTTTTTGTGATTAAATGCAGGCAATATAGGATTTCAGTGTTTGCAAATCCTTTTTGTCAAATCAACTTGTGGCATTAATCCTCTAATGGTATTATTCCCTTAGAATATTTTCCTTTAGGATTATAGAGTCATGATGAGGCAAAGTACAAAAATCCACTTTAATCTTTGAATTATAGATGTGTGGGAAGGAGCTAAAGAGATTGTCCTCGGAAAAAGGTTTGTCTCTCTTCTATTACCTTAATGCCTTCTCTTTCTGACATATTATTGAGACTAAGAATATATTTAGTACGGCTGGTATGCACACAATTGCACTATTTTCCGGATCAGCAAGTTCTTCTCTTAATCGCTCGTATTATAATAAGGGTCTTTTTGAACTTTTGTAACTTACTAAACATGGAACTTGTTCTTGCAGACCAATAAGAAACTATAGCCGGAACAGAATATATAGGTGCAAGTTGTTACTCTAATGTGACACCTTTATTATATGACCCAAAGGTGCTTTTCCAAAAGGCAACTGAACTTCCTTGTTTTTTTCCTTGAAAACGTTTCGCTTCTCATCCAAGAAGCTTCTTCAGTTCTGAACTTCAGAACTCAAGGAGCTTCTTGGATGAGAAGTGACATCTTTTCAAGAAAAAAACCAAGAAAGTCCAGTTGGATTTTGGAGAAGCACCTTTTGGACAAACATGACCTGGATGATTGAGAATCTCCATAGACTCTACTTTATGAATTGCACTGGATATCAGTTAGTTAAAGATACATGTTTTCACCTATGAATCCCTTCATGGCTTAGGGCTTGCAATTTATGAGACCACTTGCCCCCAGTTCGGTTTGCCTGTCCTATAAAATCAGACAGGGTTGTTGTGCTCCAGGTCTCTTCAACAAAATAGTGTGATCTTTTGGGACCAGAAAGATGCCTTTTATGTTGCTACTTATTTCTGCTATCTGGAACAGTATTCTGTCCACAAAGTTGATTTGGGCCCGAAATTATTGGCATTTAGAAGAGTTTTTAAAACCTGGCTCTTCCAGAAAGCCTTAATCAAGGCATTTTGTGAACTATATGAATGTTTGATATTTTAATGCTTATATTCCCTAATGTACTCTCAGGGATTCTGATGGATGGCAAGTGACTGAACCCATATTGCGTATTTGCAAACCAAATAAAACATTTGTCCATGTTTACCCAACCTGTCAGTTTACAACTACACAATTCTAGAAATGTTTTTATCACATTTAGTGCTCACACCCTTGATAGATTGCTCTATTTACCCAACAACACCTGTCTTTGGGGCAGATTGCAATATGCTAACTCCTACACACTCATATTGCAGAGTAAGCCATGTTTGAGGCAATTACAACAACAAAAAGATTATTCAGGAAATGTAAAATATTAACACAAAGGATTGCAGTGTAAACCTTTCCTTAGTACCTTACCCAGTTGATTTTTCTGGAATTAAACTCATCAATAATTTGATATGTTGCTTTTTGGTTCATGTTCTGTTTTGTGACTGAATAGGTAATATTACACTGTGGACTTAAATAATTTTTCTGAGATTTATCCTCTGCCGATTGATACTTTAGGGTTATTTTCTTCTTGCTTTCAAAATCATAGTTGCAGTTTGGAATTGAATGTAGTTCAATAAATTGGCAAGTCAGGAGGCATCCAAATTGAATTAAAGAAATAAACAAAAGTATCAATCAATTTAGCCAGGGTTGTCTCTGCTTTTGAGCAAACCACTTACGGTATTTCTTAGCTTGGGTTTCAAATCTGTAAAATAGGAATAACAATAACCTGTTCAATAGAATAGTAAATGCAGGCACAATGAAGCCTGCATAGATCTTTTAAAATTAAACATACTGAATAAACAAAAAGAAGTTATTTCTGAGATCACTTCCTTTTACTTATGATATTAATTTTCTTAGTTATTTGGTTCCACAATTTTCTCAGAGTGCATCAATTTATCCTTAAAACTAGAGGGAGTAAAAGATTAGAGAATACACTGAACATGTTCTTGAAGTATTGAAATTTGAGCTATAAATTGACTCAACCCTTGGAAAACAAATGTAATGCAGCAAAGTGTCACATGTAGCAGCCTGTGGGATCAAAGTCTACAAAATTATTCTCCTTTTAGTTTTGGAACAGCAGAAAAGGAAGGAAGGAAGGAAGGAAGGAAGGAAGGAAGGAAGGAAGGAAGGAAGGAAGGAAGGAAGGAAGATTTAAATGAAATATCCAAGCAAAACTATTTACTAAATCTTTAGCAAAATTTGGGTGAAAAGAAAAGAACCAAAATCAATTGAGAAAAAAAATTGCTTGGAGCAACATCTCTCTAAGTTTTTGAAATCTGCCACAGATTTTTAGAATAGAAGTAGTTTGGCTTTTGGTCTCTTCTTCCAAAATTTACCACTTATTTCAGGAAAGTTATGTTAACAGCAGAAATTGTCCAAGAAGAACTGAAGCACAGTGAAACAGTTAAAATGATCAAGAGCCCATGTTGAAAATCCCATTGCCAAGGCTGATTTAATTTACAAGTGAGAAACAGTTTTACAGTGCATGGGCAAAGGTAAGTTGCTTGATTTAAAATGTATTCTGTGAAGTTTTTCAACATTTAAAAGAAAAAAACCCTTTAAAATATGCCTTATTTTTGTGTATATTAGTGCATATGAACCTTGTTTTTAATGGGAGATGAGAAGATTGCAAGTTCCAATGAGAAACAATGTGTAATGTTTATTTAAAGAGATCACATAAAGCTGATAATATATCTGGACTAAAGCTATCATACACACTCACACACACACACACACACACACACACAGAGACACTAGCTAAACATAAATGCTTTCATTAATGTTTAACAAATTCCTATTTTCCTCAGATTTCTACTAGAATTCTTTCTTCCATCCAGCTTATACACAGAACAAATTTTATTTGCTGCTTCCTTTTCAAATTCTGTTCAAGCATAGTCAAATTGTTACTTATGTAGAGATATCACTAAGTAATTTGCATTCAGGGGCATCCATAGCAAGCTTTGATGATGTATGCAATGACATTATCATACAACTTTACCTTAAGATGTTGCATTTGCAAGATGACATGGTTGTGAATACTTTCCCTGCCCCATTGAACCCATGTTTGCATGAGTGCAAATAAGATATGAGCTATTGTGACCTATCGCTTAGGTCTTTACTCCAGTTCCCACTGAAGACATTGCCAGTATGTGACCAACACTGAAGTGTATTTCTTCTTATGTCATAACAGGTGTATTTTAAGGTTAGGAGAAAGAGCTCACAAAAATAAACAATAATTAATAGGTCCAAAAAAGGGACGCGGTGGCTCAGTGGGTTAGGACGCTGAGCTTGTCGATCAGAAGGTTGGCAGTTTGGCGGGTCGAATCCCGAGTACCATGTAACAGAGTGAGCGCCTGTTACTCATCCCAGCTTCTGCCAACCTAGCAGTTCAAAAGCACGTAAAAATGCAAATAGAAAAATAGGGACCACTACGGTGGGAAGGTAACTGTTGTGACTCAGGGCCAGCCTGTGGGTCCGACAGCCGGCTCCGATGTATCGGATGACTCAGATGTGGGGGAGGAGGGAAACGAACCGGCTGATGATGATTTGGAGGCTTTGCAGAGTCCTCAGCCGGGGACCTCTTCTCAGCTGCGTGAGCCCGAGAGTGCGGAGGAAGATGACCCACAGCTGGCCCTGTTCAAGGACGCCCGACGCAGGAGGCAGTCGAGCAGGAACAAACAAAGAAAGGCTGTGAGACTCCTCGGGAGGAGGCACAGGGAGACCACGCCCTGAGCTCTCTATAAAAGGAGTGTTTGGGGAGGGGCTGGTTGCTGAAAGCAACTTTTCCGCTTGAGAAGACAAGCTCTTGTGTTTTTGTTAACTGCGTAATTAAATCTTGGCAGATGCCTTTTAGCCTTGGAAGCTCTCCAGTCTCTTCTTCTTAAATAGGGGTTTGCCTTTACAAGGCCAGAAGAGGGCTGGTTCAGAACAGTAACAGCGTTCCATGCACCTTTAGCGTCTAGTCATGCCAGCCACATGACCACGGAGACGTCCTCAGACAAGCGCTGGCTCTTTGGCTTTGAAACGGAGATGAGCACCGGCCCCTAGAGTTGGAAACGACTAGCACGCATGTGCGGGGAAACCTTTACCTTTACCTTAATAGGTCCAGTGGTTCCTCTAGGGATATTAAGAGAAGTCAGAGAGACCATCT